>NC_086198.1:43710200-44310200 GCF_035770615.1 Melospiza melodia melodia
GGCTGGAATTGTCTTTACATCCCTGTCCTCCTCTCCTGGAGGCTGAATGTAGAACTCCACTTGGTTTTCAAAAACCATCTCCAGGGTGTATCATGGACAAGGAAATCCAGCCTGACTTTCTGGGTTATGGAAGGGGCTGACAAAATTGTGTCTAGTCATTTGACACAATATCTTGTAATCCATAAAGCTCAGTTTTAGGTAACTCTATATACATAGAGACTTTATTTTCTGCCAAATATTTTTTTCCCGGGGGAGAACACCTTATGGGAGGTCCTTCAGTTAAAAATCTAAGTGTGCAGAATGATTGCCTGTGGTTGATGCAGGCACATGGATCTTGCACCAAGGCTGATGGGGAGTTAGTCTGATGGGAGCCTGTCAGGTATTTGGAGGCATGCGTGGCTCACTTTGCTTGCTGTGTGCACACTGGATATCACAAAATTCTCTTAGTCTTTAACTGTGATTTTTGAGGTACAAACAATGGTACCATGCCCTTCTGCAGGTGATTAATTCACCAGGACGCTGATGCTGTTCCACTCTAAACAGCAGGACTCAAAGGGGCAGAGTAGTGGAGCCATTTAAAATTGCACCCCAAATAGGGTCTATAGAGTAGTAATAACTAAAAATGCCCTATAGTTACACCAGCTATTTAGAGGGGGTGGAGTGCAGGTAGTCTGGCAAAATATCAAGGCAGCGGGCCCTGATTTTTTTTTTTTTTTTTTGTTTAAATTAAAAAACCCTGAGAAGCTCTGAGGGCTTTAAAATCAAATGTGATCAATAAGTCTAATTTCTGTATCTTACCTAGAAGCCTAGAAGAGTGCCCTTTCCTCTCATTTCCAAACATTTCTCTGTGAATTACTGACCACCTGCCCTCCCTTCTGGTGCTTTAGGGGGTAATCTATACCCCAGTGAGAGAGATTAAATTCAAGAATACTCTGAGGGTCTGAAACTTGAACCCTGGCCTCCTCCTTGCACCTTATGGTCCTATGGAAAAGGACAAGATGTTGGCTGGAACAGCCCCTGGAAGTAGAGCACAGAGGAGGTGGGTGCATATTTCATGACAGACTGCTTTAACTTTCCAAACAGCCACCTCTTCTATGGCCAGCAGCTACTATTAATTATTTATCAGAACACTTATTTGTACACTAAAAGCTAAATGCAATCCTTTCAGTGGAGCCTGGCAGAGAGTGGGCTGGAATAAGTAGCTGTGGATAGTCCTTCAGGAGGGGAGGTTTCGTGCAGAGCCTGTCCACATGATTCTCTCTGCTGTTTGTGCCTGGTACTGATATTTACATGTGGGAGATGAAAACCCAGACATTAGTAAGAGTCTGGAGCTGTGGGGCATCAGCCTGATCTCCCTTGGCCAGGTTTAGTAAGGGGAGTTCTTATGCCACCAGCATCCAAGGAGGAAGAGGGAATCACTTCCCTTGTGCTTCCTTCCTCATGAAGGAAGCACACACTGCCCTGGCTTCTCCTTCTGTGTTTGCTCTGGCTCTGTAAAACCCATCCTTGCAGCAGAGGAGGGAGGATGAATTTGCTTCCTTTGCCTCCACTTGTGGAGAGCAGCTGTGACCCCTTCTGTAGCCAGAGGGAAGGGAATAGGTTTTAATATTTCTCTCTTCCTTTTGAATTGAGTTCAAATGGCCATCCATGACTTGTGGTGCCAATGTGTTTTCCTCATCAAATACTGATATGGTTTCTGTACTGATGTGCTGTTGCCATGTAATTCTGGTGGCATTGCTGTTTAGGTAAAATATTATTATTTTTCTGTAGCAACTGTAGTTTCAGTAGGAATTCCAATTCCATTGTAATTATTAGAGACCGTAGTTGTAATAAATGTTTAGGATTGATGTGCATGATTTTAATTTTCTTCCAGCACCTGATACTTTTAATGGCTCAATTTTTTTCTAATTTGAATGTTGACATAGATGGAGAATTGATGCTGAATTTCTATCTAGCACTCTTCTGGGTGGCTTACCTTGGTGGGGGGCATTGCTTTAGCATCTCAATAGGAGAGAGAGACTTGTTGCTGTGAGCTGTGCCTTCTTCAGCCTATCTCAACGTGGGAGGCAGGACTCTGATGTTCTACCCAATTTCCAGCAGAGACCCTCCTTCTCCCTAAGAGTCCAGCCCTTCTACCTCCTCTGATGGTTCTCAACTGCATCCCAGGCCTGAGAACAAGGGATGTGATGGGCTGCCCCCTTACACTGTGCTCCTTTACATGTGCAAATGGTTTCAACCCAGGCTCCCCTCCCTTTGGGAAGCGTGGAGAGCCCTTGGCTCACCCTAAGCTCAATGCCCTGCTCCTGAAATGACTCCCCAGGCTGGGCCAAGTGCAGCTTCCTGCACAATTCCAAGGTAACCTTTCCTTCAGCCATCCAGGCCCCAGCTTGCAATGCTGCTCTTAGCCCAGGGGTTGCTTTGTTCAGAAAAGCCAATTGTGCGGGTATGGAAAGCAGTTTCTTGGATGTACCTATGGACCTGCAGAAAGAGGGTTGGGATTGGGTGCTCTTTAAGGTCCCTCCCAAGCCAAACCATTCTTAGATTCTGGGATTATGGAAGCTTTGCAAGGCAAACGCTTGATGAAAGCAAACAGCAGAATATTCATGCAGCTGAAGCTCAGCCAGCCCTATAGTCATAGAGGCAGTCAAAGCAAAATTGTTTGTGGACAAATCAGAATGATTTGGAACAGAAATGATACTTTTTATTTGGTAGAAGTTCATTATATGGCTTCTTTTACTGCTTGTAGAGAAATGATGAATCTTTTTCTGGGGACATAGAGTTAGATGCAATTTTTTGTTTATCTAACTGAAAACTCATAGTCAGAACTAATAGGAACTTATCAGCATTTTCTGTGCTCAGTATTGCCGTGGGTTTGGAATATATGGTCACATTTTCCTTAAAGTATCTCATTGTACTGCTGGGATAATTCCTGTACTGCAACCTTAAAAAAGCCCATCTTTACTTTTAGCGTATTTTTATCCTGCTCATAGTGAGTATGGCAGTTGAACTCTAGAGCAGCTCATGATTCCTGCACGGTGCTAAGGCTGATCATGGGCATTACAGGGAGTGATACAGCAGATATCACAGCCTCTAAACACCCATAAAGTTTTAATAGGACTTGCAGAACTTGATGGTGTGGGTTAATAGGGTGTTCAGGCTGAAAAGGATTTGTATGTGGGGGGTGTGTGTATGCAAGTGGTCAGTCACTGAAGCATCCTGCTCTCTGCTGAAACGTAACCCTTTGAATTTGATTTACTCTGATAAAAGGCAAGTTAGAGGAGCATTTCCCCAGCCTTGCAGAAGAGAGTGGTGTCAACAAGACATGAAGATACTCTGCTTTCAATTCTGAAGCTTTCAGACATTAGGCATCTATTATGAATCCAAAAAAGGCCATGTTCTGGGGAAATGGCACAAAAGCTGACAGACAGCTGTAAACTTGTGCACAGAGCAATGGCATGAGAACATCCAACCCAACTGAGCAGATCATAGGGTCTGGTTGATAAGATTCTAGAGGGAACTCAAAGCCAAGAATTTCTTTAGTTAAATGGATTGGTAGTTCAGAGCCCACCCCAGCCCCTCCTTTAGGGCAGCATTCCCAAAAGCAATGCAGGCAGTACAGCTTTAGGGAGGGGAAAAAGTGCATGGGGAGAGTGCACAGACAGGATGGGGCAAGAGAGGGAGCACCTGGAAACATGGCCAGCTATTGGAACTTTGTGAACAAGAAGATCCTGCTGTCCTTCCAGGCTGAACATTTAGAGCAGGAGGATCATGATTCAAGCTACTGAAGAAATGGGGTGAAAATGAGTTACTTCTCTTTTTATCTTGTTCTCTGAGGGCATTCAAAGCTAGGAGAGGTGGAGTAACCTGCTACAGGGGGTAGGCCAGACTCTGCAGCATTGATTCACACAGAGGGAAGGAGGGAGGCTTCAGGCAATATGAATGAGAATGTGGAAAACTAATGTTTTACTAACAGGAGTTAGTAAAAAATGACCTGGTAAATTCCCTGGGGAAAAGCGAATTTCCTGAGCTTGGAGTTTTGTTGGTATGTGTGGTTAGGACAGTGCAGGGCTTGTGGGAAGAGACTTCTTCACCTCTGAGCATTTTCCTGTGAGTGTTCATTCCCAGCAGCAGTGACTTGGAGCCCCTGTGCCAGCTGCGGAATAAAACCCCTGGGCTGCTGCTGGACTGGGCTCTGGAGCATCTGAAGAGCCCACACTGATTTCTTCAGTTTAGGTCTTACTGCCTCTAACAATCCTTGCTTTCACTCTATGAATGATCATGCTGTTTAAAAAAAAAGTTTCTGACAGATGTAGTTTGCTATCAAAGTGCTGGAAGAGAGCAGATCTGTAGGTTTTGGCTTCCTCACAGTACAATTACTCTTCCTTTGGTGCACAATTAATGTATCTCCGTGGAAAGCTTCTACCAAGTCATTTCAGTGCAGTAGTACTACTGAACTTTGCTGGATGGTAGCAAAAAAGGCAAAGGATGTGGAGAAGACTAAAGAAGTAATTGTATCCTCTTTTCCTCCTCACCTAGTTTCCCATGCTCTCCCTTCTGTGATCTTTCATACGTGTAGGCAGACAGCTGCTTCCCTTGGGAGCAACATCCCTTGGCATCAGGGGCATGTGGCAAAGACTATCTCATCTCAAACTTTCAAACAATCCTTGGGATGGCAGGCCCCGGGCAGCTTTTGGAAGCACTTACTGTGCAGAGGTTCCAGGCAGATCATTGGGCACGTTCTGGGTATTTGTACCTGCTCTGAGTGTAGGCACTGTCTGTGTGCTGGTATGAATGTATGAATGTGTGCCCACAAGCAGAGGTTGAGAAGCTGAACAGCTTACCTAGAGAAGAATTTCTTTCCTGGTGTGCAGCAAAGAGACTCCTGCTATTCAAAGCTCTTCACAGGGCTCCAGGTGAACCAGGCAGAGTTCTCAGCTGCCAGCAGCTCTCAGCAACATCCCAGGGAGGCTCCTCTTGCTCCGGCCCCAGTCACTGAACTCCACCGGCGCAGTCACATCTCATTTGTACCCAGCCTGTCCTTTCAGAGCGAGCAGCCAGCTGGAACGATTCAAACCTCTGCTCAGCACAGCGTTCCAAATGCAGCTTCCTTCCTGGGCACGGGGATGACGCCGGGCTCCGGCAGAAAGGCTGCGAGAACTCTGGGATCAGCCCAGGAGCCGCTGCTCGCGGTCCTGGCGCCGGCGCCGCGCTCCGAGTGCCGGAGTCAGGCTCCGGCTCCCGCGGACCTCCGGCAGCAGCGCGGCGGCTTCGCGGGGCTGCGCTTGGCAGCAGCGGCCGATCCCGCCGCTACTCAGCCCGCAGGCTTGCAGGGACTCGGAGCTGCCCTGATGTCATTCCGGCCGAGGGGGGATGCTCGGCGAGGACGCCGCGGCGGGGGCTGGTTCGGAGATGAGCCGCGTTCCTCTCCCGCCGCCCCGATGGATTCCGCGCTCCGCGAGGATTTGCATCATCTGTCACCGCGCGGCTGGACCACCTCCCCTCCTGCCCGCCCCAAATGCGGGAGGGAAGTCCCTCTTCCAGCTCCCGGTGTTACACCTGGAGCCTGCAGCGGAAAGCCTTGGAGCAAGGCAAAGCTGGCAGAATCATTTCTCTGGCAGGAGGATGCTTGTGCCCCCAGTGCCCCCCATCACTTCTCACTGTCTCCAGGTGCTAAAAAAAGAGGCTTAACAAAATCCCAGGGCTGGAAGGTTTTTGGTTCCTTCTCTTGTTAGGTCACTGATAAGATCATCTGATACAATAAAAGGTGGGTTTTAGTGCATGACCAAAATCAAGGAGGAGTCACCCAGCAAACATTCCCTGGCACCAGCAAATATTTGGTGCTCGGAGGTGAAAAGTATTTTCTTGCTGTACGTGACACAAGTTCCACCTATTTGTTGCATAATTTCTTATTAAAATCCTTCATTTCATCCAGCTGGATACAAAACCAGCCTCCACAGCCAAGAAACATGATTGCTACGTGATTTCAAATTATATTACAGAGGCAAAACTAAACACTTTGTATATTAAAAGAATTAGATTTCATTCCAATCTAATTTTCAGTTTTTGCCAGCTTGACATCTTTCACTCCAAAACTGTTCTTTGTACAATGCACCTTGGAATTGAAATTCAGCCAGTTCTGTGCAGCAAATGTGAGGAGAAAATAGTTTTGTTCAAGGAGACTGGAACAGACCCGGTCTGAGATGATGAATGACACTGTAAACTCAGATTTGAATCATAGGAGGGTCAGCTCAACCTTTTGTGTTTCCAAAGCACTGTGAATAAATGGCGTTCCATGCAGTTCAGCATTTACATCCTTCAGCTGGGACCTTCTACATGAAGAGCTGTTTGCTCTCTGTGAATATCCAAGTTTCAGAGACTAGTTTCAGGTAGAGATTCTGAACTGGGGACTTATTGATTCCTTCTGGCTAAATTAGAAACTGAGGGAAAAGTAAGATTCAAACCACTGAGTAATTTCCTGCAATTCCTAATTACAAAGCACTTGCTGAGAGATCTTTAAAAAATGCCTTACACCTATTGCCTGGCTCTAGATTTGGGATTTGTTTTCCAGAGACTGTTGGGAATGCTGGCTATGGAGATCCCATTGCAGCTGGGTGGTAAGCAAGTGCCTCCTTGCATTCTGTGTGAAGATCAGAGCTTTGGTCAGGCTGCAAACTAAAACAGCCAAACTGAGTTACAGAGTCTCTACCAACACAAGGAAATCTTCTGGTGCATTTTGTCTGAAAAGTGCCAGAGGTTCCATTGCTTATCTGATGGGGTGAAAAGTCCAGTTTGTTGCTCTTGGTACTGCTGTCCTTGGCTCCTGGCTGCACTTGGAGCACTGCAGAGGTGCCTGTGAGCAGGAGGGTTTGGCTGAGGGACAGCTGTGCTGCTCCAGGTGTGGTGGGAGCAGCGCTCTGCCCCCTGGAAGCCACCGCTGCGCTGTGGATGTTCCTGGGTGGGCCAGTGGCCAAGTGCTTGCACAAACTGTTGAGAGTGTTTTAATTCAGATGCTAAAGTCACTCTTTGAACTGAAATCCTTGGCTTAAGCCCTGCTGTGCTGGGTGAATTCAACATGAAGGAGCAGGGCTGTGGATTCACAGGGCTGCCTCTGGAGCTGTTTGCTCTGCTGGTGATTCATTGCAAGTGTGGGATCAGGACAATGACTGTGCCAGGGTCTGCCCTCAAGAGAAACATGTGGGAATCTGCTGGCAGAATTGCTCCCACTCTGTGTAGCAGAAAGAGCACACCAACCCTTGGGAGACGAGAGTGCAGTTTGAATTTTCACTTCCCTCTCCTTTGGGTAGTAGAGAGAATTGAACTCTTCCAGCTCAGTCACAGATGCACTTGAGGTACTTGGAATGTCCTTCTGGTCATGACATAATCCTCAAGCTCTGCTTGAGAGGAAAATAGACAAGAAAGAAAACAGGACAGCAAGAAACAGAAATTGAGTGTGGATGGAGAGAAACAAGAAAATAAGAGAAATCCTAGTAATAAAACAGTCTATTAATGAGGCAGCACACTTATGCTGAGATCCTTGCCCCAGGATATAAGTTTTTCTGGCTCTTACCCTGCAGCACAGATTTTGCATTGGGTGCTGTACATTATTCTGTAGCTGTTAATCCTCATGTGGTTTGTTTCCTCCCTGTACAGGCAGGCAATCACAACAGCTTATTCTACTTATTTTGGTAGCACAAAACCTAGAGATGGAACCTACCACTGCTTTGCCCAAAACTTTGTGGAAAACATGACTTTCTGGTTCTGAACTGTAGGTTTGACAGTCGTTGGGTTTTTTGAGTTTTGGTGGGGTTTTTTTAGGTGGTTGGTTGTTTGTTGTTGTGCTTTGTTGGTCAGGTGAAAGTGAGCGTTGCTGTGTTCTATCCAAATCTTCTTGCAGTTTACACACCTCTCACTGCAATGTCTGTACACATTTTAAAGTATTCATCTTCACACTAGCAGATGCAGAAAACACAATTCCTGCAGTTCTGTGGTTGAAAACACAGGATCCTAGAACATTTATGTTGAAATACACCTTTAAGGTTATGGAGTCCAGCTATTAACCCAGCACCACCCAGCCTAGCACTAAATGATGTTCCTAAATGTGCTGCAGAGCGAGCAAATCCTCTCAGAAGTCAGTGTGTGAACACGTGGTATCTCCTTGGTTCACTCTCCAGACTGTCTGGAAACTATCACAGGAATGTCTGGATTGAGGTTCTGTTGCTCCTATGTTGAGTTTCTGGGGTCTGGCTGCTCCCAGTCTCCCCACCTGTTATTCCAGTGCCTTGAGGACACTGGAATGGGCACTCCCTTCTTCTCCTCTCAAAAACCCCCTCACAGCACCAAGGCCACGCTTCAAAGCTGCCTGCAGGACACAGAACCTTTTCTTTCAGCTCAAGACACATCTATGGTCTTTAGTGAAAGTAAGATGGCTTTTGACAATGAAGTTCAGAATAAGTTTAAGAGAACAAAAAAATGACTCTTCCTGGCAGAACCAGCTTTTTCTGGAGCTGTGGAGATTCCTTCTGAACGTGCCTGTAATTAAACAGCAGTGTGTCTTGTTAGACACACAGAGCAGTTCCTCAGATGGTGCAAATTGTCAAAACCTCCCTTGATTTCAGAGGAACTATGACAACTTCATAAGAGTTATAGATTAGTCATAGTTCTCTAGCAGCAGTTTGAGATATGCAGAACTTGATTAACATCAAAAGTACGAGAAACACAAAGGCATAGTGGAATGTGGTTTGGGTTTCTTTGTGTATTCATATATTTCATTAAGAAAAGTCTATTTTGTTGTCTTGATGTCTCAATAAATTGTTGGGGTTTTTCATCTGACTATTTTGGCTCTGGCTCAAAACATGTCAGAGGTTTTACAGAAGCAGAAATGTAGGGATGAAATGTGGATACACTTGGAGCTGAGTTTTGTGCATTAGAACTCAGTTAAGGCATTCATGTCTTCTACTGGCAGTGCCTGCCTTGTCCTGGGCTGTTCTTGTTTCCCAGATGTCAGGGGAGAACATGCTGCTGGTGGTGCTCTTAAGCATGAAGTGCTGATTTGCAACAACATCAACAGCAAAAATGCTGCTCAGTCCTCAAGTAAAATTAAAGAACGTAAAAAATAGCTGGATTTCCTGACTGCTGACTTTTTCCAGGGACACAATCTCTTTTCCAGCTTCCCCTCTTTATGTCTGGACACACTTGTACAGATGATAAAGGCAAATCAGTGCATACCAGTTCTGTAATGACCTTTATCTTATGCTTTTATTCCTCTCTAAGGTTACTTTCATATCCTAGTGTGGCTTTCTTCCTGTATGGCTTTGGATGTATTAATTTCAGAGAGGGTGCTAATAGAAACTGATGTGGAAATATCTGTTAAACCAACAGACATTCATTTACATCCAGCATTAGAGCTGCTCCACGTATCTCTAATTACATTACTGTTTTATGTCTTAGGTGCTTACTCAGCTATGAAAATATAAACTGCAGTTTTAAGTGCTCCAATTGAGATACCATCAAAGAAAAAATTGGGTTTGTGCTTAATCCACAGCCTGACCTTTGTCACCACTTGTGACACTGAGCCAAGGGCTCCTGATGTGTGAGAGAGATGGATGTCTGTGTGTATCCATGGACCCTTCTGGGCTCTGCCCCACAATTTCCTTACAGAATCCTTCCCAGGTTCTGCTTTGGCCTGAAGCAGCTGACAGTTCCTGGGAAGTGAAAGGGGGCAGGACTGGAGCTTGGAGAGAGAAGAGCTTTTTTCCCAGGCCACACTTGAGTATAGCAGGAGAGACTAAAGCAGTGAGCAGGGTTAAGCTCTGCTCAGCCCCCTTGGGTTTGTTGTTTGTCCCTGTAGCATGTGACACTCTCTAAGAGTTGTGTCCCCTTTGCTCTGTTTCCATGATGACTCCTTTTGTGACCTCCCTGCTGGTAAGCAAGTCCGTCTGGTTTTGTAAATCCTTGCAAGAACAGGATTAAAAGCAGCTGCAGGTCCCATTCACCTCACTGCTTCACCCAGAAAAGCTGGCTGCTGCCCCCCTGCATGGCAAACTGTCACAAAACCAGATTTAGGAACTTTGGCTGTGCCCCCATGTCCCCTTCCTGTGAAAGCTCAGGGAATCCTTTGCTGTGTGACTCACAAAGGTTGTGCTTCACCAGAGACCACCACAGGGTTTCTCTGGTCCCCAGTGCTGCAGACAGAAGTGGGGTCACCCCGTTGTGCAGCTGCTCCCAGCCCCAGTTCAGGCTGGCCAGGGGCTGGTTTGGGTGGTGACACATTTTGTACAGCTCTGCTCACAGCACCTACAAGGGACTCCTGACAGGGTGGGCAGGGCTCTGCTGTTCCCTGCAGGAACTTCAGCAGGGCCCTTCCAGCTCCCGCTGATCTCCAGCCAAGCCAGCACCAAAAGCTGACTGATGATCTCCATGGGTTGGGACAATGATCTCTGTGTGACAGCAGCACTCTGCTGCCATGTCTGAGCTGTGGCAGGGCTGCTGACAGACAGCAATGCAGGCCAGCTGCTGGCACAGCAATTATCATAGGGAGTGTCATCCATAACATGAAGTGATGGCTTACAAATCTCAAACCCAAGCATTTCTTCTTTGATTATTAAAAACAAAGGGGCTTGAACTCTGTTTGATGTATTAAGTGATTACTTTTTAAAAGAAATTGAGTTAGTCAAACTGGAATGATTCCTAAAGTAGCTTAATTAGACCAGAGCTCCGGTGGGAGTCCCCTTTAACTTGCCTACAGAGACTCTTTTAATACTCTAATCCACCTCTGAATTAAAGGTGAAACCAGGAATGGTAGTTTCAAAGAAGGAACTACAAAGAACATTTATCTTTCTCTTTTTGCTCTTCTGTCCTTGCCATCTAGATATCAAGCTTCCATTGCATTCTAAGGATGAATCTTTTGTAGGTTAGCTCACACAAGCAGAGCTTTTTATATCCCACAATTTAAAACTTATAAAACACTTAAAGTGAAAAATCCATTACTGACACACTCTCAAACTGGTATTCAGGAATTGCTGTAATAAATGATCCTGTTGTGCAGGGTTTTGTTTCACCTCCTAGCAATTTTTAATTTTTTAGTTAATCCTATTATAATTTGTTTTCTGCTTTATCTGGTGCTATAGGAGGAGGCCTCGTGCTCATGCTCCAGTAGGGTGGGAAATCCTGAAATGGGAAATGGAAGTGTGCCCTAAGGTCTCTTTTTAGACTGATGTGACTAGGCTGTGCTTGAAAATAAAATTTAAAAAACCCACACAGACCTGGGCTCAGCAAAAGGGAGGCTAAAGACTTGAAAATGCTCTAGTCTGACAAGGGAAATCAAGATCATGATGTTATACTTTGAACTGGCCTTCTCTAGAGATGTGAAATGTCTTTGCAACATCTGCTAGAACAGAGTTAATAAGCTAAAGAAATACTTTTAATGTCTCTGCTATTGCTTCCCATTGCTGGAGGTAGGAATTGCTTACAGACTTCCAGCACCAACCCTAAAATATCAGGATGGCAGCATAAGGAATGGTTGGGTTTTTGTTTTGGGTATGCAATACAGTTCAGTGTGAACAAGCCCAGTGATCATTGCTCTCCAGCCATCTTTTGACTGAGGTTTCTTTTTAAAATACATTTTTCTCATGGAAAGAAAACAAGGGTGACTTAATTAAAATAAGCAAAGGAAAATATGGATGGAATAATCCAGAGAGCACTCCGAGTGAATAAGAACTTGATACTTAACCATTGTACTTCTTTATCATGCTCGTTCCTGCTTTACTTGTGGCTCTAATGTTCAGCAGGTTACATTTGAAAATATCTGTAATGATATTCTGGAGTTGCATCTTGGCTCCCCGAAGAGTTTGGGGCACTTTAGAAATAATATTCCACATGTTGTTTGCCTGTTCATACCAGTGCTGAGGCTACTGCCTTGTGTGCACTTGGGTTTAATTTTTGTTTATTCATTGTCTTTGTGTGACAGAAATGCTGACACACATGGAGCAGGGCTTCTGTGAACTGAAATTATCACATAAAAGCTAAATGCCAGTAATGGAGATATCTGTTACAATTTCAATGGTAGGCTTGAAAGAAATAAATTACATGATAAGAGGATAGTAGGTTGATTTCTCCTGGTGGCATAAAGCTTTTATGTTCAAGAGAAGTGTTTTAGGAAAGTAGATACTATGCTAAAAAAATGAACGGGACCAGAGAGCAGCAGCGCCATGTTTCTGTTGTAAATCTGTTACACCTTGGGCTCCCATAGAGGGCAATGTTGTATCACAGATGGTTTTAAGCCCTGGATTAGGGGTCTGCCAATTCATCTGTGCTGATGTACCTTAAGGAAAATTGCTGTTGCAGTAAATTTGATGGTGCATTTCCCTTCAGCCAGGCTGTGACTAACACACACAGTAATGCACGCCAAACCACATCACAGAGCCTCGTTAGACGTGAAGGAAATTAATTTTGTAGATTACCTATTGTAGGTTGTAGGGGGAAAGTCCCATTTTAGCTTACAGTGTTCTGTTCAGTAACCAGGTCACAGCAAGTGTGAGCCCTCCTTTAATACAGGTGCTTGGACAAACCCATAAGAAAAAGGACCCAAGTTGGTGGTGTCTGTTGTGGACACAGGGTTTGTAGAGATGTGTCTGGGGTGCATGGAATCCTCTGCATTTCTGATTGTATCCCCTGTTTCCTGCCTGTGGGACACATGGGCACAGTTATAGTTATGCTTTCCTTTTGTGCTTCTCTGGTTTTGATGTGTGGTTCAGCACAAGGCTCTGATTTCCATCTGTCTCAACCCCCTGGGTAGTTGGAACACTGAAAGGTCCATGCCCCTTTAAAACAAGTTCATACCCTAAATTTCTCTCCTATACTTATTTACTGCATGAAATCTCTGCTATGTTATCCTGCCTAAGCTGTGGAAGTACAGAGATGGTTAAATTATTTTTATTACATCTCTATTCCAGCAGTGACACTAAGGACAAGCCCCGCTGTAAATGTTGTACTCAGCCCTGGAGCTCAGTCAGTGAGGCTGAAATCCGTGACACTCCTTGTTTCACTGTTTCCCAGCAGAACTGATCCAGGGAGCCTCACAGCAGCTTCTTGTTGCTGGCATCTTGGAATTCTTCACAGAATAGGAAAGAAAAGTAACTAACAGGAGCAGAAACCAGAGATACAAAAAGGAGTAGAAAAAGCCCCAAGCTTTTGTCCAGAACATGAATATGGGCTATAAACAGTTGGGTGTATGAGTGAGTTTGGGTTTTTACTCTGAATTCAATTTTCCATCCAGGTTTTTTACCTGAAGCCAGGTCCCCTCCTGGGCATCCAGATGCATCCCTAGGAGCTCTCCTGTTGCTGATGTGGCAGTCTGTGCTGGCAGCCAGGGCCTCCTCTCTGGGGCCATGTGTCTCATTTTCTGCTCTCTGCTACTTCAGGAGTCTGGAGAGAGTGGGAAAGAGCAGGTTGTGGCTGGCTGTACTAGCCAGGGTCCCAAAGAGGTGGATGCAATGAAAGAGAAGAATTACAGGCAACTCACATTTAATGCAGGGGTCTGTGCTCTGTAAAGGACAATTTCCAGCTCTTAACTAATGTGAGATTTGGCAGAGTGGGTTTCTCTGCACTTCTGTGCAGTTTACATCTCATTAATTCACACATTCAGGGGTTATTTAAAAGTGAGTTGATGACACCTCATGGCATTTGTAGCCATCAATCTGTACAAGCACAGAGTAGGGAAAAGCAACACTTCCCAACACCACCCCTATGTTGGTGAATACAAGAATACTTAGATTAGACCCAAAACAACAGTTAGAAGGGAGCTCTGATGAATCTATTTGAGGCTTTCTAGAATGACATGGACACTTGACATTTTTAATAACACATTTTTCAATAATCAATAACTATCCAACACAGCTGTTCTTTGTGTTGCTGTTGTTATTCTGCTGCTAATAAGTCATTGGCAATGACATTCCAATGCAGAATGTTAATGGAAAATGAAGATGAGTAAGCAGCATATATTGAAAGCTGATGTCAGTCATAAATAGGAGCACTAATTATGGCAGTGGATCTGTCTCCCATCAAACAGGAATGAGATGTGGAGTAAGGACATGGGTATGTTCTCCAGAGCTCTGCTCTGCATAACTACAGCCAATTTGCATAACCTCAGGGGTTTGGATAATCCCCTGTAACCTGGATGTAAGAATTTTAGGTTCTTTGTAAGCTCTGTAATTTGAGAGGCTTTGCACACATTGGTGAGAAGAATTATAACACCATTTCCAGAACTACTGAAATGCTGCCAGCAGAGTTATTGTTGGAAGAGGAAAGCTTAGTGTTTGGGTTAGAAATGGAAAACTCCATAGTAAAGTGCATCCTAAAAGTTTAGTCATGCAAAAGATTGACTGGAGTTACAAGTTTTGAGGTTTTATGTCTAAGTGGTAGCAGCTTGCTGCTTCTCAGTGGTGGGGTTCTCTTCAAGAACTTCTCACTTTGACTTTTTGTGGAGCACTGGGTACAGAACAGGCAGGAGTGGGAGTGAAGATTTGCGTGCAGGGTGTAAGAGTAGGGAATTATTTCATTGTGCACAAGCCTGGAGGTGGAAGCTCGTTTGAGGGCACTCCAGCAGCTCTCCATCCTGCCTGGTGGCCCTGCCATCCAACCCTTGCCTTTCCCAGGCACCTGTCAGT
Organism: Melospiza melodia melodia; assembly: GCF_035770615.1. Lineage (NCBI taxonomy): Eukaryota > Metazoa > Chordata > Aves > Passeriformes > Passerellidae > Melospiza > Melospiza melodia. The sequence continues at coordinate 43,724,864 of NC_086198.1, forward strand.
GGGACTGACAGGATCCAGGTGCCCTGGACACCTCTGTGCCACCTCTGGCATTCCCAGAGGATCACACCCAGCTGCACAATCTGCACTGATGTGTTTGGAACCAATTTAGGCTATTAGAGGTTTAGAGTCTTCCTATGTGTCTGTGGGGCTGACTGCCCAGGAGGGAGAGCCAGGTGAAAATGCACTGACCCAAGATCCTCTGTCAGTAACTGCAGTGTGGGGATAGGGAGATTGCAGTGGGGTAGAAATCATTTCATTCCAGGATAAATCCAAGCTGGAGGATGTGCCTGGTGTGAGATACCTCCCATGGGATCTTCTGTGTCCATTGCAGTTAATACATCAGCAGGAAAAATCTACCTCATTAAAAAAATAATGAAGAAGACAAAAGGCTTCAAGCCTAACAAAGATGCAGAATTGGAGTTTAAAAGTGTTCATTGATTATTATCCACTGCTTTTCTGGCTGCATGCCTGCACGGGCATGCAGATGTTACCAGCTGGAGATGCTCTTTAAATCAGCATTTCACATCCACTTCTCCAGGCACCAAGATCTTTTCAAACAAAGGTGCAAAGCCAAGACCAGTCACAGTTTTAAAGTCAGTTCAGGTGAACAGGAGAAGTTGCCCAGGTGCCAAAACTCTGAACTCTTTGTCCCTCAGCTGTTCTGACAGACTTCACATAATTGTGCAGACAGGACACATCTATAACCTCAAAACTGATTTTTAAAATCACAGTGGTGAATGTTTGGGTTTATTTGATTTTCCTGAGTCAGCAGGAAAAAGCAGATTTATTGTTGTGCCCCCTCTGGGAACCAATTCTGCTTCATGCAAAAAACCACCCTTCTTCTGCTTCAAGGAAATGAAAATTTAATTTAAAAATGAAATTAGTTCCTCACCATTGACAATTCGGTTTTCTGTTTGTCCATGGCCAAAGAATATTCACATAAACCAGGTTCATTTAATTGCAGTTCAGTAATGCCATGCAGCTTTCTGTACTGATAGAATGAACCTAGTCAGCTGAAATAGGCACAGGTGTTTCAAAGCCAGCAAGAAGATATGAATATGAAAGCTCTGCTATTAGAAAGCTAAAAGCTCATTTTCTCCATGTTTAAACTCACTTTGTGGTGGTTGCTATGCTACCAGCTCTGCAACTACTTCATGGAGCTTTGAACTACAGCAAAAGAAGTCTCTGAAAATGACAGACATGAACTAAACTGAAATCGAACGTGAGACCATCCTGTGAAGTTTTTACAGTGGATAAAACTTTATATTTAGCAATATTTAAATTGGTTACTATGAGGATTCAGCTAGCCTTTTCTTCCAAACCTACTGAACTTTTTTTGGTTTTCCAACACGTTTTGGTAAGTTTTATCTGTTACTAAGCTTATACTACCAGCATTAACAGTGTTAGTTTCAGGATGTGTGTAATTTGCAGCTACTGCTAAGAGCACCAGCTGTTACCCTCTTTAATGTACGTGGAAATGGATCAAAATCTCAGTAAAAAATGTATTTCCATAATGGGAAAAAGTAGCCTGCATTCAGATGATCCATCAGAAAACTGCTAGGCAGGTACTCTGGTGTTCAGGAGGCAGAAAGGTAATACCAGGTAAAGGGTCTGAAGATATTCAAAAGCTGTAACAAGCAGATTGCTGAGAGAAGGAACATGGCAAAGAAAGTTTTCCCTTTGGAAAACCAGGAAATGCAGTCAGCTGTGAGTGTAAAACGTTGTGGTAGATTTCTTTCAAGATGACATCTGCAAAGCCCTTTTAGGGAAAACACAGGTACCATTACACCAGGAGGAAGCAGGGCCACGTTTGGATGATGAATTCCACCTAAGGGAAGTGGTGGTGGATAACTTGGGTGCTGCAGCTGGAGAAGACCTAGAGGGAAAGGGGATGAAGCTCCTGCCGGGCAATGGCAGGTCTCTGCTCCTGGTCCAGCCAGTGAGGAAGCATGGCATGGCTAAAGCTCAGGTGCTAATACAGGCAAGCAAGGAGAGCCTCCTGTTTAAGGCTTGGGCAGCTAAATTCAGGAAACATGAGGCTTTATTCTGCAGAGCCTAATGGCAAAGAGATGGATGGGATCCCCTCATGTGACCTATTTCACCCCCAGAGTGATTGTTTCTGTGAAGTGGAAATAGATGAAATTGCATCCCAGGAGATCCATCTGACTGCTCTGAAAGCACCTTCAGAGAGCCATTCCTGGAGGAGGAATATTGGTCCTGCAGCAAATCCCTGCTCTCTTTGCTTCTTCCTTGGCACACCTGTGTGTGTGCACATGCTGGCACTGGGGATTGGCAATTCCTCTTCATGGCTCTGAAAGGCTCCCACGTGGTTCCTCAGCTTGGCTGTTTGTCACATGGCTGTCACTTCTGTGCCTCCATACTGGAGCAGAGAGGGAGGGATGTGCTTGTCTATAAATACCTGCACTGTAGGGACTCAAAAGATGCGGAGGAATTATTGAGTATTTAAAAGATGTAATGGATGGAAACCAAACCAAATAAAGTAATTTCTATGCTTAGGAGAAAAAGGCCCTATTGAGGAAAGGTCAGCCTGACAATAACCTAGGTAGAGAAAGTTGACTGTGACTGTAGAGGTGATGATGTGAGTAGTTGATAAGGTACAGGAGAAAACAGAGAGGCATAGAAAAGTAAATAGTAAATAGGAAGTAGTTTGTAGTAGTAAATAGCTTGTAGAAAATGTTAATGCACTAATGAGCAGCTGGAGGGAAGAGCCTGGCATTCCTTCCCCATCCCTGGGCTGTTTAGGGTTCTGCTCCAGTGACAGCAGCAGCTGTTCATGGCCAGGGGAAGGGAGGCACACCAAGATGATCTAGGAGGCCCCTCTCAGCTTTAACATCCCCAGGATTCATTTGGCTCCCTCTTGGCACAGGAGTGAACTCACCCTACTTTGATTTATATATCCAAGGTTTTCATTTTAGTACTCTTGCATGGAGGGGAAAATATTGCAGCCTGACAAGAACTTGGAAAAGTTACTTGCCATGGGAAGAAGTGCATTTCTGCTGTTGTCACCAGGGATTGCTTATTTTCTGCCCACTGGCCACAAGTGCATTAAAGGCTCAGGAATGGTAGCACCAGTAATTATCCTAAGCTGCAATATTTGCTGTGCAGAGACTTTCAGCCATCATAAAGATTCCTTTCTGTACTGTCAGATTTCTGTATTGTGGAATTACAAGGATTTATTTTACTGAAAAGAAAAAGCTGTCTGCTGATAAGATCACATATCAAAAAGATGCAAAAATGTTCCCTTTACATTGGCTAAGGCAGGGACTGCATCCTTCTTTTGCATCCTAATTTGGAGACCCAGAAAGTGTAGTGCTAATATTGAGTGTCTCAGCAGTGTTTTCCCTCTGTTCAACTCCACAGCACCCACATCTCATTCCTCCATCAGAAAGTACAGGGAGAAGGGGGTTCTTGTTCTGTAGGAGCAGAATGCAACATCTGTAAGGCTGCTGTGCAGTCCTGGGTGCTTGCTCCTCTCTGGAACATCAGGAAGGAATAGAACTCAGCCTCTTTTCTTACTGAGGTGCGCAGAGAGCCCAATGCAGCAGAGAGGGAGGTGGAGAGCACGTGGTCCATCCCTCTGCCTTTCCTTGAACAGCTGGAGGTACCTGTTCTCACTCAGACTTCAGCAATTAAATGGAGTGGACAATTTCCTTGCTCTCCTCTTTTTAAGATTGCCATGTCTGGGAAAAGCTGAGCTTTGGTCACCAGGGGAGGCATCTCATCAGGGGTTCTAAGTGATCACAGCTTTGTTGAGTACACTCCATGAAAAGGAGGGGAATGCTCTGAGGATTATGATCTCCCTCCCCTGCTTTCCTGGCTTTCCCCATGGATGGTAAACAGCAATTATTTGTCCAGGGCAGACAGATGCATCCAAGATGTTCAATTTCCACCAACTGCAAGGCAGCAGGTGGGATAATTTTTTTTTTCTGTTTATCACTTGATTTCAGTCTTAATTTTTCCCAGAAGAACTTTGCTTTGTGTTTTGATTTCCTCAGTGATATACAATATTTTGGGAGCTTTGTCTGTACAAAACAGACTGGAGTCTACTCCACTTTGCAACTTGAGTATGCTTCTCTTCTCTTTTAGAACTGATGGCCAAGAAAGCACCCAATACAGAGTTGGCAAGGTCCTTGCACAGGGACCTTTGTATCTTAACTCTTCATCCACCCCTCTAGTTTTTAAACTCTCTGCTGCTGAGTTGCTTTACTACATTCTATAGAAAAGCACAGGCAAATACGCTCAGTCTTCATGTCTTGCATCACTAAGTGTTCATACTGGGGACTATTTTATGATTTTTGGCTTTTCCCCTGCTTTTGACCCCAGGTTTTAGGGCTGCTGCATTTCAGGTGACCTGGCTGCTTTCTGAACTCCCAGTCTCCATCTTTGAATCTCTTCTTCCTCTTCCAAAGCCCTTAGTATTGATGGATTCAGGCAGGTGATCCCATGACACCTGGACATAATTTATCCTGAGGTTTCTCTGCAAACAGGACTCCTGTTTGTTTGGTGCTCTCGGTGACAGCACCTTCCTGCTCAGAGCCATGCCCGGATAGTTAATTCCAGCAGTCTGCTGCCAGGGAGGGATGCTGCTGGGCTGTGCTGAGAAGGTCACTCCCAAGCAAGCTCCTCCTCTGTCAGTCCTGCTCCTCTCAGCTGATGATGAGGATTGGAGAAATTTAAGAGCCAGTCAGGTAGAACAATTGAACCCCAAAGAGGGATGAGTAAGGCAGAGGCCAAGTCTGCATTGCAAGAGGAGAAGCAGAGACACTGTCAGCCTTTGCAGTGAGATGCACATTCAAAGGCATGGCAGGTTCAGTGAATTGCTTTTGTAATCTGTTCATTTTACAGGATTTGAAAAGTCTCTTTTCTGAATTAGTCAAGTTCCAAATGGAGTATCAACACTCCCATTTCACTGCCTTTCCAAGGAATTTGGTTTGAGACAGTCAGCTTATCTCTCCCTATTAACCATGGTCAGGTACTGAGCAGGGCTGTGAGCACAGAATCTCTGACAGAGCAGCCACGGCACGGCTGAGCCAGGATCGGAGTCAGCTGCATTGAACTCGGTGCTGCCACACCCAGCCAGTGGCAGCTGCCACTTGCAGGCCCAGGAGACAGCAGAGCTCAGGACTGCCACGCTCCCTCTGCAGAAGCACATGTGGCTGCAGGGGCAGCAAACTTCCTCTTGGAAATGCCATCGTGCCCAGGAGCCCATTGAGCCTCTGGTGGCTGTGTCAGGGACAGGGCTCAGCTCAGACAGGGACTGGATCCAAGCTTTGCAGCTACTTCCTCTCTTAATTCTGGGATTTGCAGTCCAGAACCAAAGGGAGATGGGAGCACAGAGGTAGGGTGGGAATTACCAGCATGGTGGCTATCCCAGACAGGAGGAGCAGCCTGGGCACACCCCGTGGCTCCCTGCTCTGCAGAGGGACTGAGGGCTGCTGAGCCCCTGCTGCCAGGCTGCCCGGGCCAGGCTGGCAGAGCTGGCTCAGGTGCCAGCACACTGGAGCTGAAGGCAGCCACTCCCTCAGCCGGTGCAGGGCAGGAATCTTGCCAGAATGGCCACAGCACAGGCGAGGGAGTTGAAGGGAGCAGACATGACAGCTCATGTGTGCTGTTCCTTAGCTGTAGTCACTCTAAGTAGGTGTAAATTGCTGCATTTTAAGAACAACTTTCTTGTTTTCACTGACACGCCAGCAAAGTTCTGGCAGTTTTCTTAAACATGATAATTTTGTGTAAAATACAAAAAGGGCCTTCAAGGGCACATGTAAATAAAATGCAGCCAGTTTTAAAAATGCATCTGGCCTTTATCACTCTTGTTCTTCTGTGTCCTGAGAGCAATGGCCAAATTAACTGAGCTGCATCCCAGTAAAGGTAACCAGTGCCTGATGTAATCCATCCCAGGCATTGTCATGACCCTTCATTTTATACCAAGTTCCTCTAGCCCAGCATCTTGCTTGCAAGTTCGAGTTCAGATCTCAAATGAGCTGATGCTTCTTTAAAGATTTTTCTTTTGCTCACTCCTCAGAGCCCTTGCCAGCCGACCTTCAGCAGTAACAGGTATGACAAGGGTTTGATTTTTTTATTCTTAGGCCCTGCTTAACTTACTCCACATTGCATGAAAGAATCCCAGACCAGGTCCAGAGAGTCAGGAAAATCCTTCAAAATCTCTGGGGTTTGTTCCCATTTTTCTTTGTAACATCTTTCAGTCAATTTGAACAAAATTGTCAAATGAAGTAAAAATCTGGTCTTCATTATAATGACCTCAGCAAGGAACAGCAAACAGAGAAGGAAAACTCTCCAGCACTGTGGGAGCATCCTGCAGCACCTGTGATCTAGCCTTTGATGAACACAGAGAGAATGTGAGGTGCTAATGATACACTGGACACAGAAAACAGGTGCCAGCAGGGGATTTTTTTACCTGTGTTATTCCCACAGAGCTTTTGAAAATAATTATGCCTTTTTATACTATTTCAATAACTCCTCACGCCTACTTTAATCCAATTGCACAATTCCAACTATGAAATCACTAATTAAAATGTATTCACAGCAAGGTCATTTATTGCAGCGAAATAGATGGGGTGGATGCAGAGCACTCTTGAGACTGAATTCGCCTTTCACCTATCAATAAAGCACAATGAAGAGAAAGGGAGGAAAAGAAAATAAAAACAAGGGATCTCTGTTCCAAATACTTCTGCTTTACTTGCATGATTGAAGAGAGACAGGTGAGAGAAGTGTGGTTGATTGCCAGCCAGTAAAATTATTTAATGAGATTTGACTTTTCTGGTAGCCAACAGAAGTCCTGTTATACTGGAAATCTCACAATGCAGGAAAGGTAGATGGAAAAATGATAGAAACAGAATTGAAAAGCTGTTAAGCAGAGAAGCTGCTGCTGTCCCAGCCATGAGACAGAGCAGCTCCCAGTGCAGAAGGACATCAGCTGGGTGCCTTCCCTGTCTGAGCAAAAGGTGAACACAAGTGGGAAACAGAGCTAGGGAAAGTGCAGGGAGTGCACTGCAGGGGAGATGAGCCTGTCCTTGGAGCTGTGGGAGGGGATTTCCTGTGCTAGCCCTGGTGCCTGTGACCCTTGGACTTTGATTGTAGAAATCTGTCATCAGACAATGGATGGAGAGAGCTTTTGTGCCCCATCCTCCATCACCAAGGTTTTTTGTGTTTGAACTTGTTAGTTCATTTGTGGGACTATGAGCATTGGTCAAACCAGAGCCTTTAAAGCAACAATTGCAGAAGAGTTACAGCAATTAAATTTGGAATTGTGAATGAAAGCACCATGGCTCTGATTTTCTAAGGGCTTGCAGACAATCAAGAAACAACCTATATTGAGAGCACCAAATGTTCCATCAAAATGTTCTTCATGTCAAATGTTGGTTGCTCAGGAATAATCTGAAGCCAAGAAATTAAAAGCCAAGAAATAAGACAGAATATTAAATATCTAACTTGAAATGAGCCTGGAAATATAGAGATGCTGTGTTTTATCAGTGTGTGATTTAGCACAGCTTACACATGGAGTAAATCAGGGCTTGGTTTTTAGCTGGTTTCTGTGTTCTACAGGCTCTCCAAAGCTTGGTATACAATATAACAGGGAAAAAAATCCTTGAAAAAAGAAAAAGCTTTGTGTTTGACATTCTCCATGACAAACCTGATGTGTTAAGACAGGTGTGGTTTTGGCTCCTCAACTTGGAGCACTTTCCAAGTGCTGGTTTTCAAGAAATGAACGCTCAGCACTTGGGAAAGGCTTCCCCAGCATCAATACCTGTGGGACTCCAAGCCACCCCTTGCTGCAGGCAGTGTCAGTTCTGTAAAATGAGCCAGAACGTGTCACAGCAGTGGGGAAATGCTGTGTCTCTAAGGAGGGCTGTGCTTTCATTGGCAGGGTCTCTCTCCTTTGGCCTGGCACTCCTTGGGAAGCTCGTTCCTGGCTCAGCTAGCTGCAGTAGGATGCACTCAGCCTGTAGGTGTCCTTGCCCCAAAGGCAGTCAACTCATCCATTTTTCCCGGAGAAACTGGGACTACAGTAAATCTTCTCTGGTGTAGGAGGAGCTCCAGCTTAAATTCCAGCTGAGGCCACAGCTTCAACTCAGCCAATGCTGTTATTTTGGATGAAGCAGTATTTTAAACAGCTTGAAGCACAGAGCTAGGTGGGAGGGGTTCCTGACAGCTCACAGCTCCAGCAATTAGGGAAATGCTAATCCAAACCATCAGTGTTTTCTTGGACACATTTGAAACCTGTTACAACATCCTGTTCTTCTGCTCATGTGTTTTCTGGTAGCAGTGCCTCTCATAATTAGTCTGAATAGGTCCCTAAAAGTGGATAAAAATTACCTTGGTCATACTCATAATCTGTTATAGGTAATGCAAGCACTTCTAACTTTCCATTTCATGTTGTTCTAGCTAATAAATTTTTGATGGACACTGTGAATTTTTTTGCAGACTACCAAGGCATTTCAGGTCACAATGGTGTTCTATAAGTGCCCCTTACTGACTCTGGTGAGCAAGAACAAGGAGTCACTCTTTGTACACTACATATTATCCTTTGCTTGTAGGTGTTTTGCCAGGCACTCATAACAAAATGCCACTTCCCACCTCCAAATCTCCTGTGAAACAGACGGAGATAAAATCCCTTGGATTACATGGGTGGCTAAGACACAGCACATGACTCTTGTGGACAGGCTTGTTCAAAAAATAGTTGATATCAAATAGGATCCAATGGGGCTGTGCTTTCTTCCCACCACATTTTTATATTTCCATTAACCAAATGCTGATAACCACAGGATCCAGCAGTCTCATCCCATGGCAGGAAATCAACATCCCTGAATACAAATACCTGTGTGCATGAACAAAATTTCAGAGCAAGTATTCAAAGATAATTGAAAGACTACTTTTTGTCATCAGAATTTCTGAGCAGTAGCTGTGTTGTTTACAATGATTGAGATGTTTTGGCTACCTGCAATAATTTTTTTTACACCAGAAATTTTGGTCCTTGACCTTACCAAAAGGAAAATTGTAGTCAGTGCCCCACATCTGTTCAGGCAGTTGTGCTTCTGCCCAGCCCCAGGGTGCTGTTACCAAGCATCACCCAAAATGGCAGCTGAAAAGCTGCTCCTGGAGAATTTGTATCCACACTTAGGGCTGCACACATCCATTTAGCAGGTAAATGGGCATTCCCATGGATGCTTTAATACCCTATTATTCTGCAAAACCAGACCTCACAGCGCTTTTATGGGGGAAGCTCGGAGTGGCTCCTTAATTGTTTTGCTAGATGCTCACATAAAGTCCTGTAAACTTCAAGAAATATATATAATGTTCAATCATGTGGCAGTAATCCTGGTGCTCTGGTGACAGAAAAGGCTATTGGTATCCATCTGGGAATGTAATTTTCAGCTTATTTACAGGCACAGAGCAAACTCTCTTATTTTCTCTCCTTCTCATTTTCTCTCTCCTGTCTTTGTTTCTTCTTTATGGGTATTAATTTGCTCTTTGGTGCTTGAACCCTTTTTCTGTGTCCACCTTTCTACTGCTCTTGCTTTGAATTTGTTCTTAATTAGCATTCTTAAATGTGCATTTATGGGTATGCCATGGTAGGTGGGGAGGACTGAGGGAAGAAGGGCATAGTTCTTTTTAAAGGAAAGAAAAGAAAAAGTGAAACTTCAAATCTTCTCACTTTCCATTAGGTTTTACCATTGATTTCTGCATTAGCTCATTCACAGTGATCCTGAGTGTAAAGTTAAATTATATTGTCCATTATAAGTAAGGAGCTTTAGACCCCAGTTCAGCAAAACAAGGCTACTTAAATGTTTACAGCTAAGCCTGGGCTAAATTTTGCATTCAGCTGGGATTTTAATAGGCTTATAGAATTTCCTCCTTTGTTTACAGCCTGTCATGGCTTTCCCTGGCCTGAATCAAGAGTGTCTTGTCTTGCAAAAAACTGGAAGGAATCAGCAAACAAAAGTGTAGGCAGGAATATTTCCCTTTTGGAGCTGGTTTTGGAGTCAAGAGTGCAAAGGGCTGAGTGGCTGTGCCACTAAGGCATTCTAAACTTGGAAAATGATGGAAAATAAGTGCAGGTTAAAGGAATACCAAAAAATCACAGCATGTACCAAATTCTGATTTGGATTATGGGAGTTTTCTCTGACACTACAAAAAAGCAGAAAGATGGAAGAGAAAGTGTCTGTGGTTTACTGGCTGTGCTGCCTAAATATAAACTTCAGTTAATTTTTCATGTGATACTTGAAACAGAAATATTCTGAACATTTCACGAAGTAAACCTTACAGGAATCCAGGTGGTAGCTGGATTTCAATATGGATGTGATGAAAGTTTGATAAATTTAGATGTCCAGAGTAGGCTGGAATGTGATGTCTCCTAGACAGAAACATATTTAACGTGGGTGTTGACAGAAGCACTAATACAATTGATGCTGCTAACTTACCTTCCAGCAAAGCAGGAAAATCACAAGAAACAAACCTGCTGCTTTGAGTCAGTTGAAAGAATTAATCTTATTTTTACCAGATACTAAGGCTAAGAGGAAGAAATAACAGATGTGTTTTATTTTATCTGTCTGGGCCTAAAGCTGTTATTTAAACAACAAAACCTTTCACAAAGGGATGTTTGGGAAAGAATTCCTTGGTTACTTAGGCTCTGGCATAGAAACAAGGCACAGTAGACAGCCTCTTGTCCAGCTGCAGGTGTTGAGTTTCATTCACTTCAGAATCCCAGATGAGCCTTGCCTTAGAAATCATAAACAAGGCTTAATAACAGTTAGGCTGAGCTGGAAAGTTTTATCACCTAGCACTTTAATCACAGTTAGTGTGGAGCAAGCTCTCAGCTGACAGGTTCCACAGTGCAGAGATCTGCAGCATTTAAGGTTATTGACACTGCCAGAAGGAAATCTCTGACTGGCCAATATCAACTACTAAAACTCAAAACCTTGTCCTTTGAAATCTGGAACTTTCTAGAGCAGTACTGCCTTTGTTCATTAGGAGATAGGGAAATGAAATTCTCTGGGGATTTTCTTTTCAGTTAAAGAAACTGTTCACAACCACCAAAATTAGATCAGGGCCTGGACTCTAAAAGCTGAATGCAGCCAGGAGTGAGAAATAAATCAAATCCTGTAGTTCATGGATTCTTTGTAAGAGCAAACTTAGAGACAAAAGAGCACAAAGGAAGATCTATTGCAAAGCTGTGGACTTGAACTTCTCAGAAGGATTTAGAGCTCATCTTTCCAGTCATGAACAAGCTGACAGGGCTGTGTGGATGTAATGGAAGGTAGATCTGATTTCAGGTGACAAAAATTGCAGTGTTTAGAGAAGGTCAGCTATTCTTTCCTCCTCCCTCGTAATCCTATTTTTCAGTTCTTGACCAGGAAAACAAAACACATCTTGTTGCAAACACCCAAATGCTTGTAAGGCCTGAGGAGTACTAAAACAATTCCATCTCCCCTGAAATCTTTAACTCTTTATGAAGAGCATGCATCAAATTTTAAGGAAGTCTGATCTTTCCTAACACTTTAGGGGTACATTCAAGAGTGAACTGCAGGAATAATGCAAACAGAGAAATGAAGAGTGTGGGCTTACCTTGCATTAGGCACTGCCTGTGTGAGAATCCTTGCTCAGGGGTAGATGTGAGGTTGTACAGATCATTTTGGAGAACCTTATTGCCTGTGAGATTAAAATTGTTGTATGAAAGCAAAATCATAAAATATTTATAAACTTGTTTTAAAAGCATAACTTAAACCAACATATTTCCAAAAGCTGTAATTACTCAATAATGAGAATCCATGAGGAAAAGGCCAAGGGATGGTTTCTGTTTAGCCATGTCAGTCCCTTGGGAAGGTCACAGAGTCCCAGAATGGTTTGGGGTGGAAGGGACCATTAAAGGGCACCTGGAGCAGCTCCCTGCACTGGGCAGGGACATCTGCAGCCACATCAGGGTGCTCAGAACTCTGCCCAGCCTGGAATGGTTGCAGGGTGGGACATGTGCCACCTGCCAGGCAGCCTCTCAGGCAGGCAAGGCAAGAGGAGAGCACCACATCTATTTGCTTTAACAATCAGCTGGTTCCAAACTGACCTAAATACAATTTGTAGCTGTTTTGTAGGGAACTTTTGCCTGAGCTTTGGCTGACTTATGGCTCGTTTACACATTCCTCTTGGGAAAAACAACGTTGGACTTGTTGATTTGCTGCAGACATTTCTTTTCAGGAACCCCTCACTAATATCCCTAAGTGATTATCTGGGAGAAGTGTATGCACATGGGACAAGTTGGAACAAGGCACAATATTTGTGTCTTGGCAAAGTAGGGGTGTTGTTTGCTGGCTAAACCTGTGAGGTCATGCAATGCTCAAAATAAACTCTCCCTACAGCATTAAATAGAATTGTTATGTGGCTGATACAATATCCTAACCAACATCTTATTTTGGGTTTATAGAGGTGTTGTCATAAACAGGCAGCTTTAACCTTCATTGATTTCAAGGACTCTGTCATTATCCATTTTCCAGGGTGAGGTCTCTGATTACTGAGCATTCTGGTGCTTAATTTCATGTGATAGGCCTGAAACTCATGGATAAATTGTCTCACATCATTCTGAAGGCAAAATCCTTTCTAGGAAAAGCACCTTTGAAAGGAAAACCTACAGGTAATAGCTAAACATGGCAGAATATCATTTAAGCAAGGCTTGTCTGCTGTGAGGCCACCAAGAAGTTTCTTCTGTCTCACTTTTCTGGCACTGTGCTAATACAGCTCCACCAAAGGAGGTGATTTTTTCACCCTTTCAGCCAAACCTCTGACCACAAGGCACGCTGCACTAACAGGAGTTCATGATTCATTGAGGAGTTGTCTTTGTGCCCTTGGCTGTTTGCTTTGAAGAAAGCATGTGGGCTGTAATTTCCAAATGCCATTTTTCTCTCTAAGAGCACTGCACCTGCTAATGAGAGCTTCTCACCTGCTCACAGAATGAATACTTGGGGTTTTGCTGTTCACATCAAACTCATTTCATACCTTTTTTTTTTTTTTTCCCCAATATTTTGCTATGGTGTTTTAAGTACACAAGCTAAGTGGCTTTCCCACTCTGGAAAGATTAGGCAGGGGCAGACATCCCTACAACTGGGCTCTCAGTGGGAAATGGGCAGGAAATAAACCTTCATCTCATTGGAAACACATGCAAACTCTCATTTTTTTTCATAACCAAGAGGATCTTCCAAACATTTATTTATTCCTGGTTCCATTTTGGAGCACATGCTCAGCCAGAAAAGCACTCTGTCCATGAATTCATCAGTGAAGCAGTTCCCCTCCACCAGTGCCATTCCACAGGCAGGTGTCAGGTCCTTGGCTCAGGCACTACTTGCCATTCCCAGGCACAGATTTCCACCAGTGAGAAGTGGAGGCAGAGGAACAACCAGCAAGGCTTTTTTGTGGCACTTATAAAACTCCTTTTCTTCATTCCCCTGTGCCTGTGAGCAGCTGTGTTTTCAGCACGGGTCAGCCCAGCCTAAAGAGCCTCGGGGGCCATTTCTGTCCCTGCTGTTCATTCTCACCTTTCAGCAAGAGGACTCAGTTGCCAAACTGGGGATGCCAAATCAGAAGTTTTCTGTTTTGACCTTCTCCAAAGATCAGCCCTTAAAAAGCTGCACTCACACCTGGCCACTCCTCAGGGGTCCCCTGTAACCAGGAGGGTGTCACTGTTCTTTGTCCCAGCCCAGCACACCCCCTGTGACATTGCACAGGCACAATCTGCAGTGCCACGGTGTGACAGGGGCAAAGGGAAAAGAAGCATGTGAGAAAATAGGAAACAAAAAGTTTTGACCTATGAATTGTGCCCTCAGTTGTGCATGAAGTTACCATAAAAATCTTACGGGAAAATGCTCTGACAGTGCATCAGGCTGAGAAACCTCCTTGCCTGGGAGAAATATTGTCTTAAATGGACTTTGGTTCTGGAAGTCGGGCTTTGTCTATGTATTCATCTGATATCTTTGTTAATTCCATCTTTGTGAAGATGGTTTCATGGTATATTGCAGTGCAATTGGGCAGGTTTCTTAGAACTAGTGGAAATCCAACCTCTTGGGTCGTGTACAAAAGGATCTCTGATTCCAGAAACAGCAATTTAGTGTTTAGGAACTCCTGGAAGACATAGCAACATTTTACCTGCTGATAAAAAATGTATGAGCTGGAAAAAGTCCATAGGTGTGACAGGTACAGATATCACTGAACTGTCTAGATGAATCAAAGCCACTTGGAATTCCTTTAATAAGGACAACAATGCAGCCTTTCTGACAAGAAAAATCCTTTGATACCAGTGGTTTTTATCCTTTCCCTCTTGTTCTTGCATCAAGAGAGAACAGAAAACATTGTTAGATACCACAAAGATTTGTGGTTCTGTTCCTTCCCAGCTATCAAGTGTTTCCTGGTTTCTTATTATGTTTTTCCTATTAATGATGTAGGGCACAGACTTTATGATCAAGATCAGATGTTTTGCTTCAGAGAGAGAGAGGGGGCTGTGAATTCCTGACAGCTAGCAGAGTCACTGCTCTAGCTTGAGGGGCTCAAAAAGAGACAGATTGATTCCTCTGTGAGTGTCCCCTGACATTCCAGGCATCTGTCCAGGGTCCTGCCATTCCTTACAGAAAAAAGCCTACTGTGGAACTGGAATTGTTGGGTCCTAAAAGCTCAAAAATAATTTGTCTAGCAAATGACATGATGCTGAGTGTGCTGCTAACAGTGCCCCACTGGTGTCTGACCTGTGCCCACCAAGAGCAAGAATCAGGCAATGGATCTGTGTGGGATTGTTCTTTCAGGAGCTGCCATGTGCCTTTGCAGAGGTGCAGCTGATGACACAGAAAAGCAGAGCCCTCCCAGCAGCAGCAGCCATGGGCAGGGCCCTTTCCCCATCAGTATGGGAGAGAGGGGAGGGCTGTGCATCAGCAGCACCTGGAGCATGATGCAAATGACTGGGACAGAGGGACTCCATGGGCAATGCAGTGTTTAGAGGTTCTGGCAGAATTAGGGATGGACTGCAGAGGAGTTGGGTGAGAGCTCTTTTCACTGACTCTCTGTTGCAATAAGGAGCCATAGATTCAGCAGCACATCCATCCTTCTAAGTTAGAAGATGCATGACTTCTGAAAATGTGTTATTCTGCTTGCATACATACAGCAAGCAAGTCCTGGCTCTGCATTTCAAGTCTGACTGAAGTGATTCCTGTGTATGATATTTTTAAGATTCACATATCAGCATGCACAGGACAGCTGTTACAGACCTGGGAGATGTTTGAGAGGAGAGGCAGTAACTAATAATGTACTGCTGGTAAACACTTGGTCTCCTAATGCCATTTGTCCCATGCTGGCATTCCAGCCATGCCTTTCATTTCCCATTGTGATTAAAACGAGGTGGGTGTTTAGCTGCCAACAGGCACGGTGCTAATGCTCAGCGCTGTTTACCAAAACATGCATGTGCTTTTCACTGCTGTCATGTGCCAGCCAGAGTGATCAGAGCCTCAGTCCCGAGCTGCAGGCTCTGACTGGGATTAGTGGCACTTACACGCTGAGGCAGAGACATTTCTTATTGTGTGAGCTACATTTCAACTCCATTTGGCATAAGGGTAAAATCATTTTTCCATGCATAAAAACTGTAAATTGGATAAGAATTGATTGTATTTGTTGGTTTAATGAAGTAAGATAGTGGATTTCTGACTAATGCATTGCAGAGTATTTATACAATAGAGAGTTCTGCCATCCTAAATCACTTTGTGGCGAATGGAACAATTTCTTGTTGGAGGTCACCAGAGTTAGCAGCAAAATCAATTCAAATCAAATCACAGAGCTGCTGTACACGTCAGGAGACTGCAAAGGAATGAATGCACTGATGTATTTGCTCACTGGGCACACCTAAATTAAACATTAGCAGTGTGCATGGGGATGAAGATGTCTTGCCTTACAGCCAGGCTACGTGCTCTCGTGCCAGGCAGTCCAGGTCCTGCTCCATGGAGACTGGAGGAGTTTGCATTGAGAAAATCAGAGCACATCCCTTTGGCCAGAGAACACATGGATGGTGTTCGTCCACTGTGCAGACCAGGAGTTGGTTTTGGAAATGTGAGGAATTGCTCTCACAGTTAAATTCCTTCTTTGGGCAAGCAAAGTTCAGCCCTGAACTTTTCAGCATTTTTTTCACGTTGTCTAATTAATACCCACAGAGCAAAATTGCTGCAGTGGGTGTTGTCAAAGCCATTTCTGCTTCCTCTACAGCTCAGGTTCAGAGTCTGCTATCTCATAATTCTGGTTAATGAGAAAATCTAAAATACAAGGATATTTTCCCTCTTTAGTGGAACCAAAACCTGGCACAAGGATAAGTTGCACTGAGATGTAGAATGATTGCTCTTAAACTTCCTTTCCTCAGTAAGAACAGGATCAGTTCTCCGAAACTGAAAAGTCAAACATAGTTGGGAGGCAAACCCTGAAAGAGCCTGTTTCTCCTGAGATCCTTTTTCCATTTGGGAAAAATAAAGGGACATTTGCTCCTGTGCCCACCCATGAACAAGGACCATCAGGTGTGTTCAGCACAGACTCACACCTTGGGGTGCTTGTGCTGCTGAAGGGACCCCGTGCCTTGCAGTACTTGAATTACCAGCCCTTAATTGCCAGTTCATGGATCAGCAGTGCTGCAGCGCTGCTGAGCCACAGCCCTGCCTGGCAGGAAGGTCTCTGAGCAGGGATTGCTCTGGAGTGCCCTGCTCCAAGGAGAAGCTGTAAACTCGGTGACAGCAGTAATTATCATGTCAAACAGATCAACACTGACTCAGTTCCTGGCCGTATGACTACAGGACGTATTTAACTAGTGATGTAAATTCAAAAGCAAAAACTCCAGTCACAGGGACTAAATGTAAGTCTTTTCCTGGGTTCCGCAGTTACATAACTGTAATGAAAGAACAGGGTAGTTACTAGGGGAATTAAATAAGGCAGGAGCTCAGCCCACTTGTTCCTTTCTCTTTCGAGTTAGGCTTCAAGTCCTGCACGAGGGACACTGGGAATGAAATCTGCTCTTTATTTACACCTGTGCAGCTCTATTTGGCCTTAAGCCTGGAATGCCAGGAGCAGAACAGAGCCACTTTTCCCTGAGCTGTGGCCCCTTGAGCACACTAACACCATACAAGGGGAAGAAGCTACACAAAATTGGATCAGGAAAGCCTCAAACCAATTCCTGAGACCCGAGGACTTGCATGAATTAAACAAAATCACTTTGAGGTGTGCTAGATCCTTCCTTGCACTCCACATCACAGGGGATACCTGCTGCCATCCACTCATTCCATAACCAAGCTGAGCCAGAGTGGATCAGGCTAATCTAAGCATTCCCAAATTTCTATTAGGTACCTGGTAAAAATGTAAATGAACTATTAATTTCAGAAGTTAAACTTGATTATATCACTATATAGTATGAATTATAAATGCATATACTTTATACATGTCTAAATAGAGGCATTAAGTATAGAGCTATATATTATAAATTATATAGAGGCACACAAAGAATGTTTCACCATTAATGGGTGATTAGAGTGAAACAAACCCACATTTAACAACTACAATGGGTGACCTTTTCCTCCGATTACTGTTGACCCCTAAAGTCCTGCTTTGCTTGCAAGTTTGGATTGCTCTGAAGGCTGGGAGAAAGCTGTGCTTAGGAGCAGGCAGAGGATAAGGCAGAGGCCTGCTGGGAGCTGACTGATGGAATGTTTCCTTGCACGTCCCCACAGCCAGGGCAGGGCAGGCTGAATCTGACTGTGGTGCCTCGTACCAACAAAAAGCTGATTATTACTGCTGCAATTAACCTGACCTGTGTGAAACATTCATGAGCTGCAGCCTCCTGCACGGTGTTCCGCTGGAAAAGCCGTGCCCGGTGTCTTCTGCTGTAACACATTCAGCTCCGTGTGGCTGAGCTGGGTTCTGCAGAGTGGGTGGGCAGCGTTTCTGTGCTGAATTTACCTCTGACAGAGAGGGTACTCAGACTCAGCCAATGTAACTCCTCATATCATGCATTATTCACAGTAATGGATTTTTTCTTAATCCCATCAGCTTTATTGCCAAAGAAATGGGATGCGCCTTTTGAGGGAAGTTAATCTTCAAGATGTTCACAAAAACTGTGCTGGTAATGGCCATGAAAAGCATCAATGGAAGGTTTGGTAAAGCTTTCCTTCGAAACTGGGCCTAATTTTTCTAATCTTTCCATAACACGTTTCTCTTGGGTTTATTTTGGCCTACATAATCCTGTTTAGCTTTTCCACCACTGATTTCCAAGATGGAGCTTTTGGAAACTGGCAAACATTTTGCTCCTCTCCAATGTTTTGTACTTTGTACTTTTCAGCGCTTTGCGAAATACAGAGTACAAAATATACTGGGTTTAGCACTGGTGCAAAAACCCTTCTGTGTTCCCCAAACTTTCTCTGCTAAAGCTATGAGCTCTTTTGCTGCACGGAGACTTTTTTAATTTTTGTGGGTTATCAATTCTTTTGCAATCAGCTGCCACTTACCAAACTTTAGTTAGAGATTGCTCACACTTCCAGGTCATATGGGTGAGGTTACAGGTACTAAGATTCAGATTACTGTTATTACTAATTACCACATGGTATAACAGTCTAGGAAATGTGATTTTAAATCTATCTGGCCTATTTCAGCATGGATGAAACAAAGTCTTCAGGGGGCAGAAGGACAGAGAAGGTGAAGAGAACATGATAATGTTTCTTGGAAATGACAGGCTGCTCTAGCAGGAACTTGCAGCTGCAATCCTGGCCCGAGGCACTTGTGGAGCATGGACTGGGGCCCTGCAGGCAGTGTGGGGTTTGCAGACCTGTCAGCAGCAGGGAGCACTGAGGAGTGTCCGTCAGCACCAGCCAAGGGAGCAGGGAGTGCTCTGGCTGAAACCCTGCACTCCATCCTCTGTGCAGGGATGGCACAGCCACCACGGGCCTGGAACTGCTCCTTCAGGCACAGGCAGGGTGGGAGTGGACACACTGCCAGCAGCCCTAAACCCTGGGGTCATGAAATAAAAACTTGGATTTATTATTTTGTTTTATTACCTGTTCTGCCGTCTATGCTGTGAGGTTTCTTCTGGTTTTCCTATTGATGTCCACAGTTAGACATCAGCCAAGTGTTTGGAATAAGATTAAATGAGGAACATGGGACTAAACTTATCCCTTGTGCATGGCTGCCTCAGTGTAGAGTGTCTGGTTGATGACATGTATTCAGATTTGTGTGCACATCGTGTTTTCCTGTGTCATTTTTAGAAGAGAAGCTGTGTTCCTGCTATAGAAACTTGGCTTTCCTGCTTCTGAAGCCAAGCTAAAAAGGTGGGAATCCTGTGGAACTTTTTTCATGGTGAGGTTCTGAAAGGTGAGTCCTGCTTGTTGAAGACTATAAGTTTTCTCAATAATCTGAAAAGCATTTCAATGTTTCTGTGCTTGGCTTAGCAGAAAACAAATTGAACATCATATCATCTTTGAGCACTTTCTAACCTTCAGAATTTTTAACAAAGTATTCTTCAGGGCAAACACAATTCTGCACAAATGTACAAAAGCTTCCCCAGGAGTCTCCTGTGATTTCAGAGCTTCTGCTGGGGCATTTGGAAAACCTGAAGACAGTTTGGTTCCATGGATGGAAAAAGGGGGAAAATGTGAGACATGAGAACCTAGATAGTTTGGCATAAAAAAATCCGAATCTGGGATAATAGAAGGAAAAACAAATTAAAAAAAAAAAAAAAAAAAAAAAAAAACACACACCAAAAAAACCCCCAAACCAACGAAACAAATTTTCTAAAAAAATAAACAAACTGATCAAGGAAAGAAACAAAACAAAACCCCTCAACTTCCTCCAAAATCAACTTGTTCAAGTGCTTGAACAAGATTAGAGAGCAGCATAAAAGCAGGTATTTTATAGAAATGATATATCAAAGAATGAACAAGAATGAAGAAGAAAATGCTTTAAACTTTAAGGAGAAGCATTTTTTTCAGAAACCTGAGTGTGTTTCTCCACCAGCAGAACTAGTGAGTATCTTCAGGCAGAACCCTGTATGCTGCCAATATGCAGGCAGCATTCTTCAGTGCAGTGAAAATGGAGTATAGAGGGTATTAAAATGTTCAGCACAATCATTTCCAGGGATTTATACAGCATTTGGTCTTTTATGAAATGACAGACTGATAAAAGTACTTCTGGCAAGAGTGCTTAATGTACATTGGTAACTCTGGGGGATGTAATTGCAAGGGTGCAATCCTGCTTATTCTTGGGAAAAAAAATCTGTTTTACTTGGAGGGAATAGGATTACATTTCCACAGAGCCAAGAGTAGCTGGTCTGTACTAAATGAATCTGCAACACAGCATAATAGTGAAAGAAAATAGTTCATAGAGCATCAAAGAACCTTGAAGTCATTGTTCAAGTTTTACTTGTTCCTACATCAGTTTTCAGTAGAAAAACTTTCACTTCTCTCAGCTCTGAATGCACTGTTACCTTCCTGTGAGTAAATAAAGCTTGTTTGCCTCAGGACTTCTTTGCAAAGGAAGTTTTCATCCTGGCCTAACACTGAATGTTATCAGGTGAGGAGCAGCCTCCAGGTTTTTACAGGTAAGAGTGTGCCTGCTCAGACATGCAGAAGCCTTCAAGGTAAAACCCACAATGCTTGATATCTCGCTGCTGTTAATGCTGAAGGAAAACTGAAGGGAGCTGTAAATAAATGTGAAAGTGTGGGACTGTTGGTGTGTTTTTGTATCTGTGTATGAATAAGGGGTTCTGGCTGGAGGGTGCTGTACAGCAGTGCTTGGCTGCAGTGAATTAAGAGCTCACCCAGGGACAAATGAGAAGTTCAGGGGGTTGTGTGGGTACAGCTTTATTCTGCAGCAGTTTGAAAAAGCTCATTTTTAACTGGAGAGGCCCTTTGCTCATAGCAGAAATCAGAAGCAACAGGAAAGCCTCACCTGAGGTGCTGCTCAGCCACTTCCTTCCCTCTCTCCCTTCCTCTCCCCTCTCTTGGTTCTTTGGAGCAATTTTTCTTCTGTGCTCCCCTTTGGCCTCCTGTACACCCGCCCCTGTGTTCTCACTGTTTTGTTCTGTTTGTTAATTTGCCTCTCTGACTGAGACGGTCAAAAACAGAACAGGAATTACTGCAACATTCAGCTTCCCCAGAAAATCAGCTTCAGGGGATGGGAAGGGGTTGGGTGGTGTTCCAGCAGGAGCTCTGCTGTGGTGCTTGTGGAAGGGGCAGAGTGTGAAGATTTATGGAGAGAGAGTTCGGGTGAAGAACAAGGAGTTCAGTGTTGTGCGCTTTGGGGCAGGACCTTCCCTGGGACACTGCTCGGGCGTGCAGGCAGCAGCTCTGATGGCACAGAAGACAGGCTTGGAGTTGTGATAGGCGAGGCACTGGGAAACTCCTGTGGAGCCTCCTGGTGTTCCCCTGCCCAGCTCAGGACGTGCTCAGCAGCCAGAGCAGCGCCGGTGCTGCTGTGCAGGGAAATTGGGTTCCAGAGCCCTGCTGACCTTGGGGCTTTGTGACAGAGCTGGAGGAGCTGCTGTAGTAAAAATGACACTCAAGGTCAACCTTTCTGCCCTTGTTTCGTTTGAAAGAGAAAAGTGGGAGCAATTCTTCTGCCCAAGTTATTCTAGTGGAAGAGCATTGCTGCTTTAAAGACGGAGTTCCTCACACTGGATATCCATGGATATTTTGCTACAGAATCATTTTCCTTTGTAATGAGAGAAGGTTATTTAGCCATTATCAGTAAACAGTGCATCTTAGAAAACGTGATGCTTTTCCTGACACTTTAATCTCTTTTTATATCCCAGAAAGCAAATAGCATCATGATTTCTCCCAAAGTATTAGTGAGATTTATTTTAAACCCACACAACCAAGCCTTGTAAACAGGTGTTAAGTCCTTTGGTGATGACTCTAAAGCAATGTTAATTTTTTTTTCTATCAAATTGCTTTTCATCTTACACTGGGATTATGTGACTTTCTGTGCCTCATATAGGATTAAATTTCGAACTGTCAGAAAGTTTTTTGGAAATGATTTGCACTTTTTGTAGTCAGAGTCCACATGAGACTCGTTCCTTAGGTAAGGAGCATCTCCCTAACAACAGGCTGGTGCAGGACACATCTTTAACTGCAGATTTTGAAGTGTGCCAGTTGTAGCCATGGACTGCTTGAGAGATTCTCTTAAGGCATGAAAATATTCAATAGCATTGGGCTATTTTGTCTTCATTTCAGTGTCTGTTCCATAAGCTTGCTGTGCTTGACTTAAAATATAAAAAAAATCAGGAAAATTAACAGCTCTAGCAGTTAGTCAAATGATGGAAAACCAGCAGTTCCAGTGAAAATGTTAAATGTTTTCTATGGCATCAGAGCCTGGAAAGGCTGGTGCCTTTTTGCTGCCCTGTGTAACAGCCAGAGGCATCTGTGTGCTGCTGCTGCTGCTGAGATAGAGACCCTCTGCAGCCTCTTTGCTGGCTGTATTTCATTAACTTTTATAAACCTCTTGCCTTCGATAGCAGCAAATGAAACTCCAGCACGATGCCTCCCTCTAGGCCCCAGACAGCTCCAGCCCGCAGTAACTCAACGCTGGAGCTGAATAAAAGACAAATGATTCTGTCACCTGTCAGCAGCTGCAGCTCATCGGGGGCAGTGCCGGGTACTTAGAGCGGGAGCGGCGGGGCTGTTCCCGATTCCTGCCGGTTCCTGAGTCCCCCGCGGCTCGGCGGGGGCTCGGCGGGGCTCCGAGCCTGCGGCAGGGCCCTGCTTCCTCTGGGCCCCGGCCCTGCGCCCCCTGCGCCCCCTGCGCCCCCTGCGCCCAGGCAGACGGCACCAGGAACACAGCCTGCACTGGCAGTGGTTTTTTGGGGGAGTTCGGGGAGGTACAAGGTGTGATAAACTCAGCTTTACCTTCTGCTCTGTGTGTTTGTGTAGGGCAGAGCACAGCAACCACAAGCACACCAAAACCTTTGCTTGCTTAGGAACAGACTGTGTGGTCTTGCTCAGAGCAAAACAAGATCTGAGCCTTCCAGGCAGCTCGACACAGCAGCTCTCTGATGTTCTCCAGCATTTGTTCCTTCTCCTCCACATGGTCTGTGTTGCACGTGGCACATTAGTACTGATTGAGAAGTGATTCTGGTGACAGGTCCTGAGTAACCCTGCTCTGAGGACTGACAGAAACAGTGTTCTCACAGTGTCCACCCCAGACAGGTGTGTCTTATTTTACCCTCTAGAACTGATGCAGCTTGTTTTATTTACTAGCAAATGTTTTAGTTTGTTTTGTTGGTTTTTATTCTTTTAAAAGCTTCCTAAGTCTCCAGCACCTCAATACTTTTTCAGTCTAATGAAGCATTTGATGCTGAAAGGCAGCCTACTGAAAAGTCACCTGTAAATTCCAAAAATAAAGCAATGTTTCTATGTATTTGCTTTCATTTTTCTTTTTCAGACTACGGAGCATTGTTTCTCTCCCACACACACACACAAAATCACCCAGAGTTTGTCATTTGAGTACAGGAGAGGTTGGTTTCCTTGAGCCTGTCTCTCTTGCTGTGGGAGGTCTCAGCTATTGAGGTTTCAGAATTGAGACAGCCCCAGTTTGACAGGTATTGCCATTGTGTGTGGGGGGTTGTGCTGCTTTGGGCTGGACACAGGGAATTTAATTTCCCTTGTGATATCCTGTGTGGTTCCATGTTTTGCTGAGTTTAGGCCTGAGTGCCTGCCATGGTTAAATTGCAATAGGGGCCATGCCCAGTTCAGGAAACTGCTTGGATCCTGCATGGAGCTGGAAGTGACCTGATTTAATGCTGTCAGTCCTTAAGTTGTAGTTTGCAGAATTAGACAGAAAAGCTTCTGTGATTTATTGCACAGCTGCTTATCAGAAAAGGACAAATGTATTTGAGACTTGCTAAGTAATGTGTGCATACATCAAGCTGCTCTGTCAATGTCACACTAATTATCCAATAATATTGGACTTAATTCTTGGTGTAAACTTAGATGTGCATTCCCTTGCATCGCAATCAATCATTTACTAAGCCATACCTGTTACTGCAAAAATGCTGCTAGTAAAGCTGATCCCCCCAATTAGCTGAGAAAAGAATAGGAAGAGATTTCCCCTGTCCTCTATTTGTTTCCTCAGGCATTAGAAATTTATTTCATTCAGTTGGTGTGGACAGATTTTGCTGTTTAATGAGCACCAGCATGGGATGATTGTGTCGCAAAAGTAGCAGTCTAGTTAGAAGATTGCAGTTTTCTGTTTCTGGCCTAGACTTCAGTCAAGAGATGAGCTGTAATCATTGCATCCAGTTTCCCTGATCTTTATCAGGATTCTCTGCAGCTAACCTTACAATAAGTGTTTCTGTTTTGAAAACCTCTTTGTTCAAACTAATCCTTCAGATTTTAATTCTTCTTTAAAAAAAGCCCTAAACAAAACAAACAAATCATAAAACCCAAATCCTGTCTCCTGGGTCTTTAGGAAGTGAGAGAAAGCATCATATGTTGCTGTTGCTCTGCTGGAACAAACTGTGAAAATTACTTACTCTAGTTTCAGTCCTTGTTTTATGCTTGGCAAATAAAAGAAATAGAAGGAAAAGACACAAGTTATAAGAAATGCCAGCTGTTCTGGGATTTATTTTCTTTTGCAATTGAAAACTAGTAAAGCTAATTACCATCTGACTGTCAAAAACCTGTAGTCTGTCAAAATATTATGGTACAAAATGAGGTGGACAATCCTTGCATCTGATGAATGGGAACAGGGAAAGGAAAAGCAGGTTAGAGAAACATAAGAGAGAACAGGAGGAATACTTTGTTTCCTGGCAACTTTCTCACAGCACACTGCAGTGCCAAGATGCTTCTCTCTAAATTCATTGGATGTGACAGTGATGTGAAATTTTACAGCTTGTTTCACAAGCTTTCCTTTTTGTTCAGGCAGTCTAAAGCTCTGCTCATGGCAGCAGGGAAAAGAAATGCAGGAGGTGATAGGGCTTCACTTCTAATTGGTCATTTTGCATTTGTAGCTCGTGTTAGTGATGAATAGGCCAGAGCTGCTATTGTAGATGCAGGGGTGGCTTTTCTGCTGCACTCTATCCTTCACTTGGTAGGTACAGAGGGACCATCAGGGCACAAGTTTTAGCTCTCACTGTGTCTAGCTCCACGCTTGTTTAAAGCCATCCAAATAATTTCCTGGTATCAGCAGGTGCATTTCAGGAGTTTGCCAAATAACTTGAGTGAGCAAAGATTATTGGGCAATGCCTTCTGTCCACATGACTTTAGGTGCAATATTTGAGTCAGGGAAGTCACAGTTCAGATTATGTTTTTAAGAAAGACAAACAAGAAAAGCAGCCAAAACACTGCACCACCACCCAGAAATGAGACAAAGAGGCTTTAAAAGTACCCTGTGTTTGCTGTAGAATTTCTCTGTTTAAAAATGCTTTCTAATGACCTCTTGACTTAGTGTCTGCAAAAGAACCTGCCAGGAGTACCCAGCTGACCACCCTGATCCTGCTTTCCAGAGCAGAACTCATTCCTGGAGCAGGGATGCCCCAGTGTCCTGTGTGCACCTGCTCTCTCTGAGGTAAGCCCACAGGAAAGGACAATGGCTGGAGGGGTGTGCTGTGTCCTGACTGAAGTCCTGCTCCCAAGATGCTGGAAAATGGCTGATCAGGTTGAGGTAAGTTTTGTTGGTTGTGTCTGAGGTCATCTGTGGTGATGGTCACTGCACACTGACAACACCTCATGTGCACCTTTCCTCCAGCTGGGGAAGCCCACACAGCTGAGTGAGGAGTCCAGGTTGTTGGATGCTGTGTGTGCATTATTGTCATGTGCTTCTGCTCTTCATCGTGGCTCTCACAGTGTGAGACAGGATGTGATTAATGAGCAGACAGATTTGTTTTAGGAATAGCTGAGATAGTTCATGTCCCCTGGTTATGGTACAAGGAAATCATCCCAGCAGGATGGCAGGACATGCTTCATTCATCTCTTAAGGCTCATTATCTGAACAGGCTCACAGAAACATGCCAGGGAATGCCTTAGGAACATGACAGCTCATTAATCATGTAGTCCTGCAATAGAAATAGACATCAAGTGCATTAATTACTCCTCAAACAGTTAGATTTGTTGGGACTTTCTCTTAGCTAGTGTTGGAAGATGACTCATTTTCCAGGAATAACACTCACTTTGCCTCCTTGTTTCTAAATAATCAATAAAGTTTTAACAGAAAAATATCTTGAGTACCAACATGTGTCAATATAGATTAATGTGCTTGAAATTCTAAGTCATATTCTGTGTTACAATAATTATTCTTTTAAAATGGAGCTAGGTAAATGTTGTTTGCCTCCAGTTTTATTACATGTTACTGCTTTTAGAGCTAAAGCAATCATATGGAATAAAAGATGCATAATTCAGAACATGAGGTGGAGAATGAAGACTATCTGCTGGGCCAATAGTTCCTCTTTTGAAGTACCTTTTTAAAAAAAACTCCTTCCATCTTTTCCTTGGATGCTGGTTTACCTCTAGGAACTCTCACAGGAAGAGTAAACAAGGTTTAGGAGAGGTGGTGATGGGGGCTTGTGCCCTTAAAGCACTGTGGGGATTTTTTTCCCCTTGTCAATCAGCAAGCCTTATAGCCAAGCAAAAGTCAGTCTCCTTCTTTGGAAATGCAGTCTCTATTTGGAAATGCAGTCTCTAAAGTAATAACTCAGCAGACCACACTGGTGTGTACCAGAAGAAGTTTAAAAGCCCAATGTCAAGAAGAGAACATGCTGTGGGCTGATAAGATTTGAGCAGGTTTTCTTAAATGCTTCAGGGATTTTGGTGAGTCACTGGAGGCAAAGCTTGGTGCAATTTCTGCATAGGCTTTATTTTTTAGCTAGACTTTAAAAATTGAAGAAAAATAAAATCAGATGTGTATAGATAAATGATGGCATTGATACAGAGAAAAGTTAAATTAATATTAAATGCAGAGATGTATTGAGAATGTGGGCTTGAGCACATTAGACAGAGCACATCATCACCGTGCCTGTTGGAAATAAATCCCTTGCCCAGCTCTTAATTGTCATTCCTATGCTGTGCAGACATCATTTCACATCATGAAGTTTGTAATCCTTTTGCCTGTGGCTTGAATAAAAGCCAGGATTCATTCTTCTGGTTCTTACTGTCTTTATGGCATTTCTTTCAGTAGCAGATTCTATGTTTAATGAGGCTCTGAGGTGCAAAATTTAAAGTGACATCCTGTTTTCATGCAAGTTACTAGCAAATGGCCAAAAGTACCAGGAATTTACCTTAACTTCTGAGAACCAGCCTGGAACAGAGATCAGGAGAGTGGTTTAGGCACAGGTTTGGTTTTCTGGGACTTGTGGATAACATTGGTGGCACCTCACCCCAAAAATCCTGGAGCCATCAGTGCCACTGGAGCTCAGAGTCTGGCTTGGCAGTGAGTTGGCTTTGCTTGCAAAGACAGAGAGCACTCAGTGTGAAGGAGCAAATGTCTACCAGCACTAGACATGAGCAGGAGCAGGTGCACTCTCATCATAGTGAAATCAGGACTAATCAATTATTGGCAAAATGCTGCAACTCATTTGTGATCGATTTGATCCAAACTTTCCCATTTATGTTTTTTCTCTGAACCTAGGGAAGCATTTCCCTTAATTTGCTGCTTTTGATGATTTATCAGTTCGGGTTTTGAGTCCAGGTGTTTAGATAATAGTGAAAAACTCTGGAATAGGTGATCCTGGCTCCTGCCTGATAAGAGGAGCTGGTTGTTAATCTGCAGTGCCAATATGTATGAATTTAGTGAGGAAAAACAAAGGGAAATGTGAATGCATTGATGTTTCCCACTGGCTTTTTCTCTCATATTCTTTGAAAATAATATCTTTCAGTACCAGAACTGTGAACTGTGGAGGGGTCGAAAGGACTGGGGGAGTATCAAGCATGAGAGCAAAGGAATAAAAATGAACTGAAGGGACTGAAAGATTAATCGGATTTATTTCATTTTAAATCGCTCAGCCCTGATGCTGTAGCATGAAAGGCCCAACAGAAAAACAGAAGCAAGAGCAGTGGGCAGAGCACAGCAGCAGGAGTTAGCCAAGGCATTGGGCCATGTTAGTGGGGGGTGTGTGTAAATCTGGGTTTAGTGCTCCTGCCTGGGCTGTGGTCCCTTGGACTCAGCCCTGATTGCTGCTGGGAGTGAAGGAGACTTGTGCTCTGTCCCTCTGAACACCTGTCATGAGCCATTGGATATCTCAGGAAGAGCGCCAGTAAAACTCTTGCACTGGACTTCCGGAGGGCAGACTTTGGCCTGTTTAGGAGACTTATTCAGAGCATCCCTTGGGAAGCAGCCCTTAAAAACAAAGGAGTTCAGGAAGGGTGGGCATGCCTCAAAACAGAGATCTTGAGGGCACAGGAACAGACTATCCCTGTGTGCCGAAAGATCAGTCAATGGGGTAAACGTCCAGCCTGGCTGGGCAGGGAGGTTTTGGAGGAACTCAGGAATGAAAAGAGGATGTATCAGCGCTGGAAGGAGGGTCAGGTCTCTAAGGAAATATTCAAGAAGGCTGCTAGAGCATGCAGAAAAAAAATTAGGGAGGTCAAAGCTCAGTTTGAACTTAGAATGGCAACTTCTGTAATGGATAATAAAAAATGTTTTTATAAACACATTAATGCTAGAAGGAAGGGTAAGACCAGCCTTTGTTCTTTATTGGACAAGGGAGGGAACTTAGTATCTGCAGATGAGGAGAAGGCAGAAGTGCTTAATGCCTACTTTGCCTCAGTTTTTAGTGGAAAGATGACTTGCCCTCAAGACATCTGCCCGCCTGGGCTGGTTGGTGGTGTCAGGGAGCAGAATGGTCCCCACATTATCCAAGAGGAGGCTGTCATAGAACTCCTGAAATGCCTGGATGTTCATAAATCTATGGGACCAGACGGGATCCACCCCAGGGTAATGAGAGAGCTGGCAAATGAGCTTGCAAAGCCACTCTCCATCATTTACCAACAATCCTGGCTCACTGGTGAGGTTCCGGATGACTGGAAGCTGGCCAATGTGATACCCATTCACAAAAAAGGGTGCAAAGGAGGATCCTGGTAATTATAGACCAGTCAGCCTGACCCCAGTACCTGGCATAATAATGGAACAGTTTATATTAAGTGCCATCACAGAATTTACAGGATGGATAGGGTATCAGACCCAGTCAGCATGGCTTTAGTAGGGGTAGGTCATGTTTAACCAACCTGGTCACCTTTTATGACCAGGTAACCCGCCTAGTGGATGCAGGGAAGGCTGTAGATGTTGTTTATTTGGATTTCAGCAAGGCCTTTGACACTGTCTCCCACAGGATACTCCTAGACAAGCTGGCAGGCCGTGGCTTGGACAGGAGCACTCTTTGCTGGGTTAAGAACTGGCTGGATGGCCGGGCTCAGAGAGTGATGGTGAATGGTGCTGCATCCAGCTGGCGGCCAGTCACCAGTGGTGTCCCTCAGGGCTCTGTGCTGGGGCCAGTTCTGTTTAATGTTTTTATTGATGACATGGATGAGGGTTTAGAGTCTTTCATTAGCAAATTTGCAGATGACACTAAGCTGGGAACGTGTGTTGATCTGTTAGAGGGACAGAGGGCTTTGCAGAGGGACTTGGAACTGTTGGATGGATGGGCAGAATCGAATGGGATGAAGTTCAAGAAGTCCAAGTGCCGAGTCCTGCACTTTGGCCACAATAACCCCCTGCAACGTAATAAGCTGGGGACGGTGTGGCTGGACAGTGCTCAGGTGGAAAGGGACCTGGGGGTGCTGGTTGACAGTCGGCTGAATATGAGCCAGCAGTGTGCCCAGGTGGCCAAGAAGGCCAATGGCATCCTGGCCAGTATCAGGAATGGTGTGGCCAGCAGGAGCAGGGAGGTCATTCTTCCCCTGTACTCAGCACTGGTGAGGCCTCACCTGGAGTATTGTGTCCAGTTCTGGGCCCCTCAGTTTAGGAGGGACGTTGAGATTGTTGGAAAAGAAATGAAATTTAGCAAAATATTTAATTATAGTGAGTTGTGTGTGAACTGGTTTGTTAAAAAGCAGTTTTGTAGCCGTTGAAAAGTGTGTTGAGTTTTGTGTGTTACCTAGCAGGTAGTCTTAGGGATTTAATAAATAATTAAACTAGTGCAAGAAAGTAAGAATGCTAACCTGTCTAGAGGCAGCATACAATGCTCTTAGAATAAGATAAGCAGAGGATTAATGATCTTGTTTGTGAACCAAGGAATGTATCACAAGGGGTCTGTGACCAGGCAAGGGGAACGGGGAACTGTTTCTTGGAGGCTAGGCAAGGGGAACGGGGAAACTGTTCCTTGGAGACTTTGTTGTGAATCGCATGTATAAGAGGGAAGCACCCATACATGAATTTGGGGGCTCAGACTTTTGGGACGTGAGTCCCCCAGTTCCCCGGGCCCTTAATAAAGCACCCACAAAACTTATCCGAGTTTTGTGTCATCTATCAATCGGGCAACAAGATGCTTGAGCGAGTCCAAAAGAGAGCAACGAGGCTGGTGAGGGCTTGGAACACAAGCTGTGTGAAGAACGACTGAGGGAGCTGGGGTTGTTCAGCCTGGAGAAAAGGAGACTCAGAGGTGACCTTATCACCCTCTTCAGCTTCCTGAAGGGTGGCTGTGGTGAGCTGGGGGTTGGTCTCTTTCTCCGGGCAACAACGGATAGAACAAGAGGACACAGTCTCAAGTTGCGCCAAGGGAGATACAGGCTAGAATTAAGGAGGAAGTTTTTTACAGAAAGAGTGGTCAAATACTGGAATCATCTACGCAGGGAGGTGGTGGAGTCACCATCCCTCGATGTGTTTAAAAAAAGACTGGATGTGGCACTTGGTGCCATGATCTAGTTGAGGTAGTAGAACATGGGTTGGACTGGATGATCTTAAAGGTCTCTTCCAACCTAGAAATTCTGTTATTCTGTGATTTCACAGTTACAGGACACTGTGCTATGGACATGAAAGTTTATTTTATGAACTCATTCAGAAATCTAACAAGACAAGGGTTCAAAATGCAAATCTTGCATAAATGTGTCTGGCAATGACTCTACACAGAGCTGTTGCTGTGATTGTCCTGTTTGCTTTCAGCAGCAACACATAATGAATTCAGACACAGAAAAATGACTGTATTAATGCACTAGGAACAAATTTAGATACTTCATGTGAAACCACTGGAAACTGGAGATGCATTCCCATCATACTGCCTTCATCAAATTCCTTTGTACATAACCTCTATTTTTTTTAGATTCAGGTTGTGTTGAACATGACCCAATTTAACTACATTAATTTTTACTGTTTCATGATAGAAGCCTGGAGATTCAACAGTATTTTACATTCTAAAATAGTGTCCTGATTTTATATGATTTATACTGTAAATTGGTGTATATTTCTCAGGAATGGCTGCAGATACTCAGCCCTAGGTAAGTGTGATCAACAGGATGTGAAAGCACTGGATGATTCCTGGAGGTAAGGAATGTGCTTGTTTTATGAGGCATTAATGCCTGTCAGCTCCAGCCTGTTGAAAGACTCTAACTTTGTGTTGCTGCTTCAAGCTTAGGTGAAAGTTTTCTGTACTTTGAAGTTGATGAATACCTAATTTTCATAGACTGTGAATTCATAGTAATTTCATTTTGTAATAGGCATCATGCAACTTGAAGGAAACTGATTTATTTCTTTTATTATTTGTTTTCCTTTTGCGAAATGCAAAGAATTTTGAAAAGCAGAGAGAATCACTGTACATTTGTATGTTAATGCTACCAGGTAATCATCTTGAAAGAGTGGATGTGATTAACACCTTGAATCATAAACTAAGAGAAATGCTCAACACTTGACAGGGAGGGAAACGTCTGATACAATGTGAAAACACCTGACCAGGAAATTGTTTTCCAAAAACTGAAAATCACAAGCAATTATCAAGTGTTTTACCTGACTATGCTCATCACTCTGTTTCAGTGACACTTGAACTGATACCATGTTTCATCTCTCAGCAGTGTGGTTTTTGGATAATCACCCTAGATCTGTGTTTTGCACTCTCCTATCTTCCTGCTTGATGTGCACAGCAAGTGCTTCCCTGGTGCACTTGAAGGGGCAATCAAGGCTGCAGCTGGAATCAGGCACTCGTGACAATTGATAGGAAGAGCTTCATTTAGCAATTCTCATCAGGAGGGGTCTGAGAGGATGCCCAGGTGGCCCTAAAGCAGCCTGAGCTGAATTCCAGGGAACGGAGCCTGCAATGCCAATTCTGTTAGCATGGACTGGGGCTTTCTGTCAGGAGCTTTGCTCGGGGTGAACAGATGGACTTTGGGGTGTGAGGAATTGCCAGAATATGGTGGCACTTGTACTGGCTTATAATAACAATTAAAGAGGAAGCTTGTCCATGATACCCAGCTGCATACCGTACAGGAAAAGAAAGGGCAGCTCCAGCCTTTCCATACCCATTTATGCATTTCATTTTTATTACATATTTTCTCAGAAGAAAAGGTGGAGTGATAGGGACAGAGCCAAAGGATGCTGGGTTCCCTTTGACTCTGAGAACATTTATAACTCATAAATCCAAATGCTGTTTCTGGCTTTGGAATATGGTTGTGAACCATTCATGGTTTTTATTGTGCTAATAACCCTTTTCCTGTTGCTGGTCTCAGACACTCAGTAGAAAACTGCCTTTTCATGTCAGAAAAGGAGCTTCCTGTCTCAAATCATTCCAGGACACACCATAAAACTGACATCCCTACTGGTTTGTTCCTCATCTCAGAGATGAAAGTTGCAGTAAGAAAAAATGGCACTCTGTCCCTCAGAGTAGGTCAGGTCCTGACATTCTTACACAGCTCCAGGAAAAAAAAAAGGATGTAAATCAGGTTGGTTTGTTAAGGAAATGAGGTGAATTTTCACCTCAGGTGGTGACAGTGCTTCCCTGGCACCTGCCCTTAGACTGTGTGAGGTCAGCTCTGCCCTACAGTAGAATTCCTCACAGTATTTTATCAAGCAATTCTTTTTGGGTGAACCTCCTAACCTGACACAACATGAGGGGCCATTGGGTACTGCAGATCACGCATGAACACAAAATGTTATTGGCTTTTATTTGAACTTCAGGTACCATGACCTCACAGAGGGCTGTACCTTCCTAGTCTGGTGTTTTCATCATGCTAGAAAACCATGTTGGTTTTAGTTGGAGACTGTTTCTTTGATTTTTAGCATGTTGAGGGGATATTCTTGCTTTTTCCCCCATGATAACTTTATTACTTCATGAGCTGGAAAAATAACAGGGAAATTTTCAAGCAATTTAGTGGTTTCACTCTGAAGTATAGCAAAAAATCAAAGTCTCAAAATATTTCAAGGAAAGGCTAAAATAATCAAATGAACTTTGGAAAACATTATTTTTCACTGCAATTGAATAATTCATATCAATGCATACAGGAGGATTAAAGATAAATGGGACAAGGGAATTTGAAATGAGAAAAAGGAAAGCTTAAGATGAGATAAAAACAGTCTGAGTTCTGCATTTTGAATTTTCCTGGTTTAAAAAAAAAGAATTTATTTCAATCAGCACATTCTGGTATTCTGGTACCAATACAACATTTTCTGCAGATGACCTGCTGGGAATTTTTTTAATTCTGTCCTGTTATTTGACAGTGGATTTCAGACCTTGTTTTCCTTTGATCCCTATTTTCTCTGAGGCTTGCTCTCTTTCAAACTCTCTCAGGAGTTCCAAGATCTCTGAGCCATAGGTAGATCTGTTTTTGACCCCTTGTGTCACTTGAGGTGGCGATTGGAGGAGAGAAGGTACAAGGTGATGGGAAATGGACTTGATGAGTCTTGGAACCATGAAGATCATCCAGTTCCACCCACCCTGATGCAATGGTTAAATTGGTAGAGGAGGCTGTAACCAGGCTAATTAATTAAGAGTTCTGTGTCCAAAGGTAAAAAAAGTGCTAATCTAATTTAACATGTGCAAGTGAGAAGGCTGGTGTTAAATTCAAGCAGGGAGTGGAAACTGCATGCTCTGAGGACCTGGCCTGCTGATGCCTGAAGTGGCATTTCCAGTCAGATTTGAGAGGATCAAGGTAAGCCCAGGAACTGGAAAGGTGGTGTGTGCTTCTGAATAATCAAAACAGGCAAAAAACTGGGGGAATAAAGAGTGTTGGTTTAAATGAAATCAAATGTTTTCAAGAGATGTTTAAGAATATGCATCCTTGTGCCTTGTTCAATTACAGACTTAATTTCTTCAGCTAAATCCGTGCCTAACTGTGAGCACAAAAATTCACCTGCCATTTTTCCACCTCTAGGAGGTTAAAGTCACTGCTTCATATTACATGTTGAAAATGTTTTAGGTATTCCATTTAATTCACACGCTCCATTTAATCTGCAAGTTACATGAGTCAGAGCTGACTCCTTCGATCTCTAAAGCCACAGACATACCTGAGGTGCATCTGTGTACGACAAGGATTGAAAGTGGAGCAGCCTATTGGACCTCTGGAGACCTGGTTTTGTTTTTGTCTGCCACTGGGTGGGTCTGGAGAAGCCACATTGCTCTGCTGCATCCTTGGTTTGCCTCTCAGGAGGGAAAAGATAATATCACTGACCTTTAGAAAGCACTTGAGATTCTAATTATTTATAGATATGGGAGCATTACAGGACAGGTTTGCATTTTTCAGTGTAAAAAATTTGGTTACTTTTTGAGTGGCAACAGAGCTTTTTCCCTCTCAATTATTTATAGATGAAATCAGAACTTGATGGTCAGTCCAAAGCAAGTGGTGCTTTGAAGAGGAGGCTGAAGGCACAAGATGACTCAGGCCATTGGAAGAGTACATTTCATTTGCAACAGGGTTAAACATCATTACATTTATTAAATGTAATGATCTAGTAATCAAGGAAAGATAAAAATCTCTATTAGCTTTTCATTGAATGACATTGTAAAAAGTAGCTCCAAAGGCTCTTTGTGGTAATGTCTTTGAGTGAATGTCTTCTACTCACATTCTACCTTCTCAAATACTTGAATATGGAGATTTCAGGAGTTTTTACATATTTCTAGTACTGAGCCCTCTGAAGAGATGAGTAGGTTATGCCATTTCTCTTGTTTAGTAAGTCACAGTAAGCAGCATCTCTATTTTTGTAGAGCACAGCCCTATTGCTCTTTTAAACAGTGTGCTGACAAAACAATTTCACTGTAATTGAAACAGCTCACTGCCACTCCTCTAGAGAAAATAAAACTGAATTTGATGCCCTGGTTGTTACTGACAAGGCATTTCATCGTGAAAA
Organism: Melospiza melodia melodia; assembly: GCF_035770615.1. Taxonomy (NCBI): domain Eukaryota; kingdom Metazoa; phylum Chordata; class Aves; order Passeriformes; family Passerellidae; genus Melospiza; species Melospiza melodia. Next base: position 43,760,138 of record NC_086198.1, read on the forward strand.
CAGTTAAAGTTTCATTTAAATCATTAGACTGGGTTATAAACAGTGGAATACCTCATAGCCAAGTTTTCTTACTTGTTCTTGTTGTGAACTTTGTGTTGCACAGAGAATATTGACACAAACAAGAGAAACCTGCAGCACTTTGCAGCATTGGCTTTATGGATAATCTTTGGCCAGAACATTTGTACTAATTGAGCCTCTCCAGTCCCCTGCCTGCTGTGTTGGTTGTAAACTGGAAACCATTGCTGCATAAAAGCAGAAACCCAAATATTTGGGTCTATCCAGCCAAACAAGGACTGTCTCTAGGTTAGCAGTCTAGCTGGTTCCACAATGGAAATGATGAAAAGCAAATATGCAGCAAAAAAGAATAATTCTGGGCATTATCTTGTACTCCTGAAGGTCGACTCAGTTATCCACAGTTCAGTCACTGAGTGTGGATAAAGCCTGGCAGAGAAACCAGCTCGGTCTGTGTGAGCTTCCTTGTGCTGGGTGTTTGCACAGGAAACATGCTTGGGAAATCTTGTCTGTGTGTTCAGCTAAAGCATTTCGCTTGCTGCAACCTGCATTTGAGTGCTGACTTACCTAGCTAACTAACTTTGGAAAAATTCAGACAACTCTCTGAAATTACCTAAAAATCACTGCCTCAAACACGTGAATGTGAAGAATTGGGTTTAAAAAGAAAAGCAGAAATGAAACAATTTTTTAAAACTCATGCCAAAACCCAGCAACCCCCCAAAAGGGTAAAAAAGAAACATAAACCCTAGCCCAAGCACTGTAAGAATTATATTTCACCTGCAGACTTTGAGTGTTTGTCTGCCTGGTACTTGAGCAGAGATCAGAGCCTTCTGTAATCCTGTTGACATCCAGTGATAAAACTGGTGGAGAATAAAAAGGGAAAAGGATGCTTCCAGCTGAGATGGGAACAAAATCTGGTGAGAAAGGATTTATGGGTGTTCTTAGGGACAAAACAGGCTAAATATTGTGGTGTGCTTTGTGATGTTTTTAAACTTTGGCACCAGGAAAGTCTCAAAGGGAATTTTATTCCTGTGACTTGGGTGGTTTGTGCCTGTGTAGTGGCGTGCCTTGCTGTGAGCATGTGCACATAATTTCCTTCATGTGAGCACCCCTTGGATACAGCTCCCTTTCAGAATTGTTTTCTCTCTGAGCTCACATCTCAATCTGTCTACCCCACTGCCCGTCCCTTTGCCATTAGATCCAGCTCAGGATGAGCAGGACAGGTTGCTGTGCCTCTGCCCTTTGCTCTGAGGGACGCTGGTACTGATTTCCTTTCTGCTGCTCTGTGGCTCCGTTATCAGGTTCTTGGGTTGCTTTAGTTCAGTCTTTTCAGCCTCTAACCATTACAGATTCTTTCTCCAAAGCATCTTGAAGATGCTTTGCTCTATTGCTCCCTGAATAGACTTTGAAAGCTTAATGTCCCAATTTTTGTAACAAATTCGTGTATGATTGGAGAGTGCTGCCAAAAGATTGTGTACTGCTGATGCTTCTGATCATTTTTAACTTTGCTTTTTATTCCTCTGCAGCCTCCCAATTTTCTTTCACATCAAACATTCTACCTCAGCCTTCAGATGATCTTGCTTCCCTTTCCCCTTTTTGCACTGGTGTTTACCCAGAGGTTGGATTCTGCCTGGGTCCATTTCCCTCAAATACACCTCTGTGTGCTTTTTCAGTGTATTGGCCCCACATTGCATGTGACAAAGTTTCTAGAAACATCTGTACTTCATCATCTCCAACACCTTTTTTGAACGCTACTGATCCTGACAGTGACTCTCCCGTGTACATGTCAGCTGTCCATCGTGATGATCCGTGTCCCTCCATTTCCCAGTGCCACTGCAGCTTGTCCCTGTTCATCAGCTCTGCCTGGCTCTGCCTTTCCCTGCTGCCTCTTGTGCAGTGAGTCTGGAACCTGGCCTTGGCTGCCCAAGGGCTGCTGCAGGGACATTCTGGGCAGCGCTGTTTGCTCTGTGCAGAGGGGTTTGGTTTCTGTTCCTGTTGGGAGCCCTTCCCTTTAAAGGCTGACTGCTCAAAGTGAGAAATCTGTGCCCTACCTTTGTCCAGGGCAGCACAGAGACAATTCACAAACAATCCCTGTCCAGAAAGGGATTGAGCTGACAGCTCATGGTGGTTCATTTTCCGTTAGCCTTTGTTTGGAATTAATTGGTGCTTGGAGAACAGAATTTTGCCTGTAGAGTTAACCTTGGCTGATGTTTTGGTATTTGTGATTTCTGTTCAATTTTTTGTGCTTTATTTCATTTTACACCATGAGAGCTTAGACAAGGATATGATGTTTCCTTGACACTTTTAGCAATAATGTAAAAGAAAAATTTTTAGACAAATTGATCATACCCTGCACACTCTGATGGGTCAAACTGTGTGTCACATAGATGTTTTTCAGTTTTGGCCAAACAGAGATGGAAAAAAAAATTCCTGGAAATTTAAATGTTAATAAGATTTTGCCCCGCTCATTTCATGTGCATTCTTAGAAAAATGTCTCATTGGGTTGCTAAAAATTAAACATATAATCCACAGAAGATGTTAAGCACTGATTCACTTCTAATGCTTTGAAACTGAATTCCAGAGTACATAGCTTCAGTTTCATATCTAATTTTTAGTGCTTATTTTCCTGCTTGTTTTTTTAAAGTGGTCTTCCATAGTTGGATTTTTTGTCCTTTAACAAATGTTATAGACTCCAAACAGTGACAATGTTCTCTCAAATTTTTATCCCTATTCTTCAATCCCAGCCCTAATTAATTTAGCTGCTGTATTTCAGTGGATTAAGTGATTCTTATGCACAAAGTCAGACAAATATTTTAAGCTCCTTTGGGATAAAAGTTACAGGTGATACACATTGCAGTTGGACCAGAGGATTGTTATGGTTCCCTTCCAACTGAAATATTTTCTTCTCTGAAATATTTTGTATTATTGCCAAGTCTTGTGGAAAAGTTCTACCTGTCTTGACACACTTCAGATTATCAAACAGTTTACATTTGGTCAGTACCATCAATATCTTTTATGGCCTGTTTGGATGCAGATGTTCCTTTCCTTGCAGCATAAACTTGAACAAAGCCTAACCTGATCAAAATATTTTTTTTAAATCCATGTTTGACAGTTGGGTCCTAAACTCTTCTGATGTTCTATGGTAGAAGGATGAGTTTAACTGTTTCTGATAACCCAAGACAAGATAAGCCAGAAAAGAGTTAACATCATGGATCAAGAATGTAAATTCAAATAAGGAACTTATTTTTGTACTGCAGAAAAGCTGAAGGCAAGCTAAAACTGGAGTTTTCCAAAATGTTTTAATGACCCTTATAGTATGCTGGTGGGGTACAAGAAATGCTACTTTTTAATTTAAAATAAATCCAGTTTCTGCCTAATGTGTGTGGTGGGCAATTTGCAATTATGATCTTCATGATGAGTTTTCTCCATGAAATGAGAGGTGTATTATAATTTAAATAGAGCTGTAGATCTGGTTGATTTTAATTTGTGACCTAGGGTCAGCAGTGACTGGGTGTAATAACCCTGCAGTAATGTGACTCCTCAAGGCACATTTGTATAATGAGAAATCAGAACTAGTTATACGAAACACGATGATTTTTTTGCCTTTCCAATTCCAGAATGCTGCTCTCTGAGTCTCCTTTTTGCATGCTTAAAACTCCACTTAGCATGGGGTTTTTCTTGCTATAAAAACCTCTGAAGCTGTTGGCAGGCTCCGATTTACAGGGGTTTACAGATGTCTTGTTTCAGCATGCAGCCACAGTCCATGGTTTGCTCTCTCCTGGAAATTCAGCCTCCCTTGTCAGAGGTGTTGCCAGTAGTTGAGATTTTGGGGCCTTCAGCTTTTTGGCTGCTCCCCATTGCTGTGATTTGGGTGACTCGTGCACGGCAGTTTTATTACCTGAGATGAAGTGACAGAATTGATGTGTGTGTTTTTAACTCCCCAGAGATAAAGAGCTAGCTGGTGTGTTCTCCTAAGCATTTAAATGTGCCTTGTGCTAAGACATCAGAAGGGACTCGGTTTTTTCTGTTGAGTGCTCCTCATCTGTCAGGGGTAGGAGAGAAAACAGCACTGCCTTGGTGTCCTTGCATGTGTCACAGAAGTGCTGCTGTCTCCAGTCCAGCAGCAATAACTGTGCAAGGCTTTACAAAGTGTGACTGTTCTGGGACCCCAGACTGAACCCCGGGTGTGCACTTTGCCTGTCAGAGCAATTTCTGCAGGCCTGGAGAAGGAGGGAATGCCCTCCTCACACTGCTGTGCTTTGACAGATCATCTTGATGAAATAAGCAGTACCTGTTGGAAAATTAATGTGCCTGCTTCATTAGAGTTAATAGAGGAGACAGAAATGATTATCAAATTAAATTTTAGAATTACAAGATGCTTCATGGATGACATACAGCTGGTGTCTTGAGAATGCTAAGTTCAAAGTAGGCAAAGGATGTGTTTAGCCAGGCTTTCTGCAATATGTCTTTATGAAGAAATATTCAGGGGGTAAGCTCTGATAGTGATGTTGTTCTCATTTGACCTCAATTTGTCACTTGTACACCTCATTTGGGCACGTCAGGAATTTGGCTCTACCTCCTTCCTACTGAGCATCCTCCCTTCTCACCTGGGCAGTCCTGAGTGCCTTGCTGCTCTCTGACAGTCCCTAGAAACTGGTTCCAGTTTGGAAGGGCAGCCTGAGTGCAGAAGCAAGCCCAGCCTCCTCTCATGCTGTGTGTGCAGAGAGTGAGCAGGGAGCTGAAATTCCCTCAGGGAGGAGCAGTACAAATGCACACTTGGATAGGATGGGTGGTTTTCCTGTGGGCTGTTGGACTGGGTGCAGATAGGAATGGTGGAATGGTGGCAGAGGAAAAACAAAACCTCCCTCCCTTCTGATTTATAAGGGCTTAACACAAAGTGTCTGGGGGCCATGGATGAGCAGAGAGGAACTGTGAAAGCAAAATAATCCTGGATTTAGAGCAGGACTGCAGAAATCAGAGAGGTCCTTTGTAAAGTAAACCTTGGGAGCTCACTGAAAAACCCTGATGTGCTGAAGAACTTCAAGAGACTGGCTGTGGGGAGACAAGCCTCGAAGCCTTGGGCACATCTGGGAAGAGCTAAATGGCAATAAAATAGTTCTGTTCACACCTCTTGTCTCTCATTCTAATTCTCAGAGGTCTCTGTACTGACATGAGAGCATTTGTAGCATCCTTAGGAATGGAATATAGCTCTGCAAGTGTCCATTCTCAGCATGTGCAGACCAGAAATGGGATGTCTGAGCTCATGAGGCCAGGTTCTATATCTGACTGCTTTGTCTGCAGTTTCCTTCCAAGAACAGGCACCTTGTTTTCCAGTTTAAGAGGGCTTTTAAAGAGTTCTTCGGTTGTCCATGAGTAAAAAGCAGTAGTAGAAGCAGTGTGCATTTCCTGGGATTACTGTGTTTGTATTAGAAAGATATATATATACTTATTTATATTTCAGAAAGTGTTGCCCACCTCCTCTGTATTGACACTTAAAACCTTTTTCTTAACCATTGTTCAGAAAATTGTCTAGGTACTGCAATAAAAGCAGAATTTTATATATGGGGAAGCCTTCACAGTGAAGTTTCTGGATTAATTGACTTCTTACTGTGTTAGAAGTTATTTATATGCATTTCCTGTAATTGAAGTTGTGAGCTAAATCTCTTGATTTAATACAGATAGCACTGAGGTGGAGCTTTTTCAGACCCAAGTCAGTGGTGGAAGGGGCTTGGGAATTCCTCAGGAGAATGACTGATAATGCAGACTGGTCAGTTCAGAGTAGCAAAGGGAGTCATTTGGAGGGGCTGCTTTAAATAATGGAGATTGGAAATGTTTATTGCATGGCACACCTGTAAAAGGCACATGGTTGAAGAGTCTTTAGGAATCCCTCTGGGACCAGGTACCTGATCTGCTTCATTCAGTGCTGCTTCCAGCTGTCTCTGGATCAGGTCATGTCAGTCTCAGAGGCAGTTTCCAGTCCCCCTTTGCCATGGTGGCAGTGGGTAAATGACATTGTGTGACCCATTTAGGGTATCTGTAACCACTGCCTGAAGTCAGTGACTGCTCTCAGTCCCCAAATAGCTCAGCCTCCCTCCTTGGCAGTGGCTCCTTGGAGGTGTTGTCTCTGCTCAGAGGGGTGTGCTCTGGGATTCCTGTTTTATCCAGGGCTTCTCTGAGAGCCCTCCTTAGCACATCTTGGAGCCTGCACCTGGCACCAGCAGCAGCTCTTGCCTGCTCCTCCTTCTGCTTCCAGCTCTCACTGAGTGTGATCATCCCCTGCTGGGCACCACCAGCCACTGGCACCAGAGACCCACAGTATTGTCACCCTGAGGAATCGACAGAGTCCTAAAGCCCCTTGGATTTGTCTTATCCTTAACAAATTTCACACCTTGGCTCCTGTGAGCATGATTGCTCTGATTTTTGTGGTAAATGCAGAATCAGCAGCCTAAAAAAGCTGTTCTTTGCTAAAGCTACTCACTGATTTCAGTACCAAATTCAAATCTTATTATGCCATTATTTGTTTAGTATTTTGAAACCTCATTTACAGCCATTTAGTCTGTTTGGTTACTCTCTGTTAGTAGAAGCATCTTTTCAGTTAAAGGCAGCAAAGGTCACTATCCTACAATAACCTGAGAGGTTTTTCCATGTTGCTCATGACAAACTTCTCCAGCAATCAATAGCAAGTATATATTTATTGTCCTTGAAAATGTGAGCTCTCAATTATATTGATGTAGCTGCATTTTTCTGGGATGCATTCAGTCTCCTGATGCATTTTGGTGCTGAGAGTTCTCCTTTGCATTGATTCAGGGTTGGAATGCTACAAAATTTTTCACTTTAGCCTTCCTTGAGGAAGAAAAACCCCATATGCTTCCTTGAACAAGAAAAACAATGGAATTATCCAAACTGATTTCCCCCACAATTTAACTGTAAAAATGCAAACTCTGCATTCTGCAGTTCCCCAAGAGCCCTTCTGGGAGAGTGAGGCTGCAGACAGGGACACATTCCTGCAGCTGAGCTGGTCAGCAGCATCTCCTTTACCAAGGGAGCATTGGAATGTGTCCTAAGATAAATGGACCTTTTGCTTCCATGGAATTAAAGCTGGAGATGTTACTTAAAACTTCCTTAAAATGCAATGATGGGGAAATTACACCCCTAAAAAAAGTACTTTTTAAGAAATGATATATTATTCCTTGATTAAGAGAAGAAAGCCTGAGCAAAGACTCTTAAATTAGATATCTATTATGCTCCAGGCAAGCAGGCTTCCTAAGCAGAAGGAAGTATTGATCCCATGTCTGGCTCTATAGTACAGAGCAGGGGGTGCAATCCATTATCAGTGAGAGCAGAGCCATTGGCCTCCTGGAGCATTCAATTGGGCTATTACTTGATCTGCCTTAATTGATGCTGCTAATGGGATCATATTTATTGTTCTGTAGAGGGGGAGAACAGGCTTGTGGTGAGTCTGGGCTCAGTCACAGGGTGACATTTAAGCAACAGCAGCAGAGCCTGGGGTGGGTTCCTGACCAGCTGTGGCCTCTCTGCTCAGACTTTCCCTTGGGGTGGTCTGAAGGGGTTTGTGTTCATTTCAGGTGAATTCAGTGCAGGGCACTTCGAGTTTGCTTTCAAAGAATGTCCCCTGAATTGTGGGAATTATTCAGGGTCTGGCTGTTAATGGTGTTTTCTCATGTCCCACTCTCTCTTCTCAGTTCTTGTGATAATAATTGATAATAACTATTAATCCAGTGAAATCTCTCTGCTTAGAACTTCATAACAGACATAGTCATGTGTATATGTGCAATAATAAAATATTAAAAATATGCATATGTGCAAATATATATGTGCATTTGTGCATATGTAATATATAGATATACACATGTATATATTTCTGTCATGGCTAGGGGGCGGTCTGTAGCTTGGATCCCATTTGCAATTAAATATCTGCTTTCAAAACTGTCTCACCTTACACTTGTGCAAGGATGTATCTAACAGATCGAAGCTGAGTTCAAGTGTGGTGACAGACTCCTACCGAAGTTTGGTTGGCCTAAAAGAAGACAATGGAGGCCCATGACAAAAACAAGGAATGTGACATGACAGCAATTGCAAACTCTTTTAGCCATTTTACGTGAACATTTGGTGCATTTGGTTAATCTCTACTAGCAGACTGCTCTTCTCCAGAAATATTTGCACATCTTGCCTGAATCCTGTGTTCTGAGGCTTTTGCCTTAGGACTTTACATTTTCCTTTCTGCTGAAGAAAAGAAGCTATACTAGAATTTCTAGATTGCTTATGATGATATACCTCATATATATATGCCTGATCTTTGTAGTATTCAAGAAAAGGGTATTAATGTTTTCTTCTGCCTGGAAGCTCCTTTGAACACTGGTGAAGGCTTTGCCGTTTTCAAAGTTCAGGCTCATCTTTGTTGAGTAGCTGTTCCATGGAAGCCTCACAGCACAGCTCAGGTCTGGGTTACTTAACAGGCCCTTACTGTTCCAGAAACTTCTTACTGGTATTGGAAAGAGGTGTTTGTTTTTCTGACATGAAAGGCTGGCTTGTGCTTTGTTCTGGCTGGGGGTGTGAGGGCTGTGCCTGTTCTGGCTGCAGTGATGGAAATGCCATGGAGGATATCTGCCAGCTGCTCCCTGCCTGTGCAGGAGGAGTGCAGTACCCCTGACCACATCCATCTGACTGGCTGTGGGTGGGCCCAGGGATGTGTTGTATTTCTATTGTTGTATAATTATATTTCCTGAGTCTCATAGCTTCTTGGTGGTTTTCTCATGGCAGATCTTCACAGCAGTGTTGTTGCTTCTCGGTCAGGGCTCCTCTCCCAGGCTCTCCCTGACCAACCCGCCCCCTTTTATCTCAGCTACCTCCATGGGCTACAGCTGCTGCCCAATCAAGGACATCACAGCTGCAGCCCATTTACAATAACTAGAATCAGGGCAGGGTCACTAATACAATACAAAGATCTTTCACTGCCATACATATACTTACAATACATAAGTTAACTCAGGCCCCTACATTTCCCCCTTTTCTTTTACCAATTTTACAATTACCATAGACATTTTTGTCCCAGCTCTCAGGCTGCCACAGCTCTCGGCTGTCTTTTCTTCTGGAGTCCCAGCTCTCAGGCTGCCATACACATATCTGTCCCAGCTCTCAGGCTGCCACAGCTCGCAGCTGTCTTTACTTCTATAGTCCCAGCTCTCAGGCTGCCATACACATATCTGTCCCAGCTCTCAGGCTGCCACAGCTCTCAGCTGTCCTATCTTCTAGAGTCCCAGCTCTCAGGCTGCCCCAGCTCTCGGCTGTCCTATCTTCTAGAGTCCCAGCTCTCAGGCTGCCCCAGCTCTCGGCTGTCCTATCTTCTAGAGTCCCAGCTCTCAGGCTGCCCCAGCTCTCGGCTGTCCTATCTTCTAGAGTCCCAGCTCTCAGGCTGCCCCAGCTCTCGGCTGTCCTATCTTCTAGAGTCCCAGCTCTCAGGCTGCCCCAGCTCTCGGCTGTGCTATCTTCTAGAGTCCCAGCTCTCAGGCTGCCCCAGCTCTCGGCTGTGCTATCTTCTAGAGTCCCAGCTCTCGGCTGTCCTATCTTCTAGAGTCCCAGCTCTCAGGCTGCCCCAGCTCTCGGCTGTCCTATCTTCTAGAGTCCCAGCTCTCGGCTGTCCTATCTTCTAGAGTCCCAGCTCTCAGGCTGCCCCAGCTCTCGGCTGTCCTATCTTCTAGAGTCCCAGCTCTCAGGCTGCCCCAGCTCTCGGCTGTCCTATCTTCTAGAGTCCCAGCTCTCAGGCTGCCCCGGCTCTCGGCTGTCCTATCTTCTAGAGTCCCAGCTCTCAGGCTGCCCCGGCTCTCGGCTGTCCTATCTTCTAGAGTCCCAGCTCTCAGGCTGCCCCGGCTCTCGGCTGTCCTATCTTCTAGAGTCCCAGCTCTCAGGCTGCCCCGGCTCTCGGCTGTCCTATCTTCTAGAGTCCCAGCTCTCAGGCTGCCCCGGCTCTCGGCTGTCCTATCTTCTAGAGTCCCAGCTCTCAGGCTGCCCCGGCTCTCGGCTGTCCTATCTTCTAGAGTCCCAGCTCTCAGGCTGCCCCGGCTCTCGGCTGTCCTATCTTCTAGAGTCCCAGCTCTCAGGCTGCCCCGGCTCTCGGCTGTCCTATCTTCTAGAGTCCCAGCTCTCAGGCTGCCCCGGCTCTCGGCTGTCCTATCTTCTAGAGTCCCAGCTCTCAGGCTGCCCCGGCTCTCGGCTGTCCTATCTTCTAGAGTCCCAGCTCTCAGGCTGCCCCGGCTCTCGGCTGTCCTATCTTCTAGAGTCCCAGCTCTCAGGCTGCCCCGGCTCTCGGCTGTCCTATCTTCTAGAGTCCCAGCTCTCAGGCTGCCCCAGCTCTCGGCTGTCCTATCTTCTAGAGTCCCAGCTCTCAGGCTGCCCCAGCTCTCGGCTGTCCTTTCTTCTAGAGTCCCAGCTCTCAGGCTGCCACAGCTCTCGGCTGTCCTTTCTTCTAGAGTCCCAGCTCTCAGGCTGCCACAGCTCTCGGCTGTCCTTTCTAGAGTCCCAGCTCTCAGGCTGCCACAGCTCTCGGCTGTCCTTTCTTCTAGAGTCCCAGCTCTCAGGCTGCCACAGCTCTCGGCTGTCCTTTCTTCTAGAGTCCCAGCTCTCCGGCTGCCACAGTTCTCGGCTGTCCTTTCTTCTAGAGTCCCAGCTCTCCGGCTGCCACAGTTCTCGGCTGTCCTATCTTCTGTCCCAGCTCTCTGGCTGCCACAGCTCTTGGCTGTCCTATCTTCTGTCCCAGCTCTCTGGCTGCCACAGCTCTCGGCTGTCCGGGGGATTCCATACCTTCTTTAGATGTTCGTTGTGGCTGCAGATCTTTATCACGTCAGGGTCACCAGATGTTGTATTTCTATTGTTGTATAATTATATTTCCTGAGTCTCATAACTTCTTGGTGGTTTTCTCATGGCAGATCTTCACAGCAGTGGTGTTGTTGCTTCTCGGTCAGGGCTCCTCTCCCAGGCTCTCCCTGACCACCCCGCCCCCTTTTATCTCAGCTACCTCCATGGGCTACAGCTGCTGCCCAATCAAGGACATCACAGCTGCAGCCCATTTACAATAACTAGAATCAGGGCAGGGTCACTAATACAATACAAAGATCTTTCACTGCCAAACATATACTTACAATACATAAGTTAACTCAGGCCCCTACAGGGATGGACACCAAAATGTATTGCATGGACCTAATGGACAATGCACATTGCAGCTGGAATGGCTGAGGAATTGGGGGAGCAGTCAAAGCCAGAGTACTTTACATGGTGTTTTCCTGGTGCCAGGCTGTCATGAGTTCTCACATTGCAGCAATCTGCATTTGGGTCTCTGGGAAGGTGATGTGGTTAGCTTAAACTCCTACTGCAAATGAGAGGAACAGCTCACATTTTAAATTTCATTTATGTCTCCCCACCTTTGTAATTGCCTGGATAGCTGGTGAGAGATGATGTTTCTTCTGTTTATAGGACTGCATGTCTCCACAATGTAAAGGACAGGAATCATTTAAAATTAACCTGATAACCCACACCAAAACCCTCCCTTGCCCAAAAAAACCCCAAAACTCAAATACCATCATCTTAGCATTTGATAGTTTTTTGGAAAGTTACAAGTAAAGAATATGACATGGTCCTTGTTAAAATGACTGGCTGCTGATGTTTAGAGAGCATCAGCTGTCCTTGGCAAGCATTCTTGGTGAGAATGAAGCAGAGGAATTTATCTATTTTTGTGAAATGGAACTGTTGAAATGTCTCTTACCAGTCTGAAAGGTCAAGTTTTCAGCTGGAGTCTCTGAGTGAGGAGTAACCAGGGAATGTTCACCCTGGACAGCTTCATGTTCAGAGCTTTGTCAAAACTGATGCATTTCTGAGGGTTCTGCTTTTGAAACAAAACCTTTCAGCAAAGGTGGATCTTGCACTGCTTGGAGGTGATTTGCTGTGTCTGTTTATCCATAATGTACACAATGGATAACATTTAAAACTATTTATGATATATTAATCCATTTACCACAGAAGTGCTGACTGCATCAGCGATACACAGTGTAGGCTTCGTGCTTATTTACAATTAAGCAAATGAAAATTATGCCACAAATTTCTTTTATGTGTAGATTTCTTTTAACATGTGAACTTTTTTTATTTTTGTGTGCATGCTATTTCTTTCTCCACTTAAAGCAGTACCATTTTTACTGGTACACAAACACATGTAAATATATAAACATACTAGTTTGTGACATAAAAGGCAGTTACAGGAAAATAATACAATAAAATGCATGAAGTTACATAATTTATATTTTAAAAATTGTCAAAACAACTTTTTTTCAGAGGGCCGCATACTTTATCAAATGTGACTGTCAATTTGTCCTGCTGAAAACTTGTGAACAGTCAACTGCTTTTTACTGACTGTAAGTTTTAAAGTAGGATTATGTTACTCGACTGGAAAATAACTGAAGAACAAATTGGAAAAGGAAAGTCTCTTTATTTTCCAGCTCAATAAGATCTTTAACTGTTCCATAAATGCTAAACTATACAGCATGTAATATTTGAAAAGCACTTTTGACTTGAGCACGAGATAAGTGGTTTTGTTCTTATATTGCATCAGTTTGGAAAGTGTAAAGGACATTTCAAATAATCAAATGGCAGCACTAAACCATGAGAATGTAATTATCTTTCTACAGCTATTCTTAGCTTCACTTTGAACAGTTTGATAATTGAATAAGTCTTCTAACAATTTAAAATCAGATTCACAGTATACATCACTGTGTAATGGCCTTTATAATTTCTTTCTCTGAGTTATTTTGTTTAGCATCTGGGCCTTTATGCCCCCCATGTTCTTTCAAACCAATAAAAAACCCCAAAGCAACCCTCCAGTGATTGATTTAATTCAATTGCATTGCAATTTTACATAGTTATTATTGCTAGGTGAACTGGCATTGCAACAACTTGTAACAACATCACATTTGAGTAACAGAAGAGGAATTCTTTGGTTGGATAAGTGGCTTCTATTGCACCTCCATAAAGCCCTTGCAGAAGGGAAGTGCTGTCATCAAATGTCAGAGCAGTGAGGAAGTCTGGTTTGGAGCTGAATAATGGCACAGTGGTTTCTGGTAACCCTGCAGGCAGCTCAGAATAAAGGTGCCAAGCTTTCCATTGGCACAGGCAGTGTTGGTTAGCAGAGTGTTCCTGTCCTGGCCGTTCTGGTGAGAGGAGGTCGGGTCCAGAGGCCCCTCTGGCAGTCTGTGAGTGCCCATCCTGCCTGGGGCTGTGTCTGCTGGCTCTGTGCTCCGGCACCTCTGCAGCAGGCAGAGGTGCTGCTGTGGTCAGGGTGCTTCACTGGGCAGCTCCACCAGCCTTCTGTGGCATCAGCTCTCCTCAGGGCCATCTTGTGTTCTTTCAGCTGGCGGGGGGAAGGTCTTGGTGTTTGCTGTGATGAGGTCTTTGCTCCTAGGTGTGCCACTTAGGGCAGGCTAGTATTTTATTGATGACATGTCTTTGTCAGGTAGGAACATTGCTTGTACTTTACACAGGAGTTAAAATCATGCTTGGGTGATTGGGCTTCTCTGATAACAAACACAGACTGTAAAAAGCTGTGAATGCCCTGACCTGTGGTGCTGGTAAATGCCAACCTTTGGCATGTGTCAGTCATAGCAATGCACTGCTCATGCACCGGCCTGTGCCTGATTTAGGGGTGTTAAACCAGGTTTTCAATTGCTGGTTGTGCTCATGTCTGAAGAACCCTTGGCTGAAGTCAGAAGTCATTTTGCCACTGGGATTGCTGCTCATGGAGCCCAGGCTGCTCTCAGCAATAGCTTTACAGCTTCCAGCACCATGTTCTGGGGAACAGGGAAGCTGTGCCCATGTGCAGCTCTTTGGGTCACTTCTCTGCTGGATATCTCCAAGTCAGTCACTCTGACTGAGCTCTTTCCTTCCAATTACTGTTTCCCTCTTACACTGAGTGTGGTCATGACAGTTTGTGCATTTGCTGAGTATTGTCTCAAATGTTTCCAAAAGTATTCCTTTAATTTCCTTTACTAGCACATCCATAGCTGTGTAGGAGCACAGCTTGTGGTAACTGGGAGTGGGGCTGGAGCCTCTTCCCCAATGGGCTGCAGCTGTGCCAGGCAGGTGAGCAGCACTGAGGGTAAGGAGCCATGGAGTACCCGGGGCACTGACCAATCACCCAGGGGAGCAGAGGGCACACAGGTGCCGTGCATCAACAGGAGGGCATAAAAGGCTGGGCTGAGGAACAAGAGGGGCAGATCCTTGCAGCCTTCTGAGGTGACCTGATGTCCCTCTGTGTGGGGAGAGGCCTGAAGCCTTCTTTGGTGTTGGTCATGCCTCTGCTGTCATCCTGACATAACGGTGACCCTGATATGACTCCAACATGGAGCTTTCTGATGAGGTGTGGGGTTATTGTGTATGGGGAGTGCTTAAAGCCTTCTGAAATTGTGTGATGTTTCTCTGTGTGTCCTGGTTGTCCCAACTGCAGTATTTGCTGCAACACAAACCTGGCAATCTGTTACTTGTAGAACATCTTTCAGTTGTGTGGAAGGAGTTGGGCTTTAACCTAGAAATTGCCATCATAGATAAAGCACCCAAACTGCAGAGTCCCACAGAAATCTAATCCCTAACCTGTCAACTTGCCTGAAGACACAGGATTTATTCCCTCCTCCCAAGTGTTACCACGTGGACATCTAGGGAGAAACTATTTACTCCTGGAAATAAAAAGGAGAGGAAAAGGTGTATTCAGCCTGCCTGCTACCTTAAATCTCTTCTCTAGGGAGAGGTTATGCTTTAACTTTTCTGTGGCTTTTTTTGATGCCTTCATGGTTGTTCTGCAACTCTTGCACTTGTTCTCCAAGTGATGGTGAGATTAATTAGGGTTTCCTTCAGGCTGGGCTCTGGAGGTGTGACAATAATCTTGCAAGCAGTGCTCTCCACAGTCTGTGTTTGTTCTAAGAGAATTGAGCACAGGTGGTAATTAGCTACTGCCTTGTTTACACCTGTGTGAAGGGCACAACACCACCTAACAAATAGAAAAAATATTGCTGCAGGTGTGGAGAACTCTTAATTTTTGTCAATGATCCCATTTTAATGCATGCCCCATCTTGCATATCTTGTGTTTGTAGTTGTCAGTTTTTACATATGCAGTTACAGATACTTCTTTTTTGAAGTAACTGATGTTTTATAATTTTAGAATTTATCGACAATGGCTTTGCTTGTCTAAAACAATATCAAAAAGTGAATAATGACTGATGTAGTAAAGATAAAGCTGACTGGGAATCTTTCAGCTCTGTATATTAGATACTGTTTTCTAAGGTATTTAATGTAAGGTTTCAACATAAAAATATTTAGGGAGTTTTCACCTGTAGAGGCATGTATTGACTGTTCCCTCTTGAAATTCCAGCATTTTTTTTCTATTCACTCTGCCCCCTTGTCCCATATGTACCTTTCCAGCTTTCTTCAGTGGTGTTGCTCCTGTCTGAAGCACTTTCATAGATTAACTGTTTCCAGGCTTTTATATTTCAAAATCACCTCTCCTGACTCTCTTGGGAAGAAAAGGCATGATGTTGGTCACCTAGGCAGCCCTACACACACTTTGTTCAAGTTGATCTGAGTAGGATTTGGATGGAAGTGTTCCACTCCCCTCTTCTTTCTCTCCCTTTCCCTGTCACCATTCCCAGCTGCTTTCACTAACTGCACCCTAACTTAGATCACCAGTTGTTATTTGTCAGGAACAAATGTGTAATCCCTGTATGTGTCAGCCATAATAAAGTACATGCCACTCTCTAACATAGGAAGTAGCAGTGTAGAATGGATTTTTTGAAAAAAAATCTTTCTGTTCCTTTCCTTCGGTTTCTGACAGTTTACAGTAAGAGAGAACTTAAAAGTAACAAATGACATTCTGCCTTTCTCTTTGATGGTTAAACTGCCCTCAACCTAACTTCCACTTGTGCAGGGATTGACACCAAAACATAATGACCATACTGCTAAATAATTGAAAACCTCCTGCTCTGTGTGTGTGGTTTGTAATATGGTTCTCAGTTTGGTTTAACATTATTGAAATGTTGGAGAGAGTTTGTCTCTGCTGCTGGCCAGTTGTGGCCATGGGTACAGCCTGAGAAAATGTAAATCTGAATCCCTGTTTTCCTGGCTGTGTGCGTTCATGAGGTAGGTGTTTAGCAGTGCTAAGAAGTTTTATAGTAAATGCCATCATTCCTTGTTCTAGTATCAGATTCCCTGCAGTCATCTTTCCCAAAAGCACTCTTGTGCCCTGTCCTGCTGAAGGTACAAAGTCTGATAAAAGTGTGTCCTGGTGTGGCTCATGTGTGGCAGTTCCTGTTCCTGCACTCCCTGCACTGCAGCCCTCCTTGGAGTGCAAAGCAATTCTCTTTCCAGCATCATGACAAAGCCTGAAATCCTAGAGAATGGGCTGGAGTCATGGTACTGGGTCAGTTCAGCCCAGAGCGTGCCTTGCCTTATTCTGGCTGCCTTGGTCTGGAAAGAGAGGGGGACAGAGCAACCTGAGCCTGCACAAGGAAGCCTTTGGCATCCAGGCACTCACTGCACCTGGATTTCTGACAGATTGCTGAGTGACTGCTGGGAGGGATGTGGATAGAGGTACCAAAGAAAATAACAGGTCACCAGCCTGTTATTTCTGGTTGTGACTGTTTTATGTTATTTGGACATGCAGGAAAAGCATGGAGGAAATGTTCTCTGTGTTAGAGACACGCATGGCTAGGCAGTAATAAAAGGTGATGGGAAGTTCAAGCCTGGTGTCCCTTGGCAGAGGAAGGCTGGGGGTGACGTGGGAGGGCTGGAGTTCCAAAGGGAGAAGTGATTCTGGCCCCTCCTCTTCCATGGCTGAGGAGATGCTGATCAGACAAGGGAGTCATTTTTAGTTTCAGTGTCAGTACCAACTGAACCAAGGGTGTCAGGGAAAAGGGAGGAAGGAAGAAGAGCGTGGCTGTAAAATTATCCCCAGTTTGTTGTAAGGAAAGATTTGAATCTGCTCTACCTGTCAGCAAAGCCATAAAACAAGAGATGAACCACCTTATTTTAGATTATATAGCTCTCTGAGTTTTTATGGTTTCACTGACAGTCAAACACCAAATGAAGGGTTCTTTGCTCTCCTCCAATGTACATGAGGTGCTTTATAGTCCAGTCTTCTTTCCCTCCTTATGCTTTTATGTCTCCATATTTGTTATGTCCTCCCCAAAGCTCTCCCTTTTCCGTCTCTGCTTCCATGTAAATGAGTCAGCAACATTTTCTGCTAAATATTCTAATAATTTGCCTACTCTATCACTTATTTTTAAACAAACAAGAAATATGGGGCCTTTTTGAAGTAGGTGTATGTAGGCTGGTGAGAGGTTAGAGGCATGCAACAGCTCTACCTGCCACCACAGCTTGTAGAAAAATAGAAACCAATCATTATTTCCCTGCTGCCACTGATCCTGGGGCCTTATCTATGTACCGTCCTTATGGATGAACTCTTGGGTAATAAATATATCACTTGGACAAGGTCATCTCACCCTAACAGAAACATTTTTCAGCTCCCCAGCAAAGGGACAAAAGAGGGAAGAGGCTGTGCCTGTCAGAGCTTTGCTTCCTGCTGCCTTTCTGTACTGAGACTCCCCAGCCTTAGCTGACAATTTCCACATGCACTTACAGCTTCCATCAGCCTTTTTTCCATGGAGATTTTGGTGGTGATTAGGGATAAATCACTTTATCCAAGACAATATCTGCCCTCTCTGGCAGGAAAGCCCACCCTCAGATCCCAAAGGTGATTCCAGGGGCTCCCAGGTGTGTGTGGCAGCCCAGCCACTGTCATCCACGCTTCACCCCCTTTCAAGTGAGTGCTGATTGTCCTATGGCAGGAGTGGGAGCAGAGGATCCTCAGCTGTGCTGTGCCACTGGCAGCTGGCCACTTGGAAACATCTGTCCTGGAGCAGGGACAGCAATTGCCTGTGCCACTGATTGGGAGCTCCACAGATGCCACTTGAAGTTCAGGGCCAGCTGCTGAGCTCTGCTGCTGCTGGCCCTTGCTGAGGGTGTTGTGCTGCCATGGGCAGGAACATTTCCCTTTTGATCACAGACAAGCACTATCTAAAATAAAAATAACTATTTTTTAAAAAGTGCTGAATGGTAGAATATTAGACAGTTATTATATCAGGGCTACCTGTCAAGTGGCTTAATACAAGGCAGTTTGGAATATAACATAAACACTGATGGATTGGAGGCTGGGGCTCGTGTGCCTGAGGTCTGAGAATCCTTGAGTTGCCTGAAGCAAAACTCTTCAAACTTACTTGGAGCTGGAGAGTTAGTGTTTTTTAAAAAATGTACCTGGGTGCTCTTATCATATGGGGCCTAGGCATGGGAAGCTAATTTATATATCTTCAAAATCAGAATATTAATATGTTATAAACTCACAGAACTTGGAGGTACTTAAGTAATTAACAACAGACAAAATATTGCTGTGAAATATATTGAGAAATAGCATTGGAACTGCTTCCAGCCTGCTATGAGGGGTACCCAGAGAGAGATGTGCTCCAGGAACACAGGTGAATATTACACTTGGATTTATGTCAGCAGGCAGGATTCTCTTTGTGCACATTTTGATACCAATCACTTTGAGAAATGCACGTTGAAAGCTTTTTCATCTGTGTTCACATCTTAGAGATTTTCATTTTGCCTCTTGTTTACCTCTGATTGCTGCTCCAGCTCTTCTCTCCTTTAGTACATCAGTGGCAGTCAGGCTGCTGAGGTCACAATTAATATAAAGAATTCCAGCATCTTTCTTTCCTTTTGGTCCAACACAGAGGATGCCTGTGGCAGACTCACCCAGCTGGTAGAGGTGATAAAACAGCAGGTTACCATTTCATAGGTCACGTTAAAATGTGTGTGTACGTATCTATGTATGTATGTTTGTGTCTGACATAAACTGAACCTGTTTGAAGCAGCAGTCCATCCACTTTCCATCCATCCCCTTTCCATCCCTCACCTTTCCTAGGTGGAAAAGCTGCCAGATCCATTCTCAAGCCTCTGTTTCAGTGGCAGCTGTCACTGCAAACCAAGTGCAGCTGGTTGTCTTTGGGGGCACAGGATAAGGTGTGCTGCAGTGTGTGGGCTGGAAAATACCTCTGGGTTTATTCAAGGAGGTCATGGTTATAAGCACTGCCCAAAATTGGCATCCTCACCCCTCAGCCGGCAGAGCTCTCAGCCCTTGGCTGCCCCCAGGCCCCTCCCTGGCCAGGGGGGCACTTCAGGGTTCAGCCATTGCCCAAGGCAGCCTTGGCCACCACACCTGGGCACTTCCTTCTGGATCATCCCTGGTCATGGTGCTGGCCCTGGCTGAAGTGCAGCCTGCCTGGAAAAGGAGGGAAGAACACATCCAGTTAAAACCTGTGGGGTTTGTGTGTTTGTTTTTGTTTTTCCTGTATGAATCAGTCTGCTGCTTAATTGAGCTTTCCATTTGGGACAGAGTGACCAAGACCAAGTAATTTTTTTCTCTTTTTTTTTTTTTGACCTTTTCATTTTCTTCTCTCTGTTTCTTTGTTGTTATGCTGTGGGTACCCTGTCTTTAGAAGGGAATGGAAGAAACTTCATCACCACAGCAGGAGCATTGAGTACCAGCATAGCAAAGAATATTTAGTGACAAATAATGCATCAGTTGCATCTTATTTCACTCCATCTATATCTAGGATTATGCGCTGTTCAAGATTATAATTGTTTGTTCATTTTACTAATGAAGTGTTAATTAAATGACAAAAATATAATTACTAATAGCAAATGGGCCTTGGGACCAAACTGCCTTTTGATCATGGAATGGACCAGGGCTATTAAGAGTGACCTTATTGGGTTTTTTTTCTTAAGGAAACATGTATTAAGCAATCAAAAGAACATGTCTTAACTGCTAAGTCATCAGAATAGGTACCTGCAATGTTGTCCCTGCACCTGCAGTGATTAGAATGAATACTTGTTCTCTATCAAACTGCAAACCTTTGTGTTGTACTCACCAAAATATCTGTTTCACTTCTGTGTTTCCAAAACCCCCTGTGCAGTAGCTAGAGCAGCTCCAGCTCCATAAAGTCATCTCCTGCACAGTCATTTCATTTGCCTTTTTCTGCTTTGTGTTTTATCCTTCCCTGTGTAGTTGAATCAGCTCCTGGCACCGGGGCTCAGAGGGGTGTCGCCTTCTGATGCAAGGCGAGGCGACCTGGTTCTGAGGAAACGGCACGGCGACCCAAACTCTCCAGGGTCACTCGGGCCAAGAACACACACAGACACCAGTATGGTGGACGGTTCAAGACCTTTATTGTCCTGTCTCGTCGGGTTTTATACCGGGAAAGTTTTTTCCCTACGTCAGGGGGTCTTACTTTACTGTAATTGGTTAGTAAGGAGTAGAAAGTTACTAATGTTAGGGGGGACTACATTCTTGGGTGATCCTTTATCACTAGGAGTTAGGGGGAGAGGAGCTCTACTGCTTTCCGTAACATCGCGAGATTTTCCAAGCGCCTGACCCTATCTACTACACATTCCCCCCCTTTTTTACAAATGAACGAAGTAGTCATATACATAGGTACTGAGCTGAGGCATGGGGTTGTCGACAGAGAAAGGGGTTTGGTGAACCTGGGTAGAAAATCTTGTGACTGGCAGTGTTCCCTGGTCGAATTCACAGCAGTGAATTGCTGGCCTATGAACAGGATGTTGGCCCGTTCTAGGTGGGTCTGAATGAATGAGACTAGCTTGTTCAGCAGGCATGGTCCAAAGGTGACAGCTAAAAGTAGCATTGCCAATGGACTTATTAGGGTAGAAATTAGGGTGGTTAGCCATGTTGATCAACTGAACCAGGACTCAAACCAACCCTGTTGGGCTTCCCTGTCTTTCTGTCTCTGAGCCAGTCTGTTTCGGAGTTCTGCCATGGAGTCTCTCACGATTCCCATGTGGTCTGCATAGAAGCAACACTCCTCTTTCAAGGCGGCACCCTTGCTGCATGAACAGGAGGTCCAGTCCTCGCCTGTTCTGCAAGACCACTTCTGAGAGTGAGGAGACCGACTTCTCTAAAAGGGAGATGGGTTTCTCGATCCTCTGCGGGTCCTCGTCAATTGTTGTCTGCAGCTGTGACAGTCCTTGGTGTTGGGTCGCTAGGGCTGAGACTCCTGTGGCCGTTCCTGCTGCTCCTAGGCCCAGCAGCATTGCGACAGCTACACCTGTTACTATTTCTCTTTTGTGGAGCCGGCTGGGCTCCTCAAAATGGTGATACACTTCTTCATCTGCACAGCACAGGGCCCTAGGAACAATGGACTTGGACACAAAAGTCGTTAGAGTCACTGAATTTGGCAAGGAACACACGGGGACTCACTCTGGGTTGCTGGCAAACCCACATCCCAGATGCGGATGGGACTGCCCACTTATTGTTTTTCCCATTGGGTTTGAGAACTTCGGTGCAGACGTTGCCTTTCTGCCTAGCTAGGGTTGCATTGCCAAAGCATCTGTCTCGGCCCGTGACTTGACTCAGGGTGATTCCTTTGCGGGGAGTGTCTCATCTACATTGGTTGGGTGCATCTGCTGTGGGGTAACTGAAGGGAGTGTTTAAAGCAACTCCTTTGTAAAAGGGAGGTTCGACGTTGTAACAGAGCCAGCAGGATTCGGTTAGGTTAGGGTTAGATTCGTTCAGGGATAGGAAGGTAGCTTCTAACATACGAAGGATTGGATCTAAATCTGACTCGGCTAAATGGTCTACCTGAAAGGACACGTGTGTGGCGTGTGGGGAATAGAGGTCTACCTTTGGCTGTCCTGGAAACAGGTCGGTGATGCGGAGCACGAAGGATGGGGCGCTCGGTGCGGTGATTTCTCCGAGCACCCCGTAACCACCAAGGCCCTGCATGACCCACCTGAATGGCCGATGGGGGTTGTGGTCTGGGCTGGCTTGCCCTCTGGCGACAAGCCCCAACAGCAAGATCACACAGAAACACCATTGATGCTTGGGTCTCACCCGTGCGGGTCTCTTGGGCGCTGCCTGACGGCTTGGTGGTCTGTCACTTTCCTCTGGAACAGGGATGTACGCGTCACGAGGACGTCCCACGAGCATGTCCTGTAAACAGAAACTCACAACTCTCATCAATCTCATTCTGCTCGCTATGGAGGTCTGGCTTAATTGACTTAAGTAGACACCACCTAATTTGCCGTCCCTTTTGACAGCTGCGTACCCTCTCCCCGTGAGCGTCAACCTCCAGCCCCGTTCCCATTCACCTAGCTCGTTTCTAATTACCACCTGTGGGCCCCCTGCTCCTGTTTCTGCTCCCAGGCCTTCTGATCCTCCCTTTTTCATCTGCTCCAGTCGCTCCAGCTGCCTCTGGCCCTCCTGGTGCAGCTCCTAAGCCCTCAATGCCCGCTCCTCTACATTCTGCTCCAACTGTTTCACAATGCCCTGCTGGGGTCTCATCAGCTCCTGCTTCCTCTGACGCTCCAGCTCTTCCTGGACCTCCATGTCCTTCTCTCGCTCCATTTCCATCATCTTGTTCAGGCGCTTCTCTTCCTCCGTCAGTTCCTCGAGGGTCATCTGCTTCTCCAGGACTTGCTTGTCCCAGATCATGTTGCACTTGGCACTGAGGAACAGCGCGTTCAGTTCCCGCACATCTTCCTCCTCCTCCAGCTTCATCCTTGTCGCTCGCTGTGGCAGCTTCTGCTTCCCCTGCTGCAGCTCCTCATCCACGTCTCTCCCGCGGTCCCTCTCGTCCTCCAGCTCTGCCTTTCTCTGCTCCTCGATCTGGGCCTTTTTCAGGGCTTCCTACAATGTCCAGATGCCTTTCGCTGTGGCGTCCGCTTTGTCGTTGTCGATCTGGAAGCAGCCTTTGACTGGGTCGTGGCTGTTGATGCGAATGACTGACACGGTGCCCTGTCGCGAGGAGAGTGCTTCTTCCAGCTTTAGGGCTGCTGCTGATGTTGACACTCCTGGTCCCTTTTTTGTGTGAAGTGTTAAAGCCACCAACTGGGTGCTTTTCCACGCCCGGGACTGCCCTCCCACTCCGTTCACTGGAGGGACTTCTTTGAATTGCAAATGCCTGGGCCAATGTGCTTGGGGAAAAATCGTGCAGTCTGATCCCGTGTCTGCCCAGAACTGAAACCCTATGACGTGGGGATCCTGACTGCCGTAAAGGCGGCATGTCCCCCACACCATCAGGGGCTCCTTCCCTATTCTCATGGCCAAGGCCACCCAGGGATCCCGCTCTGGGGCGTCCCCTGCTGGTCCTGTGGCACCGGCGCGGCTTGTGGCGGTGGGGGGTGCGAAAGCATTACTGGTGGTGGTGTGCAGTTCTGGCATTGCGTTGTAGGTGGGGATGTAAAATTGACTGCTCCCTGTGGGGGCATGGGGTACGAGGGCCCCCTGCCCCACTGGGGGTTGCTGTAGCTGGGCCGCTGCACATTCCAGATGGGAGGGGGCTGAACACGGCCCGGCCACCCCCTCCTTCCCCCGTTTCCCTGGAGCCTGGATCTGCATTCCTTAGCTAAATGTCCCGTCTTCCCACATGCCCAACACGGTCCCCTAAGTTCTCCTTCTCGTGGTGGAGCTGCTGCTGATAGGCACCTTGGCTGGGGGCAGTTTGCTGCCACGTGGCCTGCCTGGCCGTGTGGACCGCTGCTTGGATGGGAGCAAGGTGTTCCTCCTTTGCCACGTGTCTGATCATGTCGGCTATGTTAGCCCCAGGTGGCAGTGATCTTAAGATGTCCTTTGTGGCTGAATTGCATTGCTGGCGTAGGCAGTCTGCCAGCACGGGACCCTTCGCCTCTGAGGGTAATGAGGAGGAATCTAATGCTGCCTGAAGCCTGTCCACAAACTGAGTGAAGCTCTCACTCTCACCCTGTTTTATGGAAGACCACGGAGATGGTTTGGCTACCACTTTAGAAGCGTCACGGATGGCTTCTCGGGCAGCACGGGTTGTTGTCATGACCTCATGGGCCCGCAAGCCCTCAGCCTGTTGCTGGGGGGTGATCATAGTGGGGTTTGTGCCCATTAGCCTCTGTATGCTGGAGCCGTGCAGTGGGTGGTCTGCCCCTGTTACCAAGGCTAGCTGTTTCATGCAATTGTCCTCCCATTCTTGTTTAAAAACGATCATCCCTGCACCATTAAATATCATTCTACACGTCTGCTTAATATCAAAGGGAAGCATATCGTCCCCACCAAAAAGGCCGTCAATGAGTGTGCAAACCATGGCAGAATTAATTCCCTTATCCGCAATCGCTTTAACAATTGCCTGCACATCTTTCCGATTGACCGGTGAATAGGTCCTTTGGTTTCCGCCTGTCCCCCCCACACGGACAGGGAACACTATCTTAGCTGAAGGGGTGTACTCGGCGCAGGCTATCTTTATTTTTCGCCAGTCTGTAAGCGGGGTCCGGTCTTTCTCTGATGACCCCTTCACCCATGCGGGAGCGCTGCGACTAGAGACCTTATATGCTGTTGCTCTCCCTCTGTTAAGGCTAGTATCCGAACCGGAGCTCCCCAACTCCCTCTCAGACTCGTCCCAGCTCGAGTCTGAGTCGGAAGTGGAATAACAGAGTACTTCCGGGCTGCTCTGCCTTTTTCTCGGGCTCCACCCCCACCTGCAGGGGGCGGACTGTTCCCTCCCCCTGGGGTCCCCCTGCCTCCTGCTGGGGGAGGTCCTTGCCTTAT
The DNA here is from genome assembly GCF_035770615.1 of Melospiza melodia melodia. Taxonomy (NCBI): domain Eukaryota; kingdom Metazoa; phylum Chordata; class Aves; order Passeriformes; family Passerellidae; genus Melospiza; species Melospiza melodia. The sequence continues at coordinate 43,784,838 of NC_086198.1, forward strand.
ACGGGCTTAATTTGAATAGAGCGCTCTGATTGGTCTCACCCTCCACTGCGGGGAACGCCCCCCCCTCCCCGCTCTCCCGCGCATGCGATGTTAGGCGCGCTGACTCCATTTCCGCCCTTTGCCCCCTCTTCTCTTCCACCCTGACCATGCGGTCGGTCGCCATTTTCGAGCCCATACGGCGGCAGAGAGATTGTATCGATCCGGGCGGTTTCTGACCGTCCCGCCACTTCCCGCGCCTCCTCCGCCAGCCCCCCCCAAAAACACTGCGCCTGTTGCTCTGCCTCCTGCGTCGGGTCGGCAATCGGCGGGGGGGGGACGGGTAGAGGGGCCGCGGTTTTGTCGAGGGGCTCCGAGGGGGGACTGGGATCTGGCGGGCTCCACGGGGGGGTCAGGGGGTCTCCCGGGGGTTCTGGGCTGGGGTTCGGGGGGAGGTGGGACGCGCCTAGCCCCTGCATGTCCCCGTCTGCAATCTGATCACTTTCCACGGTGGTCTGTGTCGCTGCCCCCACCCCTAGCTGCGGAGTAGCTATTAAGCAGCTTCTGGCAGCTTTCCAGGTTTCTTGCTCTTGTCGAGCTTTTTGCAGAGCCCGGATGACTCTGCCCCACGATTTTAGGGCTTTCCCTGAGCCTGAACACATGGTATCCTCAGCCAGGGTTTTCGTACAATTATCCCACACCTCCGTGTGTAAAATATCCACGGGGCTCTCTATAGCCCCGAGCTTAATCAATCTCGTCAATGCGAGAGTCGTATCTTTAAGCTTACAATCAATTCCCCATCGTGTGCACACTTCACTTACGACCTTTGCTATAGCTTCCATGATTCGAGGGCGTCCCCTCCACTGTAATCGGACCCGCCGCTACAGCCGCCGTCCTCTGTCCAGGCGATCCCCGTTCCCCGGGCGCTGGTTCGATCCCAGGTTCCGGCACCACTTGTCGCCTTCTGATGCAAGGCGAGGCGACCTGGTTCCGAGGAAACGGCACGGCGACCCAAACTCTCCAGGGTCACTTGGGCCAAGAACACACACAGACACCAGTATGGTGGACGGTTCAAGACCTTTATTGTCCCGTCTCGTCGGGTTTTATACCAGGAAAGTTTTTTCCCTACGTCAGGGGAGTCTTACTTTACTGTAATTGGTTAGTAAGGAGTAGAAAGTTACTAATGTTAGGGGGGACTACATTCTTGGGTGATCCTTTATCACTAGGAGTTAGGGGGAGAGGAGCTCTACTGCTTTCTGTAACATCGCGAGATTTTCCGAGCACCTGACCCTATCTACTACAGAGGGGCTCTGTGACACCACGTGTGAAACTGCTCCAGCTGGGATTCCCAGCTCAGGGTTAGCTCTGCCCTCTTATCCTCACTTCCCTCCGGTGATATCCCTGTTCCTGAGCGCTGAGCTCCTCGGGGGTTTCACTCTGATGTTCAGTGTGGCCTCAGCTTTAGAAAGCAGCTCTGGCAGGACTGCTTTGCTGGGAATCCTGAAAATCCAGTGGGAGCTTTATGGGAAGGGGAAGCGCCTGCAAACCAAAGGGGTTTTCAGTGCAGCACTGAAAATCAAAGGGGAAATCAGGTTTGGAAGCATAAAAATAAAACCTCTTGGGTTTATTTAAACAATTGAATGGTGCATTTAGCAGCAAGGAGCACATTCTCCTGACTGCCTGAGACCTGCCATAGCCTCCTGAGCCCTTGCCTCTTGGCAAAAGCTGCTTAGTGCTTGTTGTGGTCTTGGCTTTTTACAGCTTGGATTCTGGCCAGCTGGAAATGTCCTGAGCCCACAAATCCATTGCATTGTGGCCCTGGACATCCTTCAAATGCTGACAATGTGTGCTACAGGCTCTCATTTGTTCCATTCAGTTGTTGTTTGTGGAGATGTTTGGATAGGGAAGGGCATGGACCTGGGCAGGCTCTACATTACATAAACTATCTAATATATATGTGATATATATATGATACCTGTGACCTCTCCCTCAGCCACAGTGTTGGTCAGACAGGAGAGCTGAATTGCCAAGACCATCCATGCGTATCAGAATCCTCAGTAAATGCTTGGTATGTGGTTTATTGAAAGCAACTTAAGGACAGGGCCCTATTTCTGAGTAGTCAGGAGGTACAGGTACCTGTTGGTGGCAAAATAATTATTGAAAGCCTCCTCTCATCTCTCTGTTATCTGGTCCTTGTGACTAGACTGGCTCGTGAGCTTGACAAGGAAAATACCGATTTGCCACTTTTCCACGAGAGGAGGTGGGAGAAAGCCAACATGAGGTGAGACAGGTCATCCTTTTAAACACACCTTAGAGGCAAATGAATATCAGAGGATGCTACCAAAAATCCCTATGTGAGGCCATTGCCAGTTTTCACTCAAGTTCAGTGATGTATCTGCTCCAAATAATTAACCTGTGAATGCTTCCTATTATTGATGGCATGAACATGCAGGATTTGTTCATGTCAAGGTGTTTTTGCCCTTTATTTTTGTAGTTGGGTTTTAAAGTGAGCCATTATCAGGACAGCAGTGTCCAGATCCATAACTCTTCATCCATCACTCTGTGCACAATGTGCACTGCAGGATCTCCCTTCTGGAAGATAATTGTGAACTCGTGTCCTTGGAGTGGTGCAGCCTGCTTTTATCACCGATCCAAGGTCTGAATCCCCCCCATTGTTTGTTGTGCTGATCCGCAGAGGATCTGTGCAGTAGGGAGAGAAGTGTGGGCTCCTTTCCACTGAACAAAATGTATCTGAGGAGGCTGAATCTGCTCATGCTAAAGCAGCCATGGACTTGAGGGTTCCGCTTGTGTGAACAGCCAGGGATTTGCAGAAACAGCTTCAGAGCAATGGCAGATTTCTGCCTGGGCACTGGAATCCCAGGGACTGTTTTGAATTCCCATTACTGGCAATGTGAAACACTCTGTGCTCAGGGGTGACCTGAGGAAAACTCAGCTCTGCAGCTCAGTGGGAAGTCTGTCCTGGGAGAGCTGAGGAGGAGAAAAGGCAAATGCAAACAGTCTGGGTGCCTGGTACATTCTGATTTGATTTGAAGTTTTCTGTTTTCCTGCCTGCAGCCAAGGGAGATTGAGCTGCAGGTTTGCCAAGTGAGCAGGGGAGGGCTGCTCCGAGTTCCATCCCCTGCAGTCCTCAGGAAGTGTCTGCTGAAAGACACCAGTGTAGGTCTTGGGTGGGGAGATTATTCCTTATTCTAGCAAAGCACATTGCAATAATTCGATTTAAAACTTCTAATTTTATTATTTCATAATTTGCTTCTACATGTGGACCACTTGAGTTATAAGCTCTCTTTGTGAGTGGAGGAATGCTGCTGTTTGGACCTTTATGAGAGCCTGAGCTGGGCCCAGGTGAGGCTCAGGAACTGCTGCCTGTATGGTGCATGTCCTGTAACATTAATAATATCTCTTACTTGTCCTTCCTTCACATCTTCTGGGCTGCAGATTTTAAGGACATTCCAGTTGCGCAATGTTGTACAAGACTAGCTCCTCCATGTGAAATTGCAGAGCTTTCATGGGGTTGCACTGAATCCTAGATCTAAGTGCAGGGAGGTCGGGAGGAAGTGACTATACAATAGTAAACAAATGAAGGAAATTGTCACTCTTTGATTTGTTCTTCTCTAATAATGTCTTTTAATGTTTGTGAATTATGTAAGAAGACAGAGTGTTTTCTGCAGGAAAGTTGGCCTTGTAAAAAGATCTTTCAGTGTGACACGTCTGACAAGGTGTTAATGCCAGTTTTGAGGGAGACCGGTAGGGCTTGTAAATAGGGCTGACAAGGACTTGGCCAGTTTGTTGCCACCTCTGTCATTTTCTGTGTGACACAGTTCTGTGTATCTCTGCAGGTCCTTACAAATGGAGATTCAGTGGCACAAAATCCTGGGGAAGGAGGTCATGCTCATTTCTCTCATGTTTTAAAAATGAGTTGAAAACAGCCCAAAACTTCACTCTTGTACTGACTCTTTTAAAAATGAGAACAGATAGATTTTTTTCTGATGGGGATAAGTTGCTTAAATTATTCAAAAATATTTAAGCTGAGACTGAGAGCAATAGGGAAAAATGTGATGGAGTGGGAGATTCAGGGGGTTTTAATCAACCCAATAAAGACTTTCTAATGACAGTCAGTCCCAACAAAAACTGTCACTGTAATTCACCTGTAATGACTCTGCACAGAGAGAGCTGTCAATACCAATCTGGTTTAATAACAGCCTCCTACCAAACAAGAGATGTTTGTGCTGAGTGTGTTTTATAGAGCAGCTGAGTGGGTTTGTAATGCTCTGTGTAAATCTGTGTATTTCCAGTATTAGCTTGGAATGTTCTTGAGCCAGTGTCTCTCTCCAGCTTGGGATTTTCAGGTTGCAAATTAATTGGCATTTAAATGATTTCAGATAAGGGTTTTGTTTCTCCTATGGTACCATGGCTTTGTACAAAAGCTGGGAGGCCACTCATGATTTGAGTAGCAGAAATTTTACTGTGACACAGGTATTTAAATTACTATTATTATTAAATTACTTCTCCAAGATAAGATTAAACCATTTTAAACTCTATTCCGTTTCTTTGAAGCCTGGGTGAAATATATCCAAGGGGAGCTGGAATTGGTGTAATTCAATCCAAATAGGAGCTGTTATTTTGCAATAAACTTTCTCATGGATACCTCAATGTTTTTATTTAGTACAAGATACATATATTTAATAATAAACACAAAATTTTGTGTATCATTTTTCATTTTCCTTGTAAATGTATTTGGGTATTTCTGCCTGAGCACTCTCATAATTACTGTAGTTGACCTTTTAGGTAAATCTTTTCTTTCTCTTCTTTCTCCTCCGCTTTCAGAAGTTTATCTACTGTTGCACAAAAGGCAAAACTAAAATGACCCATTTTATGTTATTAATCCTCTGCTAATCTGCCATAGGAATATTTATTGTGTAAGTGGCAAATGGAAGACTTCAGACTTGTTCAGGGCTGAAATTGCATCCAGTGTACAAAAAATGGTGAGGGCTTTGTTATTCAGCGCTAGCAGGAAATGAAATGGAATTTTGCCTTTTATGGTAGTAAATGGTATTTAGTGGTACCCATTTTTATTATCATTAGTAAGAAATTCCAAATTTACCCCAAGATATTGTGGAATTTTGCTTGCTTAAAGATCCTAAAAGCACTCCTGGACAAACCCAAAAGTACAGGATGGCTTGCAATTTCAAGAACCTCCCAATGTTTCACTGCAGTCCTGAGTTAAGGAGTTATTTGCTGTAGGAGTTATGCATGTAGGAAATCAAATCTGGCAGCAGCAAATTGTCCTAACTCCTGTTCACTGTTGGCCTTTGCCTGGAGCAATCATTGGAACATTTCCAGAAAGTAATTTTAGGGTGCCAAATAATCACAATGACATTTTAGGTGGAAGTGTTAGGCTGTGATTCTCAGCTGCCTTTGCCCAAGAGTTTCTCTTCCTAAACCCCAAGTTATGAATCAAACACCAGAACCCCTGGTAGGACTTGAAGGTGAGGAGCAGGAAGTGTTCCTGGAGTAAGTCTGGGTCAGGACTGGGACAGAGCTCAAGGGCTTTGTACCCATTTATCACCGCTCAGAACAGCCCTGCCCTTGACTCAGGCCATTGACAAATGATTTTGTTTCAAGGCCTGTACTGGCACTTTGGCAACCCTTCAAATGCCCTGCAGCTCTGCCTTCATTAGTGCAGCGAGAAATGCATTTACATTCCATCCTGAGGAGGACAGCCAGCTGAGAGCTGTATCAGGGTAACATAAGGTTGCTCAAGGATTTAAAAAATATGAGCATGTGCAGGAAGTTCTTTGTTCAAGCTGAAAATATCATCCAGTGAGTGTCCTAAAGAATTTCAGGTGCTGTAGCTAAATGTACCTTTGGTACTGATAACCTGAAAATGTGTCCTTGTTATATTATGGCAGAAACACCTTTTCAGTTTTTCTTTTTAGGTAAAATGACTCTTGGAATAACTTCTCAAGAGTATTTTAATAGGACTGGGAATCATTGTTACTAAAAGTAAATATTTAACCTGTTATCAAGCACCCTGAATAGTGAAAATTGGAGAAGGTGCATTTCAGACAAATAGCCTTTATTTTAAAGAGCTGGGGCCAGCTGGATTTGGCAGCACATGTAAAGTGAATGGAGCCTTTTAAGTAAAATGATGGAACTGAACTAAAGGCCTCTGACAATTAGGGACCAAATCCAGGGCTTCATGTGAAGTGAGTCTTACACTGACTTCAGTGGAGATGACTTCAGGCTGAAGATGAAAGGAAAAGCTTAACCAGACAGAGGGTGTCTCCCAGCTGTACTTCAGGCTGCATGGAAACCTGTGTGATAAACAAGAATAATGAATAAAGGAAAAGCCAGAACTAGCCAGGTCTAAGCCTTGCACTACTTCATCTATCAGAGTAATGAGCTCAGTCAGTGTCAGGAATTAACACAACATCCTTTAAGATGAGTCTCTGCACTGGGTTTAGAAGGTTAGACAAACACTGCCAGTTTAGGAACAAGGTCCAGTATTTTCTGTTTCAGGGCTGAGGCACTAATCTCAGAAATCTCAGGCAAACTGCTTCAGCTGCTAAAAAAAAGAGAGAACCTTGCAAGAAACATAAAAGGTGGCTCATATTTCAGAAGGAATGTGAGTGCCTCATAGATCATGTAATATTTCCAAGCAGTGATTGTAACTGCTAAAGCAGCCCAAAGAGCTTTCAGCAGTGCTGAATTGCAGGTTCAATTGTAAGTGTAAAGTTATAAAATCTGGGTTTGTGCTGCAGGACTTCAAAGTAGACTGTAATGTAAAGTAGGCAATGCTAGGACCACACCATTCGAAAGCCAAAAATACCATATATTTATATTAATTGTCCAGATTTTTATCTCATCAAATTTGTCAAACATTGTTTTTGACCAGGAACCATACAAATTTCTGTGCTCTTACTTCATTTGTAGGTACAAATGAATAATAATGTTGCTTTTACAATGCAGCATTTCAAAAAATCCCATCCAAATCAGTGAAACAGTTGTGAGATTTTTGCAGATTAAGCACAACTTTTGTGCCTCCTCATCATGGCAGTACTTGTGCACAGTTAAGCCCCATCATTCCTCAAGCCTCTGTAAATTTAACAGGCACTGCTCAGGCTGGAAATGATCTCTGATAGTGGGAAGTTGTACTGACTTGGAAACCAGAACAGAATTTGGGCAGAAGTCTCTCCAAGGTCCTGATTCCTGACTCTCCTCTGCGCAATTTGCAAACTCACAGGGAACATGCCTTTCTTTTTGCTTAATTTTTGCTTTTTTTCCTCCATTTTGTATATGTTTTTTTCTTGCCTTTGGTCTCATGGTGGTGTAATTGACCCTGATAGATCACAGCAGGTGCCCTGCTGGCTGTCAGCCCCCACAGAAATGTGCAAATAATTCACTGACTGAGCAAATAATTCTCTGTGGTGGGGGTTTCCATTCTGAACTCCCAATTCTCAGAATTTATTGTCAGGTTTTGCACATTCAAGTACCTTTTTCCTAGATAGAAAATTAAATTAAAGAAATGGGACTATTATTACAGGTTTGTGCAGGAACACTAATAATATCAAATATATAGTTCTTAGGGGGAAATTTCAAGTACAGAAGGTGATTAGAGTGGTTTTACTGGCTGGCAAAGGAAAAGTCCCTGTAAGCTGAACAGCAGGATGTAAGGATATTGTGGTGAATTAGAAAAACATTTGGCACATTGCTGGAGCTCCTCTCTATGGTGTTGTGTTATCTCATTTCAAATGTTGTAACTAAAATTGAACAAACTGAATTAATGTAGCTGAGACTTATCTTCCCAAATGCACTCTTAAAATCCCCTCTGTCCTTGCTTTGCATGGGAGAGGTTGAAAACAGAGAATTGTCCTGAGGCTCTGGAATCTCTGCAAGCTGAACTCAGAATCAGTGCTACTGTTCAGGCCTTTGTCAAATGTTTTCCACACCTAATGGGGCTGGAAAGGGATGGTGGCTTTGGTAATTCGGAATATTCAAAAAGATGAGAAATACACTTGATGTGAAAGCCAAGGGCAGAAGTGCAAAGAAGCTGCATGTATACTTTATACTTTTTCTGTAAAAGAAGCAGAACAATGTCTGTAACCCAGTTTGATCAGTAGGTGCAGCTGTTTTAAACCTTGGAAGAGGTGAAACAAGAAGGAATTGCTGGCACTGCCTGTTCAGTCTGTTATTGCTGTGGAAGGCTTAGCTGAGCAAACCCAGTTTGTCACTCTGGGAGATGGTGGAGGAATGCTGTTCACATAAGGAGTCTCCAAAGTAAGGATTTGGAAATCAAACCCAGCAGGACTTGGCTTGGAAAGCTTCTCTTGCAACTGTATTAAAGATTTTCTTCCTGTGTAGGACCTGCAAAGCCAGGCATGACCCTGGTTCGCTCTGCAGTGCCTTCCATCCAGTGCTCTCCTGTTTATTTGTGAAATGCTCCTCTTGAGTGGGTGCTGCTGGGCCCTGGGCCCTTGGTAGCAGCCACCAGGGGGTGACTGAGCCTCCCTGGCACTGGGAAGGGTGGGTGATGATTTCAGCTTCTCCATGATCAAAGGGAGTTCCCAAAGCGTCCAGCATGGACTGACAGACAGCTGATTTCCCCAAGGATGCTCTGGCTGAATGGATGGCACAGCTCTGACAGAGCAGAGTTTGTATTTGTGTTTAATTTATGTTTGTGTTGGTTTCCTTTCCTCCCTTGCCTTGGGACAACCAAAACAGTTTCCTTAAACAGGGCCTGTGGAGGCTTTCCCTATCTGCTGCTTTTTTTAATGTCTCTTGATCCTCTCAAGGAAGGACAAAATCTTGAGCCAGCTTAGGCAGGAGGTGGCACTGCTAAGCATTCCATTTTGCTGATCCTTTCCTAACACTGAGTGTTATTTCTCATATTTAGATTATTCAGCTGTATCGTGTGCTTAAAGCCTATGATTTCATTCCAGAAACGAAGCATCCTTCAGATCAGCTGAAGATAATTACAGGATCTCTACGAATTCATTGATGCATACGAGTAGTCTGGTACTAATATAGTGCTATTTGAATTTGTTAACACTTAAAAGCATATTGATGGACTAGACAGCAAAAAAGGAGAGCAAAGACATCTCTTGTTCAGTTTTGCCTCAAAAAATTCTGTATCAAAGCTTTGTGCCTATTCCAGGTTGTGCCTTTATTGCCTGAGATCAGGTTTTTCCACAGAGCATTGGTTTCTTCATTCCTGGTGAATAATTTTGGCTAGCCAAAGATGTTCATGGCTTTCCTGGGTTTCATGTCAAAATTTAGAAAGGAGATGGTACTGTATCACTGAAATTCAAACTGTGAAATATTTTCAGAAGGTGTTGACATTTGAGTGGATTACCTATAGGAGTTTTCTTGGTACCTGTTCCTCAAAGCTTTTCCTGTGGTTCTTCCCTTTTTATGAAAACAGATCATGCAGACCTACCAGCACTTGAGAAAACAACACCTAATTTCATCATTTGGAACGGAGCTGCAGCAATTCCACAACACCTGACCTCACAGAAAGGGCTTTTTTAGACAAGATCATCCCTAAGGTGCATGGAATTGATTCCCCTTCCAGCAGCTCAGTGGTGGGCACAGTGCCCAGACCAAATGAGTTTTTAAGGCCCTGCACTTAGAGTGATGCATTTTGTCTTTTTTAAAATTTCTTTTTTAATACTTGATTTATTTGATTATATTTATTAAATTAACAGAAACTGATCAGGAGTCCTCCATTTCAGAGAACTGCCAGAAAGTAGCTGTATTAGTGGGGAGGAAAAATTCTTAGTTGTCTAATCAGAAAGGGATAAATAACTTGGTGATTACGAGGCGAGCAAGGGGAAAGCCTGAACCTGTGTTCCTGTGTTCCTATGCAGGTTGGTGTAAGTATGTGCTGAACTTGCTGAACTCCTAAACTGCTTTATTAGCCAAATTTAGCTAGGGACAAATTGGTTCAGCCACTGCAAGTGCTCAGAACTATTAAAGAAACCTCATTTTAGGCTGGTGCAGGGAGGGGACTGCTGGCCCTGAGAACAGGCAGCCAGTTTAGGGAGGGAAGGTGAGGGAGCTGCTGAATGCCAGGCATCCACCCCCGAAGGAAGCAGAGGAGCAGGGCTGTGTGCAGGTAAAAGTGGGAGTGCAGCTCTCCTAGGGCACTTCCTGCTCAGGCAGAGCTCCTTGGATTCCAGCTCTGCAGTGCTGGGACCCCTGTCCTGCTCCTGGGCTGAGTGAATAATGAGGGCAGGAAAAGCAGCAAGGTGAGTAAAATCCTGTGTAAGGAGTGTAATGGAAATAGGGATCCGTTTTCAGATATTCCCCAGAGAGTGCTGCAGCCCAAAAACCTGGAGAATGCAATTTTCCTGTCCTTGCTGGAAAAGGACATGGTAATAGCAAAAAGAGAATTGTATGGCTGTCTGCAGGACAGGCTAGTTTTCACTCTTGAAACAGATTTTTCTCCCCATATTTCTTAAACAGACCTTGGGTGTCTGCATTCAAAGACAGAAGCATGAAAACAATTCAGGAATTAATTGGATTAAGTGCCAGTACACTGAGTGTATAAAGTGATGCAGCAGTAACCTGGCCATGCTGCTATTCAGCAACTCTCTCTGGACAGGTTTTCTTGTGAAAACAATTTCTAATTTAGATAATTGTGAACATCTTCCATCTTTTATGTCCTGAACCAGCTGTGGCTGCTTTGGGCCTCTTGCACAGCTGAGCTGTTTGGCTGCTGCACTCACAGCTCTCACTCTGGCACTTGGTGACTCTCACCTGGCTCTCTGCAGGCCCCTCCTGGTGACTCTGCCCTGCTCCATGGCTGGGATGTGTTGGCATCAGTGCTCTCCAGTGGGTTATAACTCTGCATTAACTCAAGCCTATGAACGCTGGCACAGTATTCCTGATGTGCTTGATTCTTACTTGGAGACATTTGTGATAAAGCACATTTAAACTGCTGGATTTAGCAGAAAACTAGCAAATGAGGCTAGAATAGAAGAGGAGAAAAGCCATAGGAAGGTACCTGTCATGCAAAGACAGCCATCATAGTTTGCTGCAAATAATTTCATTTATTTTGTGTCTAGTTTTTTCTTAATTGGAGTTTTCTCCACTTACAGAGGACAAGGTAAAAAGGTTGATTGTAAACTTTCAGAAAGCCTATAAAACAATCTATTGGGATATTAGAGCTCTTTCATGTAGCTGCTTTTGGGTTTTTAACTTCAGTTATTTCTTTGCTGCCAACAGAAATTATGTCTTTAAACTCCAGATAAACCTACAAGTGGGTCATATTTTTTCTATAATTCTGTCAAAATAGCTGACAGTTCAGACAAATGGTATTGGAGGAGCATAGCAGTAAGCACTTTAATGAAAGAGATGCACTAAGAGTTTCTTGCATTTAATTTTTTAAAACTGTATTTCCAGGTCAATAACATGATTATTGATTGTTATTGTCATAATGAACATTTGACCCTCATTTTTATTGATCTGTCTTTTCTAAATATTGATGGCTGGGATGGGAAAGAGCAGCAGGAGTTGGAGCCAGCTGAGACAGGGCAATTACAGAGTTCTTGTTCTGTACTTACCCCATTGCACAGAATTATGGTTTTCCCCTCTCTGCTCCTGAGTGGCCCCTTACTGGCACAAACGGATGGGTTTGGGTGTGGTTCTGATTGCAGGGTCTAGCTTTTGGTATGTGAAGGTTCTCTGGCTCTGGGGATAAAAGCAGGATTTTCTCCCCTCTGTGGGGCACACGTGGCTGCTCCCCTCCCTGAGGTGTGTGGGATGCAGGAGCAGAAGGGCGAGGGCAGGTTCCAGGGCAGGAAGGTTCCCTGTGAGGCACTGGGGGGGCCCTGCTGTGAGCTCAGCACTGGCGACCCCTCAGCCAGGAGCCCTCCTGTTCCCTGTCCCTGCCCAGGACACAGCCCTGGGATTCACTGCTCCCTGCTGCAGGGGAGCAGAGCCTGCCAGGCTCCACCCTCTCTGCTGGGCTCCTGGGGCTAAACTTGGTTTGAAATGTTTTGAAAAGCAGAAGAATGTTCAGGTCCTTCATACAGTAAAAAGGGAGGAAATATAAAAATTTTTCACCTATGTGTTTGCAATCCTAAGCACATCTTTCTATTGAAATGTTTTACAAAACTTAGAGAACTCTGGAAAGCATATCTTGTTACCGGGCTCGCATGGGTCTTTCAGGGGTGAAGAGAGAGACGAGAATCTTGACTCCATGATCAGAAGGCTGGATTTATTATTTTATGATATATATGTTACATTATGACTATGCTAATAGGAATAGAGAGAAAAGTTCAGAAGCTTGCTAAACTGAGAATAGAAAAGGAATGAATAAACAAAGGAGCTCTCTCTGATTTTGTCCCAGAGAGAGCTTGGTCTTTGATTGGCCCTTAATTGTAAACATGCAACATGGGCCAATCACAGGTGCACCTGTTGCATTCCACAGCAGCAGATAACCATTGTTTACATTCTTTCTCTGGGGCCTCAGCTTCCCAGAAGAGGGAAAAATCCTAAAGAAAGGATTTTTCACAAAAGATGTCTGTGACAATATCTCTCTCTCTTTTTTTTTTTTTTTTTTTTTTTTTTTATTTGTAAATGTGCTGTAGCTGAAGTTCGGTAAAGTGATTTCCCCTCCTCCTTCACAATAGACTTGTAATCCAAATGCTTTAGAGTGGAATTAATCTCAATAGAATTCATTTTTCTTCATACAACTAACATGATCTTGTATTAATTTTGATGTAAATGGCAGGCCAGAGTCCAGGTACTGCCAATAACCTGCAGTTCTGTATCCCTGGAATGGTGGCTGTGTGAGTCAAACTGTCTGAGCCAGCACAGTTCACATCAGCAGAGGGGCTGTGAGAATCAACCAAAATTGGCATAAAGAAATTGAATGTGTGAGGCTGAATTACGCTGACATCAGAACTGGGAGACACTGCCATTGGTATTGGAATGTTCAGATGGCAGTGGGGTGAGTCAGGGAAACAACTGCAAACAAATGAATCCAGAATTTTAATGGCACCATATTCTTGGCTCCAGAATGATAATATTGTAGGAGTGCTGAATTCACAGTGAGCCATTACAAATGCTCCACAGCATGGCTGCAGGGCCTGGCTGCCCAAAATTTCCTGAGTCAGAGAGAGTCACACCTGTCCCCAAGAACAGCCCCACCCAGCTCGTGTTTGGCAGTGACAGTGCCAGGAGGAGGACTTTGGGAGAAAGATGGACAGTTCTGCAGTAACACAGTGCACTCCCTGTTGTTCAGGGGCTGCCAGCACAGAGGTGTCACAAAGGGTTGTCTTTGCCAACCTGCCCAGGCCTGCTGTAGGGAGAGGAAAAAGGTCAATGAAAAAGGCAAGAGAGAGGCATTCCAGGGCTTGTATGCAAATGCATTCCAAAAGTAGCAGCAAGTACTTGCATTTCATCAGGTGCTGCTAAACTTCCCACCCCAAAGGAGCTGTGTTCCATATTTTCAAATTTAATGGAATTCATCTCGGGTTTCTAAGAAGCTGAGAGAAGTCTCCATCAGCTGGCATTAAATTTTAATGTGAGTTGTAACAAAGTAAAAGCTTAGAAATTCCAGAAATAAGAGACTAAGCAGAACAAAACCAGCTACTTATAGATGGGTTATGCTGCATTTATTCTTGACTGAAGAGTAAAAAGCCTCATGAGGAGCTGCATATAAAAAGACCTCAGGATAGCAATGTAATCAATAACAGGAAATCTCTGAAATGATTCTGTACTTGCTTAATAAAGTTACCTGCATGAAACAATAGAATTCAATTTCATAAAGATACCCTCAGCATCAGAGGGCATTTCACTAATGAAAAAGCACAAAACAAAATAACTGAAGCTGATGTTAAATAAATTAAGAATAAGCTGTTTGTCAGACTTCATGAAGTGCAAGTCAGTGGTGAAACATTGCTGAGCTCCAAAGGGAGAGAGATGATGCCTGTGCTGCTCAGCGTCCCATCGTCCATGCCCAAGTCCTTAGTGTCACCTCAGATGACATCAGAGGGCTGGAGGCCAGAGCTGCAGAGCAAAGGGAGGTGTCTGGGGGGCCAGGCTGGCTCTGGAGGAGACGTGGGACACCCCCTGGGAACGACACCCCCAAGTCACAGCTGGGGAAAGGAGGGGCTTCGGTCACTGCCCCTGTGGCTCTGCTGATGTCCCTGTGGCAGTGCTGGGCTCCTGCCTTTCAGGAGGCCACTTGAAAAGTGTCTCATGAAATCCCAGAGCCAGGGCAGAAGGAAAGGCTCAGCCTCAGCAGTCTGATCCCTGTAACTACAGAATGAGTACAGGAGGGTTGGCTGCCTTGGAGTGTGAAGCAGAAATAATGCAGGCAGTGGGTAACTCTTCAGCTGATATTACTTAAGGATCCCTATTTGGAACTTGGAGCACACCTGCTCCAGGTGGACAAACACAGTTTGTTAAGACTGGTGGTTAATGCCTGAAATTGGGATGGGGAAGAAAAACTTCCTGATAAAGCAGAAGTGGTCTGCCTTTGCTGTCTTGACAAGTCTTGGGTTCCTTTCTGAGGCATTATTCATTTTAATAGGAGATATTTGATTTAATTAAATTTTCTTGTGATATTTAAGATGCTGTGGTCTCTCAGAGACCAGACAGTAAATAATCCAAACATGCTGCCAGCTCTGGAAGTGTCTGAAGCTGGGGAGTTCTGGTGGCTTTTGCACTCTCTGTCACCTGCTGATGTATTTCAGGTGTATGTAGGTATGGACACTGCTTGATCTACTGGAAAAAGGGAGAAAACACTGGCATGTCTTGCCCTGTTGTGATACTTGCCTCCTTTTTTTCCTTCCCCAAACCTCTGCTGAGGAGTTGGAATGTACCTGTTCTTTCTTTGGCTCTGTTCTCTTTGTCCAAGATGTGGAAGTGTCATGTGAGGGGAACACTCTTGTGTCAGAAGGCTGAGCACAGCACCTACTGCTTGCTTGGGTCAGGGCATGATTTCTGTCCAAAAGGAGACAATTGGTGTTTATTTCTGAGTCTTTGTGTGCCAGGTTCTCAGACATTTGGAGTTAGGTTTGTGGGAAATGCACAGGAGCTGAGTGTCTGAGTGAGCCTGACAAATGTGACTGATTCAGACATTTCCTCAGCCTTGCTCATCCTTCCCTACCTCAGAGCTTCCCTAATTCCAGCAAAGCCCAGGGAATTCCCTGATGTAATGCCCAGAGATTCTGTCCATGCTGCTGCACTCTGATCTGTGCAGCCCAGCTCAGTGCTGCTGATTCCCTGGCAAAAGCTGAGCCATCCTTTCACAAAAACAGCAGCAGCACAGGGGCACAAGTCTGAAATGTTCTCACAACTCCAGGCTTCTGCCTAAATCTCAAGGCAAAACTTGTGTCATGACACAAATATCATACAAACTTGGAAGTGCTTTGGATTTCTAAAAAAAAATCCTGATTCTTCAGCTTAGTGGAAAGGACAGATAATGCACGTGGGAGGGAAAAGTTTTACTTTTGGAAACTGAACAGAGTTTTCTAAAGAATTTATTTGAATGACACTGAGTGGATCAACATCATTATAATTTCAACCATTCTATTTTGAAACTCTTTGCTCATTTGCAATTCTGTACTTGCTTTGCAATTATAATGGTTTGCAATCGTGTGCTTTAGGGGCAAGCCTGAAACTGTGCATATAACATAACCATAAAATTATGACCCAGTGATGTTTTAGTACTCTAATATCAAATGGATGGATTTAAAAACGTTTTTTCCATGCCAACACATTATTCAGAGCAAACTGAGAAAAACCAAATGAAGTTGAAATTTATTGTAAGGAGAAGAGAGTGTTCATACTTATGTAATGAAGAAATACACAAAAAGCATTGATTTAAGATTTTACTGGCATCTGCAGCCAAGGCACAGTAAATATTTAACCCTCCAAAGCCACCACAAGTGCAGTTCATGGTCCTGCTGCTCCCCAGTCTGTGGCAGGACCTCTCTGAGTTTCCAGGGTGGGGATGGGCTCACAGTATCAGGGCCTCATCTCCTGACCTGCTGCACTCTTGGGCCTCTCTGATGTGTGGGATCAAAGCCAAGGGGGTCACACTGAGCTGAGCTAAGTCCAGCTTGAATTCTTCTCAGCACTCTTAATCCCATTTCACATGGAGCCACTTCCATTGCACTGGCACAGAACAAGTACTGAGACAGATGGTAGGAAGTCACCTCTGCCTCTTCTGCTCCCCTTCTTTAGGAGGCAAGGAGCAGAGGCAAGGAGAAGGGAAGTGCTAACCAAGTGTTAGGTTGACCAATGCATGGAGAAAGGATCTATAACTGCACATATTGACCATCAATCTCACTCCTATGGGCACTGCAGGAGCCCTTGAACCCTGTGTGCTGCAGCTCATTGATTGGCACCTGAGGCAGGAGAGGCTTTAATCAAACTCCTGTGATGCCTGGGCCTTAAATTAGTGCCAAATGGCTGGGCTCAAGGTGCTGTGATCTCTCAAGTGTATCTAAATCTCTTCCTCAGGCTAAACCAAGGGCAGAGAAACATCAATCTCAGTAAATATTGCACACACCTTTTACAAATGGCCACTGCTGAGGAAGACAGATATCCTCAGCACAGGCTCTCCCTCCTTGTCTGACAGGGTGAGGATGTCTCATTCTGCAGGAGGTGTGTGTGCCAAGTTTACCTCTGCTTGGGAAATTACCAAGTCTGGGAACATTCTCTGATCTTTCCTTGTCCCCTTATGGGAACACTCAGACAGCAATTTCAGCCCTCCAGGGTCACATTCAATGGGATGTGAGTCTGAGCTCACTGCTGCCAATGTCTCTGCAGCCTTTCTGAGTAAATTCTGCTTGGTCTGACCTTCTTTTCCTTTTTATTTGTTTTGCACTGAGCATAAGAACACAGTTTTCATTTGCTGCAGATTGAAGCAGAGTCGAGTGCAGGAGCAGAAATTATTTGTCCAACACAGAAACTGTAACTCAAATGGACTAAACTATTCCAGTTATTAGACTGTATTACTGTCTTGAGCGCTCTCTGTACTCATTTAAAAAAAATTCAAACAAACTCCCCTCACTATGGATCCTTGACTAGTGAAGTTTTCCTAGGCTACAGAAAAAACCCAACTAAACTCCATGGAACCATGTATAGTAGAATGTTGTTTTAAACAAGCAAAATTTGAAATTTGCAAACAGGAATTCTACCGTTGAAAAAAGCTTCTGCCATTAGAATTTGAAAATAGAAAGTAAAGTTGTTTTGTGAAATAACTGCTGGAAGGGAACCACCCAGTTTCATCTCCCTGCTTTTGGTCATAATAAATTCTGTAGCCTTGAATAGTTTTCTTTACGAGTATTTCAGATAGCAAAGTGCAGAATTTGTATTCTGAAGATATTTAAAAAGAGTTTTCTTTTCCATTAAACTTCTGAGTATTTACAGAAGTTTTTTTTTCAGTATTTGGTTAATCTAGAAACATTTTTCCTTTGTAAATAATTTTTTCCCACCATATGTTTAATAATTTTTGCATTGAAAGGCTTTGATTCTTCCCCTCTGGCTTCATCCTGAAAGAAAAAGGAGAGCTGGGATAGTTTTAACTGCTAAGTGCTATTGTTCATTTTTGCAGTCAGATTCAGAGATCTTCTCCTGTCCCTCAGGGCCCTTTGTGCTGGTGGTGCTGCTGCAGAGTAAAAGCAGTGCAGGGAACAGGGCAGCTGAACATCCCCCCAGGAGAGGGGACCAAGGGCTCAGGGCAGGATTACCTGAGCAAAAGAGCAAGTCCAGGTTGTCGAGGAGCAGGCAGAATCCAAGGAAAGGGATGAAATGAGGAATCCTGAGTGGATGTGTTTCAGTTTGTGCTATCACCTGGTGCTAACATCAGGGAGAAGAAGAATTCAAAGTCAGCTGGTGTGACTGTTCTGTGTTGTTTGGTGTCATTGGTAGAGGATGTTGGAAAACAGGGAAGAAAATGTATTTAAGTAGTTTTATACAGCAAATGAACTTTCCCCCTCCTCTTTCTGAAAGTTGAGCATGAAAGTTTTGGTTTGGGTATCATGTAAAACAAAATCATCACCTTAAACTGTGAAGTGCAATGTGACCAGAACCAGGGCTTCATTTTGTTTTCTTAATTTTAAAATGTACTTGCTTATCTTTTGAGCTGTCTGTGTGGTCTGGGTCTTCAGCAAATATTTTTCAGAGGACCACAAACAGAAGGCCAATTCCCTGTATCAGGAGCAAATGTCTCCAGGAGCCTTATTTCTATTGTGGGGGTTTTCTTTTCATTGTTTGCTCCTTTGGGTGTCACTTTACAGTCTGACCTTTGCACAGATCAGCATCAAACCCTTCTGGATGTTCCGATTAACCAGAATAACCTGAGTTTTCCAAAACCTCCTCCTCCTCCTCCTTTGTGCACTGGCCTGTGTCTCTCTGTACAGAGATCTCATTGCAGAGCACGAAACACAGAGACCAGCTTGGCTCTCAGCTGATTGCCTTATACTAATTTCTGACAATGTTGTTGTATTTTGATTCTGCCTCTTTAATCAAGGAAGGAGGTTTTTAGTGAAAAAAAAAATTGCTGATCTATACATAGAATTTACTTGAAACTCTGAAATAGAGGGGATTGGAAAACTTTGACAGGCACTTTCTTTTGGGAGATGCAAATGTTATCAAAACTGGAACATTTAATGAAGATATTTTCTCTCAGAAATATCCACTTTGAAATGAAAAAAATCCAATATAAATACTTCTAATCAAGCTGTTTTAATTCATCAGTTTATAGGTCTGATAGAATTTTTGGTTAGGAATAACTGCAGAGTCAAGTTTTTTCAACATCTCTTGAAATGAGAGTACAATTCAGTAGGGCTCAGATGAGCCTTTTCTTTCCATGCATGCCATGTACTGCAGTGTTGCTCAGCTACCCCGCATCTGGATGGCCAATTGCAGGAGCGATTTGGTACTATCAAACCAGTCAAACATGGCACTGGTGCCACCTTGGGTCTGGAAGCCATCATGCGTATGGTTGAATTTCAGGAGTCAGCTGGCCACTCCCAGCCATAGGACCTCAAACACAAACCTCGGCGCATTTCTCTGGCAAACAAAACTCAGCTGCCCAGCTTCTGCATGGCAGATTGCAGGACACACTTGGTACTATCAAACCAGCCCGACTTGGCCCTGGTGCCACCTTGGGTCTGGGAACCATCCTGCGTATCGTGGATTTTCATGAAACAGCACACCACTCCCAGCCATATGCCCCCAAACACAAACCATGGCCCATTTCCCTGGCAAACAAAACTCAGCTACCCCGCTTCTGGATGGCAGATTGCAGGAGTCACTTTGCACCATCAAACCAGCCGGACTTGGCACTGGTGCCACCTTGGATCTGGGAACCATCCTGCCTAGCGTGGATTTTCAGGGGCCAGCCGGCCACTCCCAGCCATATGCCCCCAAACACAAACCACGGCCTTTTTCTCTGGCAAACAAAACTCAACTGCCCCTCTTCTGGATGGCAGATTGCAGGAGCCACTTGGTACTATCAAACCAGCCCGACTTGGCACTGGTGCCACCTCGGCTCTGGGAACCATCCTGCCTATCGTGGATTATCAGGAAACAGCCGGCCACTCCCAGCCACAGGCCCCCAAACACAAACCACGGCCCATTTCCCTGGCAAACAAAACTCAGCTGACCCGCTTCTGGATGGCAGTTTGCAGGAGCCACTTGGTACTATCAAACCAGCCCAACTTGGCACTGGTACCACCTTGGATCTGGGAACCATCCTGCCTAGCGTGGATTTTCAGGGGCCAGCCGGCCACTCCCAGCCATATGCCCCCAAACACAAACCTCGGCCCTTTTCTCTGGCAAACAAAACTCAACTGCCCCTCTTCTGGATGGCAAATTGTAGGACGCACTTGGTACTACAAAAACAGCCCAACTTGGCACTGGTGCCACCTTGGGTCTGGGAACCATCCTGCGTATCGAGCATTTTAAGGAGCCAGCCGGCCACTCCCAGCCATATGCCCCAAAAAAACCACGGACCTTTTCTCTGGCAAACAAAAATCAGCTGCCCCGCTTCTGGATGGCAGATTGCAGGAGTCACTTTGAACCATAGAACCAGCCCGACTTGGCACTGGTGCCACCTTGGATCTGGGAACCATCCTGCCTAGCGTGGATTTTCAGGGGCCAGCCGGCCACTCTCAGCCATATGCCCCCAAACACAAACCACGGCCCTTTTCTCTGGCAAACAAAATTTAGCTGTCCCACTTCTGGATGGTAAACTGCAGGACGCACTTGGTAGTACAAAAACAGCCCGAATTGGCACTGGTACAACCATGGGTCTGGTTACCATACTGCGTATCGTGCATTTTAAGGAGCCATCTGGCAACTCTCAGCCATATGCCCCCAATCACAAACCATGGCCCATTTCCCGGGCAAACAAAACTCAGGATCCCCGCTTCTGGATGGAGATTGCAGGAGCCACTTTGCACCATCAAACCAGCCCGACTTGGCACTGGCGCCACCTTGGCTCTGGGAACCATCCTGCGTTTCGTGGATTCTAAGGAGCCAGCCAGCCACTCCCAGCCACAGGCCCCCAAACATAAACAACGGCGCTTTTCTCTGGAAAACAAAACTCGCCTGCCAACTTTTTGATGGCAGATTGCAGGAGCCACTTGGTACTATCAAACCAGCCCGACTTGCCACTGGTGTAACCTTTGGTCTGGGAACCATCCTGCCTATCATGGATTTTCAGGAGCCAGCCGGTCACTCCCAGCCATATGCCTCCAGACACAAACCTCGGCCCGTTTCTCTGGCAAACAAAAGTTAGCTTCCCCGCTTCTGGATGGCAGATTGCAGGAGCCACTTGGTACTATCAAACCAGCCCGACTTGCCACTGGTGCAACCTTTGGTCTGGGAACCATCCTGCCTATTGTGGATTTTCAGGAGCCAGCCGGTCACTCCCAGCCATATGCCTCCAGACACAAACCTCGGCCCGTTTCTCTGGCAAAAAAAAGTTAGCTGCCCCGCTTCTGGATGGCAGATTGCAGGAGGCACTTGGTACTATCAAACCAGCTCAACTTGGCACTGGTGCCACCTTGGGTCTGGGAACCATCCTGTGTATCGTGGATTCTGAGGAGCCAGCCGGCCACTCCCAGCCATATGCACC
Source organism: Melospiza melodia melodia (assembly GCF_035770615.1). Taxonomy (NCBI): domain Eukaryota; kingdom Metazoa; phylum Chordata; class Aves; order Passeriformes; family Passerellidae; genus Melospiza; species Melospiza melodia. Next base: position 43,805,941 of record NC_086198.1, read on the forward strand.
CAAACACAAACAACGGCGCTTTTCCCTGGAAAACAAAACTCGCCTGCCAAATTTTTGATGGCAGATTGCAGGAGCCACTTGGTACTATCAAACCAGCCCAGCACTGGTGCCACCATGGGTCTGGTAACCATCCTGCCTATCGTAGCTTTTCAGGAGCCAGCCGGTCACTCCCAGCCATAGGCCCCCAGACACAAACCTCAGCCCATTTCCCTGGCAAAGGAAACTAAGCTGCCCCGCTTCTGGATGGCAGATTGTAGGAGCCACTCGGTACTGTCAAAGCAGCCCGACTTGGCACAGGTGCCTCATTGGGTCTGGGAACCATCCTGCCTTTCATGGATTCTAAGGAGCCAGACGGCCACTCCCAGCCGTATGCCTCCAAAAGCAAACCACGGACATTTTCTCTGGCCAACAAAACTCAACTGCCCCCCTTCTGGATGGCAGATTGCAGGACGCACTTGGTACTACAAGAACAGCCCGACTTGGCACTGGTGCCACCATGGGTCTGGTTACCATTCTGCGTATCATGCATTTTAAGGAGACAGCTGGACACTCCCAGCCATACGCCCCCAGTAACAAACCACGGCCCATTTCCCTGGCAAACAAAACTCAGGATCCCCGCTTCTGGATGGAGATTGCAGGAGCCACTTTGCACCATCAAACCAGCCCGACTTGGCACTGGTGCCACCTTGGGTCTGGGAACCATCCTGCCTAGCGTGGATTTTCAGGAGCCAGCCGGCCACTCCTAGCCATATGCCCCAAAAACAAACCAGGGACCATTTCTCTGGCAAACAAAAATCAGCTGCCCCGCTTCTGGATGGCAGATTTCAGGAGTCACTTTGAACCATAGAACCAGCCCGACTTGGCACTGGTGCCACCTCGGATCTGGGAACCATCCTGCCTATCGTGGATTTTCAGGGGCCAGCCGGCCACTCTCAGCCATATGCCCCCAAACACAAACCACGGCCCATTTCCCTGGAAAACAAAATTCAGCTGCCCCGCTTCTGGATGGCAGTTTGCAGGAGCCACTTGGGACTATCAAACCAGCCCAACTTGGCACTGGTATCACCTTGGATCTGGGAACCATCCTGCCTAGCATGGATTTTCAGGAGCCAGCCGGCCACTCCCAGCCATATGCCCCCAAACACAAACCTCGGCCCTTTTCTCTGGCAAACAAAACTCAAATGCCCCTCTTCTGGATGGCAAATTGCAGGACGCACTTGGTACTACAAAAACAGCCCGACTTGGCACTGGTGCCACCATGGGTCTGGTTACCATTCTGCGTATCATGCATTTTAAGGAGCCAGCTGGACACTCCCAGCCATACGCCCCCAATCACAAACCACGGCCCATTTCCCTGGCAAACAAAACTCAGGATCCCCGCTTCTGGATTGAGATTGCAGGAGCCACTTTGCACCATCAAACCAGCCCGACTTGGCACTGGTGCCACCTTGGGTCTGGGAACCATCCTGCCTAGCGTGGATTTTCAGGGGCCAGCCGGCCACTCCCAGCCATATGCCCCCAAACACAACCCACGGCCCTTTTCTCTGGCAAAGAAAACTCAGCTGCCCCGCTTCTGGATGGCAGATTGCAGGCGCCACTTGGTACTATCAAACCAGCCCAACTTGGCACTGGTGCCACCATGGGTCTGGTAACCATCCTGCCTATTGTAGCTTTTCAGGAGCCAGCCAGTCACTCCCAGCCATAGGCCCCCAGACACAAACCTCGGCCCGTTTCCCTGGCAAACAAAAGTAAGCTGCCCCGCTTCTGGATGGCAGATTGCAGGAGCCACTTGGTACTATCAAACCAGCCCAACTTGGCACTGGTGCAACCTTGGGTCTGGGAACCATCCTGCGTATTGTGGATTTTCAGGAGCCAGCCGTCCACTCCCAGCCACAGGGCCCACAAAACCAACCACGGCCATTTTCCTTGGCAAACAAAACTCAGCTACCCCGCGTCTGGATGGCCGATTGCAGGAGCCATTTGGTACTATCAAACCAGCCCAACTTGGCACTGGTGCCACCTTGGGTCTGGAAGCCATCATGCGTATGGTTGATTTTCAGGAGTCAGCTGGCCACTCCTAGCCATAGGACCTCAAACACAAACCTCGGCACATTTCTCTGGCAAAAAAAACTCAGCTGCCCCGCTTCTGGATGGCAGATTGCAGGACGCACTTGGTACAATCAAACCAGCCCGACTTGGCCCTGGTGCCACCTTGGATCTGGGAACCATCCTGCCTAGCGTAGATTTTCAGGGGCCAGCCGGCCACTCTCAGCCATATGCCCCCAAAAACAAACCACGGCCTTTTTCTCTGGCAAACAAAACTCAACTGCCCCTCTTCTGGATGGCAAATTGCAGGAGCCACTTGGTACTATCAAACCAGCCCGACTTGCCACTGGTGCAACCTTTGGTCTGGGAACCATCCTGCCTATTGTGGATTTTCAGGAGCCAGCCGGTCACTCCCAGCCATATGCCTCCAGACACAAACCTCGGCCCGTTTCTCTGGCAAACAAAAGTTAGCTGCCCCGTTTCTGGATGGCAGATTGCAGGAGGCACTTGGTACTATCAAACCAGCTCAACTTGGCACTGGTGCCACCTTGGGTCTGGGAACCATCCTGTGTATCGTGGATTCTGAGGAGCCAGCCGGCCACTCCCAGCCATATGCACCCAAACACAAACAACGGCGCTTTTCCCTGGAAAACAAAACTCGCCTGCCAAATTTTTGATGGCAGATTGCAGGAGCCACTTGGTACTATCAAACCAGCCCAACTTGGCACTGGTGCCACCATGGGTCTGGTAACCATCCTGCCTATCGTAGCTTTTCAGGAGCCAGCCGGTCACTCCCAGCCATAGCCCCCAGACACAAACCTCAGCCCGTTTCCCTGGCAAAGGAAACTAAGCTGCCCCGCTTCTGGATGGCAGATTGCAGGAGTCACTTTGCACCATCAAACCAGCCGGACTTGGCACTGGTGCCACCTTGGATCTGGGAACCATCCTGCCTAGCGTGGATTTTCAGGGGCCAGCCGGCCACTCTCAACCATAGGCCCCCAAACACAAACCACGGCCTTTTTCTTTGGCAAACAAAACTCAACTGCCCCTCTTCTGGATGGCAAATTGCAGGAGCCACTTGGTACTATCAAACCAGCCTGACTTTGCTTTGGTGCTATCTTTGGTCTGGGAACCATCCTGCCTATTGTGGATTTTCAAGAGCCAGCCGGTCACTCTCAGCCATATGCCCCCAGACAAAAACCTCGGCCCGTTTCCCTAGCAAACAAAAGTAAGCTGCCCCGCTTCTGGATGGCAGATTGCAGGAGCCACTTGGTACTATCAAACCAGCCCAACTTGGCACTGGTGCCACCTTGGATCTGGGAACCATCCTGCCTATCGTACATATTCAGGAACCAGCCGAACACTGCTGGCCATAGGCCCCCAGACACAAACCTCAGCCCGTTTCCCTGGCAAAGGAAACTAAGCTGCCCCGCTTCTGGATGGCAGATTGCAGGAGTCACTTTGCACCATCAAACCAGCCGGACTTGGCACTGGTGCCACCTTGGATCTGGGAACCATCCTGCCTAGCGTGGATTTTCAGGGGCCAGCCGGCCACTCTCAGCCATAGGCCCCCAAACACAAACCACGGCCTTTTTCTTTGGCAAACAAAACTCAACTGCCCCTCTTCTGGATGGCAAATTGCAGGAGCCACTTGGTACTATCAAACCAGCCTGACTTTGCTTTGGTGCTATCTTTGGTCTGGGAACCATCCTGCCTATTGTGGATTTTCAAGAGCCAGCCGGTCACTCTCAGCCATATGCCCCCAGACAAAAACCTCGGCCCGTTTCCCTAGCAAACAAAAGTAAGCTGCCCTGCTTCTGGATGGCAGATTGCAGGAGCCACTTGGTACTATCAAACCAGCCCAACTTGGCACTGGTGCCACCTTGGATCTGGGAACCATCCTGCCTATCGTACATATTCAGGAACCAGCCGAACACTGCTGGCCATAGGCCCCCAGACACAAACCTTGGCACGTTTCCCTGGCAAACAAAAGTAAGCTGCCCCGCTTCTGGATGGCAGATTGCGGGAGCCACTTGGTACTATCAAACCAGCTCAACTTGGCACTGGTGCCACCTTGGCTCTGGGAACCATCCTGCCTATCGTGGATTTTCAGGAAACAGCCGGCCACTCCCAGCCACAGGCCCCCAAACACAAACCACGGCCCATTTCCCTGGCAAACAAAACTCAGCTGCCCCGCATCTGGATGGCAGTTTGCAGGAGCCACTTGGGACTATCAAACCAGCCCAACTTGGCTCTGGTACCACCTTGGATCTGGGAACCATCCTGCCTAGCGTGGATTTTCAGGGGCCAGCCGGCCACTCTCAGCCATATGCCCCCAAACACAAACCTCGGCCCTTTTCTCTGGCAAACAAAACTCAACTGCCCCTCTTCTGGATGGCAAATTGTAGGACGCACTTGGTACTACAAAAACAGCCCGACTTCGCACTGGTGCCACCATGGGTCTGGTAACCATCCTGCCTATCGTGCATTTTAAGGAGCCAGCTGGCCACTCCCAGCCATATGCCCCCAAACACAAACCACGGCCCTTTTCCCTGGCAAACAAAACTCAGGATCCCCGCTTCTGGATTGAGATTGCAGGAGCCACTTTGCACCATCAAACCAGCCCGACATGGCACTGGTGCCACCTTGGATCTGGGAACCATCCTGCCTATTGTGGATTTTCAGGGGCCAGCCGGCCACTCTCAGCCATATGCCCCCAAACAGAAACCACGGCCCTTTTCTCTGGCAAACAAAACTCAACTGCCCCTCTTCTGGATGGCAAATTGCAGGACGCACATGGTACTACAAAAAACAGCTTGACTTGGCACTGGTGCCACCTTGGCTCTGGGAACCATCCTGCCTATCGTGGATTTTCAGGAAACAGCCGGCCACTCCCAGCCACAGGCCCCCAAACACAAACCACGTCCCATTTCCCTGGCAAACAAAACTCAGCTGCCCCGCATCTGGATGGCGGTTTGCAGGAGCCACTTGGGACTATCAAACCAGCCCAACTTGGCACTGGTACCACCTTGGATCTGGGAACCATCCTGCCTATCGTGGATTTTCAGGAGCCAGCCGGCCACTCCCAGCCATATGCACCCAAACACAACCCATGGCCCTTTTCTCTGGCAAACAAAACTCAGCTTCCCAGCTTCTGGATGGCAGATTGCAGGACGCACTTGGTACTATCAAACCAGCCCGACTTTGCACTGGTGCCACCTTGGGTCTGGGAACCATCCTGCGTATTGTGGATTGTCAGGAGCCAGCCGACCACTCTCGGCCACAGACCCCAATCAAAAACAACGGCCCGTTTCCCTGGCAAAAAAAACTCAGCTGCCCCGCTTCTGGATGGGAGATTGCAGGAGGCACTTGACACTGTCAAACCAACCCGACTTGGCACTGGTGCCACCTTTGGTCTGGTTACCGTCCTGCCTATCGTGGATTTTAAGGAGCCAGTCGGCTACTCCCAGCCACAGGCCCCCAAAAAAACAACGGCCCTTTCTTCTGGCAATCAAAACTTAGCTGCCCCGCTTCTGGATGGCAGATTGCAGGAGGCACTTGCTACTATCCAACCAGCCCGACTTGGCACTGGTGCCACCTTGGCTCTGGGAACCATCCTGCGTTTCGTGGATTCTAAGGAGCCAGCCGGCCACTCCCAGCCACAGGCCCCCAAACACAAACAATGGCCCATTTCCCTGGCAAACAAAACTCGCCTGCCAACTTTTTGATGGCAGATTGCAGGAGGCACTTGGTACTATCAAACCAGCCCAACTTGGCACTGGTGCCACCATGGGTCTGGTAACCATCCTGCCTATCGTAGCTTTTCAGGAGCCAGCCGGTCACTCCCAGCGATAGGCCCCCAGACACAAACCTCGGCCCGTTTCCCTGGCAAACAAAAGTAAGCTGCCCCGCTTCTGGATGGCAGATTGCAGGAGCCACTTGGTACTATCAAACCAGCCCAACTTGGCACTGGTGCAACCTTAGGTCTGGGAACCATCCTGCGTATCGTGGATTTTAAGGAGCCAGCCGGCTACTCCTAGCCACAGGCCCGGAACATAAATCACGGCACTTTTTTCTGGCAAACAAAACTTATGTGCCCCGCTTCTGGATGGCAGATTGCAGGAGCCACTTGGTACTGTCAAACCAGCTCGACTTGGCACTGGTGCCACCTTGGGTCTGGGAACCATCCTGTGTATCGTGGATTCTAAGGAGCCAGCCGGCCACTCCCAGCCATATGCACCCAAACACAAACAACGGCGCTTTTCCCTGGAAAACAAAACTCGCCTGCCAAATTTTTGATGGCAGATTGCAGGAGCCACTTGGTACTATCAAACCAGCCCAGCACTGGTGCCACCATGGGTCTGGTAACCATCCTGCCTATCGTAGCTTTTCAGGAGCCAGCCGGTCACTCCCAGCGATAGGCCCCCAGACACAAACCTCGGCCCGTTTCCCTGGCAAAGGAAACTAAGCTGCCCCGCTTCTGGATGGCAGATTGTAGGAGCCACTCGGTACTGTCAAAGCAGCCCGACTTGGCACAGGTGCCTCATTGGGTCTGGGAACCATCCTGCCTTTCATGGATTCTAAGGAGCCAGACGGCCACTCCCAGCCGTATGCCTCCAAAAGCAAACCACGGACATTTTCTCTGGCCAACAAAACTCAACTGCCCCCCTTCTGGATGGCAGATTGCAGGACGCACTTGGTACTACAAGAACAGCCCGACTTGGCACTGGTGCCACCATGGGTCTGGTTACCATTCTGCGTATCATGCATTTTAAGGAGACAGCTGGACACTCCCAGCCATACGCCCCCAGTAACAAACCACGGCCCATTTCCCTGGCAAACAAAACTCAGGATCCCCGCTTCTGGATGGAGATTGCAGGAGCCACTTTGCACCATCAAACCAGCCCGACATGGCACTGGTGCCACCTTGGGTCTGGGAACCATCCTGCCTAGCGTGGATTTTCAGGAGCCAGCCGGCCACTCCTAGCCATATGCCACAAAAACAAACCAGGGACCATTTCTCTGGCAAAAAAAAATCAGCTGCCCCGCTTCTGGATGGCAGATTTCAGGAGTCACTTTGAACCATAGAACCAGCCCGACTTGGCACTGGTGCCACCTCGGATCTGGGAACCATCCTGCCTATCGTGGATTTTCAGGGGCCAGCCGGCCACTCTCAGCCATATGCCCCCAAACACAAACCACGGCCCATTTCCCTGGCAAACAAAATTCAGCTGCCCCGCTTCTGGATGGCAGTTTGCAGGAGCCACTTGGGACTATCAAACCAGCCCAACTTGGCACTGGTATCACCTTGGATCTGGGAACCATCCTGCCTAGCATGGATTTTAAGGAGCCAGCCGGCCACTCCCAGCCATATGCCCCCAAACACAAACCTCGGCCCTTTTCTCTGGCAAACAAAACTCAAATGCCCCTCTTCTGGATGGCAAATTGCAGGACGCACTTGGTACTACAAAAACAGCCCGACTTGGCTCTGGTGCCACCGTGGGTCTGGTTACCATTCTGCGTATCATGCATTTTAAGGAGCCAGCTGGACACTCCCAGCCATACGCCCCCAATCACAAACCACGGCCCATTTCCCTGGCAAACAAAACTCAGGATCCCCGCTTCTGGATGGAGATTGCAGGAGCCACTTTGCACCATCAAACCAGCCCGACTTGGCACTGGTGCCACCTTGGGTCTGGGAACCATCCTGCCTAGCGTGGATTTTCAGGGGCCAGCCGGCCACTCCCAGCCATATGCCCCCAAACACAACCCACGGCCCTTTTCTCTGGCAAAGAAAACTCAGCTGCCCAGCTTCTGGATGGCAGATTGCAGGCGCCACTTGGTACTATCAAACCAGCCCAACTTGGCACTGGTGCCACCATGGGTCTGGTAACCATCCTGCCTATTGTAGCTTTTCAGGAGCCAGCCAGTCACTCCCAGCCATAGGCCCCCAGACACAAACCTCGGCCCGTTTCCCTGGCAAACAAAAGTAAGCTGCCCCGCTTCTGGATGGCAGATTGCAGGAGCCACTTGGTACTATCAAACCAGCCCAACTTGGCACTGGTGCAACCTTGGGTCTGGGAACCATCCTGCGTATTGTAGATTTTCAGGAGCCAGCCGTCCACTCCCAGCCACAGGGCCCACAAAACCAACCACGGCCATTTTCCTTGGCAAACAAAACTCAGCTACCCCGCGTCTGGATGGCCGATTGCAGGAGCTATTTGGTACTATCAAACCAGCCCAACTTGGCACTGGTGCCACCTTGGGTCTGGAAGCCATCATGCGTATGGTTGATTTTCAGGAGTCAGCTGGCCACTCCTAGCCATAGGACCTCAAACACAAACCTCGGCACATTTCTCTGGCAAAAAAAACTCAGCTGCCCCGCTTCTGGATGGCAGATTGCAGGACGCACTTGGTACAATCAAACCAGCCCGACTTGGCCCTGGTGCCACCTTGGATCTGGGAACCATCCTGCCTAGCGTAGATTTTCAGGGGCCAGCCGGCCACTCTCAGCCATATGCCCCCAAAAACAAACCACGGCCTTTTTCTCTGGCAAACAAAACTCAACTGCCCCTCTTCTGGATGGCAAATTGCAGGAGCCACTTGGTACTATCAAACCAGCCCAACTTGGCACTGGTGCAACCTTGGGTCTGGGAACCATCCTGCGTATTGTGGATTTTCAGGAGCCAGCCGTCCACTCCCAGCCACAGGGCCCACAAAACCAACCACGGCCATTTTCCTTGGCAAACAAAACTCAGCTACCCCGCGTCTGGATGGCCGATTGCAGGAGCCATTTGGTACTATCAAACCAGCCCAACTTGGCACTGGTGCCACCTTGGGTCTGGAAGCCATCATGCGTATCGTTGATTTTCAGGAGTCAGCTGGCCACTCCTACCAATAGGACCTCAAACACAAACCTCGGCACATTTCTCTGGCAAAAAAAACTCAGCTGCCCCGCTTCTGGATGGCAGATTGCAGGACGCACTTGGTACAATCAAACCAGCCCGACTTGGCCCTGGTGCCACCTTGGATCTGGGAACCATCCTGCCTATCGTGGATTTTCAGGGGCCAGCCGGCCACTCTCAGCCATATGCCCCCAAAAACAAACCACGGCCTTTTTCTCTGGCAAACAAAACTCAACTGCCCCTCTTCTGGATGGCAAATTGCAGGAGCCACTTGGTACTATCAAACCAGCCCGACTTGCCACTGGTGCAACCTTTGGTCTGGGAACCATCCTGCCTATTGTGGATTTTCAGGAGCCAGCCGGTCACTCCCAGCCATATGCCTCCAGACACAAACCTCGGCCCGTTTCTCTGGCAAACAAAAGTTAGCTGCCCCGCTTCTGGATGGCAGATTGCAGGAGGCACTTGGTACTATCAAACCAGCTCAACTTGGCACTGGTGCCACCTTGGGTCTGGGAACCATCCTGTGTATCGTGGATTCTGAGGAGCCAGCCGGCCACTCCCAGCCATATGCACCCAAACACAAACAACGGCGCTTTTCCCTGGAAAACAAAACTCGCCTGCCAAATTTTTGATGGCAGATTGCAGGAGCCACTTGGTACTATCAAACCAGCCCAACTTGGCACTGGTGCCACCATGGGTCTGGTAACCATCCTGCCTATCGTAGCTTTTCAGGAGCCAGCCGGTCACTCCCAGCCATAGCCCCCAGACACAAACCTCAGCCCGTTTCCCTGGCAAAGGAAACTAAGCTGCCCCGCTTCTGGATGGCAGATTGCAGGAGTCACTTTGCACCATCAAACCAGCCGGACTTGGCACTGGTGCCACCTTGGATCTGGGAACCATCCTGCCTAGCGTGGATTTTCAGGGGCCAGCCGGCCACTCTCAGCCATAGGCCCCCAAACACAAACCACGGCCTTTTTCTTTGGCAAACAAAACTCAACTGCCCCTCTTCTGGATGGCAAATTGCAGGAGCCACTTGGTACTATCAAACCAGCCTGACTTTGCTTTGGTGCTATCTTTGGTCTGGGAACCATCCTGCCTATTGTGGATTTTCAAGAGCCAGCCGGCCACTCTCAGCCATATGCCCCCAGACAAAAACCTCGGCCCGTTTCCCTAGCAAACAAAAGTAAGCTGCCCCGCTTCTGGATGGCAGATTGCAGGAGCCACTTGGTACTATCAAACCAGCCCAACTTGGCACTGGTGCCACCTTGGATCTGGGAACCATCCTGCGTATCGTACATATTCAGGAACCAGCCGAACACTGCTGGCCATAGGCCCCCAGACACAAACCTCAGCCCGTTTCCCTGGCAAAGGAAACTAAGCTGCCCCGCTTCTGGATGGCAGATTGCAGGAGTCACTTTGCACCATCAAACCAGCCGGACTTGGCACTGGTGCCACCTTGGATCTGGGAACCATCCTGCCTAGCGTGGATTTTCAGGGGCCAGCCGGCCACTCTCAGCCATAGGCCCCCAAACACAAACCACGGCCTTTTTCTTTGGCAAACAAAACTCAACTGCCCCTCTTCTGGATGGCAAATTGCAGGAGCCACTTGGTACTATCAAACCAGCCTGACTTTGCTTTGGTGCTATCTTTGGTCTGGGAACCATCCTGCCTATTGTGGATTTTCAAGAGCCAGCCGGTCACTCTCAGCCATATGCCCCCAGACAAAAACCTCGGCCCGTTTCCCTAGCAAACAAAAGTAAGCTGCCCCGCTTCTGGATGGCAGATTGCAGGAGCCACTTGGTACTATCAAACCAGCCCAACTTGGCACTGGTGCCACCTTGGATCTGGGAACCATCCTGCCTATCGTACATATTCAGGAACCAGCCGAACACTGCTGGCCATAGGCCCCCAGACACAAACCTTGGCACGTTTCCCTGGCAAACAAAAGTAAGCTGCCCCGCTTCTGGATGGCAGATTGCGGGAGCCACTTGGTACTATCAAACCAGCTCAACTTGGCACTGGTGCCACCTTGGCTCTGGGAACCATCCTGCCTATCGTGGATTTTCAGGAAACAGCCGGCCACTCCCAGCCACAGGCCCCCAAACACAAACCACGGCCCATTTCCCTGGCAAACAAAACTCAGCTGCCCCGCATCTGGATGGCAGTTTGCAGGAGCCACTTGGGACTATCAAACCAGCCCAACTTGGCACTGGTACCACCTTGGATCTGGGAACCATCCTGCCTAGCATGGATTTTCAGGGGCCAGCCGGCCACTCTCAGCCATATGCCCCCAAACACAAACCTCGGCCCTTTTCTCTGGCAAACAAAACTCAACTGCCCCTCTTCTGGATGGCAAATTGTAGGACGCACTTGGTACTACAAAAACAGCCCGACTTCGCACTGGTGCCACCATGGGTCTGGTAACCATCCTGCCTATCGTGCATTTTAAGGAGCCAGCTGGCCACTCCCAGCCATATGCCCCCAAACACAAACCACGGCCCTTTTCCCTGGCAAACAAAACTCAGGATCCCCGCTTCTGGATTGAGATTGCAGGAGCCACTTTGCACCATCAAACCAGCCCGACATGGCACTGGTGCCACCTTGGATCTGGGAACCATCCTGCCTATTGTGGATTTTCAGGGGCCAGCCGGCCACTCTCAGCCATATGCCCCCAAACAGAAACCACGGCCCTTTTCTCTGGCAAACAAAACTCAACTGCCCCTCTTCTGGATGGCAAATTGCAGGACGCACATGGTACTACAAAAAACAGCTTGACTTGGCACTGGTGCCACCTTGGCTCTGGGAACCATCCTGCCTATCGTGGATTTTCAGGAAACAGCCGGCCACTCCCAGCCACAGGCCCCCAAACACAAACCACGTCCCATTTCCCTGGCAAACAAAACTCAGCTGCCCCGCATCTGGATGGCGGTTTGCAGGAGCCACTTGGGACTATCAAACCAGCCTAACTTGGCACTGGTACCACCTTGGATCTGGGAACCATCCTGCCTATCGTGGATTTTCAGGAGCCAGCCGGCCACTCCCAGCCATATGCACCCAAACACAACCCATGGCCCTTTTCTCTGGCAAACAAAACTCAGCTTCCCAGCTTCTGGATGGCAGATTGCAGGAGCCACTTGGTACTATCAAACCAGCCCGACTTTGCACTGGTGCCACCTTGGGTCTGGGAACCATCCTGCGTATTGTGGATTGTCAGGAGCCAGCCGACCACTCTCGGCCACAGACCCCAATCAAAAACAACGGCCCGTTTCCCTGGCAAAAAAAACTCAGCTGCCCCGCTTCTGGATGGGAGATTGCAGGAGGCACTTGACACTGTCAAACCAACCCGACTTGGCACTGGTGCCACCTTTGGTCTGGTTACCGTCCTGCCTATCGTGGATTTTAAGGAGCCAGTCGGCTACTCCCAGCCACAGGCCCCCAAAAAAACAACGGCCCTTTCTTCTGGCAATCAAAACTTAGCTGCCCCGCTTCTGGATGGCAGATTGCAGGAGGCACTTGCTACTATCCAACCAGCCCGACTTGGCACTGGTGCCACCTTGGCTCTGGGAACCATCCTGCGTTTCGTGGATTCTAAGGAGCCAGCCGGCCACTCCCAGCCACAGGCCCCCAAACACAAACAATGGCCCATTTCCCTGGCAAACAAAACTCGCCTGCCAACTTTTTGATGGCAGATTGCAGGAGGCACTTGGTACTATCAAACCAGCCCAACTTGGCACTGGTGCCACCATGGGTCTGGTAACCATCCTGCCTATCGTAGCTTTTCAGGAGCCAGCCGGTCACTCCCAGCGATAGGCCCCCAGACACAAACCTCGGCCCGTTTCCCTGGCAAACAAAAGTAAGCTGCCCCGCTTCTGGATGGCAGATTGCAGGAGCCACTTGGTACTATCAAACCAGCCCAACTTGGCACTGGTGCAACCTTAGGTCTGGGAACCATCCTGCGTATCGTGGATTTTAAGGAGCCAGCCGGCTACTCCTAGCCACAGGCCCGGAACATAAATCACGGCACTTTTTTCTGGCAAACAAAACTTATGTGCCCCGCTTCTGGATGGCAGATTGCAGGAGCCACTTGGTACTGTCAAACCAGCTCGACTTGGCACTGGTGCCACCTTGGGTCTGGGAACCATCCTGTGTATCGTGGATTCTAAGGAGCCAGCCGGCCACTCCCAGCCATATGCACCCAAACACAAACAACGGCGCTTTTCCCTGGAAAACAAAACTCGCCTGCCAAATTTTTGATGGCAGATTGCAGGAGCCACTTGGTACTATCAAACCAGCCCAGCACTGGTGCCACCATGGGTCTGGTAACCATCCTGCCTATCGTAGCTTTTCAGGAGCCAGCCGGTCACTCCCAGCCATAGGCCCCCAGACACAAACCTCAGCCCATTTCCCTGGCAAAGGAAACTAAGCTGCCCCGCTTCTGGATGGCAGATTGTAGGAGCCACTCGGTACTGTCAAAGCAGCCCGACTTGGCACAGGTGCCTCATTGGGTCTGGGAACCATCCTGCCTTTCATGGATTCTAAGGAGCCAGACGGCCACTCCCAGCCGTATGCCTCCAAAAGCAAACCACGGACATTTTCTCTGGCCAACAAAACTCAACTGCCCCCCTTCTGGATGGCAGATTGCAGGACGCACTTGGTACTACAAGAACAGCCCGACTTGGCACTGGTGCCACCATGGGTCTGGTTACCATTCTGCGTATCATGCATTTTAAGGAGACAGCTGGACACTCCCAGCCATACGCCCCCAGTAACAAACCACGGCCCATTTCCCTGGCAAACAAAACTCAGGATCCCCGCTTCTGGATGGAGATTGCAGGAGCCACTTTGCACCATCAAACCAGCCCGACATGGCACTGGTGCCACCTTGGGTCTGGGAACCATCCTGCCTAGCGTGGATTTTCAGGAGCCAGCAGGCCACTCCTAGCCATATGCCACAAAAACAAACCAGGGACCATTTCTCTGGCAAAAAAAAATCAGCTGCCCCGCTTCTGGATGGCAGATTTCAGGAGTCACTTTGAACCATAGAACCAGCCCGACTTGGCACTGGTGCCACCTCGGATCTGGGAACCATCCTGCCTATCGTGGATTTTCAGGGGCCAGCCGGCCACTCTCAGCCATATGCCCCCAAACACAAACCACGGCCCATTTCCCTGGCAAACAAAATTCAGCTGCCCCGCTTCTGGATGGCAGTTTGCAGGAGCCACTTGGGACTATCAAACCAGCCCAACTTGGCACTGGTATCACCTTGGATCTGGGAACCATCCTGCCTAGCATGGATTTTAAGGAGCCAGCCGGCCACTCCCAGCCATATGCCCCCAAACACAAACCTCGGCCCTTTTCTCTGGCAAACAAAACTCAAATGCCCCTCTTCTGGATGGCAAATTGCAGGACGCACTTGGTACTACAAAAACAGCCCGACTTGGCTCTGGTGCCACCGTGGGTCTGGTTACCATTCTGCGTATCATGCATTTTAAGGAGCCAGCTGGACACTCCCAGCCATACGCCCCCAATCACAAACCACGGCCCATTTCCCTGGCAAACAAAACTCAGGATCCCCGCTTCTGGATGGAGATTGCAGGAGCCACTTTGCACCATCAAACCAGCCCGACTTGGCACTGGTGCCACCTTGGGTCTGGGAACCATCCTGCCTAGCGTGGATTTTCAGGGGCCAGCCGGCCACTCCCAGCCATATGCCCCCAAACACAACCCACGGCCCTTTTCTCTGGCAAAGAAAACTCAGCTGCCCAGCTTCTGGATGGCAGATTGCAGGCGCCACTTGGTACTATCAAACCAGCCCAACTTGGCACTGGTGCCACCATGGGTCTGGTAACCATCCTGCCTATTGTAGCTTTTCAGGAGCCAGCCAGTCACTCCCAGCCATAGGCCCCCAGACACAAACCTCGGCCCGTTTCCCTGGCAAACAAAAGTAAGCTGCCCCGCTTCTGGATGGCAGATTGCAGGAGCAACTTGGTACTATCAAACCAGCCCAACTTGGCACTGGTGCAACCTTGGGTCTGGGAACCATCCTGCGTATTGTGGATTTTCAGGAGCCAGCCGTCCACTCCCAGCCACAGGGCCCACAAAACCAACCACGGCCATTTTCCTTGGCAAACAAAACTCAGCTACCCCGCGTCTGGATGGCCGATTGCAGGAGCCATTTGGTACTATCAAACCAGCCCAACTTGGCACTGGTGCCACCTTGGGTCTGGAAGCCATCATGCGTATGGTTGATTTTCAGGAGTCAGCTGGCCACTCCTAGCCATAGGACCTCAAACACAAACCTCGGCACATTTCTCTGGCAAAAAAAACTCAGCTGCCCCGCTTCTGGATGGCAGATTGCAGGACGCACTTGGTACAATCAAACCAGCCCGACTTGGCCCTGGTGCCACCTTGGATCTGGGAACCATCCTGCCTAGCGTAGATTTTCAGGGGCCAGCCGGCCACTCTCAGCCATATGCCCCCAAAAACAAACCACGGCCTTTTTCTCTGGCAAACAAAACTCAACTGCCCCTCTTCTGGATGGCAAATTGCAGGAGCCACTTGGTACTATCAAACCAGCCCAACTTGGCACTGGTGCAACCTTGGGTCTGGGAACCATCCTGCGTATTGTGGATTTTCAGGAGCCAGCCGTCCACTCCCAGCCACAGGGCCCACAAAACCAACCACGGCCATTTTCCTTGGCAAACAAAACTCAGCTACCCCGCGTCTGGATGGCCGATTGCAGGAGCCATTTGGTACTATCAAACCAGCCCAACTTGGCACTGGTGCCACCTTGGGTCTGGAAGCCATCATGCGTATCGTTGATTTTCAGGAGTCAGCTGGCCACTCCTACCAATAGGACCTCAAACACAAACCTCGGCACATTTCTCTGGCAAAAAAAACTCAGCTGCCCCGCTTCTGGATGGCAGATTGCAGGACGCACTTGGTACAATCAAACCAGCCCGACTTGGCCCTGGTGCCACCTTGGATCTGGGAACCATCCTGCCTATCGTGGATTTTCAGGGGCCAGCCGGCCACTCTCAGCCATATGCCCCCAAAAACAAACCACGGCCTTTTTCTCTGGCAAACAAAACTCAACTGCCCCTCTTCTGGATGGCAAATTGCAGGAGCCACTTGGTACTATCAAACCAGCCCGACTTGCCACTGGTGCAACCTTTGGTCTGGGAACCATCCTGCCTATTGTGGATTTTCAGGAGCCAGCCGGTCACTCCCAGCCATATGCCTCCAGACACAAACCTCGGCCCGTTTCTCTGGCAAACAAAAGTTAGCTGCCCCGCTTCTGGATGGCAGATTGCAGGAGGCACTTGGTACTATCAAACCAGCTCAACTTGGCACTGGTGCCACCTTGGGTCTGGGAACCATCCTGTGTATCGTGGATTCTGAGGAGCCAGCCGGCCACTCCCAGCCATATGCACCCAAACACAAACAACGGCGCTTTTCCCTGGAAAACAAAACTCGCCTGCCAAATTTTTGATGGCAGATTGCAGGAGCCACTTGGTACTATCAAACCAGCCCAACTTGGCACTGGTGCCACCATGGGTCTGGTAACCATCCTGCCTATCGTAGCTTTTCAGGAGCCAGCCGGTCACTCCCAGCCATAGCCCCCAGACACAAACCTCAGCCCGTTTCCCTGGCAAAGGAAACTAAGCTGCCCCGCTTCTGGATGGCAGATTGCAGGAGCCACTTGGTACTATCAAACCAGTCTGACTTGGCACTGGTGCCACCTTGGGTCTGGGAACCATCCTGCGTATTGTGGATTGTCAGGAGCCAGCCGACCACTCTCGGCCACAGACCCCAATCAAAAACAACGGCCCGTTTCCCTGGCAAAAAAAACTCAGCTGCCCCGCTTCTGGATGGGAGATTGCAGGAGGCACTTGACACTGTCAAACCAACCCGACTTGGCACTGGTGCCACCTTTGGTCTGGTTACCGTCCTGCCTATCGTGGATTTTAAGGAGCCAGTCGGCTACTCCCAGCCACAGGCCCCCAAAAAAACAACGGCCCTTTCTTCTGGCAATCAAAACTTAGCTGCCCCGCTTCTGGATGGCAGATTGCAGGAGGCACTTGCTACTATCCAACCAGCCCGACTTGGCACTGGTGCCACCTTGGCTCTGGGAACCATCCTGCGTTTCGTGGATTCTAAGGAGCCAGCCGGCCACTCCCAGCCACAGGCCCCCAAACACAAACAATGGCCCATTTCCCTGGCAAACAAAACTCGCCTGCCAACTTTTTGATGGCAGATTGCAGGAGGCACTTGGTACTATCAAACCAGCCCAACTTGGCACTGGTGCCACCATGGGTCTGGTAACCATCCTGCCTATCGTAGCTTTTCAGGAGCCAGCCGGTCACTCCCAGCGATAGGCCCCCAGACACAAACCTCGGCCCGTTTCCCTGGCAAACAAAAGTAAGCTGCCCCGCTTCTGGATGGCAGATTGCAGGAGCCACTTGGTACTATCAAACCAGCCCAACTTGGCACTGGTGCAACCTTAGGTCTGGGAACCATCCTGCGTATCGTGGATTTTAAGGAGCCAGCCGGCTACTCCTAGCCACAGGCCCGGAACATAAATCACGGCACTTTTTTCTGGCAAACAAAACTTATGTGCCCCGCTTCTGGATGGCAGATTGCAGGAGCCACTTGGTACTGTCAAACCAGCTCGACTTGGCACTGGTGCCACCTTGGGTCTGGGAACCATCCTGTGTATCGTGGATTCTAAGGAGCCAGCCGGCCACTCCCAGCCATATGCACCCAAACACAAACAACGGCGCTTTTCCCTGGAAAACAAAACTCGCCTGCCAAATTTTTGATGGCAGATTGCAGGAGCCACTTGGTACTATCAAACCAGCCCAGCACTGGTGCCACCATGGGTCTGGTAACCATCCTGCCTATCGTAGCTTTTCAGGAGCCAGCCGGTCACTCCCAGCCATAGGCCCCCAGACACAAACCTCAGCCCATTTCCCTGGCAAAGGAAACTAAGCTGCCCCGCTTCTGGATGGCAGATTGTAGGAGCCACTCGGTACTGTCAAAGCAGCCCGACTTGGCACAGGTGCCTCATTGGGTCTGGGAACCATCCTGCCTTTCATGGATTCTAAGGAGCCAGACGGCCACTCCCAGCCGTATGCCTCCAAAAGCAAACCACGGACATTTTCTCTGGCCAACAAAACTCAACTGCCCCCCTTCTGGATGGCAGATTGCAGGACGCACTTGGTACTACAAGAACAGCCCGACTTGGCACTGGTGCCACCATGGGTCTGGTTACCATTCTGCGTATCATGCATTTTAAGGAGACAGCTGGACACTCCCAGCCATACGCCCCCAGTAACAAACCACGGCCCATTTCCCTGGCAAACAAAACTCAGGATCCCCGCTTCTGGATGGAGATTGCAGGAGCCACTTTGCACCATCAAACCAGCCCGACATGGCACTGGTGCCACCTTGGGTCTGGGAACCATCCTGCCTAGCGTGGATTTTCAGGAGCCAGCAGGCCACTCCTAGCCATATGCCACAAAAACAAACCAGGGACCATTTCTCTGGCAAAAAAAAATCAGCTGCCCCGCTTCTGGATGGCAGATTTCAGGAGTCACTTTGAACCATAGAACCAGCCCGACTTGGCACTGGTGCCACCTCGGATCTGGGAACCATCCTGCCTATCGTGGATTTTCAGGGGCCAGCCGGCCACTCTCAGCCATATGCCCCCAAACACAAACCACGGCCCATTTCCCTGGCAAACAAAATTCAGCTGCCCCGCTTCTGGATGGCAGTTTGCAGGAGCCACTTGGGACTATCAAACCAGCCCAACTTGGCACTGGTATCACCTTGGATCTGGGAACCATCCTGCCTAGCATGGATTTTAAGGAGCCAGCCGGCCACTCCCAGCCATATGCCCCCAAACACAAACCTCGGCCCTTTTCTCTGGCAAACAAAACTCAAATGCCCCTCTTCTGGATGGCAAATTGCAGGACGCACTTGGTACTACAAAAACAGCCCGACTTGGCTCTGGTGCCACCGTGGGTCTGGTTACCATTCTGCGTATCATGCATTTTAAGGAGCCAGCTGGACACTCCCAGCCATACGCCCCCAATCACAAACCACGGCCCATTTCCCTGGCAAACAAAACTCAGGATCCCCGCTTCTGGATGGAGATTGCAGGAGCCACTTTGCACCATCAAACCAGCCCGACTTGGCACTGGTGCCACCTTGGGTCTGGGAACCATCCTGCCTAGCGTGGATTTTCAGGGGCCAGCCGGCCACTCCCAGCCATATGCCCCCAAACACAACCCACGGCCCTTTTCTCTGGCAAAGAAAACTCAGCTGCCCAGCTTCTGGATGGCAGATTGCAGGCGCCACTTGGTACTATCAAACCAGCCCAACTTGGCACTGGTGCCACCATGGGTCTGGTAACCATCCTGCCTATTGTAGCTTTTCAGGAGCCAGCCAGTCACTCCCAGCCATAGGCCCCCAGACACAAACCTCGGCCCGTTTCCCTGGCAAACAAAAGTAAGCTGCCCCGCTTCTGGATGGCAGATTGCAGGAGCCACTTGGTACTATCAAACCAGCCCAACTTGGCACTGGTGCAACCTTGGGTCTGGGAACCATCCTGCGTATTGTGGATTTTCAGGAGCCAGCCGTCCACTCCCAGCCACAGGGCCCACAAAACCAACCACGGCCATTTTCCTTGGCAAACAAAACTCAGCTACCCCGCGTCTGGATGGCCGATTGCAGGAGCCATTTGGTACTATCAAACCAGCCCAACTTGGCACTGGTGCCACCTTGGGTCTGGAAGCCATCATGCGTATGGTTGATTTTCAGGAGTCAGCTGGCCACTCCTAGCCATAGGACCTCAAACACAAACCTCGGCACATTTCTCTGGCAAAAAAAACTCAGCTGCCCCGCTTCTGGATGGCAGATTGCAGGACGCACTTGGTACAATCAAACCAGCCCGACTTGGCCCTGGTGCCACCTTGGATCTGGGAACCATCCTGCCTAGCGTAGATTTTCAGGGGCCAGCCGGCCACTCTCAGCCATATGCCCCCAAAAACAAACCACGGCCTTTTTCTCTGGCAAACAAAACTCAACTGCCCCTCTTCTGGATGGCAAATTGCAGGAGCCACTTGGTACTATCAAACCAGCCCAACTTGGCACTGGTGCAACCTTGGGTCTGGGAACCATCCTGCGTATTGTGGATTTTCAGGAGCCAGCCGTCCACTCCCAGCCACAGGGCCCACAAAACCAACCACGGCCATTTTCCTTGGCAAACAAAACTCAGCTACCCCGCGTCTGGATGGCCGATTGCAGGAGCCATTTGGTACTATCAAACCAGCCCAACTTGGCACTGGTGCCACCTTGGGTCTGGAAGCCATCATGCGTATCGTTGATTTTCAGGAGTCAGCTGGCCACTCCTACCAATAGGACCTCAAACACAAACCTCGGCACATTTCTCTGGCAAAAAAAACTCAGCTGCCCCGCTTCTGGATGGCAGATTGCAGGACGCACTTGGTACAATCAAACCAGCCCGACTTGGCCCTGGTGCCACCTTGGATCTGGGAACCATCCTGCCTATCGTGGATTTTCAGGGGCCAGCCGGCCACTCTCAGCCATATGCCCCCAAAAACAAACCACGGCCTTTTTCTCTGGCAAACAAAACTCAACTGCCCCTCTTCTGGATGGCAAATTGCAGGAGCCACTTGGTACTATCAAACCAGCCCGACTTGCCACTGGTGCAACCTTTGGTCTGGGAACCATCCTGCCTATTGTGGATTTTCAGGAGCCAGCCGGTCACTCCCAGCCATATGCCTCCAGACACAAACCTCGGCCCGTTTCTCTGGCAAACAAAAGTTAGCTGCCCCGCTTCTGGATGGCAGATTGCAGGAGGCACTTGGTACTATCAAACCAGCTCAACTTGGCACTGGTGCCACCTTGGGTCTGGGAACCATCCTGTGTATCGTGGATTCTGAGGAGCCAGCCGGCCACTCCCAGCCATATGCACCCAAACACAAACAACGGCGCTTTTCCCTGGAAAACAAAACTCGCCTGCCAAATTTTTGATGGCAGATTGCAGGAGCCACTTGGTACTATCAAACCAGCCCAACTTGGCACTGGTGCCACCATGGGTCTGGTAACCATCCTGCCTATCGTAGCTTTTCAGGAGCCAGCCGGTCACTCCCAGCCATAGCCCCCAGACACAAACCTCAGCCCGTTTCCCTGGCAAAGGAAACTAAGCTGCCCCGCTTCTGGATGGCAGATTGCAGGAGTCACTTTGCACCATCAAACCAGCCGGACTTGGCACTGGTGCCACCTTGGATCTGGGAACCATCCTGCCTAGCGTGGATTTTCAGGGGCCAGCCGGCCACTCTCAGCCATAGGCCCCCAAACACAAACCACGGCCTTTTTCTTTGGCAAACAAAACTCAACTGCCCCTCTTCTGGATGGCAAATTGCAGGAGCCACTTGGTACTATCAAACCAGCCTGACTTTGCTTTGGTGCTATCTTTGGTCTGGGAACCATCCTGCCTATTGTGGATTTTCAAGAGCCAGCCGGCCACTCTCAGCCATATGCCCCCAGACAAAAACCTCGGCCCGTTTCCCTAGCAAACAAAAGTAAGCTGCCCCGCTTCTGGATGGCAGATTGCAGGAGCCACTTGGTACTATCAAACCAGCCCAACTTGGCACTGGTGCCACCTTGGATCTGGGAACCATCCTGCGTATCGTACATATTCAGGAACCAGCCGAACACTGCTGGCCATAGGCCCCCAGACACAAACCTCAGCCCGTTTCCCTGGCAAAGGAAACTAAGCTGCCCCGCTTCTGGATGGCAGATTGCAGGAGTCACTTTGCACCATCAAACCAGCCGGACTTGGCACTGGTGCCACCTTGGATCTGGGAACCATCCTGCCTAGCGTGGATTTTCAGGGGCCAGCCGGCCACTCTCAGCCATAGGCCCCCAAACACAAACCACGGCCTTTTTCTTTGGCAAACAAAACTCAACTGCCCCTCTTCTGGATGGCAAATTGCAGGAGCCACTTGGTACTATCAAACCAGCCTGACTTTGCTTTGGTGCTATCTTTGGTCTGGGAACCATCCTGCCTATTGTGGATTTTCAAGAGCCAGCCGGTCACTCCCAGCCATATGCCCCCAGACAAAAACCTCAGCCCGTTTCCCTAGCAAACAAAAGTAAGCTGCCCCGCTTCTGGATGGCAGATTGCAGGAGCCACTTGGTACTATCAAACCAGCCCAACTTGGCACTGGTGCCACCTTGGATCTGGGAACCATCCTGCCTATCGTACATATTCAGGAACCAGCCGAACACTGCTGGCCATAGGCCCCCAGACACAAACCTTGGCACGTTTCCCTGGCAAACAAAAGTAAGCTGCCCCGCTTCTGGATGGCAGATTGCGGGAGCCACTTGGTACTATCAAACCAGCTCAACTTGGCACTGGTGCCACCTTGGCTCTGGGAACCATCCTGCCTATCGTGGATTTTCAGGAAACAGCCGGCCACTCCCCGCCACAGGCCCCCAAACACAAACCACGGCCCATTTCCCTGGCAAACAAAACTCAGCTGCCCCGCATCTGGATGGCAGTTTGCAGGAGCCACTTGGGACTATCAAACCAGCCCAACTTGGCACTGGTACCACCTTGGATCTGGGAACCATCCTGCCTAGCGTGGATTTTCAGGGGCCAGCCGGCCACTCTCAGCCATATGCCCCCAAACACAAACCTCGGCCCTTTTCTCTGGCAAACAAAACTCAACTGCCCCTCTTCTGGATGGCAAATTGTAGGACGCACTTGGTACTACAAAAACAGCCCGACTTCGCACTGGTGCCACCATGGGTCTGGTAACCATCCTGCGTATCGTGCATTTTAAGGAGCCAGCTGGCCACTCCCAGCCATATGCCCCCAAACACAAACCACGGCCCTTTTCCCTGGCAAACAAAACTCAGGATCCCCGCTTCTGGATTGAGATTGCAGGAGCCACTTTGCACCATCAAACCAGCCCGACATGGCACTGGTGCCACCTTGGATCTGGGAACCATCCTGCCTATTGTGGATTTTCAGGGGCCAGCCGGCCACTCTCAGCCATATGCCCCCAAACAGAAACCACGGCCCTTTTCTCTGGCAAACAAAACTCAACTGCCCCTCTTCTGGATGGCAAATTGCAGGACGCACATGGTACTACAAAAAACAGCTTGACTTGGCACTGGTGCCACCTTGGCTCTGGGAACCATCCTGCCTATCGTGGATTTTCAGGAAACAGCCGGCCACTCCCAGCCACAGGCCCCCAAACACAAACCACGTCCCATTTCCCTGGCAAACAAAACTCAGCTGCCCCGCATCTGGATGGCGGTTTGCAGGAGCCACTTGGGACTATCAAACCAGCCCAACTTGGCACTGGTACCACCTTGGATCTGGGAACCATCCTGCCTATGGTGGATTTTCAGGAGCCAGCCGGCCACTCCCAGCCATATGCACCCAAACACAACCCATGGCCCTTTTCTCTGGCAAACAAAACTCAGCTTCCCAGCTTCTGGATGGCAGATTGCAGGAGCCACTTGGTACTATCAAACCAGCCCGACTTTGCACTGATGCCACCTTGGGTCTGGGAACCATCCTGCGTATTGTGGATTGTCAGGAGCCAGCCGACCACTCTCGGCCACAGACCCCAATCAAAAACAACGGCCCGTTTCCCTGGCAAAAAAAACTCAGCTGCCCCGCTTCTGGATGGGAGATTGCAGGAGGCACTTGACACTGTCAAACCAACCCGACTTGGCACTGGTGCCACCTTTGGTCTGGTTACCGTCCTGCCTATCGTGGATTTTAAGGAGCCAGTCGGCTACTCCCAGCCACAGGCCCCCAAAAAAACAACGGCCCTTTCTTCTGGCAATCAAAACTTAGCTGCCCCGCTTCTGGATGGCAGATTGCAGGAGGCACTTGCTACTATCCAACCAGCCCGACTTGGCACTGGTGCCACCTTGGCTCTGGGAACCATCCTGCGTTTCGTGGATTCTAAGGAGCCAGCCGGCCACTCCCAGCCACAGGCCCCCAAACACAAACAATGGCCCATTTCCCTGGCAAACAAAACTCGCCTGCCAACTTTTTGATGGCAGATTGCAGGAGGCACTTGGTACTATCAAACCAGCCACTCTTGGCACTGGTGCCACCATGGGTCTGGTAACCATCCTGCCTATCGTAGCTTTTCAGGAGCCAGCCGGTCACTCCCAGCGATAGGCCCCCAGACACAAACCTCGGCCCGTTTCCCTGGCAAACAAAAGTAAGCTGCCCCGCTTCTGGATGGCAGATTGCAGGAGCCACTTGGTACTATCAAACCAGCCCAACTTGGCACTGGTGCAACCTTAGGTCTGGGAACCATCCTGCGTATCGTGGATTTTAAGGAGCCAGCCGGCTACTCCTAGCCACAGGCCTGGAACATAAATCACGGCACTTTTTTCTGGCAAACAAAACTTATGTGCCCCGCTTCTGGATGGCAGATTGCAGGAGCCACTTGGTACTGTCAAACCAGCTCGACTTGGCACTGGTGCCACCTTGGGTCTGGGAACCATCCTGTGTATCGTGGATTCTAAGGAGCCAGCCGGCCACTCCCAGCCATATGCACCAAACACAAACAACGGCGCTTTTCCCTGGAAAACAAAACTCGCCTGCCAAATTTTTGATGGCAGATTGCAGGAGCCACTTGGTACTATCAAACCAGCCCAGCACAGGTGCCACCATGGGTCTGGTAACCATCCTGCCTATCGTAGCTTTTCAGGAGCCAGCCGGTCACTCCCAGCCATAGGCCCCCAGACACAAACCTCAGCCCATTTCCCTGGCAAAGGAAACTAAGCTGCCCCGCTTCTGGATGGCAGATTGTAGGAGCCACTCGGTACTGTCAAAGCAGCCCGACTTGGCACAGGTGCCTCATTGGGTCTGGGAACCATCCTGCCTTTCATGGATTCTAAGGAGCCAGACGGCCACTCCCAGCCGTATGCCTCCAAAAGCAAACCACGGACATTTTCTCTGGCCAACAAAACTCAACTGCCCCCCTTCTGGATGGCAGATTGCAGGACGCACTTGGTACTACAAGAACAGCCCGACTTGGCACTGGTGCCACCATGGGTCTGGTTACCATTCTGCGTATCATGCATTTTAAGGAGACAGCTGGACACTCCCAGCCATACGCCCCCAGTAACAAACCACGGCCCATTTCCCTGGCAAACAAAACTCAGGATCCCCGCTTCTGGATGGAGATTGCAGGAGCCACTTTGCACCATCAAACCAGCCCGACTTGGCACTGGTGCCACCTTGGGTCTGGGAACCATCCTGCCTAGCGTGGATTTTCAGGAGCCAGCCGGCCACTCCTAGCCATATGCCCCAAAAACAAACCAGGGACCATTTCTCTGGCAAACAAAAATCAGCTACCCCGCTTCTGGATGGCAGATTTCAGGAGTCACTTTGAACCATAGAACCAGCCCGACTTGGCACTGGTGCCACCTCGGATCTGGGAACCATCCTGCCTATCGTGGATTTTCAGGGGCCAGCCGGCCACTCTCAGCCATATGCCCCCAAACACAAACCACGGCCCATTTCCCTGGAAAACAAAATTCAGCTGCCCCGCTTCTGGATGGCAGTTTGCAGGAGCCACTTGGGACTATCAAACCAGCCCAACTTGGCACTGGTATCACCTTGGATCTGGGAACCATCCTGCCTAGCATGGATTTTAAGGAGCCAGCCGGCCACTCCCAGCCATATGCCCCCAAACACAAACCTCGGCCCTTTTCTCTGGCAAACAAAACTCAACTGCCCCTCTTCTGGATGGCAAATTGCAGGAGCCACTTGGTACTATCAAACCAGCCCGACTTGCCACTGGTGCAACCTTTGGTCTGGGAACCATCCTGCCTATTGTGGATTTTCAGGAGCCAGCCGGTCACTCCCAGCCATACGCCCCCAATCACAAACCACGGCCCATTTCCCTGGCAAACAAAACTCAGGATCCCCGCTTCTGGATGGAGATTGCAGGAGCCACTTTGCACCATCAAACCAGCCCGACTTGGCACTGGTGCCACCTTGGGTCTGGGAACCATCCTGCCTAGCGTGGATTTTCAGGGGCCAGCCGGCTACTCCCAGCCATATGCCCCCAAACACAACCCACGGCCCTTTTCTCTGGCAAAGAAAACTCAGCTGCCCAGCTTCTGGATGGCAGATTGCAGGCGCCACTTGGTACTATCAAACCAGCCCAACTTGGCACTGGTGCCACCATGGGTCTGGTAACCATCCTGCCTATTGTAGCTTTTCAGGAGCCAGCCAGTCACTCCCAGCCATAGGCCCCCAGACACAAACCTCGGCCCGTTTCCCTGGCAAACAAAAGTAAGCTGCCCCGCTTCTGGATGGCAGATTGCAGGAGCCACTTGGTACTATCAAACCAGCCCAACTTGGCACTGGTGCAACCTTGGGTCTGGGAACCATCCTGCGTATTGTGGATTTTCAGGAGCCAGCCGTCCACTCCCAGCCACAGGGCCCACAAAACCAACCACGGCCATTTTCCTTGGCAAACAAAACTCAGCTACCCCGCGTCTGGATGGCCGATTGCAGGAGCCATTTGGTACTATCAAACCAGCCCAACTTGGCACTGGTGCCACCTTGGGTCTGGAAGCCATCATGCGTATGGTTGATTTTCAGGAGTCAGCTGGCCACTCCTAGCCATAGGACCTCAAACACAAACCTCGGCACATTTCTCTGGCAAAAAAAACTCAGCTGCCCCGCTTCTGGATGGCAGATTGCAGGACGCACTTGGTACAATCAAACCAGCCCGACTTGGCCCTGGTGCCACCTTGGATCTGGGAACCATCCTGCCTAGCGTAGATTTTCAGGGGCCAGCCGGCCACTCTCAGCCATATGCCCCCAAAAACAAACCACGGCCTTTTTCTCTGGCAAACAAAACTCAACTGCCCCTCTTCTGGATGGCAAATTGCAGGAGCCACTTGGTACTATCAAACCAGCCCAACTTGGCACTGGTGCAACCTTGGGTCTGGGAACCATCCTGCGTATTGTGGATTTTCAGGAGCCAGCCGTCCACTCCCAGCCACAGGGCCCACAAAACCAACCACGGCCATTTTCCTTGGCAAACAAAACTCAGCTACCCCGCGTCTGGATGGCCGATTGCAGGAGCCATTTGGTACTATCAAACCAGCCCAACTTGGCACTGGTGCCACCTTGGGTCTGGAAGCCATCATGCGTATCGTTGATTTTCAGGAGTCAGCTGGCCACTCCTACCAATAGGACCTCAAACACAAACCTCGGCACATTTCTCTGGCAAAAAAAACTCAGCTGCCCCGCTTCTGGATGGCAGATTGCAGGACGCACTTGGTACAATCAAACCAGCCCGACTTGGCCCTGGTGCCACCTTGGATCTGGGAACCATCCTGCCTATCGTGGATTTTCAGGGGCCAGCCGGCCACTCTCAGCCATATGCCCCCAAAAACAAACCACGGCCTTTTTCTCTGGCAAACAAAACTCAACTGCCCCTCTTCTGGATGGCAAATTGCAGGAGCCACTTGGTACTATCAAACCAGCCCGACTTGCCACTGGTGCAACCTTTGGTCTGGGAACCATCCTGCCTATTGTGGATTTTCAGGAGCCAGCCGGTCACTCCCAGCCATATGCCTCCAGACACAAACCTCGGCCCGTTTCTCTGGCAAACAAAAGTTAGCTGCCCCGCTTCTGGATGGCAGATTGCAGGAGGCACTTGGTACTATCAAACCAGCTCAACTTGGCACTGGTGCCACCTTGGGTCTGGGAACCATCCTGTGTATCGTGTATTCTGAGGAGCCAGCCGGCCACTCCCAGCCATATGCACCCAAACACAAACAACGGCGCTTTTCCCTGGAAAACAAAACTCGCCTGCCAAATTTTTGATGGCAGATTGCAGGAGCCACTTGGTACTATCAAACCAGCCCAACTTGGCACTGGTGCCACCATGGGTCTGGTAACCATCCTGCCTATCGTAGCTTTTCAGGAGCCAGCCGGTCACTCCCAGCCATAGCCCCCAGACACAAACCTCAGCCCGTTTCCCTGGCAAAGGAAACTAAGCTGCCCCGCTTCTGGATGGCAGATTGCAGGAGTCACTTTGCACCATCAAACCAGCCGGACTTTGCTTTGGTGCTATCTTTGGTCTGGGAACCATCCTGCCTATTGTGGATTTTCAAGAGCCAGCCGGTCACTCTCAGCCATATGCCCCCAGACAAAAACCTCGGCCCGTTTCCCTAGCAAACAAAAGTAAGCTGCCCCGCTTCTGGATGGCAGATTGCAGGAGCCACTTGGTACTATCAAACCAGCCCAACTTGGCACTGGTGCCACCTTGGATCTGGGAACCATCCTGCGTATCGTACATATTCAGGAACCAGCCGAACACTGCTGGCCATAGGCCCCCAGACACAAACCTCAGCCCGTTTCCCTGGCAAAGGGAACTAAGCTGCCCCGCTTCTGGATGGCAGATTGCAGGAGTCACTTTGCACCATCAAACCAGCCGGACTTGGCACTGGTGCCACCTTGGATCTGGGAACCATCCTGCCTAGCGTGGATTTTCAGGGGCCAGCCGGCCACTCTCAGCCATAGGCCCCCAAACACAAACCACGGCCTTTTTCTTTGGCAAACAAAACTCAACTGCCCCTCTTCTGGATGGCAAATTGCAGGAGCCACTTGGTACTATCAAACCAGCCTGACTTTGCTTTGGTGCTATCTTTGGTCTGGGAACCATCCTGCCTATTGTGGATTTTCAAGAGCCAGCCGGTCACTCTCAGCCATATGCCCCCAGACAAAAACCTCAGCCCGTTTCTCTGGCAAACAAAAGTTAGCTGCCCCGCTTCTGGATGGCAGATTGCAGGAGCCACTTGGTACTATCAAACCAGCCCAACTTGGCACTGGTGCCACCTTGGATCTGGGAACCATCCTGCGTATCGTACATATTCAGGAACCAGCCGAACACTGCTGGCCATAGGCCCCCAGACACAAACCTTGGCACGTTTCCCTGGCAAACAAAAGTAAGCTGCCCCGCTTCTGGATGGCAGATTGCGGGAGCCACTTGGTACTATCAAACCAGCTCAACTTGGCACTGGTGCCACCTTGGCTCTGGGAACCATCCTGCCTATCGTGGATTTTCAGGAAACAGCCGGCCACTCCCAGCCACAGGCCCCCAAACACAAACCACGGCCCATTTCCCTGGCAAACAAAACTCAGCTGCCCCGCATCTGGATGGCAGTTTGCAGGAGACACTTGGGACTATCAAACCAGCCCAACTTGGCACTGGTACCACCTTGGATCTGGGAACCATCCTGCCTAGCGTGGATTTTCAGGGGCCAGCCGGCCACTCTCAGCCATATGCCCCCAAACACAAACCTCGGCCCTTTTCTCTGGCAAACAAAACTCAACTGCCCCTCTTCTGGATGGCAAATTGTAGGACGCACTTGGTACTACAAAAACAGCCCGACTTCGCACTGGTGCCACCATGGGTCTGGTAACCATCCTGCCTATCGTGCATTTTAAGGAGCCAGCTGGCCACTCCCAGCCATATGCCCCCAAACACAAACCACGGCCCTTTTCCCTGGCAAACAAAACTCAGGATCCCCGCTTCTGGATTGAGATTGCAGGAGCCACTTTGCACCATCAAACCAGCCCGACATGGCACTGGTGCCACCTTGGATCTGGGAACCATCCTGCCTATTGTGGATTTTCAGGGGCCAGCCGGCCACTCTCAGCCATATGCCCCCAAACAGAAACCACGGCCCTTTTCTCTGGCAAACAAAACTCAACTGCCCCTCTTCTGGATGGCAAATTGCAGGACGCACATGGTACTACAAAAAACAGCTTGACTTGGCACTGGTGCCACCTTGGCTCTGGGAACCATCCTGCCTATCGTGGATTTTCAGGAAACAGCCGGCCACTCCGTGCCACAGGCCCCCAAACACAAACCACGTCCCATTTCCCTGGCAAACAAAACTCAGCTGCCCCGCATCTGGATGGCGGTTTGCAGGAGCCACTTGGGACTATCAAACCAGCCCAACTTGGCACTGGTACCACCTTGGATCTGGGAACCATCCTGCCTATGGTGGATTTTCAGGAGCCAGCCGGCCACTCCCAGCCATATGCACCCAAACACAACCCATGGCCCTTTTCTCTGGCAAACAAAACTCAGCTTCCCAGCTTCTGGATGGCAGATTGCAGGAGCCACTTGGTACTATCAAACCAGCCCGACTTTGCACTGATGCCACCTTGGGTCTGGGAACCATCCTGCGTATTGTGGATTGTCAGGAGCCAGCCGACCACTCTCGGCCACAGACCCCAATCAAAAACAACGGCCCGTTTCCCTGGCAAAAAAAACTCAGCTGCCCCGCTTCTGGATGGGAGATTGCAGGAGGCACTTGACACTGTCAAACCAACCCGACTTGGCACTGGTGCCACCTTTGGTCTGGTTACCGTCCTGCCTATCGTGGATTTTAAGGAGCCAGTCGGCTACTCCCAGCCACAGGCCCCCCAAAAAACAACGGCCCTTTCTTCTGGCAATCAAAACTTAGCTGCCCCGCTTCTGGATGGCAGATTGCAGGAGGCACTTGCTACTATCCAACCAGCCCGACTTGGCACTGGTGCCACCTTGGCTCTGGGAACCATCCTGCGTTTCGTGGATTCTAAGGAGCCAGCCGGCCACTCCCAGCCACAGGCCCCCAAACACAAACAATGGCCCATTTCCCTGGCAAACAAAACTCGCCTGCCAACTTTTTGATGGCAGATTGCAGGAGGCACTTGGTACTATCAAACCAGCCCAACTTGGCACTGTTGCCACCATGGGCCTGGTAACCATCCTGCCTATCGTAGCTTTTCAGGAGCCAGCCGGTCACTCCCAGCGATAGGCCCCCAGACACAAACCTCGGCCCGTTTCCCTGGCAAACAAAAGTAAGCTGCCCCGCTTCTGGATGGCAGATTGCAGGAGCCACTTGGTACTATCAAACCAGCCCAACTTGGCACTGGTGCAACCTTAGGTCTGGGAACCATCCTGCGTATCTTGGATTTTAAGGAGCCAGCCGGCTACTCCTAGCCACAGGCCCGGAACATAAATCACGGCACTTTTTTCTGGCAAACAAAACTTATGTGCCCCGCTTCTGGATGGCAGATTGTAGGAGCCACTCGGTACTGTCAAAGCAGCCCGACTTGGCCCATGTGCCTCATTGGGTCTGGGAACCATCCTGCCTTTCATGGATTCTAAGGAGCCAGACGGCCACTCCCAGCCGTATGCCTCCAAAAGCAAACCACGGACATTTTCTCTGGCCAACAAAACTCAACTGCCCCCCTTCTGGATGGCAGATTGCAGGACGCACTTGGTACTACAAGAACAGCCCGACTTGGCACTGGTGCCACCATGGGTCTGGTAAGCATTCTGCGTATCATGCATTTTAAGGAGACAGCTGGATACTCCCAGCCATACGCCCCCAGTAACAAACCACGGCCCATTTCCCTGGCAAACAAAACTCAGGATCCCCGCTTCTGGATGGAGATTGCAGGAGCCACTTTGCACCATCAAACCAGCCCGACTTGGCACTGGTGCCACCTTGGGTCTGGGAACCATCCTGCCTAGCGTGGATTTTCAGGAGCCAGCCGGCCACTCCTAGCCATATGCCCCAAAAACAAACCAGGGACCATTTCTCTGGCAAACAAAAATCAGCTGCCCCGCTTCTGGATGGCAGATTTCAGGAGTCACTTTGAACCATAGAACCAGCCCGACTTGGCACTGGTGCCACCTCGGATCTGGGAACCATCCTGCCTATCGTGGATTTTCAGGGGCCAGCCGGCCACTCTCAGCCATATGCCCCCAAACACAAACCACGGCCCATTTCCCTGGAAAACAAAATTCAGCTGCCCCGCTTCTGGATGGCAGTTTGCAGGAGCCACTTGGGACTATCAAACCAGCCCAACTTGGCACTGGTATCACCTTGGATCTGGGAACCATCCTGCCTAGCATGGATTTTAAGGAGCCAGCCGGCCACTCCCAGCCATATGCCCCCAAACACAAACCTCGGCCCTTTTCTCTGGCAAACAAAACTCAACTGCCCCTCTTCTGGATGGCAAATTGTAGGACGCACTTGGTACTACAAAAACAGCCCGACTTCGCACTGGTGCCACCATGGGTCTGGTAACCATCCTGCCTATCGTGCATTTTAAGGAGCCAGCTGGCCACTCCCAGCCATATGCCCCCAAACACAAACCACGGCCCTTTTCCCTGGCAAACAAAACTCAGGATCCCCGCTTCTGGATTGAGATTGCAGGAGCCACTTTGCACCATCAAACCAGCCCGACATGGCACTGGTGCCACCTTGGATCTGGGAACCATCCTGCCTATTGTGGATTTTCAGGGGCCAGCCGGCCACTCTCAGCCATATGCCCCCAAACAGAAACCACGGCCCTTTTCTCTGGCAAACAAAACTCAACTGCCCCTCTTCTGGATGGCAAATTGCAGGACGCACATGGTACTACAAAAAACAGCTTGACTTGGCACTGGTGCCACCTTGGCTCTGGGAACCATCCTGCCTATCGTGGATTTTCAGGAAACAGCCGGCCACTCCCAGCCACAGGCCCCCAAACACAAACCACGGCCCATTTCCCTGGCAAACAAAACTCAGCTGCCCCGCATCTGGATGGCGGTTTGCAGGAGCCACTTGGGACTATCAAACCAGCCCAACTTGGCACTGGTACCACCTTGGATCTGGGAACCATCCTGCCTATCGTGGATTTTCAGGAGCCAGCCGGCCACTCCCAGCCATATGCACCCAAACACAACCCATGGCCCTTTTCTCTGGCAAACAAAACTCAGCTTCCCAGCTTCTGGATGGCAGATTGCAGGAGCCACTTGGTACTATCAAACCAGCCCGACTTTGCACTGATGCCACCTTGGGTCTGGGAACCATCCTGCGTATTGTGGATTGTCAGGAGCCAGCCGACCACTCTCGGCCACAGACCCCAATCAAAAACAACGGCCCGTTTCCCTGGCAAAAAAAACTCAGCTGCCCCGCTTCTGGATGGGAGATTGCAGGAGGCACTTGACACTGTCAAACCAACCCGACTTGGCACTGGTGCCACCTTGGCTCTGGGAACCATCCTGCGTTTCGTGGATTCTAAGGAGCCAGCCGGCCACTCCCAGCCACAGGCCCCCAAACACAAACAATGGCCCATTTCCCTGGCAAACAAAACTCGCCTGCCAACTTTTTGATGGCAGATTGCAGGAGGCACTTGGTACTATCAAACCAGCCCAACTTGGCACTGGTGCCACCATGGGTCTGGTAACCATCCTGCCTATCGTAGCTTTTCAGGAGCCAGCCGGTCACTCCCAGCGATAGGCCCCCAGACACAAACCTCGGCCCGTTTCCCTGGCAAACAAAGGTAAGCTGCCCCGCTTCTGGATGGCAGATTGCAGGAGCCACTTGGTACTATCAAACCAGCCCAACTTGGCACTGGTGCAACCTTGGGTCTGGGAACCATCCTGCCTGTCATGGATTTTCAGGAGCCAGCCGTCCACACCCAGCCACAGGGCCCACAAAACCAACCTCGGCCATTGTCCTTGGCAAACAAAACTCAGCTACCCCGCATCTGGATGGCCGATTGCAGGAGCCATTTGGTACTATCAAACCAGCCCAACTTGGCACTGGTACCACCTTGGGTCTGGAAGCCATCATGCGTATGGTTGATTTTCAGGAGTCAGCTGGCCACTCCCAGCCATAGGACCTCAAACACAAACCTCGGCGCATTTCTCTGGCGAACAAAACTCAGCTGCCCCGCTTCTGGATGGCAGATTGCAGGACGCACTTGGTACAATCAAACCAGCCCGACTTGGCCGTGGTGCCACCTTGGATCTGGGAACCATCCTGCCTATCGTGGATTTTCAGGGGCCAGCCGGCCACTCTCAGCCATATGCCCCCAAAAACAAACAACGGCCTTTTTCTCTGGCAAACAAAACTCAACTGCCCCTCTTCTGGATGGCAAATTGCAGGAGCCACTTGGTACTATCAAACCAGCCCAACTTGGCACTGGTGCAGCCTTGGGTCTGGGAACCATCCTGCGTATCGTGGATTTTAAGGAGCCAGCCGGCTACTCCTAGCCACAGGCCCGGAACATAAATCACGGCACTTTTTTCTGGCAAACAATACTTATCTGCCCCGCTTCTGGATGGCAGATTGCAGGAGCCACTTGGTACTATCAAACCAGCTCGACTTGGCACTGGTGCCACCTTGGGTCTGGGAACCATCCTGTGTATCGTGGATTCTAAGGAGCCAGCCGGCCACTCCCAGCCATATGCACCCAAACACAAACAACGGCGCTTTTCCCTGGAAAACAAAACTCGCCTGCCAAATTTTTGATGGCAGATTGCAGGAGCCACTTGGTACTATCAAACCAGCCCAACTTGGCACTGGTGCCACCATGGGTCTGGTAACCATCCTGCCTATCGTAGCTTTTCAGGAGCCAGCCGGTCACTCCCAGCCATAGGCCCCCAGACACAAACCTCAGCCCATTTCCCTGGCAAAGGAAACTAAGCTGCCCCGCTTCTGGATGGCAGATTGTAGGAGCCACTTGGTACTGTCAAAACAGCCTGACTTGGCACAGGTGCCTCATTGGGTCTGGGAACCATCCTGCCTGTCATGGAGTCTAAGGAGCCAGACGGCCACTCCCAGCCGTATGCCTCCAAAAACAAACCACGGACATTTTCTCTGGCCAACAAAACTCAACTGCCCCGCTTCTGGATGGCAGATTGCAGGAGTCACTTTGAACCATAGAACCAGCCCGACATGGCACTGGTGCCACCTTGGATCTGGGAACCATCCTGCCTATCGTGGATTTTCAGGGGCCAGCCAGCCACTCTCAGCCATATGCCCCCAAACACAAACCACGGCCCATTTCCCTGGCAAACAAAATTCAGCTGCCCCGCTTCTGGATGGCAGTTTGCAGGAGCCACTTGGGACTATCAAACCAGCCCAACTTGGCACTGGTATCACCTTGGATCTGGGATCCATCCTGCCTAGCGTGGATTTTCAGGGGCCAGCCGGCCACTCCCAGCCATATGCCCCCAAACACAAACCTCGGCCCTTTTCTCTGGCAAACAAAACTAAACTGCCCCTTTTCTGGATGGCGGTTTGCAGGACGCACTTGGTACTACAAAAAACAGCTTGACTTGGCACTGGTGCCACCTTGGGTCTGGTTACCTTCCTGCGTATCTTGCATTTTAAGCACCCAGCCGGCCACTCCCAGCCATATGCACCCAAACACAACCCATGGCCCTTTTCTCTGGCAAAAAAAACTCAGCTGCCCAGCTTCTGGATGGCAGATTGCAGGAGCCACTTGGTACTATCAAAACAGCCCGACTTTGCACTGGTGCCACCTTGGGTCTGGGAACCATCCTGCGTATTGTGGATTGTCAGGAGCCAGCCGACCACTCTCGGCCACAGACCCCAATCAAAAACAACGGCCCGTTTCCCTGGCAAACAAAACTAAACTTCCCCGCTTCTGGATGGGAGATTGCAGGAGGCACTTGCAACTATCCAACCAGCCCGACTTGGCAGTGGTGCCACCTTCGGTCTGGGAACCATCCTGCCTATCGTGGATTTTCAGGAAACAGCCGGCCACTCCCAGCCATATGCCTCCAGACACAAACCTCGGCCCGTTTCTCTGGCAAACAAAAGTTAGCTGCCCCGCTTCTGGATGGCAGATTGCAGGAGCCACTTGGTACTATCAAACCAGCCCAACTTGGCACTGGTGCAGCCTTGGGTCTGGGAACCATCCTGCGTATCGTGGATTTTAAGGAGCCAGCCGGCTACTCCTAGCCACAGGCCCGGAACATAAATCACGGCACTTTTTTCTGGCAAACAAAACTTATCTGCCCCGCTTCTGGATGGCAGATTGCAGGAGCCACTTGGTACTATCAAACCAGCTCGACTTGGCACTGGTGCCACCTTGGGTCTGGGAACCATCCTGTGTATCGTGGATTCTAAGGAGCCAGCCGGCCACTCCCAGCCATATGCACCCAAACACAAACAACGGCGCTTTTCCCTGGAAAACAAAACTCGCCTGCCAAATTTTTGATGGCAGATTGCAGGAGCCACTTGGTACTATCAAACCAGCCCAACTTGGCACTGGTGCCACCATGGGTCTGGTAACCATCCTGCCTATCGTAGCTTTTCAGGAGCTAGCCGGTCACTCCCAGCCATAGGCCCCCAGACACAAACCTCAGCCCATTTCCCTGGCAAAGGAAACTAAGCTGCCCCGCTTCTGGATGGCAGATTGTAGGAGCCACTTGGTACTGTCAAAGCAGCCTGACTTGGCACAGGTGCCTCATTGGGTCTGGGAACCATCCTGCCTGTCAAGGATTCTAAGGAGCCAGACGGCCACTCCCAGCCGTATGCCTCCAAAAACAAACCACGGACATTTTCTCTGGCCAACAAAACTCAACTGCCCCGCTTCTGGATGGCAGATTGCAGGAGTCACTTTGAACCATAGAACCAGCCCGACTTGGCAGTGGTGCCACCTTGGATCTGGGAACCATCCTGCCTATCGTGGATTTTCAGGGGCCAGCCAGCCACTCTCAGCCATATGCCCCCAAACACAAACCACGGCCCATTTCCCTGGCAAACAAAATTCAGCTGCCCCGCTTCTGGATGGCAGTTTGCAGGAGCCACTTGGGACTATCAAACCAGCCCAACTTGGCACTGGTATCACCTTGGATCTGGGAACCATCCTGCCTAGCGTGGATTTTCAGGGGCCAGCCGGCCACTCCCAGCCATATGCCCCCAAACACAAACCTCGGCCCTTTTCTCTGGCAAACAAAACTCAACTGCCCCTTTTCTGGATGGCAAATTGCAGGACGCACTTGGTACTACAAAAAACAGCTTGACTTGGCACTGGTGCCACCTTGGGTCTGGTTACCTTCCTGCGTATCTTGCATTTTAAGGAGCCAGACGGCCACTCCCAGCCATATGCACCCAAACACAACCCATGGCCCTTTTCTCTGGCAAAAAAAACTCAGCTGCCCAGCTTCTGGATGGCAGATTGCAGGAGCCACTTGGTACTATCAAACCAGCCCGACTTTGCACTGGTGCCACCTTGGGTCTGGGAACCATCCTGCGTATTGTGGATTGTCAGGAGCCAGCCGACCACTCTCGGCCACAGACCCCAATCAAAAACAACGGCCCGTTTCCCTGGCAAACAAAACTAAACTTCCCCGCTTCTGGATGGGAGATTGCAGGAGGCACTTGCTACTATCCAACCAGCCCGACTTGGCAGTGGTGCCACATTCGGTCTGGGAACCATCCTGCCTATCGTGGATTTTCAGGAAACAGCCGGCCACTCCCAGCCATATGCCTCCAGACACAAACCTCGGCCCGTTTCTCTGGCAAACAAAAGTTAGCTGCCCCGCTTCTGGATGGCAGATTGCAGGAGCCACTTGGTACTATCAAACCAGCTCAACTTGGCACTGGTGCCACCTTGGGTCTGGGAACCATCCTGTGTATCGTGGATTCTGAGGAGCCAGCCGGCCACTCCCAGCCATATGCACCCAAACACAAACAACGGCGCTTTTCCCTGGAAAACAAAACTCGCCTGCCAAATTTTTGATGGCAGATTGCAGGAGCCACTTGGTACTATCAAACCAGCCCAACTTGGCACTGGTGCCACTATGGGTCTGGTAACCATCCTGCCTATTGTAGCTTTTCAGGAGCCAGCCGGTCACTCCCAGCCATAGCCCCCAGAAACAAACCTCAGCCCGTTTCCCTGGCAAAGGAAACTAAGCTGCCCAGCTTCTGGATGGCAAATTGCAGGAGTCACTTTGCACCATCAAACCAGCCGGACTTGGCACTGGTGCCACCTTGGATCTGGGAACCATCCTGCCTAGCGTGGATTTTCAGGGGCCAGCCGGCCACTCTCAGCCATAGGCCCCCAAACACAAACCACGGCCTTTTTCTTTGGCAAACAAAACTCAACTGCCCCTCTTCTGGATGGCAAATTGCAGGAGCCACTTGGGACTATCAAACCAGCCCAACTTGGCACTGGTACCACCTTGGATCTGGGAACCATCCTGCCTAGCGTGGATTTTCAGGGGCCAGCCGGCCACTCTCAGCCATATGCCCCCAGACAAAAACCTCGGCCCGTTTCCCTAGCAAACAAAAGTAAGCTGCCCCGCTTCTGGATGGCAGATTGCAGGAGCCACTTGGTACTATCAAACCAGCCCAACTTGGCACTGGTGCCACCTTGGATCTGGGAACCATCCTGCGTATCGTACATATTCAGGAACCAGCCGAACACTGCTGGCCATAGGCCCCCAGACACAAACCTTGGCACGTTTCCCTGGCAAACAAAAGTAAGCTGCCCCGCTTCTGGATGGCAGATTTCGGGAGCCACTTGGTACTATCAAACCAGCCCAACTTGGCACTGGTGCCACCTTGGCTCTGGGAACCATCCTGCCTATCGTGGATTTTCAGGAAACAGCCGGCCACTCCCAGCCACAGGCCCCCAAACACAAACCACGGCCCATTTCCCTGGCAAACAAAACTCAGCTGCCCCGCATCTGGATGGCAGTTTGCAGGAGCCACTTGGGACTATCAAACCAGCCCAACTTGGCACTGGTACCACCTTGGATCTGGGAACCATCCTACCTAGCGTGGATTTTCAGGGGCCAGCCGGCCACTCTCAGCCATATGCCCCCAAACACAAACCTCGGCCCTTTTCTCTGGCAAACAAAACTCAACTGCCCCTATTCTGGATGGCAAATTGTAGGACGCACTTGGTACTACAAAAACAGCCCGACTTCGCACTGGTGCCACCATGGGTCTGGTTACCATCCTGCGTATCGTGCATTTTAAGGAGCCAGCTGGCCACTCCCAGCCATATGCCCCCAAACACAAACCACGGCCCTTTTCCCTGGCAAACAAAACTCAGGATCCCCGCTTCTGGATTGAGATTGCAGGAGCCACTTTGCACCATCAAACCAGCCCGACATGGCACTGGTGCCACCTTGGATCTGGGAACCATCCTGCCTATTGTGGATTTTCAGGGGCCAGCCGGCCACTCTCAGCCATATGCCCCCAAACAGAAACCACGGCCCTTTTCTCTGGCAAACAAAACTCAACTGCCCCTCTTCTGGATGGCAAATTGCAGGAGCCACTTGGTACTATCAAACCAGCCTGACTTTGCTTTGGTGCTATCTTTGGTCTGGGAACCATCCTGCCTATTGTGGATTTTCAAGAGCCAGCCGGTCACTCTCAGCCATATGCCCCCAGACAAAAACCTCGGCCCGTTTCCCTAGCAAACAAAAGTAAGCTGCCCCGCTTCTGGATGGCAGATTGCAGGAGCCACTTGGTACTATCAAACCAGCCCAACTTGGCACTGGTGCCACCTTGGATCTGGGAACCATCCTGCGTATCGTACATATTCAGGAACCAGCCGAACACTGCTGGCCATAGGCCCCCAGACACAAACCTTGGCACGTTTCCCTGGCAAACAAAAGTAAGCTGCCCCGCTTCTGGATGGCAGATTGCGGGAGCCACTTGGTACTATCAAACCAGCCCAACTTGGCACTGGTGCCACCTTGGCTCTGGGAACCATCCTGCCTATCGTGGATTTTCAGGAAACAGCCGGCCTCTCCCAGCCACAGGCCCCCAAACACAAACCACGGCCCATTTCCCTGGCAAACAAAACTC
Organism: Melospiza melodia melodia; assembly: GCF_035770615.1. Classification (NCBI taxonomy): domain Eukaryota; kingdom Metazoa; phylum Chordata; class Aves; order Passeriformes; family Passerellidae; genus Melospiza; species Melospiza melodia. Next base: position 43,845,618 of record NC_086198.1, read on the forward strand.
AGCTGCCCCGCATCTGGATGGCAGTTTGCAGGAGCCACTTGGGACTATCAAACCAGCCCAACTTGGCACTGGTACCACCTTGGATCTGGGAACCATCCTACCTAGCGTGGATTTTCAGGGGCCAGCCGGCCACTCTCAGCCATATGCCCCCAAACACAAACCTCGGCCCTTTTCTCTGGCAAACAAAACTCAACTGCCCCTATTCTGGATGGCAAATTGTAGGACGCACTTGGTACTACAAAAACAGCCCGACTTCGCACTGGTGCCACCATGGGTCTGGTTACCATCCTGCGTATCGTGCATTTTAAGGAGCCAGCTGGCCACTCCCAGCCATATGCCCCCAAACACAAACCACGGCCCTTTTCCCTGGCAAACAAAACTCAGGATCCCCGCTTCTGGATTGAGATTGCAGGAGCCACTTTGCACCATCAAACCAGCCCGACATGGCACTGGTGCCACCTTGGATCTGGGAACCATCCTGCCTATTGTGGATTTTCAGGGGCCAGCCGGCCACTCTCAGCCATATGCCCCCAAACAGAAACCACGGCCCTTTTCTCTGGCAAACAAAACTAAACTGCCCCTCTTCTGGATGGCAAATTGCAGGACGCACATGGTACTACAAAAAACAGCTTGACTTGGCACTGGTGCCACCTTGGCTCTGGGAACCATCCTGCCTATCGTGGATTTTCAGGAAACAGCCGGCCACTCCCAGCCACAGGCCCCCAAACACAAACCACGGCCCATTTCCCTGGCAAACAAAACTCAGCTGCCCCGCATCTGGATGGCAGTTTGCAGGAGCCACTTGGGACTATCAAACCAGCCCAACTTGGCACTGGTACCACCTTGGATCTGGGAACCATCCTGCCTATGGTGGATTTTCAGGAGCCAGCCGGCCACTCCCAGCCATATGCACCCAAACACAACCCATGGCCCTTTTCTCTGGCAAACAAAACTCAGCTTCCCAGCTTCTGGATGGCAGATTGCAGGAGCCACTTGGTACTATGAAACCAGCCCGACTTTGCACTGGTGCCACCTTGGGTCTGGGAACCATCCTGCGTATTGTGGATTGTCAGGAGCCAGCCGACCACTCTCGGCCACAGACCCCAATCAAAAACAACGGCCCGTTTCCCTGGCAAAAAAAACTCAGCTGCCCCGCTTCTGGATGGGAGATTGCAGGAGGCACTTGACACTGTCAAACCAACCCGACTTGGCACTGGTGCCACCTTTGGTCTGGTTACCGTCCTGCGTATCGTGGATTTTCAGGAGCCAGCCGGCCACTGCCAGCCACAGGCCCCCAAACACAAACCACAGCCATTTACTCTGGCAAACAAAACTCAGGTGCCCCGCTTCTGGATGGCAGATTGCAGGAGGCACTTGGTACTATCAAACCAGCCCAACTCGGCACTGGTGCAACCTTGGGTCTGGGAACCATCCTGCGTATTGTGGATTTTAAGGAGCCAGTCGGCTACTCCCAGCCACAGGCCCCCAAAAAAACAACGGCCCTTTCTTCTGGCAATCAAAACTTAGCTGCCCCGCTTCTGGATGGCAGATTGCAGGAGGCACTTGCTACTATCCAACCAGCCCGACTTGGCACTGGTGCCACCTTGGCTCTGGGAACCATCCTGCGTTTCGTGGATTCTAAGGAGCCAGCCGGCCACTCCCAGCCACAGGCCCTCAAACACAAACAACGGCCCATTTCCCTGGCAAAGAAAACTCGCCTGCCTACATTTTGATGGCAGATTGCAGGAGGCACTTGGTACTATCAAACCAGCCCAACTTGGCACTGGTGCCACCATGGGTCTGGTAACCATCCTGCCTATCGTAGCTTTTCAGGAGCCAGCCGGTCACTCCCAGCGATAGGCCCCCAGACACAAACCTCAGCCCGTTTCCCTGGCAAACAAAAGTAAGCTGCCCCGCTTCTGGATGGCAGATTGCAGGAGCCACTTGGTACTATCAAACCAGCCCAACTTGGCACTGGTGCAACCTTGGGTCTGGGAACCATCCTGCCTGTCATGGATTTTCAGGAGCCAGCCGTCCACACCCAGCCACAGGGCCCACAAAACCAACCACGGCCATTGTCCTTGGCAAACAAAACTCAGCTACCCCGCATCTGGATGGCCGATTGCAGGAGCCATTTGGTACTATCAAACCAGCCCAACTTGGCACTGGTACCACCTTGGGTCTGGAAGCCATCATGCGTATGGTTGATTTTCAGGAGTCAGCTGGCCACTCCCAGCCATAGGACCTCAAACACAAACCTCGGCGCAGTTCTCTGGCGAACAAAACTCAGCTGCCCCGCTTCTGGATGGCAGATTGCAGGACGCACTTGGTACAATCAAACCAGCCCGACTTGGCCCTGGTGCCACCTTGGATCTGGGAACCATCCTGCCTATCGTGGATTTTCAGGGGCCAGCCGGCCACTCTCAGCCATATGCCCCCAAAAACAAACCACGGCCTTTTTCTCTGGCAAACAAAACTCAACTGCCCCTCTTCTGGATGGCAAATTGCAGGAGCCACTTGGTACTATCAAACCAGCCCAACTTGCCACTGGTGCAACCTTTGGTCTGGGAACCATCCTGCCTATTGTGGATTTTCAGGAGCCAGCCGGTCACTCCCAGCCATATGCCTCCAGACACAAACCTCGGCCCGTTTCTCTGGCAAAAAAAAGTTAGCTGCCCCGCTCCTGGATGGCAGATTGCAGGAGCCACTTGGTACTATCAAACCAGCCCAACTTGGCACTGGTGCAGCCTTGGGTCTGGGAACCATCCTGCGTATCGTGGATTTTAAGGAGCCAGCCGGCTACTCCTAGCCACAGGCCCGGAACATAAATCACGGCACTTTTTTCTGGCAAACAAAACTTATCTGCCCCGCTTCTGGATGGCAGATTGCAGGAGCCACTTGGTACTATCAAACCAGCTCGACTTGGCACTGGTGCCACCTTGGGTCTGGGAACCATCCTGTGTATCGTGGATTCTAAGGAGCCAGCCGGCCACTCCCAGCCATATGCACCCAAACACAAACAACGGCGCTTTTCCCTGGAAAACAAAACTCGCCTGCCAAATTTTTGATGGCAGATTGCAGGAGCCACTTGGTACTATCAAACCAGCCCAACTTGGCACTGGTGCCACCATGGGTCTGGTAACCATCCTGCCTATCGTAGCTTTTCAGGAGCTAGCCGGTCACTCCCAGCCATAGGCCCCCAGACACAAACCTCAGCCCATTTCCCTGGCAAAGGAAACTAAGCTGCCCCGCTTCTGGATGGCAGATTGTAGGAGCCACTTGGTACTGTCAAAGCAGCCTGACTTGGCACAGGTGCCTCATTGGGTCTGGGAACCATCCTGCCTGTCAAGGATTCTAAGGAGCCAGACGGCCACTCCCAGCCGTATGCCTCCAAAAACAAACCACGGACATTTTCTCTGGCCAACAAAACTCAACTGCCCCGCTTCTGGATGGCAGATTGCAGGAGTCACTTTGAACCATAGAACCAGCCCGACTTGGCAGTGGTGCCACCTTGGATCTGGGAACCATCCTGCCTATCGTGGATTTTCAGGGGCCAGCCAGCCACTCTCAGCCATATGCCCCCAAACACAAACCACGGCCCATTTCCCTGGCAAACAAAATTCAGCTGCCCCGCTTCTGGATGGCAGTTTGCAGGAGCCACTTGGGACTATCAAACCAGCCCAACTTGGCACTGGTATCACCTTGGATCTGGGAACCATCCTGCCTAGCGTGGATTTTCAGGGGCCAGCCGGCCACTCCCAGCCATATGCCCCCAAACACAAACCTCGGCCCTTTTCTCTGGCAAACAAAACTCAACTGCCCCTTTTCTGGATGGCAAATTGCAGGACGCACTTGGTACTACAAAAAACAGCTTGACTTGGCACTGGTGCCACCTTGGGTCTGGTTACCTTCCTGCGTATCTTGCATTTTAAGGAGCCAGACGGCCACTCCCAGCCATATGCACCCAAACACAACCCATGGCCCTTTTCTCTGGCAAAAAAAACTCAGCTGCCCAGCTTCTGGATGGCAGATTGCAGGAGCCACTTGGTACTATCAAACCAGCCCGACTTTGCACTGGTGCCACCTTGGGTCTGGGAACCATCCTGCGTATTGTGGATTGTCAGGAGCCAGCCGACCACTCTCGGCCACAGACCCCAATCAAAAACAACGGCCCGTTTCCCTGGCAAACAAAACTAAACTTCCCCGCTTCTGGATGGGAGATTGCAGGAGGCACTTGCTACTATCCAACCAGCCCGACTTGGCAGTGGTGCCACATTCGGTCTGGGAACCATCCTGCCTATCGTGGATTTTCAGGAAACAGCCGGCCACTCCCAGCCATATGCCTCCAGACACAAACCTCGGCCCGTTTCTCTGGCAAACAAAAGTTAGCTGCCCCGCTTCTGGATGGCAGATTGCAGGAGCCACTTGGTACTATCAAACCAGCTCAACTTGGCACTGGTGCCACCTTGGGTCTGGGAACCATCCTGTGTATCGTGGATTCTGAGGAGCCAGCCGGCCACTCCCAGCCATATGCACCCAAACACAAACAACGGCGCTTTTCCCTGGAAAACAAAACTCGCCTGCCAAATTTTTGATGGCAGATTGCAGGAGCCACTTGGTACTATCAAACCAGCCCAACTTGGCACTGGTGCCACTATGGGTCTGGTAACCATCCTGCCTATTGTAGCTTTTCAGGAGCCAGCCGGTCACTCCCAGCCATAGCCCCCAGAAACAAACCTCAGCCCGTTTCCCTGGCAAAGGAAACTAAGCTGCCCAGCTTCTGGATGGCAAATTGCAGGAGTCACTTTGCACCATCAAACCAGCCGGACTTGGCACTGGTGCCACCTTGGATCTGGGAACCATCCTGCCTAGCGTGGATTTTCAGGGGCCAGCCGGCCACTCTCAGCCATAGGCCCCCAAACACAAACCACGGCCTTTTTCTTTGGCAAACAAAACTCAACTGCCCCTCTTCTGGATGGCAAATTGCAGGAGCCACTTGGGACTATCAAACCAGCCCAACTTGGCACTGGTACCACCTTGGATCTGGGAACCATCCTGCCTAGCGTGGATTTTCAGGGGCCAGCCGGCCACTCTCAGCCATATGCCCCCAGACAAAAACCTCGGCCCGTTTCCCTAGCAAACAAAAGTAAGCTGCCCCGCTTCTGGATGGCAGATTGCAGGAGCCACTTGGTACTATCAAACCAGCCCAACTTGGCACTGGTGCCACCTTGGATCTGGGAACCATCCTGCGTATCGTACATATTCAGGAACCAGCCGAACACTGCTGGCCATAGGCCCCCAGACACAAACCTTGGCACGTTTCCCTGGCAAACAAAAGTAAGCTGCCCCGCTTCTGGATGGCAGATTTCGGGAGCCACTTGGTACTATCAAACCAGCCCAACTTGGCACTGGTGCCACCTTGGCTCTGGGAACCATCCTGCCTATCGTGGATTTTCAGGAAACAGCCGGCCACTCCCAGCCACAGGCCCCCAAACACAAACCACGGCCCATTTCCCTGGCAAACAAAACTCAGCTGCCCCGCATCTGGATGGCAGTTTGCAGGAGCCACTTGGGACTATCAAACCAGCCCAACTTGGCACTGGTACCACCTTGGATCTGGGAACCATCCTACCTAGCGTGGATTTTCAGGGGCCAGCCGGCCACTCTCAGCCATATGCCCCCAAACACAAACCTCGGCCCTTTTCTCTGGCAAACAAAACTCAACTGCCCCTATTCTGGATGGCAAATTGTAGGACGCACTTGGTACTACAAAAACAGCCCGACTTCGCACTGGTGCCACCATGGGTCTGGTTACCATCCTGCGTATCGTGCATTTTAAGGAGCCAGCTGGCCACTCCCAGCCATATGCCCCCAAACACAAACCACGGCCCTTTTCCCTGGCAAACAAAACTCAGGATCCCCGCTTCTGGATTGAGATTGCAGGAGCCACTTTGCACCATCAAACCAGCCCGACATGGCACTGGTGCCACCTTGGATCTGGGAACCATCCTGCCTATTGTGGATTTTCAGGGGCCAGCCGGCCACTCTCAGCCATATGCCCCCAAACAGAAACCACGGCCCTTTTCTCTGGCAAACAAAACTCAACTGCCCCTCTTCTGGATGGCAAATTGCAGGAGCCACTTGGTACTATCAAACCAGCCTGACTTTGCTTTGGTGCTATCTTTGGTCTGGGAACCATCCTGCCTATTGTGGATTTTCAAGAGCCAGCCGGTCACTCTCAGCCATATGCCCCCAGACAAAAACCTCGGCCCGTTTCCCTAGCAAACAAAAGTAAGCTGCCCCGCTTCTGGATGGCAGATTGCAGGAGCCACTTGGTACTATCAAACCAGCCCAACTTGGCACTGGTGCCACCTTGGATCTGGGAACCATCCTGCGTATCGTACATATTCAGGAACCAGCCGAACACTGCTGGCCATAGGCCCCCAGACACAAACCTTGGCACGTTTCCCTGGCAAACAAAAGTAAGCTGCCCCGCTTCTGGATGGCAGATTGCGGGAGCCACTTGGTACTATCAAACCAGCCCAACTTGGCACTGGTGCCACCTTGGCTCTGGGAACCATCCTGCCTATCGTGGATTTTCAGGAAACAGCCGGCCACTCCCAGCCACAGGCCCCCAAACACAAACCACGGCCCATTTCCCTGGCAAACAAAACTCAGCTGCCCCGCATCTGGATGGCAGTTTGCAGGAGCCACTTGGGACTATCAAACCAGCCCAACTTGGCACTGGTACCACCTTGGATCTGGGAACCATCCTACCTAGCGTGGATTTTCAGGGGCCAGCCGGCCACTCTCAGCCATATGCCCCCAAACACAAACCTCGGCCCTTTTCTCTGGCAAACAAAACTCAACTGCCCCTATTCTGGATGGCAAATTGTAGGACGCACTTGGTACTACAAAAACAGCCCGACTTCGCACTGGTGCCACCATGGGTCTGGTTACCATCCTGCGTATCGTGCATTTTAAGGAGCCAGCTGGCCACTCCCAGCCATATGCCCCCAAACACAAACCACGGCCCTTTTCCCTGGCAAACAAAACTCAGGATCCCCGCTTCTGGATTGAGATTGCAGGAGCCACTTTGCACCATCAAACCAGCCCGACATGGCACTGGTGCCACCTTGGATCTGGGAACCATCCTGCCTATTGTGGATTTTCAGGGGCCAGCCGGCCACTCTCAGCCATATGCCCCCAAACAGAAACCACGGCCCTTTTCTCTGGCAAACAAAACTAAACTGCCCCTCTTCTGGATGGCAAATTGCAGGACGCACATGGTACTACAAAAAACAGCTTGACTTGGCACTGGTGCCACCTTGGCTCTGGGAACCATCCTGCCTATCGTGGATTTTCAGGAAACAGCCGGCCACTCCCAGCCACAGGCCCCCAAACACAAACCACGGCCCATTTCCCTGGCAAACAAAACTCAGCTGCCCCGCATCTGGATGGCAGTTTGCAGGAGCCACTTGGGACTATCAAACCAGCCCAACTTGGCACTGGTACCACCTTGGATCTGGGAACCATCCTGCCTATGGTGGATTTTCAGGAGCCAGCCGGCCACTCCCAGCCATATGCACCCAAACACAACCCATGGCCCTTTTCTCTGGCAAACAAAACTCAGCTTCCCAGCTTCTGGATGGCAGATTGCAGGAGCCACTTGGTACTATGAAACCAGCCCGACTTTGCACTGGTGCCACCTTGGGTCTGGGAACCATCCTGCGTATTGTGGATTGTCAGGAGCCAGCCGACCACTCTCGGCCACAGACCCCAATCAAAAACAACGGCCCGTTTCCCTGGCAAAAAAAACTCAGCTGCCCCGCTTCTGGATGGGAGATTGCAGGAGGCACTTGACACTGTCAAACCAACCCGACTTGGCACTGGTGCCACCTTTGGTCTGGTTACCGTCCTGCGTATCGTGGATTTTCAGGAGCCAGCCGGCCACTGCCAGCCACAGGCCCCCAAACACAAACCACAGCCATTTACTCTGGCAAACAAAACTCAGGTGCCCCGCTTCTGGATGGCAGATTGCAGGAGGCACTTGGTACTATCAAACCAGCCCAACTCGGCACTGGTGCAACCTTGGGTCTGGGAACCATCCTGCGTATTGTGGATTTTAAGGAGCCAGTCGGCTACTCCCAGCCACAGGCCCCCAAAAAAACAACGGCCCTTTCTTCTGGCAATCAAAACTTAGCTGCCCCGCTTCTGGATGGCAGATTGCAGGAGGCACTTGCTACTATCCAACCAGCCCGACTTGGCACTGGTGCCACCTTGGCTCTGGGAACCATCCTGCGTTTCGTGGATTCTAAGGAGCCAGCCGGCCACTCCCAGCCACAGGCCCTCAAACACAAACAACGGCCCATTTCCCTGGCAAAGAAAACTCGCCTGCCTACATTTTGATGGCAGATTGCAGGAGGCACTTGGTACTATCAAACCAGCCCAACTTGGCACTGGTGCCACCATGGGTCTGGTAACCATCCTGCCTATCGTAGCTTTTCAGGAGCCAGCCGGTCACTCCCAGCGATAGGCCCCCAGACACAAACCTCAGCCCGTTTCCCTGGCAAACAAAAGTAAGCTGCCCCGCTTCTGGATGGCAGATTGCAGGAGCCACTTGGTACTATCAAACCAGCCCAACTTGGCACTGGTGCAACCTTGGGTCTGGGAACCATCCTGCCTGTCATGGATTTTCAGGAGCCAGCCGTCCACACCCAGCCACAGGGCCCACAAAACCAACCACGGCCATTGTCCTTGGCAAACAAAACTCAGCTACCCCGCATCTGGATGGCCGATTGCAGGAGCCATTTGGTACTATCAAACCAGCCCAACTTGGCACTGGTACCACCTTGGGTCTGGAAGCCATCATGCGTATGGTTGATTTTCAGGAGTCAGCTGGCCACTCCCAGCCATAGGACCTCAAACACAAACCTCGGCGCAGTTCTCTGGCGAACAAAACTCAGCTGCCCCGCTTCTGGATGGCAGATTGCAGGACGCACTTGGTACAATCAAACCAGCCCGACTTGGCCCTGGTGCCACCTTGGATCTGGGAACCATCCTGCCTATCGTGGATTTTCAGGGGCCAGCCGGCCACTCTCAGCCATATGCCCCCAAAAACAAACCACGGCCTTTTTCTCTGGCAAACAAAACTCAACTGCCCCTCTTCTGGATGGCAAATTGCAGGAGCCACTTGGTACTATCAAACCAGCCCAACTTGCCACTGGTGCAACCTTTGGTCTGGGAACCATCCTGCCTATTGTGGATTTTCAGGAGCCAGCCGGTCACTCCCAGCCATATGCCTCCAGACACAAACCTCGGCCCGTTTCTCTGGCAAAAAAAAGTTAGCTGCCCCGCTCCTGGATGGCAGATTGCAGGAGCCACTTTGTACTATCAAACCAGCCCAACTTGGCACTGGTGCAGCCTTGGGTCTGGGAACCATCCTGCGTATCGTGGATTTTAAGGAGCCAGCCGGCTACTCCTAGCCACAGGCCCGGAACATAAATCACGGCACTTTTTTCTGGCAAACAAAACTTATCTGCCCCGCTTCTGGATGGCAGATTGCAGGAGCCACTTGGTACTATCAAACCAGCCCGACTTGGCACTGGTGCCACCTTGGGTCTGGGAACCATCCTGTGTATCGTGGATTCTAAGGAGCCAGCCGGCCACTCCCAGCCATATGCACCCAAACACAAACAACGGCGCTTTTCCCTGGAAAACAAAACTCGCCTGCCAAATTTTTGATGGCAGATTGCAGGAGCCACTTGGTACTATCAAACCAGCCCAACTTGGCACTGGTGCCACCATGGGTCTGGTCACCATCCTGCCTATCGTAGCTTTTCAGGAGCCAGCCGGTCACACCCAGCCATAGGCCCCCAGACACAAACCTCAGCCCATTTCCCTGGCAAAGGAAACTAAGCTGCCCCGCTTCTGGATGGCAGATTGTAGGAGCCACTTGGTACTGTCAAAGCAGCCCGACTTGGCACAGGTGCCTCATTGGGTCTGGGAACCATCCTGCCTGTCATGGATTCTAAGGAGCCAGACGGCCACTCCCAGCCGTATGCCTCCAAAAGCAAACCACGGACATTTTCTCTGGCCAACAAAACTCAACTGCCCCGCTTCTGGATGGCAGATTGCAGGAGTCACTTTGAACCATAGAACCAGCCCGACTTGGCAGTGGTGCCACCTTGGATCTGGGAACCATCCTGCCTATCGTGGATTTTCAGGGGCCAGCCAGCCACTCTCAGCCATATGCCCCCAAACACAAACCATGGCCCATTTCCCTGGCAAACAAAATTCAGCTGCCCCGCTTCTGGATGGCAGTTTGCAGGAGCCACTTGGGACTATCAAACCAGCCCAACTTGGCACTGGTATCACCTTGGATCTGGGAACCATCCTGCCTAGCGTGGATTTTCAGGGGCCAGCCGGCCACTCCCAGCCATATGCCCCCAAACACAAACCTCGGCCTTTTTCTCTGGCAAACAAAACTCAACTGCCCCTTTTCTGGATGGCAAATTGCAGGACGCACTTGGTACTACAAAAAACAGCTTGACTTGGCACTGGTGCCACCTTGGGTCTGGTTACCTTCCTGCGTATCTTGCATTTTAAGGAGCCAGCCGGCCACTCCCAGCCATACGCACCCAAACACAACCCATGGCCCTTTTCTCTGGCAAAAAAAACTCAGCTGCCCAGCTTCTGGATGGCAGATTGCAGGAGTCACTTGGTACTATCAAACCAGCCCGACTTTGCACTGGTGCCACCTTGGGTCTGGGAACCATCCTGCGTATTGTGGATTGTCAGGAGCCAGCCGACCACTATCGGCCACAGACCCCAATCAAAAACAACGGCCCGTTTCCCTGGCAAACAAAACTCAACTTCCCCGCTTCTGGATGGGAGATTGCAGGAGGCACTTGCTACTATCCAACCAGCCCGACTTGGCACTGGTGCCACCTTGGGTCTGGGAACCATCCTGCCTATCGTGGATTTTCAGGAAACAGCCGGCCACTCCCAGCCACAGGCCCCCAAACACAAACCACGGCCCATTTCCCTGGCAAACAAAACTCAGCTGCCCCGCTTCTGGATGGCAGTTTGCAGGAGCCACTTGGGACTATCAAACCAGCCCAACTTGGCACTGGTACCACCTTGGATCTGGGAACCATCCTGCCTAGCGTGGATTTTCAGGGGCCAGCCGGCCACTCCCAGCCATATGCCCCCAAACAAAAACCTCGGCCGTTTTCTCTGGCAAACAAAACTCAACTGCCCCTCTTCTGGATGGCAAATTGTGGGACGCACTTGGTACTACAAAAACAGCCCGACTTGGCACTGGTGCCACCATGGGTCTGGTTACCATCCTGCGTATCGTGCATTTTAAGGAGCCAGCTGGCCACTCCCAGCCATATGCCCCCAAACACAAACCACGGCCCATTTCCCTGGCAAACAAAACTCAGGATCCCCGCTTCTGGATGGAGATTGCAGGAGCCACTTTGCACCATCAAACCAGCCCGACATGGCACTGGTGCCACCTTGGATCTGGGAACCATCCTGCCTAGCGTGGATTTTCAGGGGCCAGCCGGCCACTCTCAGCCATATGCCCCCAAACAGAAACCACGGCCCTTTTCTCTGGCAAACAAAACTCAACTGCCCCTCTTCTGGATGGCAAATTGCAGGACGCACTTGGTACTACAAAAAACAGCTTGACTTGGCACTGGTGCCACCTTGGTTTCAGGTTACCTTCCTGCGTATCGTGCATTTTAAGGAGCCAGCCGGCCACTCCCAGCCATATGCCCCCAAACACAACCCATGGCCCTTTTCTCTGGCAAACAAAACTCAGCTGCCCAGCTTCTGGATGGCAGATTGCAGGAGCCACTTGGTACTATCAAACCAGCCCGACTTTGCACTGGTGCCACCTTGGGTCTGGGAACCATCCTGCGTATTGTGGATTGTCAGGAGCCAGCCGACCACTCTCGGCCACAGACCCCAATCAAAAACAACGGCCCGTTTCCCTGGCAAAAAAAAGTAAGCTGCCCAGCTTCTGGATGGCCGATTGCAGGAGGCACTTGACACTGTCAAACCAACCCGATTTGGCACTGGTGCCACCTTTGGTCTGGTTACCGTCCTGCGTATCGTGGATTTTCAGGAGCCAGCCGGCCACTGCCAGCCACAGGCCCCCAAACACAAACCACGGCCATTTACTCTGGCAAACAAAACTCAGGTGCCCCGCTTCTGGATGGCAGATTGCAGGAGGCACTTGGTACTATCAAACCAGCCCAACTCGGCACTGGTGCAACCTTGGGTCTGGGAACCATCCTGCCTATCGTGGATTTTAAGGAGCCATTTGGCTACTCCCAGCCACAGGCCCCCAAAAAAACAACGGCCCTTTCTTCTGGCAAACAAAAGTTAGCTGCCCCGCTTCTGGATGGCAGATTGCAGGAGGCACTTGGTACTATCAAACCAGCCCAACTTGGCACTGGTGCCACCATGGGTCTGGTAACCATCCTGCCTATCGTAGCTTTTCAGGAGCCAGCCGGTCACTCCCAGCGATAGGCCCCCAGACACAAACCTCGGCCCGTTTCCCTGGCAAACAAAAGTAAGCTGCCCCGCTTCTGGATGGCAGATTGCAGGAGCCACTTGGTACTATCAAACCAGCCCAACTTGGCACTGGTGCAACCTTGGGTCTGGGAACCATCCTGCGTATCGTGGATTTTCAGGAGCCAGCCGTCCACTCCCAGCCACAGGGCCCACAAAACCAACCACGGCCATTTTCCTTGGCAAACAAAACTCAGCTACCCCGCATCTGGATGGCCGATTGCAGGAGCCATTTGGTAGTATCAAACCAGCCCAACTTGGCACTGGTACCACCTTGGGTCTGGAAGCCATCATGCGTATGGTTGATTTTCTGGAGTCAGCTGGCCACTCCCCGCCATAGGCCCTCAAAGACAAACCTCGGCGCATTTCTCTGGCGAAAAAAACTCAGCTGCCCCGCTTCTGGATGGCAGATTGCAGGACGCACTTGGTACAATCAAACCAGCCCGACTTGGCCGTGGTGCCACCTTGGATCTGGGAACCATCCTGCCTATCGTGGATTTTCAGGGGCCAGCCGGCCACTCTCAGCCATATGCCCCCAAAAACAAACAACGGCCTTTTTCTCTGGCAAACAAAACTCAACTGCCCCTCTTCTGGATGGCAAATTGCAGGAGCCACTTGGTACTATCAAACCAGCCCGACTTGCCACTGGTGCAACCTTGGGTCTGGGAACCATCCTGCCTATCGTGGATTTTCAGGAGCCAGCCGGTCACTCCCAGCCATATGCCTCCAGACACAAACCTCGGCCTGTTTCTCTGGCAAACAAAAGTTAGCTGCCCCGCTTCTGGATGGCAGATTGCAGGAGCCACTTGGTACTATCAAACCAGCCCAACTTGGCACTGGTGCAGCCTTGGGTCTGGGAACCATCCTGCGTATCGTGGATTTTAAGGAGCCAGCCGGCTACTCCTAGCCACAGGCCCGGAACATAAATCACGGCACTTTTTTCTGGCAAACAAAACTTATCTGCCCCGCTTCTGGATGGCAGATTGCAGGAGCCACTTGGTACTATCAAACCAGCTCGACTTGGCACTGGTGCCACCTTGGGTCTGGGTACCATCCTGTGTATCGTGGATTCTAAGGAGCCAGCCGGCCACTCCCAGCCATATGCACCCAAACACAAACAACGGCGCTTTTCCCTGGAAAACAAAACTCGCCTGCCAAATTTTTGATGGCAGATTGCAGGAGCCACTTGGTACTATCAAACCAGCCCAACTTGGCACTGGTGCCACCATGGGTCTGGTAACCATCCTGCCTATCATAGCTTTTCAGGAGCCAGCCGGTCACTCCCAGCCATAGGCCCCCAGACACAAACCTCAGCCCATTTCCCTGGCAAAGGAAACTAAGCTGCCCCGCTTCTGGATGGCAGATTGTAGGAGCCACTTCGTACTGTCAAAGCAGCCCGACTTGGCACAGGTGCCTCATTGGGTCTGGGAACCATCCTGCCTGTCATGGATTCTAAGGAGCCAGACGGCCACTCCCAGCCGTATGCCTCCAAAAACAAACCACGGACATTTTCTCTGGCCAACAAAACTCAACTGCCCCGCTTCTGGATGGCAGATTGCAGGAGTCACTTTGAACCATAGAACCAGCCCGACTTGGCAGTGGTGCCACCTTGGATCTGGGAACCATCCTGCCTATCGTGGATTTTCAGGGGCCAGCCGGCCACTCTCAGCCATATGCCCCCAAACACAAACCACGGCCCATTTCCCTGGCAAACAAAATTCAGCTGCCCCGCTTCTGGATGGCAGTTTGCAGGAGCCACTTGGGACTATCAAACCAGCCCAACTTGGCACTAGTACCACCTTGGATCTGGGAACCATCCTGCCTAGCGTGGATTTTCAGGGGCCAGTCGGCCACTCCCAGCCATATGCCCCAAAACACAAACCTCGGCCCTTTTCTCTGGCAAACAAAACTCAACTGCCCCTCTTCTGGATGGCAAATTGCAGGACGCACTTGGTACTACAAAAAACAGCTTGACTTGGCACTGGTGCCACCTTGGGTCTGGTTACCTTCCTGCGTATCGTGCATTTTAAGGACCCAGCCGACCACTCTCGGCCACAGACCCCAATCAAAAACAACGGCCCTTTTCCCTGGCAAAAAAAACTCAGCTGCCCCGCTTCTGGATGGGAGATTGCAGGAGCCACTTTGCACCATCAAACCAGCCCGACTTGGCACTGGTGCCACCTTTGGTCTGGTTACCGACCTGCGTATCGTGGATTTTCAGGAGCCAGCCGGCCACTGCCAGCCACAGGCCCCCAAACACAAACCACAGCCATTTACTCTGGCAAACAAAACTCAGGTGCCCCGCTTCTGGATGGCAGATTGCAGGAGGCACTTGGTACTATCAAACCAGCCCAACTCGGCACTGGTGCAACCTTGGGTCTGGGAACCATCCTGCCTATCGTGGATTTTAAGGAGCCATTTGGCTACTCCCAGCCACAGGCCCCCAAAAAAACAACGGCCCTTTCTTCTGTCCAACAAAATTTAGCTGCCCCGCTTCTGGATGGCAGATTGCAGGAGGCACTTGGTACTATCAAACCAGCCCAACTTGGCACTGGTGCCACCATGGGTCTGGGAACCATCCTGCGTATCGTGGATTTTCAGGAGCCAGCCGTCCACTCCCAACCACAGGGCCCACAAAACCAACCACGGCCATTATCCTTGGCAAACAAAACTCAGCTACCCCGCATCTGGATGGCCGATTGCAGGAGCCATTTGGTACTATCAAACCAGCCCAACTTGGCACTGGTACCACCTTGGGTCTGGAAGCCATCATGCGTATGGTTGATTTTCAGGAGTCAGCTGGCCACTCCCAGCCATAGGACCTCAAACACAAACCTCGGCGCATTTCTCTGGCGAACAAAACTCAGCTGCCCCGCTTCTGGATGGCAGATTGCGGGACGCACTTGGTACAATCAAACCAACCCGACTTGGCCGTGGTGCCACCTTGGATCTGGGAACCATCCTGCCTATCGTGGATTTTCAGGGGCCAGCCGGCCACTCTCAGCCATATGCCCCCAAAAACAAACCACGGCCTTTTTCTCTGGCAAACAAAACTCAACTGCCCCTCTTCTGGATAGCAAATTGCAGGAGCCGCTTGGTACTATCAAACCAGCCCGACATGCCACTGGTGCAACCTTTGGTCTGGGAACCATCCTGCCTATTGTGGATTTTCAGGAGCCAGCCGGTCACTCCCAGCCATATGCCTCCAGACACAAACCTCGGCCCGTTTCCCTGGCAAACAAAAGTTAGCTGCCCCGCTTCTGGATGGCAGATTGCAGGAGCCACTTGGTACTATCAAACCAGCCCAACATGGCACTGGTGCAGCCTTGGGTCTGGGAACCATCCTGCGTATCGTGGATTTTAAGGAGCCAGCCGGCTCCTCCTAGCCACAGGCCCGGAACATAAATCACGGCAATTTTCTGGAAAACAAAACTTATCTGCCCCGCTTCTGGATGGCAGATTGCAGGAGCCACTTGGTACTATCAAACCAGCTCGACTTGGCACTGGTGCCACCTTGGGTCTGGGAACCATCCTGTGTATCGTGGATTCTAAGGAGCCAGCCGGCCACTCCCAGCCATATGCACCCAAATACAAACAACGGCGCTTTTCCCTGGAAAAGAAACTCGCCTGCCAAATTTTTGATGGCAGATTGCAGGAGCCACTTGGTACTATCAAACAAGCCCAACTTGTCACTGGTGCCACCATGGGTCTGGTAACCATCCTGCCTATCATAGCTTTTCAGGAGCCAGCCGGTCACTCCCAGCGATAGGCCCCCAGACACAAACCTCGGCCCGTTTCCCTGGCAAACAAAAGTAAGCTGCCCCGCTTCTGGATGGCAGATTGTAGGAGCCACTTGGTACTGTCAAAGCAGCCCGACTTGGCACAGGTGCCTCATTGGGTCTGGGAACCATCCTGCCTGTCATGGATTCTAAGGAGCCAGACGGCCACTCCCAGCCGTATGCCACCAAAAACAAAGCACGGACATTTTCTCTGGCAAACAAAATTCAAATGCCCCTCTTCTGGATAGCAAATTGCAGGACGCACTTGGTACTACAAAAATAGCCTGACTTGGCACTGGTGCCACCATGGGTCTGGTTACCATTCTGCGTATCATGCGTTTTAAGGAGCCAGCTGGCCACTCCCAGCGATACGCCCCCAAACACAAACCACGGCCCATTTCCCTGGCAAACAAAACTCAGGATCCCCGCTTCTGGATGGAGATTGCAGGAGCCACTTTGCACCATCAAACCAGCCCGACTTGGCACTGGTGCCACCATGGGTCTGGTTACCATTCTGCGTATCGTGGATTTTAAGGAGCCAGTCGGCTACTCCCAGCCACAGGCCCCCAAAAAAACAACGGCCCTTTCTTCTGGCCAACAAAACTTAGCTGCCCCGCTTCTGGATGGCAGATTGCAGGAGGCACTTGCTACTATCCAACCAGCCCGACTTGGCACTGGTGCCACCTTGGCTCTGGGAACCATCCTGCGTTTCGTGGATTCTAAGGAGCCAGCCGGCCACTCCCAGCCACAGGCCCCCAAACACAAACAACGGCCCATTTCCCTGGCAAAGAAAACTCGCCTGCCAACTTTTTGATGGCAGATTGCAGGAGGCACTTGGTACTATCAAACCAGCCCAACTTGGCACTGGTGCCACCATGGGTCTGGTAACCATCCTGCCTATCGTAGCTTTTCAGGAGCCAGCCGGTCACTCCCAGTGATAGGCCCCCAGACACAAACCTCGACCGGTTTCCCTGGCAAACAAAAGTAAGCTGCCCCGCTTCTGGATGGCAGATTGCAGGAGCCATTTGGTACTATCAAACCAGCCCAACTTGGCACTGGTGCCACCTTGGGTCCGGGAACCATCCTGCGTATCGTGGATTTTCAGGAGCCAGCCGTCCACTCCCAGCCACAGGGCCCACAAAACCAACCACGGCCATTTTCCTTGGCAAACAAAACTCAGCTACCCATTTGGTACTATCAAACCAGCCCAACTTGGCAATGGTACCACCTTGGGTCTGGAAGCCATCATGCGTATGGTTGATTTTCAGGAGTCAGCTGGCCACTCCCAGCCATAGGACCTCAAACACAAACCTCGGCGCATTTCTCTGGCAAACAAAAATCAGCTGCCCCGCTTCTGGATGGCAGATTGCAGGACGCACTTGGTACAATCAAACCAGCCCGACTTGGCCCTGGTGCCACCTTGGATCTGGGAACCATCCTGCCTATCGTGGATTTTCAGGGGCCAGCCGGCCACTCCCAGCCATATGCCCCCCAACACAAACCTCGGCCCTTTTCTCTGGCAAACAAAACTTAGCTGCCCCGCTTCTGGATGACAAATTGCAGGACGCACTAGGTACTACAAAAACAGCCCGACTTGGCACTGGTGCCACCATGGGTCTGGTTACCATTCTGCGTATCATGCATTTTAAGGAGCCAGCTGGCCACTCCCAGCCATACGCCCCCAATCACAAACCACGGCCCATTTCCGTGGCAAACAAAACTCAGGATCCCCGCTTCTGTATGGAGATTGCAGGAGCCACTTTGCACCATCAAACCAGCCCGACTTGGCACTGGTGCCACCTTTGGTCTGGTTACCGTTCTGCGTATCGTGGATTTTCAGGAGCCAGCCGGCCACTGCCAGCCACAGGCCCCCAAACACAAACCACAGCCATTTACTCCGGCAAACAAAACTCAGCTCCCCAGCTTCTGGATGGCAGATTGCAGGAGGCACTTGGTACTATCAAACCAGCCCAACTTGGCACTTGTGCCACCTTGGGTCTGGAAGCCATCATGCGTATGGTTGATTTTCAGGAGTCAGCTGGCCACTCCCAGCCATAGGACCTCAAACACAAACCTCGGAGCATTTCTCTGGCAAACAAAACTCAGCTGCCCCGCTTCTTGATGGGAAATTGCAGGAGTCACTTTGCACCATCAAACCAGCCGGACTTGGCACTGGTGCCACCTTGGATCTGGGAACCATCCTGCGTATCGTGGATTTTCAGGGGCCAGCCGGCCACTCTCAGCCATAGGCCCCCAAACACAAACCACGGCCTTTTTCTCTGGCAAACAAAACTCAACTGCCCCTCTTCTGGATGGCAAATTGCAGGAGCCACTTGGTACTATCAAACCAGCCCGACTTGGCACTGGTGCAACCTTTGGTCTGGGAACCACCATGCCTTTCGTGGATTTGCAGGAGCCAGCCGGTCACTCAGCCATATGCCCCCAGACAAAAACCTCGGCCCGTTTCCCTGGCAAACAAAAGTAAGCTGCCCCGCTTCTGGATGGCAGATTGCAGGAGCCACTTGGTACTATCAAACCAGCCCGACTTGGCACTGCTGCCACCTTGGATCTGGGAACCATCCTGCGTATCGTACATATTCAGGAACCAGCCGAACACTGCTGGCCATAGGCCCCCAGACACAAACCTTGGCACGTTTCCCTGGCAAACAAAAGTAAGCTGCCCCGCTTCTGGATGGCAGTTTGCAGGAGCCACTTGGGACTATCAAACCAGCCCAACTTGGCACTGGTACCACCTTGGATCTGGGAACCATCCTGCCTAGCGTGGATTTTCAGGGGCCAGCCGGCCACTCCCAGCCATATGCCCCCAAACAAAAACCTCGGCCGTTTTCTCTGGCAAACAAAACTCAACTGCCCCTCTTCTGGATGGCAAATTGTGGGACGCACTTGGTACTACAAAAACAGCCCGACTTGGCACTGGTGCCACCATGGGTCTGGTTACCATCCTGCGTATCGTGCATTTTAAGGAGCCAGCTGGCCACTCCCAGCCATATGCCCCCAAACACAAACCACGGCCCATTTCCCTGGCAAACAAAACTCAGGATCCCCGCTTCTGGATGGAGATTGCAGGAGCCACTTTGCACCATCAAACCAGCCCGACATGGCACTGGTGCCACCTTGGATCTGGGAACCATCCTGCCTAGCGTGGATTTTCAGGGGCCAGCCGGCCACTCTCAGCCATATGCCCCCAAACAGAAACCACGGCCCTTTTCTCTGGCAAACAAAACTCAACTGCCCCTCTTCTGGATGGCAAATTGCAGGACGCACTTGGTACTACAAAAAACAGCTTGACTTGGCACTGGTGCCACCTTGGTTTCAGGTTACCTTCCTGCGTATCGTGCATTTTAAGGAGCCAGCCGGCCACTCCCAGCCATATGCCCCCAAACACAACCCATGGCCCTTTTCTCTGGCAAACAAAACTCAGCTGCCCAGCTTCTGGATGGCAGATTGCAGGAGCCACTTGGTACTATCAAACCAGCCCGACTTTGCACTGGTGCCACCTTGGGTCTGGGAACCATCCTGCGTATTGTGGATTGTCAGGAGCCAGCCGACCACTCTCGGCCACAGACCCCAATCAAAAACAACGGCCCGTTTCCCTGGCAAAAAAAAGTAAGCTGCCCAGCTTCTGGATGGCCGATTGCAGGAGGCACTTGACACTGTCAAACCAACCCGATTTGGCACTGGTGCCACCTTTGGTCTGGTTACCGTCCTGCGTATCGTGGATTTTCAGGAGCCAGCCGGCCACTGCCAGCCACAGGCCCCCAAACACAAACCACGGCCATTTACTCTGGCAAACAAAACTCAGGTGCCCCGCTTCTGGATGGCAGATTGCAGGAGGCACTTGGTACTATCAAACCAGCCCAACTCGGCACTGGTGCAACCTTGGGTCTGGGAACCATCCTGCCTATCGTGGATTTTAAGGAGCCAGTTGGCTACTCCCAGCCACAGGCCCCCAAAAAAACAACGGCCCTTTCTTCTGGCAAACAAAAGTTAGCTGCCCCGCTTCTGGATGGCAGATTGCAGGAGGCACTTGGTACTATCAAACCAGCCCAACTTGGCACTGGTGCCACCATGGGTCTGGTAACCATCCTGCCTATCGTAGCTTTTCAGGAGCCAGCCGGTCACTCCCAGCGATAGGCCCCCAGACACAAACCTCGGCCCGTTTCCCTGGCAAACAAAAGTAAGCTGCCCCGCTTCTGGATGGCAGATTGCAGGAGGCACTTGGTACTATCAAACCAGCCCAACTTGGCACTGGTGCAACCTTGGGTCTGGGAACCATCCTGCGTATCGTGGATTTTCAGGAGCCAGCCGTCCACTCCCAGCCACAGGGCCCACAAAACCAACCACGGCCATTTTCCTTGGCAAACAAAACTCAGCTACCCCGCATCTGGATGGCCGATTGCAGGAGCCATTTGGTAGTATCAAACCAGCCCAACTTGGCACTGGTACCACCTTGGGTCTGGAAGCCATCATGCGTATGGTTGATTTTCTGGAGTCAGCTGGCCACTCCCCGCCATAGGCCCTCAAAGACAAACCTCGGCGCATTTCTCTGGCGAAAAAAACTCAGCTGCCCCGCTTCTGGATGGCAGATTGCAGGACGCACTTGGTACAATCAAACCAGCCCGACTTGGCCGTGGTGCCACCTTGGATCTGGGAACCATCCTGCCTATCGTGGATTTTCAGGAGCCAGCCGGTCACTCCCAGCCATATGCCTCCAGACACAAACCTCGGCCTGTTTCTCTGGCAAACAAAAGTTAGCTGCCCCGCTTCTGGATGGCAGATTGCAGGAGCCACTTGGTACTATCAAACCAGCCCAACTTGGCACTGGTGCAGCCTTGGGTCTGGGAACCATCCTGCGTATCGTGGATTTTAAGGAGCCAGCCGGCTACTCCTAGCCACAGGCCCGGAACATAAATCACGGCACTTTTTTCTGGCAAACAAAACTTATCTGCCCCGCTTCTGGATGGCAGATTGCAGGAGCCACTTGGTACTATCAAACCAGCTCGACTTGGCACTGGTGCCACCTTGGGTCTGGGTACCATCCTGTGTATCGTGGATTCTAAGGAGCCAGCCGGCCACTCCCAGCCATATGCACCCAAACACAAACAACGGCGCTTTTCCCTGGAAAACAAAACTCGCCTGCCAAATTTTTGATGGCAGATTGCAGGAGCCACTTGGTACTATCAAACCAGCCCAACTTGGCACTGGTGCCACCATGGGTCTGGTAACCATCCTGCCTATCATAGCTTTTCAGGAGCCAGCCGGTCACTCCCAGCCATAGGCCCCCAGACACAAACCTCAGCCCATTTCCCTGGCAAAGGAAACTAAGCTGCCCCGCTTCTGGATGGCAGATTGTAGGAGCCACTTCGTACTGTCAAAGCAGCCCGACTTGGCACAGGTGCCTCATTGGGTCTGGGAACCATCCTGCCTGTCATGGATTCTAAGGAGCCAGACGGCCACTCCCAGCCGTATGCCTCCAAAAACAAACCACGGACATTTTCTCTGGCCAACAAAACTCAACTGCCCCGCTTCTGGATGGCAGATTGCAGGAGTCACTTTGAACCATAGAACCAGCCCGACTTGGCAGTGGTGCCACCTTGGATCTGGGAACCATCCTGCCTATCGTGGATTTTCAGGGGCCAGCCGGCCACTCTCAGCCATATGCCCCCAAACACAAACCACGGCCCATTTCCCTGGCAAACAAAATTCAGCTGCCCCGCTTCTGGATGGCAGTTTGCAGGAGCCACTTGGGACTATCAAACCAGCCCAACTTGGCACTAGTACCACCTTGGATCTGGGAACCATCCTGCCTAGCGTGGATTTTCAGGGGCCAGTCGGCCACTCCCAGCCATATGCCCCAAAACACAAACCTCGGCCCTTTTCTCTGGCAAACAAAACTCAACTGCCCCTCTTCTGGATGGCAAATTGCAGGACGCACTTGGTACTACAAAAAACAGCTTGACTTGGCACTGGTGCCACCTTGGGTCTGGTTACCTTCCTGCGTATCGTGCATTTTAAGGACCCAGCCGACCACTCTCGGCCACAGACCCCAATCAAAAACAACGGCCCTTTTCCCTGGCAAAAAAAACTCAGCTGCCCCGCTTCTGGATGGGAGATTGCAGGAGCCACTTTGCACCATCAAACCAGCCCGACTTGGCACTGGTGCCACCTTTGGTCTGGTTACCGACCTGCGTATCGTGGATTTTCAGGAGCCAGCCGGCCACTGCCAGCCACAGGCCCCCAAACACAAACCACAGCCATTTACTCTGGCAAACAAAACTCAGGTGCCCCGCTTCTGGATGGCAGATTGCAGGAGGCACTTGGTACTATCAAACCAGCCCAACTCGGCACTGGTGCAACCTTGGGTCTGGGAACCATCCTGCCTATCGTGGATTTTAAGGAGCCAGTCGGCTACTCCCAGCCACAGGCCCCCAAAAAAACAACGGCCCTTTCTTCTGTCCAACAAAATTTAGCTGCCCCGCTTCTGGATGGCAGATTGCAGGAGGCACTTGGTACTATCAAACCAGCCCAACTTGGCACTGGTGCCACCATGGGTCTGGGAACCATCCTGCGTATCGTGGATTTTCAGGAGCCAGCCGTCCACTCCCAACCACAGGGCCCACAAAACCAACCACGGCCATTATCCTTGGCAAACAAAACTCAGCTACCCCGCATCTGGATGGCCGATTGCAGGAGCCATTTGGTACTATCAAACCAGCCCAACTTGGCACTGGTACCACCTTGGGTCTGGAAGCCATCATGCGTATGGTTGATTTTCAGGAGTCAGCTGGCCACTCCCAGCCATAGGACCTCAAACACAAACCTCGGCGCATTTCTCTGGCGAACAAAACTCAGCTGCCCCGCTTCTGGATGGCAGATTGCGGGACGCACTTGGTACAATCAAACCAACCCGACTTGGCCGTGGTGCCACCTTGGATCTGGGAACCATCCTGCCTATCGTGGATTTTCAGGGGCCAGCCGGCCACTCTCAGCCATATGCCCCCAAAAACAAACCACGGCCTTTTTCTCTGGCAAACAAAACTCAACTGCCCCTCTTCTGGATAGCAAATTGCAGGAGCCGCTTGGTACTATCAAACCAGCCCGACATGCCACTGGTGCAACCTTTGGTCTGGGAACCATCCTGCCTATTGTGGATTTTCAGGAGCCAGCCGGTCACTCCCAGCCATATGCCTCCAGACACAAACCTCGGCCCGTTTCCCTGGCAAACAAAAGTTAGCTGCCCCGCTTCTGGATGGCAGATTGCAGGAGCCACTTGGTACTATCAAACCAGCCCAACATGGCACTGGTGCAGCCTTGGGTCTGGGAACCATCCTGCGTATCGTGGATTTTAAGGAGCCAGCCGGCTCCTCCTAGCCACAGGCCCGGAACATAAATCACGGCAATTTTCTGGAAAACAAAACTTATCTGCCCCGCTTCTGGATGGCAGATTGCAGGAGCCACTTGGTACTATCAAACCAGCTCGACTTGGCACTGGTGCCACCTTGGGTCTGGGAACCATCCTGTGTATCGTGGATTCTAAGGAGCCAGCCGGCCACTCCCAGCCATATGCACCCAAATACAAACAACGGCGCTTTTCCCTGGAAAAGAAACTCGCCTGCCAAATTTTTGATGGCAGATTGCAGGAGCCACTTGGTACTATCAAACAAGCCCAACTTGTCACTGGTGCCACCATGGGTCTGGTAACCATCCTGCCTATCATAGCTTTTCAGGAGCCAGCCGGTCACTCCCAGCGATAGGCCCCCAGACACAAACCTCGGCCCGTTTCCCTGGCAAACAAAAGTAAGCTGCCCCGCTTCTGGATGGCAGATTGTAGGAGCCACTTGGTACTGTCAAAGCAGCCCGACTTGGCACAGGTGCCTCATTGGGTCTGGGAACCATCCTGCCTGTCATGGATTCTAAGGAGCCAGACGGCCACTCCCAGCCGTATGCCACCAAAAACAAAGCACGGACATTTTCTCTGGCAAACAAAATTCAAATGCCCCTCTTCTGGATAGCAAATTGCAGGACGCACTTGGTACTACAAAAATAGCCTGACTTGGCACTGGTGCCACCATGGGTCTGGTTACCATTCTGCGTATCATGCGTTTTAAGGAGCCAGCTGGCCACTCCCAGCCATACGCCCCCAAACACAAACCACGGCCCATTTCCCTGGCAAACAAAACTCAGGATCCCCGCTTCTGGATGGAGATTGCAGGAGCCACTTTGCACCATCAAACCAGCCCGACTTGGCACTGGTGCCACCATGGGTCTGGTTACCATTCTGCGTATCGTGGATTTTAAGGAGCCAGTCGGCTACTCCCAGCCACAGGCCCCCAAAAAAACAACGGCCCTTTCTTCTGGCCAACAAAACTTAGCTGCCCCGCTTCTGGATGGCAGATTGCAGGAGGCACTTGCTACTATCCAACCAGCCCGACTTGGCACTGGTGCCACCTTGGCTCTGGGAACCATCCTGCGTTTCGTGGATTCTAAGGAGCCAGCCGGCCACTCCCAGCCACAGGCCCCCAAACACAAACAACGGCCCATTTCCCTGGCAAAGAAAACTCGCCTGCCAACTTTTTGATGGCAGATTGCAGGAGGCACTTGGTACTATCAAACCAGCCCAACTTGGCACTGGTGCCACCATGGGTCTGGTAACCATCCTGCCTATCGTAGCTTTTCAGGAGCCAGCCGGTCACTCCCAGTGATAGGCCCCCAGACACAAACCTCGACCGGTTTCCCTGGCAAACAAAAGTAAGCTGCCCCGCTTCTGGATGGCAGATTGCAGGAGCCATTTGGTACTATCAAACCAGCCCAACTTGGCACTGGTGCCACCTTGGGTCCGGGAACCATCCTGCGTATCGTGGATTTTCAGGAGCCAGCCGTCCACTCCCAGCCACAGGGCCCACAAAACCAACCACGGCCATTTTCCTTGGCAAACAAAACTCAGCTACCCATTTGGTACTATCAAACCAGCCCAACTTGGCAATGGTACCACCTTGGGTCTGGAAGCCATCATGCGTATGGTTGATTTTCAGGAGTCAGCTGGCCACTCCCAGCCATAGGACCTCAAACACAAACCTCGGCGCATTTCTCTGGCAAACAAAAATCAGCTGCCCCGCTTCTGGATGGCAGATTGCAGGACGCACTTGGTACAATCAAACCAGCCCGACTTGGCCCTGGTGCCACCTTGGATCTGGGAACCATCCTGCCTATCGTGGATTTTCAGGGGCCAGCCGGCCACTCCCAGCCATATGCCCCCCAACACAAACCTCGGCCCTTTTCTCTGGCAAACAAAACTTAGCTGCCCCGCTTCTGGATGACAAATTGCAGGACGCACTAGGTACTACAAAAACAGCCCGACTTGGCACTGGTGCCACCATGGGTCTGGTTACCATTCTGCGTATCATGCATTTTAAGGAGCCAGCTGGCCACTCCCAGCCATACGCCCCCAATCACAAACCACGGCCCATTTCCGTGGCAAACAAAACTCAGGATCCCCGCTTCTGTATGGAGATTGCAGGAGCCACTTTGCACCATCAAACCAGCCCGACTTGGCACTGGTGCCACCTTTGGTCTGGTTACCGTTCTGCGTATCGTGGATTTTCAGGAGCCAGCCGGCCACTGCCAGCCACAGGCCCCCAAACACAAACCACAGCCATTTACTCCGGCAAACAAAACTCAGCTCCCCAGCTTCTGGATGGCAGATTGCAGGAGGCACTTGGTACTATCAAACCAGCCCAACTTGGCACTTGTGCCACCTTGGGTCTGGAAGCCATCATGCGTATGGTTGATTTTCAGGAGTCAGCTGGCCACTCCCAGCCATAGGACCTCAAACACAAACCTCGGAGCATTTCTCTGGCAAACAAAACTCAGCTGCCCCGCTTCTTGATGGGAAATTGCAGGAGTCACTTTGCACCATCAAACCAGCCGGACTTGGCACTGGTGCCACCTTGGATCTGGGAACCATCCTGCGTATCGTGGATTTTCAGGGGCCAGCCGGCCACTCTCAGCCATAGGCCCCCAAACACAAACCACGGCCTTTTTCTCTGGCAAACAAAACTCAACTGCCCCTCTTCTGGATGGCAAATTGCAGGAGCCACTTGGTACTATCAAACCAGCCCGACTTGGCACTGGTGCAACCTTTGGTCTGGGAACCACCATGCCTTTCGTGGATTTGCAGGAGCCAGCCGGTCACTCAGCCATATGCCCCCAGACAAAAACCTCGGCCCGTTTCCCTGGCAAACAAAAGTAAGCTGCCCCGCTTCTGGATGGCAGATTGCAGGAGCCACTTGGTACTATCAAACCAGCCCGACTTGGCACTGCTGCCACCTTGGATCTGGGAACCATCCTGCGTATCGTACATATTCAGGAACCAGCCGAACACTGCCGGCCATAGGCCCCCAGACACAAACCTTGGCACGTTTCCCTGGCAAACAAAAGTAAGCTGCCCCGCTTCTGGATGGCAGTTTGCAGGAGCCACTTGGGACTATCAAACCAGCCCAACTTGGCACTGGTACCACCTTGGATCTGGGAACCATCCTGCCTAGCGTGGATTTTCAGGGGCCAGCCGGCCACTCCCAGCCATATGCCCCCAAACAAAAACCTCGGCCGTTTTCTCTGGCAAACAAAACTCAACTGCCCCTCTTCTGGATGGCAAATTGTGGGACGCACTTGGTACTACAAAAACAGCCCGACTTGGCACTGGTGCCACCATGGGTCTGGTTACCATCCTGCGTATCGTGCATTTTAAGGAGCCAGCTGGCCACTCCCAGCCATATGCCCCCAAACACAAACCACGGCCCATTTCCCTGGCAAACAAAACTCAGGATCCCCGCTTCTGGATGGAGATTGCAGGAGCCACTTTGCACCATCAAACCAGCCCGACATGGCACTGGTGCCACCTTGGATCTGGGAACCATCCTGCCTAGCGTGGATTTTCAGGGGCCAGCCGGCCACTCTCAGCCATATGCCCCCAAACAGAAACCACGGCCCTTTTCTCTGGCAAACAAAACTCAACTGCCCCTCTTCTGGATGGCAAATTGCAGGACGCACTTGGTACTACAAAAAACAGCTTGACTTGGCACTGGTGCCACCTTGGTTTCAGGTTACCTTCCTGCGTATCGTGCATTTTAAGGAGCCAGCCGGCCACTCCCAGCCATATGCCCCCAAACACAACCCATGGCCCTTTTCTCTGGCAAACAAAACTCAGCTGCCCAGCTTCTGGATGGCAGATTGCAGGAGCCACTTGGTACTATCAAACCAGCCCGACTTTGCACTGGTGCCACCTTGGGTCTGGGAACCATCCTGCGTATTGTGGATTGTCAGGAGCCAGCCGACCACTCTCGGCCACAGACCCCAATCAAAAACAACGGCCCGTTTCCCTGGCAAAAAAAAGTAAGCTGCCCAGCTTCTGGATGGCCGATTGCAGGAGGCACTTGACACTGTCAAACCAACCCGATTTGGCACTGGTGCCACCTTTGGTCTGGTTACCGTCCTGCGTATCGTGGATTTTCAGGAGCCAGCCGGCCACTGCCAGCCACAGGCCCCCAAACACAAACCACGGCCATTTACTCTGGCAAACAAAACTCAGGTGCCCCGCTTCTGGATGGCAGATTGCAGGAGGCACTTGGTACTATCAAACCAGCCCAACTCGGCACTGGTGCAACCTTGGGTCTGGGAACCATCCTGCCTATCGTGGATTTTAAGGAGCCAGTTGGCTACTCCCAGCCACAGGCCCCCAAAAAAACAACGGCCCTTTCTTCTGGCAAACAAAAGTTAGCTGCCCCGCTTCTGGATGGCAGATTGCAGGAGGCACTTGGTACTATCAAACCAGCCCAACTTGGCACTGGTGCCACCATGGGTCTGGTAACCATCCTGCCTATCGTAGCTTTTCAGGAGCCAGCCGGTCACTCCCAGCGATAGGCCCCCAGACACAAACCTCGGCCCGTTTCCCTGGCAAACAAAAGTAAGCTGCCCCGCTTCTGGATGGCAGATTGCAGGAGCCACTTTACACCATCAAACCAGCCCAACTTTGCACTGGTGCCACCTTGGATCTGGGAACCATCCTGCGTATCGTGGATTTTCAGGGGCCAGCCGGCCACTCTCAGCCATATCCCCCCAAACACAAACCACGGCCCTTTTCTCTGGCAAACAAAATTCAACTGCCCCTCCTCTGGATGGCAAATTGCAGGACGCACTTGGTACTACAAAAAACAGCCCGACTTGGCACTGGTGCCACCTTGGGTCTGGTTACCGTCCTCCGTATCGTGCATTTTAAGGAGCCAGCCGGCCACTCCCAGCCATATGCACCCAAATACAACCCATGGCCCTTTTCACTGGCAAACAAAACTCAGCTGCCCAGCTTCTGGATGGCAGATTGCAGGAGCCACTTGGTACTATCAAACCAGCCCGACTTTGCACTGGTGCCACCTTGGGTCTGGGAACCATCCTGCGTATTGTGGATTGTCAGGAGCCAGCCGACCACTCTCGGCCACAGACCCCAATCAAAAACAACGGCCCGTTTCCCTGGCAAAAAAAACTCAGCTGCCCCGCTTCTGGATGGGAGATTGCAGGAGGCACTTGACACTGTCAAACCAACCCGACTTGGCACTGGTGCCACCTTTGTCTGGTTACCGTCCTGCTTATCGTGGATTTTCACCAGCCAGCCGGCCACTGCCAGCCACAGGCCCCCAAACACAAATTACAGCCATTTACTCTGGCAAACAAAACTCAGGTGCCCCGCTTCTGGATGGCAGATTGCAGGAGGCACTTGGTACTATCAAACCAGCCCAACTCGGCACTGGTGCAACCTTGGGTCTGGGAACCATCCTGCCTGTCGTGGATTTTAAGGAGCCAGTCGGCTACTCCCAGCCACAGGCCCCCAAAAAAACAACGGCCCTTTTTCTGGCCAACAAAAGTTAGCTGCCCCGCTTCTGGATGGCAGATTGCAGGAGGCACTTGCTACTATCCAACCAGCCCGACTTGGCACTGGTGCCACCTTGGCTCTGGGAACCATCCTGCGTTTCGTGGATTCTAAGGAGCCAGCCGGCCACTCCCAGCCACAGGCCCCCAAACACAAACAACGGCCCATTTCCCTGGCAAACAAAACTCGCCTGCCAAATTTTTGATGGCAGATTGCAGGAGCCACTTGGTGCTATCAAACCAGCCCAACTTGACACTGGTGCCACCATGGGTCTGGTAACGATCCTGCCTATCGTGGCTTTTCAGGAGCCAGCCGGTCACTCCCAGCGATAGGCCCCCAGACAGAAACCTCGGCCCGTTTCCCTGGCAAACAAAAGTAAGCTGCCCCGCTTCTGGATGGCAGATTGCAGGAGCCACTTGGTACTATCAAACCAGCCCGACTTGGCACTGGTGCAACCTTGGGTCTGGGAACCATCCTGCGTATCGTGGATTTTCAGGAGCCAGCCGTCCACTCCCAGCCACAGGGCCCACAAAACGAACCACGGCCATTTTCCTTGGCAAACAAAACTCAGCTACCCCGCATCTGGATGGCCGATTGCAGGAGCCATTTGGTACTATCAAACCAG
This sequence comes from Melospiza melodia melodia, assembly GCF_035770615.1. Classification (NCBI taxonomy): domain Eukaryota; kingdom Metazoa; phylum Chordata; class Aves; order Passeriformes; family Passerellidae; genus Melospiza; species Melospiza melodia. The sequence continues at coordinate 43,875,547 of NC_086198.1, forward strand.
CCCAACTTGGCACTGGTGCAGCCTTGGGTCTGGAAGCCATCATGCGTATGGTTGATTTTCAGGAGTCAGCGGGCCACTCCCAGCCATAGGACCTCAAACACAAACCTCGGCGCATTTCTCTGGCAAACAAAACTCAGCTGCCCCGCTTCTGGATGGCAGATTGCAGGACGCACTTGGTACAATCAAACCAGCCCGACTTGGCCCTGGTGCCACCTTGGATCTGGGAACCATCCTGCCTAGCGTGGATTTTCAGGGTCCAGCCGGCCACTCTCAGCCATATGCCACCCAAAAAAAACCACGGCCTTTTTCTCTGCCAAACAAAACTCAACTGCCCCTCTTCTGGATGGCAAATTGCAGGAGCCACTTCGTACTATCAAACCAGCCCAACTTGCCACTGGCGCAACCTTTGGTCTGGGAACCATCCTGCCTCTCGTGGATTTTCGGGAACCAGCCGGTCACTCCCAGCCATATGCCTCCAGACACAAACCTCGGCCCTTTTCTCTGGCAAACAAAAGTTAGCTGCCCCGCTTCTGGATGGCAGATTGCAGGAGCCACTTGGTACTATCAAACCAGCCCAACTTGGCACTGGTGCAGCCTTGGGTCTGGGAACCATCCTGCGTATCGTGGATTTTAAGGAGCCAGCCGGATACTCCTAGCCACAGGCCCGGAACATAAATCACGGCACTTTTTTTTGGCAAACAAAACTTATCTGCCCCGCTTCTGGATGGCAGATTGCAGGAGGCACTTGGTACTATCAAACCAGCCCAACTTGGCACTGGTGCCACCATGGGTCTGGTAACCATCCTGCCTATCGTAGCTTTTCAGGAGCCAGCCGGTCACTCCCAGTGATAGGCCCCCAGACACAAACCTCGACCGGTTTCCCTGGCAAACAAAAGTAAGCTGCCCCGCTTCTGGATGGCAGATTGCAGGAGCCATTTGGTACTATCAAACCAGCCCAACTTGGCACTGGTGCCACCTTGGGTCCGGGAACCATCCTGCGTATCGTGGATTTTCAGGAGCCAGCCGTCCACTCCCAGCCACAGGGCCCACAAAACCAACCACGGCCATTTTCCTTGGCAAACAAAACTCAGCTACCCATTTGGTACTATCAAACCAGCCCAACTTGGCAATGGTACCACCTTGGGTCTGGAAGCCATCATGCGTATGGTTGATTTTCAGGAGTCAGCTGGCCACTCCCAGCCATAGGACCTCAAACACAAACCTCGGCGCATTTCTCTGGCAAACAAAAATCAGCTGCCCCGCTTCTGGATGGCAGATTGCAGGACGCACTTGGTACAATCAAACCAGCCCGACTTGGCCCTGGTGCCACCTTGGATCTGGGAACCATCCTGCCTATCGTGGATTTTCAGGGGCCAGCCGGCCACTCCCAGCCATATGCCCCCCAACACAAACCTCGGCCCTTTTCTCTGGCAAACAAAACTTAGCTGCCCCGCTTCTGGATGACAAATTGCAGGACGCACTAGGTACTACAAAAACAGCCCGACTTGGCACTGGTGCCACCATGGGTCTGGTTACCATTCTGCGTATCATGCATTTTAAGGAGCCAGCTGGCCACTCCCAGCCATACGCCCCCAATCACAAACCACGGCCCATTTCCGTGGCAAACAAAACTCAGGATCCCCGCTTCTGTATGGAGATTGCAGGAGCCACTTTGCACCATCAAACCAGCCCGACTTGGCACTGGTGCCACCTTTGGTCTGGTTACCGTTCTGCGTATCGTGGATTTTCAGGAGCCAGCCGGCCACTGCCAGCCACAGGCCCCCAAACACAAACCACAGCCATTTACTCCGGCAAACAAAACTCAGCTCCCCAGCTTCTGGATGGCAGATTGCAGGAGGCACTTGGTACTATCAAACCAGCCCAACTTGGCACTTGTGCCACCTTGGGTCTGGAAGCCATCATGCGTATGGTTGATTTTCAGGAGTCAGCTGGCCACTCCCAGCCATAGGACCTCAAACACAAACCTCGGAGCATTTCTCTGGCAAACAAAACTCAGCTGCCCCGCTTCTTGATGGGAAATTGCAGGAGTCACTTTGCACCATCAAACCAGCCGGACTTGGCACTGGTGCCACCTTGGATCTGGGAACCATCCTGCGTATCGTGGATTTTCAGGGGCCAGCCGGCCACTCTCAGCCATAGGCCCCCAAACACAAACCACGGCCTTTTTCTCTGGCAAACAAAACTCAACTGCCCCTCTTCTGGATGGCAAATTGCAGGAGCCACTTGGTACTATCAAACCAGCCCGACTTGGCACTGGTGCAACCTTTGGTCTGGGAACCACCATGCCTTTCGTGGATTTGCAGGAGCCAGCCGGTCACTCAGCCATATGCCCCCAGACAAAAACCTCGGCCCGTTTCCCTGGCAAACAAAAGTAAGCTGCCCCGCTTCTGGATGGCAGATTGCAGGAGCCACTTGGTACTATCAAACCAGCCCGACTTGGCACTGCTGCCACCTTGGATCTGGGAACCATCCTGCGTATCGTACATATTCAGGAACCAGCCGAACACTGCTGGCCATAGGCCCCCAGACACAAACCTTGGCACGTTTCCCTGGCAAACAAAAGTAAGCTGCCCCGCTTCTGGATGGCAGTTTGCAGGAGCCACTTGGGACTATCAAACCAGCCCAACTTGGCACTGGTACCACCTTGGATCTGGGAACCATCCTGCCTAGCGTGGATTTTCAGGGGCCAGCCGGCCACTCCCAGCCATATGCCCCCAAACAAAAACCTCGGCCGTTTTCTCTGGCAAACAAAACTCAACTGCCCCTCTTCTGGATGGCAAATTGTGGGACGCACTTGGTACTACAAAAACAGCCCGACTTGGCACTGGTGCCACCATGGGTCTGGTTACCATCCTGCGTATCGTGCATTTTAAGGAGCCAGCTGGCCACTCCCAGCCATATGCCCCCAAACACAAACCACGGCCCATTTCCCTGGCAAACAAAACTCAGGATCCCCGCTTCTGGATGGAGATTGCAGGAGCCACTTTGCACCATCAAACCAGCCCGACATGGCACTGGTGCCACCTTGGATCTGGGAACCATCCTGCCTAGCGTGGATTTTCAGGGGCCAGCCGGCCACTCTCAGCCATATGCCCCCAAACAGAAACCACGGCCCTTTTCTCTGGCAAACAAAACTCAACTGCCCCTCTTCTGGATGGCAAATTGCAGGACGCACTTGGTACTACAAAAAACAGCTTGACTTGGCACTGGTGCCACCTTGGTTTCAGGTTACCTTCCTGCGTATCGTGCATTTTAAGGAGCCAGCCGGCCACTCCCAGCCATATGCCCCCAAACACAACCCATGGCCCTTTTCTCTGGCAAACAAAACTCAGCTGCCCAGCTTCTGGATGGCAGATTGCAGGAGCCACTTGGTACTATCAAACCAGCCCGACTTTGCACTGGTGCCACCTTGGGTCTGGGAACCATCCTGCGTATTGTGGATTGTCAGGAGCCAGCCGACCACTCTCGGCCACAGACCCCAATCAAAAACAACGGCCCGTTTCCCTGGCAAAAAAAAGTAAGCTGCCCAGCTTCTGGATGGCCGATTGCAGGAGGCACTTGACACTGTCAAACCAACCCGATTTGGCACTGGTGCCACCTTTGGTCTGGTTACCGTCCTGCGTATCGTGGATTTTCAGGAGCCAGCCGGCCACTGCCAGCCACAGGCCCCCAAACACAAACCACGGCCATTTACTCTGGCAAACAAAACTCAGGTGCCCCGCTTCTGGATGGCAGATTGCAGGAGGCACTTGGTACTATCAAACCAGCCCAACTCGGCACTGGTGCAACCTTGGGTCTGGGAACCATCCTGCCTATCGTGGATTTTAAGGAGCCAGTTGGCTACTCCCAGCCACAGGCCCCCAAAAAAACAACGGCCCTTTCTTCTGGCAAACAAAAGTTAGCTGCCCCGCTTCTGGATGGCAGATTGCAGGAGGCACTTGGTACTATCAAACCAGCCCAACTTGGCACTGGTGCCACCATGGGTCTGGTAACCATCCTGCCTATCGTAGCTTTTCAGGAGCCAGCCGGTCACTCCCAGCGATAGGCCCCCAGACACAAACCTCGGCCCGTTTCCCTGGCAAACAAAAGTAAGCTGCCCCGCTTCTGGATGGCAGATTGCAGGAGGCACTTGGTACTATCAAACCAGCCCAACTTGGCACTGGTGCAACCTTGGGTCTGGGAACCATCCTGCGTATCGTGGATTTTCAGGAGCCAGCCGTCCACTCCCAGCCACAGGGCCCACAAAACCAACCACGGCCATTTTCCTTGGCAAACAAAACTCAGCTACCCCGCATCTGGATGGCCGATTGCAGGAGCCATTTGGTAGTATCAAACCAGCCCAACTTGGCACTGGTACCACCTTGGGTCTGGAAGCCATCATGCGTATGGTTGATTTTCTGGAGTCAGCTGGCCACTCCCCGCCATAGGCCCTCAAAGACAAACCTCGGCGCATTTCTCTGGCGAAAAAAACTCAGCTGCCCCGCTTCTGGATGGCAGATTGCAGGACGCACTTGGTACAATCAAACCAGCCCGACTTGGCCGTGGTGCCACCTTGGATCTGGGAACCATCCTGCCTATCGTGGATTTTCAGGGGCCAGCCGGCCACTCTCAGCCATATGCCCCCAAAAACAAACAACGGCCTTTTTCTCTGGCAAACAAAACTCAACTGCCCCTCTTCTGGATGGCAAATTGCAGGAGCCACTTGGTACTATCAAACCAGCCCGACTTGCCACTGGTGCAACCTTGGGTCTGGGAACCATCCTGCCTATCGTGGATTTTCAGGAGCCAGCCGGTCACTCCCAGCCATATGCCTCCAGACACAAACCTCGGCCTGTTTCTCTGGCAAACAAAAGTTAGCTGCCCCGCTTCTGGATGGCAGATTGCAGGAGCCACTTGGTACTATCAAACCAGCCCAACTTGGCACTGGTGCAGCCTTGGGTCTGGGAACCATCCTGCGTATCGTGGATTTTAAGGAGCCAGCCGGCTACTCCTAGCCACAGGCCCGGAACATAAATCACGGCACTTTTTTCTGGCAAACAAAACTTATCTGCCCCGCTTCTGGATGGCAGATTGCAGGAGCCACTTGGTACTATCAAACCAGCTCGACTTGGCACTGGTGCCACCTTGGGTCTGGGTACCATCCTGTGTATCGTGGATTCTAAGGAGCCAGCCGGCCACTCCCAACCATATGCACCCAAACACAAACAACGGCGCTTTTCCCTGGAAAACAAAACTCGCCTGCCAAATTTTTGATGGCAGATTGCAGGAGCCACTTGGTACTATCAAACCAGCCCAACTTGGCACTGGTGCCACCATGGGTCTGGTAACCATCCTGCCTATCATAGCTTTTCAGGAGCCAGCCGGTCACTCCCAGCCATAGGCCCCCAGACACAAACCTCAGCCCATTTCCCTGGCAAAGGAAACTAAGCTGCCCCGCTTCTGGATGGCAGATTGTAGGAGCCACTTCGTACTGTCAAAGCAGCCCGACTTGGCACAGGTGCCTCATTGGGTCTGGGAACCATCCTGCCTGTCATGGATTCTAAGGAGCCAGACGGCCACTCCCAGCCGTATGCCTCCAAAAACAAACCACGGACATTTTCTCTGGCCAACAAAACTCAACTGCCCCGCTTCTGGATGGCAGATTGCAGGAGTCACTTTGAACCATAGAACCAGCCCGACTTGGCAGTGGTGCCACCTTGGATCTGGGAACCATCCTGCCTATCGTGGATTTTCAGGGGCCAGCCGGCCACTCTCAGCCATATGCCCCCAAACACAAACCACGGCCCATTTCCCTGGCAAACAAAATTCAGCTGCCCCGCTTCTGGATGGCAGTTTGCAGGAGCCACTTGGGACTATCAAACCAGCCCAACTTGGCACTAGTACCACCTTGGATCTGGGAACCATCCTGCCTAGCGTGGATTTTCAGGGGCCAGTCGGCCACTCCCAGCCATATGCCCCAAAACACAAACCTCGGCCCTTTTCTCTGGCAAACAAAACTCAACTGCCCCTCTTCTGGATGGCAAATTGCAGGACGCACTTGGTACTACAAAAAACAGCTTGACTTGGCACTGGTGCCACCTTGGGTCTGGTTACCTTCCTGCGTATCGTGCATTTTAAGGACCCAGCCGACCACTCTCGGCCACAGACCCCAATCAAAAACAACGGCCCTTTTCCCTGGCAAAAAAAACTCAGCTGCCCCGCTTCTGGATGGGAGATTGCAGGAGCCACTTTGCACCATCAAACCAGCCCGACTTGGCACTGGTGCCACCTTTGGTCTGGTTACCGACCTGCGTATCGTGGATTTTCAGGAGCCAGCCGGCCACTGCCAGCCACAGGCCCCCAAACACAAACCACAGCCATTTACTCTGGCAAACAAAACTCAGGTGCCCCGCTTCTGGATGGCAGATTGCAGGAGGCACTTGGTACTATCAAACCAGCCCAACTCGGCACTGGTGCAACCTTGGGTCTGGGAACCATCCTGCCTATCGTGGATTTTAAGGAGCCAGTCGGCTACTCCCAGCCACAGGCCCCCAAAAAAACAACGGCCCTTTCTTCTGTCCAACAAAATTTAGCTGCCCCGCTTCTGGATGGCAGATTGCAGGAGGCACTTGGTACTATCAAACCAGCCCAACTTGGCACTGGTGCCACCATGGGTCTGGGAACCATCCTGCGTATCGTGGATTTTCAGGAGCCAGCCGTCCACTCCCAACCACAGGGCCCACAAAACCAACCACGGCCATTATCCTTGGCAAACAAAACTCAGCTACCCCGCATCTGGATGGCCGATTGCAGGAGCCATTTGGTACTATCAAACCAGCCCAACTTGGCACTGGTACCACCTTGGGTCTGGAAGCCATCATGCGTATGGTTGATTTTCAGGAGTCAGCTGGCCACTCCCAGCCATAGGACCTCAAACACAAACCTCGGCGCATTTCTCTGGCGAACAAAACTCAGCTGCCCCGCTTCTGGATGGCAGATTGCGGGACGCACTTGGTACAATCAAACCAACCCGACTTGGCCGTGGTGCCACCTTGGATCTGGGAACCATCCTGCCTATCGTGGATTTTCAGGGGCCAGCCGGCCACTCTCAGCCATATGCCCCCAAAAACAAACCACGGCCTTTTTCTCTGGCAAACAAAACTCAACTGCCCCTCTTCTGGATAGCAAATTGCAGGAGCCGCTTGGTACTATCAAACCAGCCCGACATGCCACTGGTGCAACCTTTGGTCTGGGAACCATCCTGCCTATTGTGGATTTTCAGGAGCCAGCCGGTCACTCCCAGCCATATGCCTCCAGACACAAACCTCGGCCCGTTTCCCTGGCAAACAAAAGTTAGCTGCCCCGCTTCTGGATGGCAGATTGCAGGAGCCACTTGGTACTATCAAACCAGCCCAACATGGCACTGGTGCAGCCTTGGGTCTGGGAACCATCCTGCGTATCGTGGATTTTAAGGAGCCAGCCGGCTCCTCCTAGCCACAGGCCCGGAACATAAATCACGGCAATTTTCTGGAAAACAAAACTTATCTGCCCCGCTTCTGGATGGCAGATTGCAGGAGCCACTTGGTACTATCAAACCAGCTCGACTTGGCACTGGTGCCACCTTGGGTCTGGGAACCATCCTGTGTATCGTGGATTCTAAGGAGCCAGCCGGCCACTCCCAGCCATATGCACCCAAATACAAACAACGGCGCTTTTCCCTGGAAAAGAAACTCGCCTGCCAAATTTTTGATGGCAGATTGCAGGAGCCACTTGGTACTATCAAACAAGCCCAACTTGTCACTGGTGCCACCATGGGTCTGGTAACCATCCTGCCTATCATAGCTTTTCAGGAGCCAGCCGGTCACTCCCAGCGATAGGCCCCCAGACACAAACCTCGGCCCGTTTCCCTGGCAAACAAAAGTAAGCTGCCCCGCTTCTGGATGGCAGATTGTAGGAGCCACTTGGTACTGTCAAAGCAGCCCGACTTGGCACAGGTGCCTCATTGGGTCTGGGAACCATCCTGCCTGTCATGGATTCTAAGGAGCCAGACGGCCACACCCAGCCGTATGCCACCAAAAACAAAGCACGGACATTTTCTCTGGCAAACAAAATTCAAATGCCCCTCTTCTGGATAGCAAATTGCAGGACGCACTTGGTACTACAAAAATAGCCTGACTTGGCACTGGTGCCACCATGGGTCTGGTTACCATTCTGCGTATCATGCGTTTTAAGGAGCCAGCTGGCCACTCCCAGCCATACGCCCCCAAACACAAACCACGGCCCATTTCCCTGGCAAACAAAACTCAGGATCCCCGCTTCTGGATGGAGATTGCAGGAGCCACTTTGCACCATCAAACCAGCCCGACTTGGCACTGGTGCCACCATGGGTCTGGTTACCATTCTGCGTATCGTGGATTTTAAGGAGCCAGTCGGCTACTCCCAGCCACAGGCCCCCAAAAAAACAACGGCCCTTTCTTCTGGCCAACAAAACTTAGCTGCCCCGCTTCTGGATGGCAGATTGCAGGAGGCACTTGCTACTATCCAACCAGCCCGACTTGGCACTGGTGCCACCTTGGCTCTGGGAACCATCCTGCGTTTCGTGGATTCTAAGGAGCCAGCCGGCCACTCCCAGCCACAGGCCCCCAAACACAAACAACGGCCCATTTCCCTGGCAAAGAAAACTCGCCTGCCAACTTTTTGATGGCAGATTGCAGGAGGCACTTGGTACTATCAAACCAGCCCAACTTGGCACTGGTGCCACCATGGGTCTGGTAACCATCCTGCCTATCGTAGCTTTTCAGGAGCCAGCCGGTCACTCCCAGTGATAGGCCCCCAGACACAAACCTCGACCGGTTTCCCTGGCAAACAAAAGTAAGCTGCCCCGCTTCTGGATGGCAGATTGCAGGAGCCATTTGGTACTATCAAACCAGCCCAACTTGGCACTGGTGCCACCTTGGGTCCGGGAACCATCCTGCGTATCGTGGATTTTCAGGAGCCAGCCGTCCACTCCCAGCCACAGGGCCCACAAAACCAACCACGGCCATTTTCCTTGGCAAACAAAACTCAGCTACCCATTTGGTACTATCAAACCAGCCCAACTTGGCAATGGTACCACCTTGGGTCTGGAAGCCATCATGCGTATGGTTGATTTTCAGGAGTCAGCTGGCCACTCCCAGCCATAGGACCTCAAACACAAACCTCGGCGCATTTCTCTGGCAAACAAAAATCAGCTGCCCCGCTTCTGGATGGCAGATTGCAGGACGCACTTGGTACAATCAAACCAGCCCGACTTGGCCCTGGTGCCACCTTGGATCTGGGAACCATCCTGCCTATCGTGGATTTTCAGGGGCCAGCCGGCCACTCCCAGCCATATGCCCCCCAACACAAACCTCGGCCCTTTTCTCTGGCAAACAAAACTTAGCTGCCCCGCTTCTGGATGACAAATTGCAGGACGCACTAGGTACTACAAAAACAGCCCGACTTGGCACTGGTGCCACCATGGGTCTGGTTACCATTCTGCGTATCATGCATTTTAAGGAGCCAGCTGGCCACTCCCAGCCATACGCCCCCAATCACAAACCACGGCCCATTTCCGTGGCAAACAAAACTCAGGATCCCCGCTTCTGTATGGAGATTGCAGGAGCCACTTTGCACCATCAAACCAGCCCGACTTGGCACTGGTGCCACCTTTGGTCTGGTTACCGTTCTGCGTATCGTGGATTTTCAGGAGCCAGCCGGCCACTGCCAGCCACAGGCCCCCAAACACAAACCACAGCCATTTACTCCGGCAAACAAAACTCAGCTCCCCAGCTTCTGGATGGCAGATTGCAGGAGGCACTTGGTACTATCAAACCAGCCCAACTTGGCACTTGTGCCACCTTGGGTCTGGAAGCCATCATGCGTATGGTTGATTTTCAGGAGTCAGCTGGCCACTCCCAGCCATAGGACCTCAAACACAAACCTCGGAGCATTTCTCTGGCAAACAAAACTCAGCTGCCCCGCTTCTTGATGGGAAATTGCAGGAGTCACTTTGCACCATCAAACCAGCCGGACTTGGCACTGGTGCCACCTTGGATCTGGGAACCATCCTGCGTATCGTGGATTTTCAGGGGCCAGCCGGCCACTCTCAGCCATAGGCCCCCAAACACAAACCACGGCCTTTTTCTCTGGCAAACAAAACTCAACTGCCCCTCTTCTGGATGGCAAATTGCAGGAGCCACTTGGTACTATCAAACCAGCCCGACTTGGCACTGGTGCAACCTTTGGTCTGGGAACCACCATGCCTTTCGTGGATTTGCAGGAGCCAGCCGGTCACTCAGCCATATGCCCCCAGACAAAAACCTCGGCCCGTTTCCCTGGCAAACAAAAGTAAGCTGCCCCGCTTCTGGATGGCAGATTGCAGGAGCCACTTGGTACTATCAAACCAGCCCGACTTGGCACTGCTGCCACCTTGGATCTGGGAACCATCCTGCGTATCGTACATATTCAGGAACCAGCCGAACACTGCCGGCCATAGGCCCCCAGACACAAACCTTGGCACGTTTCCCTGGCAAACAAAAGTAAGCTGCCCCGCTTCTGGATGGCAGTTTGCAGGAGCCACTTGGGACTATCAAACCAGCCCAACTTGGCACTGGTACCACCTTGGATCTGGGAACCATCCTGCCTAGCGTGGATTTTCAGGGGCCAGCCGGCCACTCCCAGCCATATGCCCCCAAACAAAAACCTCGGCCGTTTTCTCTGGCAAACAAAACTCAACTGCCCCTCTTCTGGATGGCAAATTGTGGGACGCACTTGGTACTACAAAAACAGCCCGACTTGGCACTGGTGCCACCATGGGTCTGGTTACCATCCTGCGTATCGTGCATTTTAAGGAGCCAGCTGGCCACTCCCAGCCATATGCCCCCAAACACAAACCACGGCCCATTTCCCTGGCAAACAAAACTCAGGATCCCCGCTTCTGGATGGAGATTGCAGGAGCCACTTTGCACCATCAAACCAGCCCGACATGGCACTGGTGCCACCTTGGATCTGGGAACCATCCTGCCTATTGTGGATTTTCAGGGGCCAGCCGGCCACTCTCAGCCATATGCCCCCAAACAGAAACCACGGCCCTTTTCTCTGGCAAACAAAACTCAACTGCCCCTCTTCTGGATGGCAAATTGCAGGACGCACTTGGTACTACAAAAAACAGCTTGACTTGGCACTGGTGCCACCTTGGTTTCAGGTTACCTTCCTGCGTATCGTGCATTTTAAGGAGCCAGCCGGCCACTCCCAGCCATATGCCCCCAAACACAACCCATGGCCCTTTTCTCTGGCAAACAAAACTCAGCTGCCCAGCTTCTGGATGGCAGATTGCAGGAGCCACTTGGTACTATCAAACCAGCCCGACTTTGCACTGGTGCCACCTTGGGTCTGGGAACCATCCTGCGTATTGTGGATTGTCAGGAGCCAGCCGACCACTCTCGGCCACAGACCCCAATCAAAAACAACGGCCCGTTTCCCTGGCAAAAAAAAGTAAGCTGCCCAGCTTCTGGATGGCCGATTGCAGGAGGCACTTGACACTGTCAAACCAACCCGATTTGGCACTGGTGCCACCTTTGGTCTGGTTACCGTCCTGCGTATCGTGGATTTTCAGGAGCCAGCCGGCCACTGCCAGCCACAGGCCCCCAAACACAAACCACGGCCATTTACTCTGGCAAACAAAACTCAGGTGCCCCGCTTCTGGATGGCAGATTGCAGGAGGCACTTGGTACTATCAAACCAGCCCAACTCGGCACTGGTGCAACCTTGGGTCTGGGAACCATCCTGCCTATCGTGGATTTTAAGGAGCCAGTTGGCTACTCCCAGCCACAGGCCCCCAAAAAAACAACGGCCCTTTCTTCTGGCAAACAAAAGTTAGCTGCAACGCTTCTGGATGGCAGATTGCAGGAGGCACTTGGTACTATCAAACCAGCCCAACTTGGCACTGGTGCCACCATGGGTCTGGTAACCATCCTGCCTATCGTAGCTTTTCAGGAGCCAGCCGGTCACTCCCAGCGATAGGCCCCCAGACACAAACCTCGGCCCGTTTCCCTGGCAAACAAAAGTAAGCTGCCCCGCTTCTGGATGGCAGATTGCAGGAGCCACTTTACACCATCAAACCAGCCCAACTTTGCACTGGTGCCACCTTGGATCTGGGAACCATCCTGCGTATCGTGGATTTTCAGGGGCCAGCCGGCCACTCTCAGCCATATCCCCCCAAACACAAACCACGGCCCTTTTCTCTGGCAAACAAAATTCAACTGCCCCTCCTCTGGATGGCAAATTGCAGGACGCACTTGGTACTACAAAAAACAGCCCGACTTGGCACTGGTGCCACCTTGGGTCTGGTTACCGTCCTCCGTATCGTGCATTTTAAGGAGCCAGCCGGCCACTCCCAGCCATATGCACCCAAATACAACCCATGGCCCTTTTCACTGGCAAACAAAACTCAGCTGCCCAGCTTCTGGATGGCAGATTGCAGGAGCCACTTGGTACTATCAAACCAGCCCGACTTTGCACTGGTGCCACCTTGGGTCTGGGAACCATCCTGCGTATTGTGGATTGTCAGGAGCCAGCCGACCACTCTCGGCCACAGACCCCAATCAAAAACAACGGCCCGTTTCCCTGGCAAAAAAAACTCAGCTGCCCCGCTTCTGGATGGGAGATTGCAGGAGGCACTTGACACTGTCAAACCAACCCGACTTGGCACTGGTGCCACCTTTGTCTGGTTACCGTCCTGCTTATCGTGGATTTTCACCAGCCAGCCGGCCACTGCCAGCCACAGGCCCCCAAACACAAATTACAGCCATTTACTCTGGCAAACAAAACTCAGGTGCCCCGCTTCTGGATGGCAGATTGCAGGAGGCACTTGGTACTATCAAACCAGCCCAACTCGGCACTGGTGCAACCTTGGGTCTGGGAACCATCCTGCCTGTCGTGGATTTTAAGGAGCCAGTCGGCTACTCCCAGCCACAGGCCCCCAAAAAAACAACGGCCCTTTTTCTGGCCAACAAAAGTTAGCTGCCCCGCTTCTGGATGGCAGATTGCAGGAGGCACTTGCTACTATCCAACCAGCCCGACTTGGCACTGGTGCCACCTTGGCTCTGGGAACCATCCTGCGTTTCGTGGATTCTAAGGAGCCAGCCGGCCACTCCCAGCCACAGGCCCCCAAACACAAACAACGGCCCATTTCCCTGGCAAACAAAACTCGCCTGCCAAATTTTTGATGGCAGATTGCAGGAGCCACTTGGTGCTATCAAACCAGCCCAACTTGACACTGGTGCCACCATGGGTCTGGTAACGATCCTGCCTATCGTGGCTTTTCAGGAGCCAGCCGGTCACTCCCAGCGATAGGCCCCCAGACAGAAACCTCGGCCCGTTTCCCTGGCAAACAAAAGTAAGCTGCCCCGCTTCTGGATGGCAGATTGCAGGAGCCACTTGGTACTATCAAACCAGCCCGACTTGGCACTGGTGCAACCTTGGGTCTGGGAACCATCCTGCGTATCGTGGATTTTCAGGAGCCAGCCGTCCACTCCCAGCCACAGGGCCCACAAAACGAACCACGGCCATTTTCCTTGGCAAACAAAACTCAGCTACCCCGCATCTGGATGGCCGATTGCAGGAGCCATTTGGTACTATCAAACCAGCCCAACTTGGCACTGGTGCAGCCTTGGGTCTGGAAGCCATCATGCGTATGGTTGATTTTCAGGAGTCAGCGGGCCACTCCCAGCCATAGGACCTCAAACACAAACCTCGGCGCATTTCTCTGGCAAACAAAACTCAGCTGCCCCGCTTCTGGATGGCAGATTGCAGGACGCACTTGGTACAATCAAACCAGCCCGACTTGGCCCTGGTGCCACCTTGGATCTGGGAACCATCCTGCCTAGCGTGGATTTTCAGGGTCCAGCCGGCCACTCTCAGCCATATGCCACCCAAAAAAAACCACGGCCTTTTTCTCTGCCAAACAAAACTCAACTGCCCCTCTTCTGGATGGCAAATTGCAGGAGCCACTTCGTACTATCAAACCAGCCCGACTTGCCACTGGCGCAACCTTTGGTCTGGGAACCATCCTGCCTCTCGTGGATTTTCGGGAACCAGCCGGTCACTCCCAGCCATATGCCTCCAGACACAAACCTCGGCCCTTTTCTCTGGCAAACAAAAGTTAGCTGCCCCGCTTCTGGATGGCAGATTGCAGGAGCCACTTGGTACTATCAAACCAGCCCAACTTGGCACTGGTGCAGCCTTGGGTCTGGGAACCATCCTGCGTATCGTGGATTTTAAGGAGCCAGCCGGATACTCCTAGCCACAGGCCCGGAACATAAATCACGGCACTTTTTTTTGGCAAACAAAACTTATCTGCCCCGCTTCTGGATGGCAGATTGCAGGAGGCACTTGGTACTATCAAACCAGCCCAACTTGGCACTGGTGCCACCATGGGTCTGGTAACCATCCTGCCTATCGTAGCTTTTCAGGAGCCAGCCGGTCACTCCCAGTGATAGGCCCCCAGACACAAACCTCGACCGGTTTCCCTGGCAAACAAAAGTAAGCTGCCCCGCTTCTGGATGGCAGATTGCAGGAGCCATTTGGTACTATCAAACCAGCCCAACTTGGCACTGGTGCCACCTTGGGTCCGGGAACCATCCTGCGTATCGTGGATTTTCAGGAGCCAGCCGTCCACTCCCAGCCACAGGGCCCACAAAACCAACCACGGCCATTTTCCTTGGCAAACAAAACTCAGCTACCCATTTGGTACTATCAAACCAGCCCAACTTGGCAATGGTACCACCTTGGGTCTGGAAGCCATCATGCGTATGGTTGATTTTCAGGAGTCAGCTGGCCACTCCCAGCCATAGGACCTCAAACACAAACCTCGGCGCATTTCTCTGGCAAACAAAAATCAGCTGCCCCGCTTCTGGATGGCAGATTGCAGGACGCACTTGGTACAATCAAACCAGCCCGACTTGGCCCTGGTGCCACCTTGGATCTGGGAACCATCCTGCCTATCGTGGATTTTCAGGGGCCAGCCGGCCACTCCCAGCCATATGCCCCCCAACACAAACCTCGGCCCTTTTCTCTGGCAAACAAAACTTAGCTGCCCCGCTTCTGGATGACAAATTGCAGGACGCACTAGGTACTACAAAAACAGCCCGACTTGGCACTGGTGCCACCATGGGTCTGGTTACCATTCTGCGTATCATGCATTTTAAGGAGCCAGCTGGCCACTCCCAGCCATACGCCCCCAATCACAAACCACGGCCCATTTCCGTGGCAAACAAAACTCAGGATCCCCGCTTCTGTATGGAGATTGCAGGAGCCACTTTGCACCATCAAACCAGCCCGACTTGGCACTGGTGCCACCTTTGGTCTGGTTACCGTTCTGCGTATCGTGGATTTTCAGGAGCCAGCCGGCCACTGCCAGCCACAGGCCCCCAAACACAAACCACAGCCATTTACTCCGGCAAACAAAACTCAGCTCCCCAGCTTCTGGATGGCAGATTGCAGGAGGCACTTGGTACTATCAAACCAGCCCAACTTGGCACTTGTGCCACCTTGGGTCTTGAAGCCATCATGCGTATGGTTGATTTTCAGGAGTCAGCTGGCCACTCCCAGCCATAGGACCTCAAACACAAACCTCGGAGCATTTCTCTGGCAAACAAAACTCAGCTGCCCCGCTTCTTGATGGGAAATTGCAGGAGTCACTTTGCACCATCAAACCAGCCGGACTTGGCACTGGTGCCACCTTGGATCTGGGAACCATCCTGCGTATCGTGGATTTTCAGGGGCCAGCCGGCCACTCTCAGCCATAGGCCCCCAAACACAAACCACGGCCTTTTTCTCTGGCAAACAAAACTCAACTGCCCCTCTTCTGGATGGCAAATTGCAGGAGCCACTTGGTACTATCAAACCAGCCCGACTTGGCACTGGTGCAACCTTTGGTCTGGGAACCACCATGCCTTTCGTGGATTTGCAGGAGCCAGCCGGTCACTCAGCCATATGCCCCCAGACAAAAACCTCGGCCCGTTTCCCTGGCAAACAAAAGTAAGCTGCCCCGCTTCTGGATGGCAGATTGCAGGAGCCACTTGGTACTATCAAACCAGCCCGACTTGGCACTGCTGCCACCTTGGATCTGGGAACCATCCTGCGTATCGTACATATTCAGGAACCAGCCGAACACTGCCGGCCATAGGCCCCCAGACACAAACCTTGGCACGTTTCCCTGGCAAACAAAAGTAAGCTGCCCCGCTTCTGGATGGCAGTTTGCAGGAGCCACTTGGGACTATCAAACCAGCCCAACTTGGCACTGGTACCACCTTGGATCTGGGAACCATCCTGCCTAGCGTGGATTTTCAGGGGCCAGCCGGCCACTCCCAGCCATATGCCCCCAAACAAAAACCTCGGCCGTTTTCTCTGGCAAACAAAACTCAACTGCCCCTCTTCTGGATGGCAAATTGTGGGACGCACTTGGTACTACAAAAACAGCCCGACTTGGCACTGGTGCCACCATGGGTCTGGTTACCATCCTGCGTATCGTGCATTTTAAGGAGCCAGCTGGCCACTCCCAGCCATATGCCCCCAAACACAAACCACGGCCCATTTCCCTGGCAAACAAAACTCAGGATCCCCGCTTCTGGATGGAGATTGCAGGAGCCACTTTGCACCATCAAACCAGCCCGACATGGCACTGGTGCCACCTTGGATCTGGGAACCATCCTGCCTAGCGTGGATTTTCAGGGGCCAGCCGGCCACTCTCAGCCATATGCCCCCAAACAGAAACCACGGCCCTTTTCTCTGGCAAACAAAACTCAACTGCCCCTCTTCTGGATGGCAAATTGCAGGACGCACTTGGTACTACAAAAAACAGCTTGACTTGGCACTGGTGCCACCTTGGTTTCAGGTTACCTTCCTGCGTATCGTGCATTTTAAGGAGCCAGCCGGCCACTCCCAGCCATATGCCCCCAAACACAACCCATGGCCCTTTTCTCTGGCAAACAAAACTCAGCTGCCCAGCTTCTGGATGGCAGATTGCAGGAGCCACTTGGTACTATCAAACCAGCCCGACTTTGCACTGGTGCCACCTTGGGTCTGGGAACCATCCTGCGTATTGTGGATTGTCAGGAGCCAGCCGACCACTCTCGGCCACAGACCCCAATCAAAAACAACGGCCCGTTTCCCTGGCAAAAAAAAGTAAGCTGCCCAGCTTCTGGATGGCCGATTGCAGGAGGCACTTGACACTGTCAAACCAACCCGATTTGGCACTGGTGCCACCTTTGGTCTGGTTACCGTCCTGCGTATCGTGGATTTTCAGGAGCCAGCCGGCCACTGCCAGCCACAGGCCCCCAAACACAAACCACGGCCATTTACTCTGGCAAACAAAACTCAGGTGCCCCGCTTCTGGATGGCAGATTGCAGGAGGCACTTGGTACTATCAAACCAGCCCAACTCGGCACTGGTGCAACCTTGGGTCTGGGAACCATCCTGCCTATCGTGGATTTTAAGGAGCCAGTTGGCTACTCCCAGCCACAGGCCCCCAAAAAAACAACGGCCCTTTCTTCTGGCAAACAAAAGTTAGCTGCCCCGCTTCTGGATGGCAGATTGCAGGAGGCACTTGGTACTATCAAACCAGCCCAACTTGGCACTGGTGCCACCATGGGTCTGGTAACCATCCTGCCTATCGTAGCTTTTCAGGAGCCAGCCGGTCACTCCCAGCGATAGGCCCCCAGACACAAACCTCGGCCCGTTTCCCTGGCAAACAAAAGTAAGCTGCCCCGCTTCTGGATGGCAGATTGCAGGAGCCACTTTACACCATCAAACCAGCCCAACTTTGCACTGGTGCCACCTTGGATCTGGGAACCATCCTGCGTATCGTGGATTTTCAGGGGCCAGCCGGCCACTCTCAGCCATATCCCCCCAAACACAAACCACGGCCCTTTTCTCTGGCAAACAAAATTCAACTGCCCCTCCTCTGGATGGCAAATTGCAGGACGCACTTGGTACTACAAAAAACAGCCCGACTTGGCACTGGTGCCACCTTGGGTCTGGTTACCGTCCTCCGTATCGTGCATTTTAAGGAGCCAGCCGGCCACTCCCAGCCATATGCACCCAAATACAACCCATGGCCCTTTTCACTGGCAAACAAAACTCAGCTGCCCAGCTTCTGGATGGCAGATTGCAGGAGCCACTTGGTACTATCAAACCAGCCCGACTTTGCACTGGTGCCACCTTGGGTCTGGGAACCATCCTGCGTATTGTGGATTGTCAGGAGCCAGCCGACCACTCTCGGCCACAGACCCCAATCAAAAACAACGGCCCGTTTCCCTGGCAAAAAAAACTCAGCTGCCCCGCTTCTGGATGGGAGATTGCAGGAGGCACTTGACACTGTCAAACCAACCCGACTTGGCACTGGTGCCACCTTTGTCTGGTTACCGTCCTGCTTATCGTGGATTTTCACCAGCCAGCCGGCCACTGCCAGCCACAGGCCCCCAAACACAAATTACAGCCATTTACTCTGGCAAACAAAACTCAGGTGCCCCGCTTCTGGATGGCAGATTGCAGGAGGCACTTGGTACTATCAAACCAGCCCAACTCGGCACTGGTGCAACCTTGGGTCTGGGAACCATCCTGCCTGTCGTGGATTTTAAGGAGCCAGTCGGCTACTCCCAGCCACAGGCCCCCAAAAAAACAACGGCCCTTTTTCTGGCCAACAAAAGTTAGCTGCCCCGCTTCTGGATGGCAGATTGCAGGAGGCACTTGCTACTATCCAACCAGCCCGACTTGGCACTGGTGCCACCTTGGCTCTGGGAACCATCCTGCGTTTCGTGGATTCTAAGGAGCCAGCCGGCCACTCCCAGCCACAGGCCCCCAAACACAAACAACGGCCCATTTCCCTGGCAAACAAAACTCGCCTGCCAAATTTTTGATGGCAGATTGCAGGAGCCACTTGGTGCTATCAAACCAGCCCAACTTGACACTGGTGCCACCATGGGTCTGGTAACGATCCTGCCTATCGTGGCTTTTCAGGAGCCAGCCGGTCACTCCCAGCGATAGGCCCCCAGACAGAAACCTCGGCCCGTTTCCCTGGCAAACAAAAGTAAGCTGCCCCGCTTCTGGATGGCAGATTGCAGGAGCCACTTGGTACTATCAAACCAGCCCAACTTGGCACTGGTGCAACCTTGGGTCTGGGAACCATCCTGCGTATCGTGGATTTTCAGGAGCCAGCCGTCCACTCCCAGCCACAGGGCCCACAAAACGAACCACGGCCATTTTCCTTGGCAAACAAAACTCAGCTACCCCGCATCTGGATGGCCGATTGCAGGAGCCATTTGGTACTATCAAACCAGCCCAACTTGGCACTGGTGCAGCCTTGGGTCTGGAAGCCATCATGCGTATGGTTGATTTTCAGGAGTCAGCGGGCCACTCCCAGCCATAGGACCTCAAACACAAACCTCGGCGCATTTCTCTGGCAAACAAAACTCAGCTGCCCCGCTTCTGGATGGCAGATTGCAGGACGCACTTGGTACAATCAAACCAGCCCGACTTGGCCCTGGTGCCACCTTGGATCTGGGAACCATCCTGCCTAGCGTGGATTTTCAGGGTCCAGCCGGCCACTCTCAGCCATATGCCACCCAAAAAAAACCACGGCCTTTTTCTCTGCCAAACAAAACTCAACTGCCCCTCTTCTGGATGGCAAATTGCAGGAGCCACTTCGTACTATCAAACCAGCCCGACTTGCCACTGGCGCAACCTTTGGTCTGGGAACCATCCTGCCTCTCGTGGATTTTCGGGAACCAGCCGGTCACTCCCAGCCATATGCCTCCAGACACAAACCTCGGCCCTTTTCTCTGGCAAACAAAAGTTAGCTGCCCCGCTTCTGGATGGCAGATTGCAGGAGCCACTTGGTACTATCAAACCAGCCCAACTTGGCACTGGTGCAGCCTTGGGTCTGGGAACCATCCTGCGTATCGTGGATTTTAAGGAGCCAGCCGGATACTCCTAGCCACAGGCCCGGAACATAAATCACGGCACTTTTTTTTGGCAAACAAAACTTATCTGCCCCGCTTCTGGATGGCAGATTGCAGGAGCCACTTGGTACTATCAAACCAGCCCAACTTGGCACTGGTGCCACCTTGGGTCTGGGAACCATCCTGCGTATCGTGGATTTTAAGGAGCCAGCCGGATACTCCTAGCCACAGGCCCGGAACATAAATCACGGCACTTTTTTTTGGCAAACAAAACTTATCTGCCCCGCTTCTGGATGGCAGATTGCAGGAGCCACTTGGTACTATCAAACCAGCTCGACTTGGCACTGGTGCCACCTTGGGTCTGGGAACCATCCTGCGTATCGTGGATTTTCAGGAAACAGCCGGCCACTCCCAGCCATATGCCCCCAAACACAAACCACGGCCTATTTCCCTGGCAAACAAAACTTAGCTGCCCCGCTTCTGGATGGCAGATTGCAAGAGTCACTTTGCACCATCAAACCAGGCGGACTTGGCACTGGTGCCACCTTGGATCTGGGAACCATCCTGCGTATCGTGGATTTTCATGGGCCAGCCGGCCACTCTCAGCCATATGCCCCAAAAAAAAAACCACGGCCTTTTTCTCTGGCAAACAAAACTCAACTGCCCCTCTTCTGGATGGCAAATTGCAGGAGCCACTTGGTACTATCAAACCGGCCCAACTTGGCACTGGTACCACCTTGGATCTGGGAACCATCCTGCCTAGTGTGGATTTTCAGGGGCCAGCCGGCCACTCCCAGCCATATGCCCCCAAACACAAACCTCGGCCCTTTTCTCTGGCAAACAAAACTCAACTGCCCCTCTTCTGGATGGCAAATTGCAGGACGCACTCGGTACTACAAAAACAGCCCGACTTGGCACTGGTGCCACCATGGGTCTGTTTACCATTCTGCGTATCATGCATATTAAGAGACAGCTGGCCACTCCCAGCCATACGCCCCCAATCAAAAACCACGGCCAATTTCCCTGGCAAACAAAACTCAGGATCCCCGCTTCTTGATGGAGATTGCAGGAGCCACTTTGCACCATCAAACCAGCCCGACTTGGCACTGCTGCCCCCTTTGGTCTGGTTACCGTCCTGCGTATCGTGGATTTTCAGGAGCCAGCCGGCCACTACGAGCCACAGGCCCCCAAACAAAAACCACAGCCATATACTCTGACAAACAAAACTAGCTGCCCAGCTTCTGGATGGCAGATTGCAGGTGCCACTTGGTACTATCAAACCAGCTCGACTTGGCACTGGTGCCAAAATGGGTCTGGTAACCATCCTGCCTTTCGTAGCTTTTCAAGAGCCAGCCGGTCACTCCCAGCCATAGGCCCCCAGACACAAACCTCGGCCCGTTTCCCTGGCAAACAAAAGTAAGCTGCCCCGCTTCTGGATGGCAATTTGCAGGAGCCTCTTGATACTATCAAACCAGCCCTACTTGGCACTGCTGCAACCTTGGGTCTGGGAACCATCCTGCGTATCGTGGATTTTCAGGAAACAGCCGGCCACTCCCAGCCATATGCCCCCAAACACAAACCACGGCCCATTTCCCTGGCAAACAAAACTCAGCTGCCCCGCTTCTGGATGGCAGATTGCAGGAGTCACTTTGCACCATCAAACCAGCTGGACTTGGCACTGGTGCCACCTTGGATCTGGGAACCATCCTGCGTATCGTGGATTTTCAGGGGCCAGCCGGCCACTCTCAGCCATAGTCCCCCAAACACAAACCACGGCCTTTTCCTCTGGCAAACAAAACTCAACTGCCCCTCTTCTGGATGGCAAATTGCAGGAGCCACTTGGTACTATCAAACCAGCCCGACTTGCCACTGGTGCAACCTTTGGTCTGGGAACCACCATGCCTTTCGTGGATTTGCAGGAGCCAGCCGGTCAGTCTCAGCCATATGCCCCCAGACAAAAACCTCGGCCCGTTTCCCTGGCAAACAAAAGTAAGCTGCCCCGCTTCTGGATGGCAGATTGCAGGAGCCACTTGGTACTATCAAACCAGCCCGACTTGGCACTGGTGCCACCTTGGATCTGGGAACCATCCTGCGTATCGTACATATTCAGGAACCAGCCGAACACTGCTGGCCATAGGCCCCCAGACACAAACCTTGGCACGTTTCCCTGGCAAACAAAAGTAAGCTGCCCCGCATCTGGATGGCAGATTGCGGGAGCCACTTGGTATTTTCAAACCAGCCCAACTTGGCACTGGTACCACCTTGTCTCTGGTTACAATCCTGCGTATCGTGCATTTTAAGGAGCCAGCTGGACACTCCCAGCCATATGCCCCCAAACACAAACCACGGCCCATTTCCCTGGCAAACAAAACTCAGGATCTCCGCTTCTGGATGGAGATTGCAGGAGCCACTTTGCACCATCAAACCAGCCCAACTTGGCACTGGTGCCACCTCGGATCTGGGAACCATCCTGCGTATCGTGGATTTTCAGGGGCCAGCCGGCCACTCTCAGCCATATGCCCCCAAACAAAAACCACGGCCCTTTTCTCTGGCAAACAAAATTCAACTGCCCCTCCTCTGGATGGCAAATTGCAGGAGAAACTTGGTACTACAAAAAACAGCCCGACTTGGCACTGGTGCCACCTTGGGTCTGGTTACCGTCCTGCGTATCGTGCATTTTAAGGAGCCAGCCGACCACTCCCAGCCATATGCACCCAAACACAACCCATGGCCCTTTTCACTGGCAAACAAAACTCAGCTGCCCAGCTTCTGGATGGCAGATTGCAGGAGCCACTTGGTACTATCAAACCAGCCCGACTTTGCACTGGTGCCACCTTGGGTCTGCGAACCATCCTGCGTATTGTGGATTGTCAGGAGCCAGCCGACCACTCTCAGCCACAAACCCCAATCAAAAACAACGGCCCGTTTCCCTGGCAAAAAAAACTTAGCTGCCCCGCTTCTGGATGGGAGATTGCTGGAGGCACTTGACACTGTCAAACCAACCCGACTTGGCACTGGTGCCACCTTTGGTCTGGTTACCGTCCTGCGTATCGTGGATTTTCACCAGCCAGCCGGCCACTGCCAGCCACAGGCCCCCAAACACAAACCATAGCCATTTACGCCGGCAAACAAAACTCAGCTGCCCCGCTTCCGGATGGCAGATTGCAGGAGGCACTTGGTACTATCAAACCAGCCCAACTCGGCACTGGTGCAACCTTGGGTCTGGGAACCATCCTGCCTATCGTGGATTTTAAGGAGCCAGTCGGCTACTCCCAGCCACAGGCTCCCAAAAAAACAACGGCCCTTTTCCCTGGCAAACAAAACTTAGCTGCCCCGCTTCTGGATGGCAGATTGCAGGAGGCACTTGCTACTATCCAACCAGCCCGACTTGGCACTGGTGCCACCTTGGCTCTGGGAACCATCCTGCGTTTCGTGGATTCTAATTAGCCAGCCGGCCACTCCCAGCCACAGGCCCCCAAACACAAACAACGGCCCATTTCCCTGGCAAAGAAAACTCGCCTGCCAACTTTTTGATGGCAGATTGCAGGAGGCACTTGGTACTATCAAACCAGCCCAACTTGGCACTGGTGCCACCATGGGTCTGGTAACCATCCTGCCTATCGTAGCTTTTCAGGAGCCAGCCGGTCACTCCCAGCCATAGGCCCCCAGACACAAACCTCGGCCCCTTTCCCTGGCAAACAAAAGTAAGCTGCCCCGCTTCTGGATGGCAGATTGCAGGAGCCACTTGGTACTATCAAACCAGCCCAACTTGGCACTGGTGCAACCTTGGGTCTGGGAACCATCCTGCGTATGGTTGATTTTCAGGAGCCAGCCGTCCACTCCCAGCCACAGGGCCCACGAAAAGAACCATGGCCATTTTCCTTGGCAAACAAAACTCAGCTACCCCGCATCTGGATGGCCGATTGCAGGAGCCATTTTGTACTATCAAACCAGCCCAACTTGGCACTGGTACCACCTTGGGTCTGGAAGCCATCACGCGTATGGTTGATTTTCAGGAGTCAGCTGGCCACTCCCAGCCATAGGACCTCAAACACAAACCTCGGCGAATTTCTCTGGCAAACAAAACTTATCTGCCCCGCTTCTGGATGGCAGATTGCAGGAGTCACTTGGTACTATCAAACCAGCCCAACTTGGCACTGGTGCCACCTTGGATCTGGGAACCATCCTGCCTATCGTGGATTTACAGGAAACAGCCGGCCACTCCCAGGCATTTGCCCCCAAACACAAACCGAGGCCCATTTGCCTGGCAAAAAAAACTCAGCTGCCCCGCTTCTGGATGGCAGATTGCAGGAGCCACATTGCACCATCCAACCAGCCCGACTTGGCACTGGTGCCACCTTGGATCTGGGAACCATCCTGCCTAGAGTGGATTTTCAGGGGCCAGCCGGCCACTCTCAGCCATAGGCCCCCAAAAACAAACCAAGGCCTTTTTCTCTGGCAAACAAAACTCAACTGCCCCTCTTCTGGATGGCAAATTGCAGGAGCCACTTGGTACTATCAAAGCAGCCTGACTTGCCACTGGTGCAACCTTTGGTCTGGGAACCATCCTGCCTATCGTGGATTTTCAGGAGCCAGCCGGTCTCTCCCAGCCATATGCCTCCAGACACAAACCTCGGCCCGTTTCCCAGGCAAACAAAAGTTAGCTGCCCCGCTTCTGGATGGCAGTTTGCAGGAGCCACTTGGGACTATCAAACCAGCCCAACTTGGCACTGGTGCAACTTTGGGTCTGGGAACCATCCTGCGTATCGTGGATTTGAAGGAGCCAGCCGGCTACTCCTAGCCACAGGCCCGGAACATAAATCACGGCACTTTTTTCTGGCAAACAAAACGTATCTGCCCCGCTTCTGGATGGCGGATTGCAGGAGCCACTTGGTACTATCCAACCAGCCCGACTTGGCATTGGTGCCACCTTGGCTCTGGGAACCCTCCTGTGTATCGTGGATTCTAAGGAGCCACAGGCTCCCAGCCACAGGCACCCAAACAAAATCAACGGTGCTTTTCCCTGGAAAACAAAACTTGCCTGCCAAATTTTTGATGGCAGATTGCAGGAGCCACTTGGTACTATCAAACCAGCCCAACTTGGCACTGGTGCCACCATGGGTCTGGTAACCATCCTGCCTATCGTAGCTTTTCAGGAGCCAGCCGGTCACTCCCAGCCATAGGCCCCCAGACACAAACCTCAGCCCGTTTCCCTGGCAAAGGAAAGTAAGCTGCCCCGCTACTGGATGGCAGATTGTAGGAGCCACTTGGTACTGTCAAAGCAGCCCGACTTGGCACAGGTGCCTCATTGGGTCTGGGAACCATCCTGCCTGTCATGGATTCTAAGGAGCCAGACGGCCACTCCCAGCCGTAAGCCTCCAAAAACAAACCACGGACCTTTTCTCTGGCCAAAAAAACTCAACTGCCCCTCTTCTGGTTGGTAAATTGCAGGACGCACTTGGTACTACAAGAACAGCCTGACTTGGCAGTGCTGCCACCTTGGGTCTGGGAACCATCCTGCGTATCGAGCATTTTCAGGAGCCAGCCAGCCACTCCCAGCCATATGCCCCAAAAACAAACCACGGACCTTTTCTCTGGCAAAAAAAAATTAGCTTCCCCGCTTCAGGGTGGCAGATTGCAGGAGCCACTTTGCACCATCCAACCAGCCCGACTTGGCACTGGTGCCACCTTGGATCTGGGAACCATCCTGCCTATCGTGGATTTTCAGGGGCCAGCCGGCCACTCCCAGCCATAGGCACCCAAACACAAACCAAGGCCCTTTTCTCTGGCAAACAAAATTTAGCTGCCCCGCTTCTTGATGGCAAATTGCAGGAGCCGCTTCATACTACCAGAACAGCCCGACTTGGCACTGGTGCCACCTTGGGTCTGGCTACCGTCCTGTGTATCGTGCATTTTAAGGAGCCAGATGGCCACTCCCAGCCATCTGCCCCCAAACACGACCCACGGCCCTTTTCTCTGGCAAACAAAACTCAGCTGCCCAGCTTCTGGATGGCAGATTGCAGGAGCCATTTGTTACTATCACACGAGCCTGACTTGGCACTGGTGCCACCTTGGGTCTGGAAGCCATCATGCGTATGGTTGATTTTCAGGAGTCAGTCGGGCTGGTTTGATGGTGGAAAGTGGCTCCTGCAATCTGCCACCCAGAAGCGGGGCAGCTGATTTTTTTTTGCCAGAGAAAAGGTCCGTGGTTTGTTTTTGGGGCATATGGCTGGGATTGGCCGGCTGGCTCCTGAAAATGCTCGATACGCAGGATGGTTCCCAGACCCAAGGTTGCACCCGTGCCAAGTCGGGCTGTTTTTGTAGTTCCAAGTGCGTCCTGCAATCTGCCATCCAGAAGCGGGGCAGCTTACTTTTGTTTGCGAGGGAAACGGGCCAAGGTTTGTGTCTGGGGGATTATGGCTGGGAGTGACCGGCTGGCTCCTGAAAAGCTACGATAGGCAGGATTGTGACCAGACCCATGGTGGCACCAGTGCCAAGTTGGGCTGGTTTGATAGAACCAAGTGGCTCCTGCAATCTGCCCTCAAAATTTGGCAGCCGAGTTTTGTTTTCCAGAGAACAGCACCGTTGTTTGTGTTTGGGGGCCTGTGGCTGGGAGTGGCCGGCTGGCTCCTTAAAATCCACGATACGCAGGATGGTTCCCAGAGCCAAGGTGGCACCAGTGCCAAGTCGGGCTGGTTTGATAGCACCAAGTGGCTCCTGCAATCTGCCATCCAGAAGCGAGGCAGCTAAGTTTTGTTTGCCAGAAAAAAGGGCCGTTGTTTTTGTTGGGGCCTATGGCTGGGAGTAGCCGGCTGGCTCCTTTAAATCCACAATAGGCAGGATGGTTCCCAGACCCAAGGTGGCACCAGTGCCAAGTCGGGCTGGTTTCATAGTCCCAAGTGGCTCCTGCAATCTGCCATCCAGAAGCGGGGCAGCTGAGTTTTGTTTGCCAGAGGAAAGGGCTGTGGTTTTTGTTTGGAGGCCTGTGGCTGGGTGTGGCCACCTGACTCCTGAAAATCCACGATAGGCAGGATGGTTCCCAGACCCAAGGTGGCACCAGTGCCAAGTCGGGCTCGTTTGACAGTGTCAAGTGCCTCCTGCAATCTGCCATCCAGACGCGGGGCAGCTGAGTTTTTTTTGCCAGGGAAACGGGCCGTTGTTTTTGATTGGGGTCTGTGGCCGAGAGTGGTCGGCTGGCTCCTGACAATCCACAATACGCAGGATGGTTCCCAGACCCAAGGTGGCACCAGTGCCAAGTTGGGCTGGTTTGATAGTACCAAGTGGCTCCTGCAATCTGCCATCCAGAAGCTGGGCAGCTGAGTTTTGTTTGCCAGGGAAAAGGGCCATGGGTTGTGTTTGGGTGCATATGGCTGGGAGTTGCCAGCTGGCTCCTTAAAATGCATGATACGCAGGATGGTAACCAGACCCAAGGTGGCACCATTGCCAAGTCGGGCTGTTTTTGTAGTACCAAGTTTCTCCAGCAATTTGCCATCTAGAAGCGGGGCAGTTGAATTTTGTTTGCCAGAGAAAAGGGCCGTTGTTTGTGTTTGGGGGCAAATGGCTGAGAGTGGCCCGCTGGCCCCTAAAAATCCACGATAGGCAGGATGGTTCCCAGATCCAAGGTGGCACCAGTGGCAAGTTGGGCTGGTTCTATGGTTCCAAGTGGCTCCTGCAATCTGCCATCCAGAAGCGGGGCAGCTGAGTTTTGTTTGCCAGAGAAAGGGTCCGTGCTTTGTTTTTGGGGCATATGGCTGGGAGTGGCTGGCTGGCTCCTTAAAACGCTCGATACGGAGGATGATTCCCAGACCCAAGGTGGCACCACTGCCAAGTCGGGCTGTTTTTGTAGCACCAAGTGCGTCCTGCAATTTGCCATCCAGAAGAGGGGCAGTTGAGTTTTGTTTGCCAGAGAAAAGGGCCGAGGTTTGTGTTTGGGGGCATATTGCCAGGAGTGGCCGGCTGACCCCTGAAAATCCACGCTAGGCAGGATGGTTCCCAGATCCAAGGTGGTACCAGTGCCAAGTTGGGCTGGTTTGATAGTTCCAAGTGCCTCCTGCAATCTGCCATCCAGAAGCGGGGCAGCTTACTTTTGTTGGCCAGGGAAACGGGCCGAGGTTTGTGTCTGGGGCCTATGGCTGAGAGTGAGCGGCTGGCTCCTGAAAAGCTACGATAGGCAGGATGGTTACCAGACCCATGGTGGCACCAGTGCCAAGTCGTGCTGGTTTGATAGTACCAAGTGGCTCCTGCAATCTTCCATGGTGACGTGGAGAAATACTTTCTGGTTTCAGCCATATGGTCTTTCTTCTCTCCCTCAACTTCTCTATCACCTCTCATCTGTTTCACATGCGCTATCTTCAAGGTCCACAGGCTACTTTTCACAGAATCTTCTGGCCTGATGAAGTAAGAGTGATGAATAGAACAGTGCTGGGATCTATTTTCCAGTTTGGATAAAATGCATTCTGCACACAAATCCAAGGAGAACGTGCTGCCTCGATGCCCAGAAAATCTTTCACTCCTGCTAGTGTTCTACGTCAACCGCAACTTAGTCTGAAAGAAAAGCTTTTTCTCTGAGAGCATCTGAGAGGTTTGCATGAAGCACTGATATCTGACATATGCAATTTTGAATAGGAGAGGAAAAAGAAAATGGCAAGGAGTTTTTAATTTTAGTGGTTTCAATTTTAATTTCCGTGCACTTTTTCAAAACTTGTCAGCTCAAATGCCCATCAACATCTTTTAGTCATCTGTAAGTCAGTATTCATATAAAATGTGCTTCAAATCCAAAGAATTTCAAATTTGCACTCCAAGCTTCTATGCCTAGATTTATGATTTCCTACACATATTAGATGAAAGGAAGGCCTTTTTTACTGTGGGAGTGCTGGAACACTGGAACAGGTTGCCCAGAGAAGTTGTGGGTGTCCCATCCCTGAAAGTATTCAAGGTCACCTTGGACGGGGCTTGGAGCAGCAACAAAGGAGAAGCTTGATGGTAGAGAAACAAAGTCGGACTATAGAAGAAACTCGGATTGAAGTATAGGAGCAAGTTTTCTCTCAGCTCTTGGGGTAAATTCAAAGTTGTACAAAATGACATTTATCTGTGCTATTCACTACTGTAATAGAAAGTTTCATGAAAACTGTGTGGAGAGTTTAGTTCAGCCATGTCTTGAAGAAAAAGGCCATGAAGCCATGCAATTGAGAGAAAAGTAACAGGTAGCTGTGAAGCAGTTCCCAGCCTGACTTCTATAAACAATTAGACTCTTTCAGGCATCATTGTATAAACAATAAAGTTCTCAGGCAGTCTTCTCATAACAAGTGTAACACTCTCTCTGGGAAAAGATGGCACCCTGAGAACAGATGTGGAAGTTTTGGGAACCGTTCGTATCACAGTGAGAACACTGGTTTTGTTTTGTGTAAACAATCAACGGTGTAGTAAAACAAAAGGTGTGGTTAGAGTTTTCTCTGTTAGCCTATCATAAACCTGTATTTCGGAATATGCATGAAGTTCGTTAACACTATTATTTAAGCTGACTGATCGATCAATAAATCGAGTTCGATGCATCACAGGATGGTCGTTCTCCCCTCACTTCAACAAATGGTGACCACCCGGACGTGATAGCGGACACCGCGACGATCGCAACCACCACGGGGATTGCGAACACCACGAGAACTGAGGACTGGTTCAGGCTCCGAAGCAGCGGGAGCGGCAAATAAGCGCGAAACCAAAGCGGAGGAAAAAAGCCGCCGATACGCGCCGTGCCCTGGAGACCATATTAGATGGGTCCAGCTGATACGTGTGGCCGATGCCTGGAAATCGCTGCTAGGTAAAAGTGCGCACTTAAAAAGAGGTATGGAAAGGCAAGCCACATATGAACTTTTTATTACATTTTTGCAAAAAAGGCAAATTAAGGGAATAGACTTACGGAAGGAATTGCAAGGTCTTTTGGCTTATGGTCTGGAATGGGGAGTCTTCGTGAATCCCCACACAGTTTATGAGTTAACGGAATTGCGTGAATTCGGTGATTTATTGTCAGAGGCTGCTTTAGAGAGTGGTAAAACTGCCAAGAAGCTAGGCAAGCCATGGCGAGTGATATATGGCGCACTGTTTTACTATCTCTCTGAGTGCAAGACAGCGGCCGCAGCTCGTGGAGCTTGCGAGGCTGTGCTACTCCGAACTCGGCACGGGCGCTCCGCCATGGCGAGCAGCCGCGGCGAGCGACGCGGGAGCGGAGGCAGCGGCGGGGAGAGCGGAGCCGCCGCCGCGGGAGCCGAGGCGCGCCGCCCCGGGAGAGAGCGAAGCCGCCGCGGGGGGAGCCGCGGGTGCAGCGGTGCCTGCAGCAGAGTCAGCCTGCCGGTGAGTAAACAAAGAGCCCAGCGCAGCGGGGGGATTTTCGCCCGCTCCGACACACGCGCCGCGGGACTGGAGCGCTTTTTGCAGCGGGAGCATTTCTCCCTCCCCCCACGGCCGGCAAAAACTTCAGTTTAAGACCTAACAGCCTAATGGATGCCTCAGTCTAAGACCTAACAGCCTAATGGATGTAACTTTTGTCAGCAAAAGGAAAAGATCCCTGTTGAAATTAAGAAACAAGTGATGGTAAACAAGGAAAGTTAAAGGCACTTTTGTTCTTCCTGGCAGAGACTATGAAACAGGAATCAGCGTACTGTATGCATGGGTCAAATTTCGGCCGATTTGGCTCGGCATTGGTTATGCTGTTTTGAAATCACCTGCATTAACGTAGACTTTAACATCAGAAGCCCGGATGGTTCAGTCAGTGGAACATCAGACTCTAAAATTATATTTTGAAAAGTTTAAAAATGTTAAGATGTGTTGGATTGATAGTATGAGTCAGATGTTGTGAGTGTGCTTTTTGGTATAGAAATGCTATAGCAAACACATGAAGAAAGTTATTTTAGCTTAATATTTTAGAATCAGGCCTGTAAGTAAGTTATAGTAAATGCTATATTTTATTTCTATAGTAAGTTTTATCCGTTGCTAAGTAGTTTAAGTCGAATTATCTATTAAGTGCCGTTAAATGTTAAATACTGTTAAGGTTTAGTTTTGTTAAGTTGATCTCCTGTTAAGTTTAAGTGTTATTAAGTTTAAATAAAGCTAGATTCTGTTTAAATTATATTAGGTTTAGGTTAAGTTAGATTCTGTTAAGTTTGATCTTACATTATTTACAAATAAGTCTGTTATTTAAAGTCAGTTAAGTTTTGTTATAGTTAAGTTTTATTAGAATTAAAAGATTTTACATGTAAGTTCTGTTGATTTAAAAATCTATTAAGTTTAAGTAAAGATAAGTTTAAGTAATGTTAAGATCTATTAAGTTTAAATATTTTAAGTATTTTAAGTATAAGTGCTATTAGGTTTAAGTGATGTTAGATAGATTTATGCTTTTACGATAGACGTTTATTTTATGGCTTGTGTGCAAAGTGTTGTTGTGAATTTCAGAGAAACCTTGCTAGCTGAAAATACTATTTAATTATTAGAATTGCCTATTCTTATGTTGCAAAGAGTGTAACACAGCTAGCCCATAGAATTTTGAAGCCAGTTAAGTTCTGTTAATTTACAAATAAGTCTGCTAAGTTAAATATTTTAAGTGCTTTAAGTGTATACTATTTTCTCACCACTCCAAATCAACAAAGGACTGAGAATCGCCCAGCTGATGCCATTTCAGCCAAATGACTAAAGGATTACAGACTGTAAAACTGATTTTGAACTTTTCTGAGAGGCCTGGGGAAGGGGTGGATGTGAAAATCTCAAGGACAAAAAGGATTGTTTTCAGACTTGCCATTCACCTCCTCTCCAGGTTCACATGAATGAAAACAGCTAGCAGCTGTCTTTTCTTAGTCCAATTACCATCTACCTTGCAATGCCTGATAAGGCCGGACATTGTGGCTCAGCTGGGGGTGCGTTTAACCCTTTGGGATAAAACGCCGTTGCCGGAGGACCAGAGAACTGATTGACATTATTGAATCATTATCATCTTTCCATATAAAAGGACCGGCAAAAGAGAACTGCCTTGAATGTCACAGCCCAAATTGTGCTGCTTGGGTTGCACTGTGTTTGTGTTGTGGGGGTTGTGACAGGACCTTTTGGGTGGATCAGTTGTCACATTTTCGTTTATGGTGTAATACCTGTAATTATGAACATAACTGGGAACATAATTGGGAGTGGGCACTACGGAATGAAACAGGACTAAACACTGCCTCAGCTTTAGGTCTTTATGAGTCACATGAGCAGAAAATCTTAGCTTATTATCGGTGGGAGGTACAGTGTATTTTGAAAAGGGTTAAAGCTCAAAGTGCATCATATATTACCTCTGTAAGGTGTAGAAAACTGGTGCCTTTAACACAACATTCCGTTGTAGGGCCTATAAAAGGAGATCCCAATCAGGCATTAGACAACTGCATTAGAAGGTTACAAAGGTGTGGTCTTCAGGTCTCAGGAACAGTAAGGTTAAAAACTGATAAGAAGAAAGTCAAAGTAAAACCAGGAAAATGAGGTTTCCTTTTATTATATTACTTGGTGTAGTGGTAGCTGAAGAATTAAAGGTAACACATTTTAGTCAACCTAGAGATAATGTATGGCTAACACTTGCTAGGCAGATTAATCAGTCGTCGCTTTGTCTCAGCATTGGAGGAGTTACTAACCCTTTTCGAACATGTTTGGTAGGACTTCCAGTATGGTCTCCTCAAGAATTCTGCAGTTTTATTAATAACCGTGCCTTATGTATGCGCAGTATGGTAAATATTAAATTGCCTAAAGGGTATACTGCCAGTCAGAGTGACGGCTACCGTCAATGCCTGTTAATTCAATCACTTAATATTCCTTTGCATTCCCCACCTGAGGAGTTGGAGCTTTTCGGGAGTGCAAATGCTAGCATGACCAGCACTTCCGACGGTGGGTGGTTCAGCTTTGATTATTCTAATCCTCAAAAGATGAATCAACATAAACAAACATGGGCTACTCTGGATTCAGCTCTAAAGCCAAACATAGTGTCTAAACAACACTACAACCATTGTAAAGGCTCTAGCATCATAACACCTAAGAAATTACCTACGGGTATATTTCTAATTTGCGGAGATAGAGCCTGGAATGGTATACCTGCTCAGCCTCAGGGTGGACCTTGTTATTTAGGCAAGTTATCACTATTTCACCTTAATATATCTGTGCTAATGCAATTAAGCCATAAGAAAAGCAGGCAAAAGCGTAGCTTACATAATTTAGACTGTAGTCAAATAGGAGATCTATGGTTCTAGAGTAAATTTAAGCAAGTGATGGTTTCAGCTTTCCTACCATGAGGTGCTGCCAGCAAAGCATTGACTCTAGCAAAACAAATAGGGTGTTGGGCTAAGGGTGAACTGAATAAAACTTCACAAATATTAGATATGTTAACTGCAGATGTACAGAGTGTTAATCACGCTGTTCTACAAAATAGAGCTGCTATAGATTTCTTATTATTAGCACAAGGCCATGGGTGTGACGAGTTTGAAGGGATGTGTTGCATGAACTTATCTGATCATTCTGTATCTATTCATGCTAAGTTAAAAGAGCTACGGCTAGGATTCAACAAACTTAAGGAAGAAGAAAGATTAAGTATTGATGAGTAGCTTAAAAGTTTCAGATTGAGAGTATGACTAAGAAACCTTGTAATATATGCTATAGAGGTATTAGGAGCACTCTTATTACTTTTACTTATATTACCTTGTTTCTGTAGCTGTATTCAAAAGATGGTTAGTAGGATGATAGAGAATACCTGGCAAACTAACCTCCTTTCTCTTAAAGAAAAAAGCGGGGGAAGTGTGGAGAGTTTAGTTCAGGCATGTCTTGAAGAAAAAGGCCATGAAGCCATGCAATTGAGAGAAAAGTAACAGGTAGCTGTGAAGCAGTTCCCAGCCTGACTTCTATAAACAATTAGACTCTTTCAGGCATCATTGTATAAACAATAAAGTTCTCAGGCAGTCTTCTCATAACAAGTGTAACACTCTCTCTGGGAAAAGATGGCACCCTGAGAACAGATGTGGAAGTTTTGGGAACCGTTCGTATCACAGTGAGAACACTGGTTTTGTTTTGTGTAAACAATCAACGGTGTAGTAAAACAAAAGGTGTGGTTAGAGTTTTCTCTGTTAGCCTATCATAAACCTGTATTTCGGAATATGCATGAAGTTCGTTAACACTATTATTTAAGCTGACTGATCGATCAATAAATCGAGTTCGATGCATCACAGGATGGTCGTTCTCCCCTCACTTCAACAAAACTGTACAGAAGATAGTAAATTTTAAAAGAGATAAGAATTACAGCATAAAATCCATGGGATGGGTTACAACATGAGACACTCTCTAAGAGAAAATCTCTGTGTTTCAGCACTTCATCGGGGTAAGATTTCATGAAGTGCCAAAGAAGGCGGCAAAATATCATTCGGGACATTATTTACTGGAATTCAGCCTGGCCATTAGTAGGAACTGGCTTTGAACACATCATGTAGATATACCACACACACTTTCCCTTCACTGAAAAATTACTGTTTACAACAAATAAGCAATTGATGATCAAAATTGATTGAAAGCATCTTAAACATGTCAAGTATTTCATTGTAGATGATCTGTGATCCAAATGCTTCTTCCACCTTCGAGAGGGACAGAAGAATTCTTCCATATCATGATGGTTTAAAATTGTATCAACCAATGTTTTCTGCTGAAAAGGTATCATCTATTTTTTTCTATTTTTGGAAGAAAATATTCCTAGACATACAACAGGTGAGAACTAAGTATTTTTAAAGAAACAAATGAAATGAAAATATTCTGTAAATAGAATGAAATGAAAAGCTGTGTTTTAAATAGGAGCTAAATATTAAACAGAATTTTTGTACCAGGCATTTGAATTACTGCACCAGCTCTTTTGCCCATCAAGAGAGGCATTTAGCATTTCAGTCTTTTCCAAGGTGTTCATGATCTGCTATGCTGATCTCTGTGTGTGCCTAGGTGTGTGTGGAAGGGGGGGCATATGAAGGGGAGTGTGTATGTTTGCTTTACAATTGTTGTGGCAGATTCATGCCTCAGCTCCACATTTTGTTTTAAAAAGGTCACACCGAGTGGATATGAAGTTTACTATCAACAAGAGATCGATTCCCAAATCATCCATTTGACTCTCCCTTATAAATCATGTGCTTTGTTGCATATTTTATCAAATATACTTTCAAGCCAGATGGAGGAAGGAGGATGTGGGAATCCCTCCACCATCTTGCAACTTTTATGCAAGTAGGTTTTCAAGAAAATCATCATTTCTCTTTTAAATATGTCTGGAACAGGCATGATGGTAGTGTCAACCTGTTTGAGTTTTTGTTGCTGGAAGAAGTTGTACAAAAGGATTGGTTTTTACATTGACCAGTTACTGAATCAAGCGCAGGAATACATTGGAAATTTAGCTGGGGGCTCCTTTTCCCAGCAGACTACTTCTAGAACGAGCTTGTACACTGAAGCTGACTCTTTTGCTCTCTTTTTGTTTCTTTCCTATTTTCTTGGCTTCTTTGCCACTATCTAGACAATTTTGGAACTTTGTTCCCAACTAAAATGGTTTCAATAGTCTGATTGTGATCATACATTTTTACAAGGAATTTTTAAAATCTTTCCTCGAGTCCAGAAAGTCAAGGACTTAGATCTTTTTCTTCCCTTATCAATATTGCCATGAAATTGATAAATAAAGACCAACTCTTTATTTTTGTTTTTAACCCACGTAGATAATTCCCATCCATTAATCCATTTTGTGGACCAATAGTTGCCATTCTGATGGAAGCTGTCACTTCTTAACAATAGGCATTCTGTGACTATGTTGACAGCACTTTGGGTGAAGATCCTTCCTAACTGGTCTTAGATACACATAGGGAGAAATTTGCTCAGCCAGTGTCAGTCTTAAGCATGCGTATCAGAAGATCTTTCTAGAGCTGGGAATTTTCCCATGAAAGGGATTCAGTTAGGGAAGAGACACTTGTGCCAGAGTTTTACATTCTTCTTGAACATTGCTTAAGGAACTTAGATGCCATGTCCATTTGGATCTCTGTCTGCACAGAACTTTGTCATGCCAGTGCTTGAAATGCATCTTGAAGAGAATTCACTAGCACAGAATGAAAGAGAGTGGAAGGGGTTGGTGGGGCTAACCAGGCCCAACCGCCCTGCCTAAACCAGGATACCTAGAGCCTCTTGCCCAGGATTCTATCTGGGTGTACTTTTAATGTCTTCAAAGATCCAGGCTCCACAATCTTTCTGGGCAGACTGTGCCGTGGTTCAGTCACCCTCACAGTAAAGAAACATTTACTGATGTTCAAAGGCAATCTCCTGTATTTCAGTGTGTGCCCACTGCCTCTTGTCTTTTCCCTCAGCATCACTGAAAAGACACTGATTCCCTCCCCTTTGCACTATTGCTTCCATATGTATGTGTGCTGCCATGTAGAGGTATGTCAAAAACCTCCCTGAAGCCCAGGCAGATAATATTCCCTTCATCTACCAGTCAAGTTGATTCATCAGAGGAGTTTAAAGTGATGTTAAGCATGAAATTCCCCTGAAAAATCATGCTAACTACATTATTTGGTCATCTTTCATGTGCCTGACAAGGATTTCCAGGAAGAGCTGCTTCATCAACTTCCTGGGGATAAAAAAGAGGCTGGCTGGTTTGTACTATCGCGAGTCCTCTTAATTGCCTTTTTTGAAGAGGGATGTCATTTGCTAACATCCACTCATTAGCCTCTCTTGTCGTCTACATCTTAGCAAAACTCTTTCCCACTATGTCTGGCTAGGAAAAACTGTGCCAGCACAGAAAACATCTCCCATCATGTTCTAGACCTTGCACGGATGTCTGCCAAGTGTTTGGCAGGAAGAAAAGAAAAGTTGTCCAAAACAGCTTCCAATCGAATGTTCATGTGATTGGAAAAGTCAGGAGAGTGCAAAAGTACTGTTTTCTATCAGTTGGCAAGGTGCGCACACAATCCCAGTGTTGTACAGCTTGCTTCTTCACCTTCCCGAAGTTGCCGCTCTCTCCGGCTCCCGGAGCCGAAGAAGCGGCTTCTTGGCGCAAAGACGATTGTGCCGCTCACAGTGCTCTCCTTAGCGCGGCTTCTGCCGAAAGACGCCCGGCAGCGGCTCTTAGCTGCGGACAGCATCCTACCTTCGTCTTTAGCGTCTCTTCTCATCTACATCTCAGCAAAAAGCTTTCCCACTATGTCTGGCTAGGAAAAACTGTGCCAGCACAGAAAACATCTCCCATCGTGTTCTAGACGTTGCAGAGATGTCTGCCAAGTGTTTGGCAGGAAGAAAAGTAAAGTTGTCCCAAACAGCTTCCAATCGAATGTTCATGTGATTGGAAAAGTCAGGAGAGTGCAAAAGGACTGTTTTCTATCAGTTGGCAAGGTGCGCACACAATCCCAGTGTTGTACAGCTTGCTTCTTCACCTTCCCGAAGTTGCCGCTCTCTCCGGCTCCCGGAGCCGAAGAAGTGGCTTCTTGGCGCAAAGACGATTGTGCCGCT
Source organism: Melospiza melodia melodia (assembly GCF_035770615.1). NCBI lineage: Eukaryota > Metazoa > Chordata > Aves > Passeriformes > Passerellidae > Melospiza > Melospiza melodia. The sequence goes on from NC_086198.1 coordinate 43,913,037, forward strand.
CACAGTGCTCTCCTTAGCGCGGCTTCTGCCGAAAGACGCCCGGGAGCGGCTCTTAGCTGCGGACAGCATCCTACCTTCGTCTTTAGCGTCTCTTCTCATCTACATCTCAGCAAAAAGCTTTCCCACTATGTCTGGCTAGGAAAAACTGTGCCAGCACAGAAAACATCTCCCATCGTGTTCTAGACGTTGCAGAGATGTCTGCCAAGTGTTTGGCAGGAAGAAAAGAAAAGTTGTCCAAAACAGCTTCCAATCGAATGTTCATGTGATTGGAAAAGTCAGGAGAGTGCAAAAGGACTGTTTTCTATCAGTTGGCAAGGTGCGCACACAATCCCAGTGTTGTACAGCTTGCTTCTTCACCTTCCCGAAGTTGCCGATCTCTCCGGCTCCCGGAGCCGAAGAAGCGGCTTCTTGGCGCAAAGACAATTGTGCCGCTCACAGTGCTCTCCTTAGCGCGGCTTCTGCCGAAAGACGCCTGGGAGCGGCTCTTAGCTGCGGACAGCATCCTACCTTCGTCTTTAGCGTCTCTTCTCATCTACATCTCAGCAAAAAGCTTTCCCACTATGTCTGGCTAGGAAAAACTGTGCCAGCACAGAAAACATCTCCCATCGTGTTCTAGACGTTGCAGAGATGTCTGCAAAGTGTTTGGCAGGAAGAAAAGAAAAGTTGTCCAAAACAGCTTCCAATCGAATGTTCATGTGATTGGAAAAGTCAGGAGAGTGCAAAAGTACTGTTTTCTATCAGTTGGCAAGGTGCGCACACAATCCCAGTGTTGTACAGCTTGCTTCTTCACCTTCCCGAAGTTGCCGCTCTCTCCGGCTTCCGGAGCCGAAGAAGCGGCTTCTTGGCGGAAAGACGATTGTGCCGCTCACAGTGCTCTCCTTAGCGCGGCTTCTGCCGAAAGACGCCCGGGAGCGGCTCTTAGCTGCGGACAGCATCCTACCTTCGTCTTTAGCGTCTCTTCTCATCTACATCTCAGCAAAATGCTTTCCCACTATGTCTGGCTAGGAAAAACTGTGCCAGCACAGAAAACATCTCCCATCGTGTTCTAGACGTTGCAGAGATGTCTGCCAAGTGTTTGGCAGGAAGAAAAGAAAAGTTGTCCAAAACAGCTTCCAATCGAATGTTCATGTGATTGGAAAAGTCAGGAGAGTGCAAAAGGACTGTTTTCTATCAGTTGGCAAGGTGCGCACACAATCCCAGTGTTGTACAGCTTGCTTCTTCACCTTCCCGAAGTTGCCGCTCTCTCCGGCTCCCGGAGCCGAAGAAGTGGCTTCTTGGCGCAAAGACGATTGTGCCGCTCACAGTGCTCTCCTTAGCGCGGCTTCTGCCGAAAGACGCCCGGCAGCGCCTCTTAGCTGCGGACAGAATCCTACCTTCGTCTTTAGCGTCTCTTCTCATCTACATCTCAGCAAAAAGCTTTCCCACTATGTCTGGCTAGGAAAAACTGTGCCAGCACAGAAAACATCTCCCATCATGTTCTAGACGTTGCACGGATGTCTGCCAAGTGTTTGGCAGGAAGAAAAGAAAAGTTGTCCAAAACAGCTTCCAATCGAATGTTCATGTGATTGGAAAAGTCAGGAGAGTGCAAAAGTACTGTTTTCTATCAGTTGGCAAGGTGCGCACACAATCCCAGTGTTGTACAGCTTGCTTCTTCACCTTCCCGAAGTTGCCGCTCTCTCCGGCTCCCGGAGCCGAAGAAGCGGCTTCTTGGCGCAAAGACGATTGTGCCGCTCACAGTGCTCTCCTTAGCGCGGCTTCTGCCGAAAGACGCCCGGGAGCGGCTCTTAGCTGCGGACAGCATCCTACCTTCGTCTTTAGCGTCTCTTCTCATCTACATCTCAGCAAAAAGCTTTCCCACTATGTCTGGCTAGGAAAAACTGTGCCAGCACAGAAAACATCTCCCATCGTGTTCTAGACGTTGCAGAGATGTCTGCCAAGTGTTTGGCAGGAAGAAAAGAAAAGTTGTCCAAAACAGCTTCCAATCGAATGTTCATGTGATTGGAAAAGTCAGGAGAGTGCAAAAGGACTGTTTTCTATCAGTTGGCAAGGTGCGCACACAATCCCAGTGTTGTACAGCTTGCTTCTTCACCTTCCCGAAGTTGCCGCTCTCTCCGGCTCCCGGAGCCGAAGAAGTGGCTTCTTGGCGCAAAGACGATTGTGCCGCTCACAGTGCTCTCCTTAGCGCGGCTTCTGCCGAAAGACGCCCGGCAGCGCCTCTTAGCTGCGGACAGAATCCTACCTTCGTCTTTAGCGTCTCTTCTCATCTACATCTCAGCAAAAAGCTTTCCCACTATGTCTGGCTAGGAAAAACTGTGCCAGCACAGAAAACATCTCCCATCATGTTCTAGACGTTGCACGGATGTCTGCCAAGTGTTTGGCAGGAAGAAAAGAAAAGTTGTCCCAAACAGCTTCCAATCGAATGTTCATGTGATTGGAAAAGTCAGGAGAGTGCAAAAGGACTGTTTTCTATCAGCTGGCAAGGTGCGCACACAATCCCAGTGTTGTACAGCTTGCTTCTTCACCTTCCCGAAGTTGCCGCTCTCTCCGGCTCCCGGAGCCGAAGAAGCGGCTTCTTGGCGCAAAGACGATTGTGCCGCTCACAGTGCTCTCCTTAGCGCGGCTTCTGCCGAAAGACGCCCGGCAGCGGTTCTTAGCTGCGGACAGCATCCTACCTTCGTCTTTAGCGTCTCTTCTCATCTACATCTCAGCAAAAAGCTTTCCCACTATGTCTGGCTAGGAAAAACTGTGCCAGCACAGAAAACATCTCCCATCGTGTTCTAGACGTTGCACGGATGTCTGCCAAGTGTTTGGCAGGAAGAAAAGAAAAGTTGTCCAAAACAGCTTCCAATCGAATGTTCATGTGATTGGAAAAGTCAGGAGAGTGCAAAAGTACTGTTTTCTATCAGTTGGCAAGGTGCGCACACAATCCCAGTGTTGTACAGCTTGCTTCTTCACCTTCCCGAAGTTGCCGCTCTCTCCGGCTCCCGGAGCCGAAGAAGCAGCTTCTTGGCGCAAAGACGATTGTGCCGCTCACAGTGCTCTCCTTAGCGCGGCTTCTGCCGAAAGACGCCCGGGAGCGGCTCTTAGCTGCGGACAGCATCCTACCTTCGTCTTTAGCGTCTCTTCTCATCTACATCTCAGCAAAAAGCTTTCCCACTATGTCTGGCTAGGAAAAACTGTGCCAGCACAGAAAACATCTCCCATCGTGTTCTAGACGTAGCACGGATGTCTGCCAAGTGTTTGGCAGGAAGAAAAGTAAAGTTGTCCAAAACAGCTTCCAATCGAATGTTCATGTGATTGGAAAAGTCAGGAGAGTGCAAAAGTACTGTTTTCTATCAGTTGGCAAGGTGCGCACACAATCCCAGTGTTGTACAGCTTGCTTCTTCACCTTCCCGAAGTTGCCGCTCTCTCCGGCTCCCGGAGCCGAAGAAGCGGCTTCTTGGCGCAAAGACGATTGTGCCGCTCACAGTGCTCTCCTTAGCGCGGCTTCTGCCGAAAGACGCCCGGGAGCGGCTCTTAGCTGCGGACAGCATCCTACCTTCGTCTTTAGCGTCTCTTCTCATCTACATCTCAGCAAAAAGCTTTCCCACTATGTCTGGCTAGGAAAAACTGTGCCAGCACAGAAAACATCTCCCATCATGTTCTAGACGTTGCACGGATGTCTGCCAAGTGTTTGGCAGGAAGAAAAGAAAAGTTGTCCCAAACAGCTTCCAATCGAATGTTCATGTGATTGGAAAAGTCAGGAGAGTGCAAAAGGACTGTTTTCTATCAGCTGGCAAGGTGCGCACACAATCCCAGTGTTGTACAGCTTGCTTCTTCACCTTCCCGAAGTTGCCGCTCTCTCCGGCTCCCGGAGCCGAAGAAGCGGCTTCTTGGCGCAAAGACGATTGTGCCGCTCACAGTGCTCTCCTTAGCGCGGCTTCTGCCGAAAGACGCCCGGCAGCGGTTCTTAGCTGCGGACAGCATCCTACCTTCGTCTTTAGCGTCTCTTCTCATCTACATCTCAGCAAAAAGCTTTCCCACTATGTCTGGCTAGGAAAAACTGTGCCAGCACAGAAAACATCTCCCATCGTGTTCTAGACGTTGCACGGATGTCTGCCAAGTGTTTGGCAGGAAGAAAAGAAAAGTTGTCCAAAACAGCTTCCAATCGAATGTTCATGTGATTGGAAAAGTCAGGAGAGTGCAAAAGTACTGTTTTCTATCAGTTGGCAAGGTGCGCACACAATCCCAGTGTTGTACAGCTTGCTTCTTCACCTTCCCGAAGTTGCCGCTCTCTCCGGCTCCCGGAGCCGAAGAAGCAGCTTCTTGGCGCAAAGACGATTGTGCCGCTCACAGTGCTCTCCTTAGCGCGGCTTCTGCCGAAAGACGCCCGGGAGCGGCTCTTAGCTGCGGACAGCATCCTACCTTCGTCTTTAGCGTCTCTTCTCATCTACATCTCAGCAAAAAGCTTTCCCACTATGTCTGGCTAGGAAAAACTGTGCCAGCACAGAAAACATCTCCCATCGTGTTCTAGACGTAGCACGGTTGTCTGCCAAGTGTTTGGCAGGAAGAAAAGTAAAGTTGTCCAAAACAGCTTCCAATCGAATGTTCATGTGATTGGAAAAGTCAGGAGAGTGCAAAAGTACTGTTTTCTATCAGTTGGCAAGGTGCGCACACAATCCCAGTGTTGTACAGCTTGCTTCTTCACCTTCCCGAAGTTGCCGCTCTCTCCGGCTCCCGGAGCCGAAGAAGCGGCTTCTTGGCGCAAAGACGATTGTGCCGCTCACAGTGCTCTCCTTAGCGCGGCTTCTGCCGAAAGACGCCCGGGAGCGGCTCTTAGCTGCGGACAGCATCCTACCTTCGTCTTTAGCGTCTCTTCTCATCTACATCTCAGCAAAAAGCTTTCCCACTATGTCTGGCTAGGAAAAACTGTGCCAGCACAGAAAACATCTCCCATCGTGTTCTAGACGTTGCACGGATGTCTGCCAAGTGTTTGGCAGGAAGAAAAGTAAAGTTGTCCAAAACAGCTTCCAATCGAATGTTCATGTGATTGGAAAAGTCAGGAGAGTGCAAAAGGACTGTTTTCTATCAGTTGGCAAGGTGCGCACACAATCCCAGTGTTGTACAGCTTGCTTCTTCACCTTCCCGAAGTTGCCGCTCTCTCCGGCTCCCGGAGCCGAAGAAGCGGCTTCTTGGCGCAAAGACGATTGTGCCGCTCACAGTGCTCTCCTTAGCGCGGCTTCTGCCGAAAGACGCCCGGGAGCGGCTCTTAGCTGCGGACAGCATCCTACCTTCGTCTTTAGCGTCTCTTCACATCTACATCTCAGCAAAATGCTTTCCCACTACGTCTGGCTAGGAAAAACTGTGCCAGCACAGAAAACATCTCCCATCGTGTTCTAGACGTAGCACGGATGTCTGCCAAGTGTTTGGCAGGAAGAAAAGAAAAGTTGTCCAAAACAGCTTCCAATCGAATGTTCATGTGATTGGAAAAGTCAGGAGAGTGCAAAAGTACTGTTTTCTATCAGTTGGCAAGGTGCGCACACAATCCCAGTGTTGTACAGCTTGCTTCTTCACCTTCCCGAAGTTGCCGCTCTCTCCGGCTCCCGGAGCCGAAGAAGCGGCTTCTTGGTGCAAAGACGATTGTGCCGCTCACAGTGCTCTCCTTAGCGCGGCTTCTGCCGAAAGACGCCCGGGAGCGGCTCTTAGCTGCGGACAGCATCCTACCTTCGTCTTTAGCGTCTCTTCTCATCTACATCTCAGCAAAAAGCTTTCCCACTATGTCTGGCTAGGAAAAACTGTGCCAGCACAGAAAACATCTCCCATCGTGTTCTAGACGTAGCACGGATGTCTGCCAAGTGTTTGGCAGGAAGAAAAGTAAAGTTGTCCCAAACAGCTTCCAATCGAATGTTCATGTGATTGGAAAAGTCAGGAGAGTGCAAAAGGACTGTTTTCTATCAGCTGGCAAGGTGCGCACACAATCCCAGTGTTGTACAGCTTGCTTCTTCACCTTCCCGAAGTTGCCGATCTCTCCGGCTCCCGGAGCCGAAGAAGCGGCTTCTTGGCGCAAAGACGATTGTGCCGCTCACAGTGCTCTCCTTAGCGCGGCTTCTGCCGAAAGACGCCCGGGAGCGGCTCTTAGCTGCGGACAGCATCCTACCTTCGTCTTTAGCGTCTCTTCTCATCTACATCTCAGCAAAAAGCTTTCCCACTATGTCTGGCTAGGAAAAACTGTGCCAGCACAGAAAACATCTCCCATCGTGTTCTAGACGTTGCAGAGATGTCTGCAAAGTGTTTGGCAGGAAGAAAAGAAAAGTTGTCCAAAACAGCTTCCAATCGAATGTTCATGTGATTGGAAAAGTCAGGAGAGTGCAAAAGTACTGTTTTCTATCAGTTGGCAAGGTGCGCACACAATCCCAGTGTTGTACAGCTTGCTTCTTCACCTTCCCGAAGTTGCCGCTCTCTCCGGCTTCCGGAGCCGAAGAAGCGGCTTCTTGGCGGAAAGACGATTGTGCCGCTCACAGTGCTCTCCTTAGCGCGGCTTCTGCCGAAAGACGCCCGGGAGCGGCTCTTAGCTGCGGACAGCATCCTACCTTCGTCTTTAGCGTCTCTTCTCATCTACATCTCAGCAAAATGCTTTCCCACTATGTCTGGCTAGGAAAAACTGTGCCAGCACAGAAAACATCTCCCATCGTGTTCTAGACGTTGCAGAGATGTCTGCCAAGTGTTTGGCAGGAAGAAAAGAAAAGTTGTCCAAAACAGCTTCCAATCGAATGTTCATGTGATTGGAAAAGTCAGGAGAGTGCAAAAGGACTGTTTTCTATCAGTTGGCAAGGTGCGCACACAATCCCAGTGTTGTACAGCTTGCTTCTTCACCTTCCCGAAGTTGCCGCTCTCTCCGGCTCCCGGAGCCGAAGAAGTGGCTTCTTGGCGCAAAGACGATTGTGCCGCTCACAGTGCTCTCCTTAGCGCGGCTTCTGCCGAAAGACGCCCGGCAGCGCCTCTTAGCTGCGGACAGAATCCTACCTTCGTCTTTAGCGTCTCTTCTCATCTACATCTCAGCAAAAAGCTTTCCCACTATGTCTGGCTAGGAAAAACTGTGCCAGCACAGAAAACATCTCCCATCATGTTCTAGACGTTGCACGGATGTCTGCCAAGTGTTTGGCAGGAAGAAAAGAAAAGTTGTCCAAAACAGCTTCCAATCGAATGTTCATGTGATTGGAAAAGTCAGGAGAGTGCAAAAGTACTGTTTTCTATCAGTTGGCAAGGTGCGCACACAATCCCAGTGTTGTACAGCTTGCTTCTTCACCTTCCCGAAGTTGCCGCTCTCTCCGGCTCCCGGAGCCGAAGAAGCGGCTTCTTGGCGCAAAGACGATTGTGCCGCTCACAGTGCTCTCCTTAGCGCGGCTTCTGCCGAAAGACGCCCGGGAGCGGCTCTTAGCTGCGGACAGCATCCTACCTTCGTCTTTAGCGTCTCTTCTCATCTACATCTCAGCAAAAAGCTTTCCCACTATGTCTGGCTAGGAAAAACTGTGCCAGCACAGAAAACATCTCCCATCGTGTTCTAGACGTTGCAGAGATGTCTGCCAAGTGTTTGGCAGGAAGAAAAGAAAAGTTGTCCAAAACAGCTTCCAATCGAATGTTCATGTGATTGGAAAAGTCAGGAGAGTGCAAAAGGACTGTTTTCTATCAGTTGGCAAGGTGCGCACACAATCCCAGTGTTGTACAGCTTGCTTCTTCACCTTCCCGAAGTTGCCGCTCTCTCCGGCTCCCGGAGCCGAAGAAGTGGCTTCTTGGCGCAAAGACGATTGTGCCGCTCACAGTGCTCTCCTTAGCGCGGCTTCTGCCGAAAGACGCCCGGCAGCGCCTCTTAGCTGCGGACAGAATCCTACCTTCGTCTTTAGCGTCTCTTCTCATCTACATCTCAGCAAAAAGCTTTCCCACTATGTCTGGCTAGGAAAAACTGTGCCAGCACAGAAAACATCTCCCATCATGTTCTAGACGTTGCACGGATGTCTGCCAAGTGTTTGGCAGGAAGAAAAGAAAAGTTGTCCCAAACAGCTTCCAATCGAATGTTCATGTGATTGGAAAAGTCAGGAGAGTGCAAAAGGACTGTTTTCTATCAGCTGGCAAGGTGCGCACACAATCCCAGTGTTGTACAGCTTGCTTCTTCACCTTCCCGAAGTTGCCGCTCTCTCCGGCTCCCGGAGCCGAAGAAGCGGCTTCTTGGCGCAAAGACGATTGTGCCGCTCACAGTGCTCTCCTTAGCGCGGCTTCTGCCGAAAGACGCCCGGCAGCGGTTCTTAGCTGCGGACAGCATCCTACCTTCGTCTTTAGCGTCTCTTCTCATCTACATCTCAGCAAAAAGCTTTCCCACTATGTCTGGCTAGGAAAAACTGTGCCAGCACAGAAAACATCTCCCATCGTGTTCTAGACGTTGCACGGATGTCTGCCAAGTGTTTGGCAGGAAGAAAAGAAAAGTTGTCCAAAACAGCTTCCAATCGAATGTTCATGTGATTGGAAAAGTCAGGAGAGTGCAAAAGGACTGTTTTCTATCAGTTGGCAAGGTGCGCACACAATCCCAGTGTTGTACAGCTTGCTTCTTCACCTTCCCGAAGTTGCCGCTCTCTCCGGCTCCCGGAGCCGAAGAAGCAGCTTCTTGGCGCAAAGACGATTGTGCCGCTCACAGTGCTCTCCTTAGCGCGGCTTCTGCCGAAAGACGCCCGGGAGCGGCTCTTAGCTGCGGACAGCATCCTACCTTCGTCTTTAGCGTCTCTTCTCATCTACATCTCAGCAAAAAGCTTTCCCACTATGTCTGGCTAGGAAAAACTGTGCCAGCACAGAAAACATCTCCCATCGTGTTCTAGACGTAGCACGGATATCTGCAAAGTGTTTGGCAGGAAGAAAAGTAAAGTTGTGCAAAACAGCTTCCAATCGAATGTTCATGTGATTGGAAAAGTCAGGAGAGTGCAAAAGTACTGTTTTCTATCAGTTGGCAAGGTGCGCACACAATCCCAGTGTTGTACAGCTTGCTTCTTCACCTTCCCGAAGTTGCCGCTCTCTCCGGCTCCCGGAGCCGAAGAAGCGGCTTCTTGGCGCAAAGACGATTGTGCCGCTCACAGTGCTCTCCTTAGCGCGGCTTCTGCCGAAAGACGCCCGGGAGCGGCTCTTAGCTGCGGACAGCATCCTACCTTCGTCTTTAGCGTCTCTTCTCATCTACATCTCAGCAAAAAGCTTTCCCACTATGTCTGGCTAGGAAAAACTGTGCCAGCACAGAAAACATCTCCCATCGTGTTCTAGACGTAGCACGGATGTCTGCAAAGTGTTTGGCAGGAAGAAAAGTAAAGTTGTCCAAAACAGCTTCCAATCGAATGTTCATGTGATTGGAAAAGTCAGGAGAGTGCAAAAGTACTGTTTTCTATCAGTTGGCAAGGTGCGCACACAATCCCAGTGTTGTACAGCTTGCTTCTTCACCTTCCCGAAGTTGCCGATCTCTCCGGCTCCCGGAGCCGAAGAAGCGGCTTCTTGGCGCAAAGACAATTGTGCCGCTCACAGTGCTCTCCTTAGCGCGGCTTCTGCCGAAAGACGCCTGGGAGCGGCTCTTAGCTGCGGACAGCATCCTACCTTCGTCTTTAGCGTCTCTTCTCATCTACATCTCAGCAAAAACCTTTCCCACTATGTCTGGCTAGGAAAAACTGTGCCAGCACAGAAAACATCTCCCATCGTGTTCTAGACGTTGCAGAGATGTCTGCAAAGTGTTTGGCAGGAAGAAAAGAAAAGTTGTCCAAAACAGCTTCCAATCGAATGTTCATGTGATTGGAAAAGTCAGGAGAGTGCAAAAGTACTGTTTTCTATCAGTTGGCAAGGTGCGCACACAATCCCAGTGTTGTACAGCTTGCTTCTTCACCTTCCCGAAGTTGCCGCTCTCTCCGGCTTCCGGAGCCGAAGAAGCGGCTTCTTGGCGGAAAGACGATTGTGCCGCTCACAGTGCTCTCCTTAGCGCGGCTTCTGCCGAAAGACGCCCGGGAGCGGCTCTTAGCTGCGGACAGCATCCTACCTTCGTCTTTAGCGTCTCTTCTCATCTACATCTCAGCAAAATGCTTTCCCACTATGTCTGGCTAGGAAAAACTGTGCCAGCACAGAAAACATCTCCCATCGTGTTCTAGACGTTGCAGAGATGTCTGCCAAGTGTTTGGCAGGAAGAAAAGAAAAGTTGTCCAAAACAGCTTCCAATCGAATGTTCATGTGATTGGAAAAGTCAGGAGAGTGCAAAAGGACTGTTTTCTATCAGTTGGCAAGGTGCGCACACAATCCCAGTGTTGTACAGCTTGCTTCTTCACCTTCCCGAAGTTGCCGCTCTCTCCGGCTCCCGGAGCCGAAGAAGTGGCTTCTTGGCGCAAAGACGATTGTGCCGCTCACAGTGCTCTCCTTAGCGCGGCTTCTGCCGAAAGACGCCCGGCAGCGCCTCTTAGCTGCGGACAGAATCCTACCTTCGTCTTTAGCGTCTCTTCTCATCTACATCTCAGCAAAAAGCTTTCCCACTATGTCTGGCTAGGAAAAACTGTGCCAGCACAGAAAACATCTCCCATCATGTTCTAGACGTTGCACGGATGTCTGCCAAGTGTTTGGCAGGAAGAAAAGAAAAGTGGTCCAAAACAGCTTCCAATCGAATGTTCATGTGATTGGAAAAGTCAGGAGAGTGCAAAAGTACTGTTTTCTATCAGTTGGCAAGGTGCGCACACAATCCCAGTGTTGTACAGCTTGCTTCTTCACCTTCCCGAAGTTGCCGCTCTCTCCGGCTCCCGGAGCCGAAGAAGCGGCTTCTTGGCGCAAAGACGATTGTGCCGCTCACAGTGCTCTCCTTAGCGCGGCTTCTGCCGAAAGACGCCCGGGAGCGGCTCTTAGCTGCGGACAGCATCCTACCTTCGTCTTTAGCGTCTCTTCTCATCTACATCTCAGCAAAAAGCTTTCCCACTATGTCTGGCTAGGAAAAACTGTGCCAGCACAGAAAACATCTCCCATCGTGTTCTAGACGTTGCAGAGATGTCTGCCAAGTGTTTGGCAGGAAGAAAAGAAAAGTTGTCCAAAACAGCTTCCAATCGAATGTTCATGTGATTGGAAAAGTCAGGAGAGTGCAAAAGGACTGTTTTCTATCAGTTGGCAAGGTGCGCACACAATCCCAGTGTTGTACAGCTTGCTTCTTCACCTTCCCGAAGTTGCCGCTCTCTCCGGCTCCCGGAGCCGAAGAAGTGGCTTCTTGGCGCAAAGACGATTGTGCCGCTCACAGTGCTCTCCTTAGCGCGGCTTCTGCCGAAAGACGCCCGGCAGCGCCTCTTAGCTGCGGACAGAATCCTACCTTCGTCTTTAGCGTCTCTTCTCATCTACATCTCAGCAAAAAGCTTTCCCACTATGTCTGGCTAGGAAAAACTGTGCCAGCACAGAAAACATCTCCCATCATGTTCTAGACGTTGCACGGATGTCTGCCAAGTGTTTGGCAGGAAGAAAAGAAAAGTTGTCCCAAACAGCTTCCAATCGAATGTTCATGTGATTGGAAAAGTCAGGAGAGTGCAAAAGGACTGTTTTCTATCAGCTGGCAAGGTGCGCACACAATCCCAGTGTTGTACAGCTTGCTTCTTCACCTTCCCGAAGTTGCCGCTCTCTCCGGCTCCCGGAGCCGAAGAAGCGGCTTCTTGGCGCAAAGACGATTGTGCCGCTCACAGTGCTCTCCTTAGCGCGGCTTCTGCCGAAAGACGCCCGGCAGCGGTTCTTAGCTGCGGACAGCATCCTACCTTCGTCTTTAGCGTCTCTTCTCATCTACATCTCAGCAAAAAGCTTTCCCACTATGTCTGGCTAGGAAAAACTGTGCCAGCACAGAAAACATCTCCCATCGTGTTCTAGACGTTGCACGGATGTCTGCCAAGTGTTTGGCAGGAAGAAAAGAAAAGTTGTCCAAAACAGCTTCCAATCGAATGTTCATGTGATTGGAAAAGTCAGGAGAGTGCAAAAGTACTGTTTTCTATCAGTTGGCAAGGTGCGCACACAATCCCAGTGTTGTACAGCTTGCTTCTTCACCTTCCCGAAGTTGCCGCTCTCTCCGGCTCCCGGAGCCGAAGAAGCAGCTTCTTGGCGCAAAGACGATTGTGCCGCTCACAGTGCTCTCCTTAGCGCGGCTTCTGCCGAAAGACGCCCGGGAGCGGCTCTTAGCTGCGGACAGCATCCTACCTTCGTCTTTAGCGTCTCTTCTCATCTACATCTCAGCAAAAAGCTTTCCCACTATGTCTGGCTAGGAAAAACTGTGCCAGCACAGAAAACATCTCCCATCGTGTTCTAGACGTAGCACGGATGTCTGCAAAGTGTTTGGCAGGAAGAAAAGTAAAGTTGTCCAAAACAGATTCCAATCGAATGTTCATGTGATTGGAAAAGTCAGGAGAGTGCAAAAGTACTGTTTTCTATCAGTTGGCAAGGTGCGCACACAATCCCAGTGTTGTACAGCTTGCTTCTTCACCTTCCCGAAGTTGCCGCTCTCTCCGGCTCCCGGAGCCGAAGAAGCGGCTTCTTGGCGCAAAGACGATTGTGCCGCTCACAGTGCTCTCCTTAGCGCGGCTTCTGCCGAAAGACGCCCGGGAGCGGCTCTTAGCTGCGGACAGCATCCTACCTTCGTCTTTAGCGTCTCTTCTCATCTACATCTCAGCAAAAAGCTTTCCCACTATGTCTGGCTAGGAAAAACTGTGCCAGCACAGAAAACATCTCCCATCGTGTTCTAGACGTTGCACGGATGTCTGCAAAGTGTTTGGCAGGAAGAAAAGTAAAGTTGTCCAAAACAGCTTCCAATCGAATGTTCATGTGATTGGAAAAGTCAGGAGAGTGCAAAAGGACTGTTTTCTATCAGTTGGCAAGGTGCGCACACAATCCCAGTGTTGTACAGCTTGCTTCTTCACCTTCCCGAAGTTGCCGCTCTCTCCGGCTCCCGGAGCCGAAGAAGCGGCTTCTTGGCGCAAAGACGATTGTGCCGCTCACAGTGCTCTCCTTAGCGCGGCTTCTGCCGAAAGACGCCCGGGAGCGGCTCTTAGCTGCGGACAGCATCCTACCTTCGTCTTTAGCGTCTCTTCACATCTACATCTCAGCAAAATGCTTTCCCACTATGTCTGGCTAGGAAAAACTGTGCCAGCACAGAAAACATCTCCCATCGTGTTCTAGACGTAGCACGGATGTCTGCCAAGTGTTTGGCAGGAAGAAAAGAAAAGTTGTCCAAAACAGCTTCCAATCGAATGTTCATGTGATTGGAAAAGTCAGGAGAGTGCAAAAGTACTGTTTTCTATCAGTTGGCAAGGTGCGCACACAATCCCAGTGTTGTACAGCTTGCTTCTTCACCTTCCCGAAGTTGCCGCTCTCTCCGGCTCCCGGAGCCGAAGAAGCGGCTTCTTGGTGCAAAGACGATTGTGCCGCTCACAGTGCTCTCCTTAGCGCGGCTTCTGCCGAAAGACGCCCGGGAGCGGCTCTTAGCTGCGGACAGCATCCTACCTTCGTCTTTAGCGTCTCTTCTCATCTACATCTCAGCAAAAAGCTTTCCCACTATGTCTGGCTAGGAAAAACTGTGCCAGCACAGAAAACATCTCCCATCGTGTTCTAGACGTAGCACGGATGTCTGCCAAGTGTTTGGCAGGAAGAAAAGTAAAGTTGTCCCAAACAGCTTCCAATCGAATGTTCATGTGATTGGAAAAGTCAGGAGAGTGCAAAAGGACTGTTTATCAGTTGGCAAGGTGCGCACACAATCCCAGTGTTGTACAGCTTGCTTCTTCACCTTCCCGAAGTTGCCGCTCTCTCCGGCTCCCGGAGCCGAAGAAGCGGCTTCTTGGCGCAAAGACGATTGTGCCGCTCACAGTGCTCTCCTTAGCGCCGCTTCTGCCGAAGGACGCCCGGGAGCGGCTCTTAGCTGCGGACAGCATCCTACCTTCGTCTTTAGCGTCTCTTCTCATCTACATCTCAGCAAAAAGCTTTCCCACTATGTCTGGCTAGGAAAAACTGTGCCAGCACAGAAAACATCTCCCATCGTGTTCTAGACGTTGCACGGGTGTCTGCCAAGTGTTTGGCAGGAAGAAAAGAAAAGTTGTCCAAAACAGCTTCCAATCGAATGTTCATGTGATTGGAAAAGTCAGGAGAGTGCAAAAGTACTGTTTTCTATCAGTTGGCAAGGTGCGCACACAATCCCAGTGTTGTACAGCTTGCTTCTTCACCTTCCCAAAGTTGCCGCTCTCTCCGGCTCCCGGAGCCGAAGAAGCGGCTTCTTGGCGCAAAGATGATTGTGCCGCTCACAGTGCTCTCCTTAGCGCGCCTTCTGCCGAAAGACGCCCGGGAGCGGCTCTTACCTGCGGACAGCATCCTACCTTCGTCTTTAGCGTCTCTTCTCATCTACATCTCAGCAAAATGCTTTCCCACTATGTCTGGCTAGGAAAAAACTGTGCCAGCAGAGAAAACATCTCCCATCGTGTTCTAGATGTTGCAGAGATGTCTGCCAAGTGTTTGGCAGGAAGAAAAGTAAAGTTGTTCAAAACAGCTTCCAATCGAATGTTCATGTGATTGGAAAAGTCAGGAGAGTGCAAAAGTACTGTTTTCTATCAGTTGGCAAGGTGCGCACACAATCCCAGTGTTGTACAGCTTGCTTCTTCACCTTCCCGAAGTTGCCGCTCTCTCCGGCTCCCGGAGCCGAAGAAGCGGCTTCTTGGCGCAAAGACGATTGTGCCGCTCACAGTGCTCTCCTTAGCGCGGCTTCTGCCGAAAGACGCCCGGGAGCGGCTCTTAGCTGCGGACAGCATCCTACCTTCGTCTTTAGCGTCTCTTCTCATCTACATCTCAGCAAAAAGCTTTCCCACTATGTCTGGCTAGGAAAAACTGTGCCAGCACAGAAAACATCTCCCATCGTGTTCTAGACGTTGCAGAGATGTCTGCCAAGTATTTGGCAGGAAGAAAAGAAAAGTTGTCCAAAACAGCTTCCAATCGAATGTTCATGTGATTGGAAAAGTCAGGAGAGTGCAAAAGTACTGTTTTCTATCAGTTGGCAAGGTGCGCACACAATCCCAGTGTTGTACAGCTTGCTTCTTCACCTTCCCGAAGTTGCCGCTCTCTCCGGCTCCCGGAGCCGAAGAAGCGGCTTCTTGGCGCAAAGACGATTGTGCCGCTCAGAGTGCTCTCCTTAGCGCGGCTTCTGCCGAAAGACGCCCGGAAGCGGCTCTTAGCTGCGGACAGCATCCTACCTTCGTCTTTAGCGTCTCTTCTCATCTACATCTCAGCAAAATGCTTTCCCACTATGTCTGGCTAGGAAAAACTGTGCCAGCACAGAAAACATCTCCCATCGTGTTCTAGACGTTGCACGGATGTCTGGCAAGTGTTTGGCAGGAAGAAAAGAAAAGTTGTCCAAAACAGCTTCCAATCGAATGTTCATGTGATTGGAAAAGTCAGGAGAGTGCAAAAGTACTGTTTTCTATCAGTTGGCAAGGTGCGCACACAATCCCAGTGTTGTACAGCTTGCTTCTTCACCTTCCCGAAGTTGCCGCTATCTCCGGCTCCCGGAGCCGAAGAAGCGGCTTCTTGGCGCAAAGACGATTGTGCCGCTCACAGAGCTCTCCTTAGCGCGGCTTCTGCCGAAGGACGCCCGGGGGCGGCTCTTAGCTGCGGACAGCATCCTACCTTCGTCTTTAGCGTCTCTTCTCATCTACATCTCAGCAAAAAGCTTTCCCACTATGTCTGGCTAGGAAAAACTGTGCCAGCACAGAAAACATCTCCCATCGTGTTCTAGACGTTGCACGGGTGTCTGCCAAGTGTTTGGCAGGAAGAAAAGGAAAGTTGTCCAAAACAGCTTCCAATCGAATGTTCATGTGATTGGAAAAGTCAGGAGAGTGCAAAAGTACTGTTTTGTATCAGTTGGCAAGGTACGCACACAATCCCAGTGCTGTACAGCTTGCTTGTTCACCTTCCCGAAGTTGCCGCTCTCTCCGGCTTCCGGAGCCGAAGAAGCGGCTCCTTGGCGCAAAGACGATTGTACGGCTCACAGTGCTCTCCTTAGCGTGCCTTCTGCCGAAAGACGCCCGGGAGCGGCTCTTAGCTGCGGACAGCATCCTACCTTCGTCTTTAGCGTCTCTTCTCATCTACATCTCAGCAAAATGCTTTCCCACTATGTCTGGCTCGGAAAAACTGTGCCAGCACAGAAAACATCTCCCATCATGTTCTAGACGTTGCACGGATGTCTGCCAAGTGTTTGGCAGGAAGAAAAGTAAAGTTGTCCAAAACAGCTTCCAATCGAATGTTCATGTGATTGGAAAAGTCAGGAGAGTGCAAAAGTACTGTTTTCTATCAGTTGGCAAGGTGCGCACACAATCCCAGTGTTGTACAGCTTGCTTCTTCACCTTCCCGAAGTTGCCGCTCTCTCCGGCTCCCGGAGCCGAAGAAGCGGCTTCTTGGCGCAAAGACGATTGTGCCGCTCACAGTGCTCTCCTTAGCGCGGCTTCTGCCGAAAGACGCCCGGGAGCGGCTCTTTGCTGCGGACAGCATCCTACCTTCGTCTTTAGCGTCTCTTCTCATCTACATCTCAGCAAAATGCTTTCCCACTATGTCTGGCTAGGAAAAACTGTGCCAGCACAGAAAACATCTCCCATCGTGTTCTAGACGTTGCACGGATGTCTGCCAAGTGTTTGGCAGGAAGAAAAGAAAAGTTGTCCAAAACAGCTTCCAATCGAATGTTCATGTGATTGGAAAAGTCAGGAGAGTGCAAAAGGACTGTTTTCTATCAGTTGGCAAGGTGCGCACACAATCCCAGTGTTGTACAGCTTGCTTCTTCACCTTCCCGAAGTTGCCGCTCTCTCCGGCTCCCGGAGCCGAAGAAGCGGCTCCTTGGCGCAAAGACGATTGTGCCGCTCACTGTGCTCTCCTTAGCGCGCCTTCTGCCGAAAGACGCCCGGCAGCGGCTCTTAGCTGCGGACAGCATCCTACCTTCGTCTTTAGCGTCTCTTCTCATCTACATCTCAGCAAAATGCTTTCCCACTATGTCTGGCTCGGAAAAACTGTGCCAGCACAGAAAACATCTCCCATCGTGTTCTAGACGTTGCACGGATGTCTTCCAAGTGTTTGGCAGGAAGAAAAGAAAAGTTGTCCAAAACAGCTTCCAATCGAATGTTCATGTGATTGGAAAAGTCAGGAGAGTGCAAAAGTACTGTTTTCTATCAGTTGGCAAGGTGCGCACACAATCCCAGTGTTGTACAGCTTGCTTCTTCACCTTCCCGAAGTTGCCGCTCTCTCCGGCTCCCGGAGCCGAAGAAGCGGCTTCTTGGTGCAAAGACGATTGTGCCGCTCACAGCGCTCTCCTTAGCGCGGCTTCTGCCGAAAGACGCCCGGGAGCGGCTCTTAGCTGCGGACAGCATCCTACCTTCGTCTTTAGCGTCTCTTCTCATCTACATCTCAGCAAAATGCTTTCCCACTATGTCTGGCTCGGAAAAACTGTGCCAGCACAGAAAACATCTCCCATCGTGTTCTAGACGTTGCACGGATGTCTGCCAAGTGTTTGGCAGGAAGAAAAGTAAAGTTGTCCAAAACAGCTTCCAATCGAATGTTCATGTGATTGGAAAAGTCAGGAGAGTGCAAAAGTACTGTTTTCTATCAGTTGGCAAGGTGCGCACACAATCCCAGTGTTGTACAGCTTGCTTCTTCACCTTCCCGAAGTTGCCGCTCTCTCCGGCTCCCGGAGCCGAAGAAGCGGCTTCTTGGCGCAAAGACGATTGTGCCGCTCACAGTGCTCTCCTTAGCGCGGCTTCTGCCGAAAGACGCCCGGGAGCGGCTCTTAGCTGCGGACAGCATCCTACCTTCGTCTTTAGCGTCTCTTCTCATCTACATCTCAGCAAAATGCTTTCCCACTATATCTGGCTAGGAAAAAACTGTGCCAGCACAGAAAACATCTCCCATCGTGTTCTAGACGTTGCAGAGATGTCTGCCAAGTGTTTGGCAGGAAGAAAAGAAAAGTTGTCCAAAACAGCTTCCAATCGAATGTTCATGTGATTGGAAAAGTCAGGAGAGTGCAAAAGTACTGTTTTCTATCAGTTGGCAAGGTGCGCACACAATCCCAGTGTTGTACAGCTTGCTTCTTCACCTTCCCGAAGTTGCTGCTCTCTCCGGCTCCCGGAGCCGAAGAAGCGGCTTCTTGGCGCAAAGACGATTGTGCCGCTCACAGTGCTCTCCTTAGCGCGGCTTCTGCCGAAAGACGCCCGGGAGCGGCTCTTAGCTGCGGACAGCATCCTATTTTCGTCTTTAGCGTCTCTTCTCATCTACATTTCAGCAAAAAGCTTTCCCACTATGTCTGGCTAGGAAAAACTGTGCCAGCACAGAAAACATCTCCCATCGTGTTCTAGACGTTGCACGGATGTCTGCCAAGTGTTTGGCAGGAAGAAAAGTAAAGTTGTCCAAAACAGCTTCCAATCGAATGTTCATGTGATTGGAAAAGTCAGGAGAGTGCAAAAGTACTGTTTTCTATCAGTTGGCAAGGTGCGCACACAATCCCAGTGTTGTACAGCTTGCTTCTTCACCTTCCCGAAGTTGCCGCTCTCTCCGGCTCCCGGAGCCGAAGAAGCGGCTTCTTGGCGCAAAGACGATTGTGCCGCTCACAGTGCTCTCCTTAGCGCGGCTTCTGCCGAAAGACGCCCGGGAGTGGCTCTTAGCTGCGGACAGCATCCTACCTTCGTCTTTAGCGTCTCTTCTCATCTACATCTCAGCAAAATGCTTTCCCACTATATCTGGCTAGGAAAAACTGTGCCAGCACAGATAACATCTCCCATCGTGTTCTAGACGTTGCAGAGATGTCTGCCAAGTGTTTGGCAGGAAGAAAAGAAAGGTTGTCCAAAACAGCTTCCAATCGAATGTTCATGTGATTGGAAAAGTCAGGAGAGTGCAAAAGTACTGTTTTCTATCAGTTGGCAAGGTGCGCACACAATCCCAGTGTTGTACAGCTTGCTTCTTCACCTTCCCGAAGTTGCCGCTCTCTCCGGCTCCCGGAGCCGAAGAAGCGGCTTCTTGGCGCAAAGACGATTGTGCCGCTCACAGAGCTCTCCTTAGCGCGGCTTCTGCCGAAAGACGCCCGGCAGCGGCTCTTAGCTGCGGACAGCATCCTACCTTCGTCTTTAGCGTCTCTTCTCATCTACATTTCAGCAAAAAGCTTTCCCATTATGTCTGGCTAGGAAAAACTGTGCCAGCACAGAAAACATCTCCCATCGTGTTCTAGACGTTGCACGGATGTCTGCCAAGTGTTTGGCAGGAAGAAAAGTAAAGTTGTCCAAAACAGCTTCCAATCGAATGTTCATGTGATTGGAAAAGTCAGGAGAGTGCAAAAGTACTGTTTTCTATCAGTTGGCAAGGTGCGCACACAATCCCAGTGTTGTACAGCTTGCTTCTTCACCTTCCCGAAGTTGCCGCTCTCTCCGGCTCCCGGAGCCAAAGAAGCGGCTTCTTGGCGCAAAGACGATTGTGCCGCTCACAGTGCTCTCCTTAGCGCGGCTTCTGCCGAAAGACGCCCGGGAGCGGCTCTTAGCTGCGGACAGCATCCTACCTTCGTCTTTAGCGTCTCTTCTCATCTACATCTCAGCAAAATGCTTTCCCACTATGTCTGGCTAGGAAAAAATTATGCCAGCACAGAAAACATCTCCCATCGTGTTCTAGACATTGCAGAGATGTCTGCCAAGTGTTTGGCAGGAAGAAAAGTAAAGTTGTCCAAAACAGCTTCCAATCGAATGTTCATGTGATTGGAAAAGTCAGGAGAGTGCAAAAGTACTGTTTTCTATCAGTTGGCAAGGTGCGCACACAATCCCAGTGTTGTACAGCTTGCTTCTTCACCTTCCCGAAGTTGCCGCTCTCTCCGGCTCCCGGAGCCGAAGAAGCAGCTTCTTGGCGCAAAGACGATTGTGCCGCTCACAGTGCTCTCCTTAGCGCGGCTTCTGCCGAAAGACGCCCGGGAGCGGCTCTTAGCTGCGGACAGCATCCTACCTTCGTCTTTAGCGTCTCTTCTCATCTACATTTCAGCAAAAAGCTTTCCCACTATGTCTGGCTAGGAAAAACTGTGCCAGCACAGAAAACATCTCCCATCGTGTTCTAGACGTTGCACGGATGTCTGCCAAGTGTTTGGCAGGAAGAAAAGTAAAGTTGTCCAAAACAGCTTCCAATCGAATGTTCATGTGATTGGAAAAGTCAGGAGAGTGCAAAAGTACTGTTTTCTATCAGTTGGCAAGGTGCGCACACAATCCCAGTGTTGTACAGCTTGCTTCTTCACCTTCCCGAAGTTGCCGCTCTCTCCGGCTCCCGGAGCCGAAGAAGCGGCTTCTTGGCGCAAAGACCATTGTGCCGCTCACAGAGCTCTCCTTAGCGCGGCTTCTGCCGAAGGACGCCCGGTGGCGGCTCTTAGCTGCGGACAGCATCCTACCTTCGTCTTTAGCGTCTCTTCTCATCTACATCTCAGCAAAAAGCTTTCCCACTATGTCTGGCTAGGAAAAACTGTGCCAGCACAGAAAACATCTCCCATCGTGTTCTAGACGTTGCACGGGTGTCTGCCAAGTGTTAGGCAGGAAGAAAAGAAAAGTTGTCCAAAACAGCTTCCAATCGAATGTTCATGTGATTGGAAAAGTCAGGAGAGTGCAAAAGTACTGTTTTCTATCAGTTGGCAAAGTGCGCACACAATCCCAGTGTTGTACAGCTTGCTTCTTCACCTGCCCGAAGTTGCCGCTCTCTCCGGCTCCCGGAGCCGAAGAAGCGGCTTCTTGGCGCAAAGACGATTGTGCCGCTCACAGAGCTCTCCTTAGCGCGGCTTCTGCCGAAGGACGCCCGGGGGCGGCTCTTAGCTGCGGACAGCATCCTACCTTCGTCTTTAGCGTCTCTTCTCATCTACATCTCAGCAAAAAGCTTTCCCACTATGTCTGGCTAGGAAAAACTGTGCCAGCACAGAAAACATCTCCCATCGTGTTCTAGACGTTGCACGGATGTCTGGCAAGTGTTTGGCAGGAAGAAAAGTAAAGTTGTCCAAAACAGCTTCCAATCGAATGTTCATGTGATTGGAAAAGTCAGGAGAGTGCAAAAGTACTGTTTTCTATCAGTTGGCAAGGTACGCACACAATCCCAGTGTTGTACAGCTTGCTTCTTCACCTTCCCAAAGTTGCCGCTCTCTCCGGCTCCCGGAGCCGAAGAAGCGGCTTCTTGGCGCAAAGACGATTGTGCCGCTCACAGAGCTCTCCTTAGCGCGGCTTCTGCCGAAGGACCCCCGGGGGCGGCTCTTAGCTGCGGACAGCATCCTACCTTCGTCTTTAGCGTCTCTTCTCATCTACATCTCAGCAAAAAGCTTTCCCACTATGTCTGGCTAGGAAAAACTGTGCCAGCACAGAAAACATCTCCCATCGTGTTCTAGACGTTGCACGGATGTCTGCCAAGTGTTTGGCAGGAAGAAAAGAAAAGTTGTCCAAAACAGCTTCCAATCGAATGTTCATGTGATTGGAAAAGTCAGGAGAGTGCAAAAGTACTGTTTTCTATCAGTTGGCAAGGTGCGCACACAATCCCAGTGTTGTACAGCTTGCTTCTTCACCTTCCCGAAGTTGCCGCTCTCTCCGGCTCCCGGAGCCGAAGAAGCGGCTTCTTGGCGCAAAGACGATTGTGCCGCTCACAGTGCTCTCCTTAGCGCGCCTTCTGCCGAAAGACGCCCGGGAGCGGCTCTTACCTGCGGACAGCATCCTACCTTCGTCTTTAGCGTCTCTTCTCATCTACATCTCAGCAAAAAGCTTTCCCACTATGTCTGGTTAGGAAAAACTGTGCCAGCACAGAAAACATCTCCCATCGTGTTCTAGACGTTGCAGAGATGTCTGCCAAGTGTTTGGCAGGAAGAAAAGTAAAGTTGTCCAAAACAGCTTCCAATCGAATGTTCATGTGATTGGAAAAGTCAGGAGAGTGCAAAAGTACTGTTTTCTATCAGTTGGCAAGGTGCGCACACAATCCCAGTGTTGTACAGCTTGCTTCTTCACCTTCCCAAAGTTGCCGCTCTCTCCGGCTCCCGGAGCCGAAGAAGCGGCTTCTTGGCGCAAAGACGATTGTGCCGCTCACAGAGCTCTCCTTAGCGCGGCTTCTGCCGAAGGACCACCGGGGGCGGCTCTTAGCTGCGGACAGCATCCTACCTTCGTCTTTAGCGTCTCTTCTCATCTACATCTCAGCAAAAAGCTTTCCCACTATGTCTGGCTAGGAAAAACTGTGCCAGCACAGAAAACATCTCCCATCGTGTTCTAGACGTTGCACGGATGTCTGCCAAGTGTTTGGCAGGAAGAAAAGAAAAGTTGTCCAAAACAGCTTCCAATCGAATGTTCATGTGATTGGAAAAGTCAGGAGAGTGCAAAAGTACTGTTTTCTATCAGTTGGCAAGGTGCGCACACAATCCCAGTGTTGTACAGCTTGCTTCTTCACCCTCCCGATGTTGCCGCTCTCTCCGGCTCCCGGAGCCGAAGAAGCGGCTTCTTGGCGCAAAGACGATTGTGCCGCTCACAGTGCTCTCCTTAGCGCGCCTTCTGCCGAAAGACGCCCGGGAGCGGCTCTTAGCTGCGGACAGCATCCTACCTTCGTCTTTAGCGTCTCTTCTCATCTACATCTCAGCAAAAAGCTTTCCCACTATGTCTGGTTAGGAAAAACTGTGCCAGCACAGAAAACATCTCCCATCGTGTTCTAGACGTTGCAGAGATGTCTGCCAAGTGTTTGGCAGTAAGAAAAGTAAAGTTGTCCAAAACAGCTTCCAATCGAATGTTCATGTGATTGGAAAAGTCAGGAGAGTGCAAAAGTACTGTTTTCTATCAGTTGGCAAGGTGCGCACACAATCCCAGTGTTGTACAGCTTGCTTCTTCACCTTCCCGAAGTTGCCGCTCTCTCCGGCTCCCGGAGCCGAAGAAGCGGCTTCTTGGCGCAAAGACGATTGTGCCGCTCACAGTGCTCTCCTTAGCGCGGCTTCTGCCGAAAGACGCCCGGGAGCGGCTCTTAGCTGCGGACAGCATCCTACCTTCGTCTTTAGCGTCTCTTCTCATCTACATCTCAGCAAACTGCTTTCCTACTATGTCTGGCTATGAAAAAACTGTTCCAGCACAGAAAACAACTCCCATCGTGTTCTAGACGTTGCAGAGATGTCTGCCAAGTGTTTCGCAGGAAGAACAGTAAAGTTGTCCAAAACAGCTTCCAATCGAATGTTCATGTGATTGGAAAAGTCAGGAGAGTGCAAAAGTACTGTTTTCTATCAGTTGGCAAGGTGCGCACACAATCCCAGTGTTGTACAGCTTGCTTCTTCACCTTCCCGAAGTTGCCGCTCTCTCCGGCTCCCGGAGCCGAAGAAGCGGCTTCTTGGCGCAAAGATGATTGTGCCGCTCACAGTGCTCTCCTTAGCGCGGCTTCTGCCGAAAGACGCCCGGGAGAGGCTCTTAGCTGCGGACAGCATCCTACCTTCGTCTTTAGCGTCTCTTCTCATCTACATCTCAGCAAAAAGCTTTCCCACTATGTCTGGCTAGGAAAAACTGTGCCAGCACAGAAAACATCTCCCATCGTGTTCTAGACGTTGCAGAGATGTCTGCCAAGTGTTGGGCAGGAAGAAAAGTAAAGTTGTCCAAAACAGCTTCCAATCGAATTTTCATGTGATTGGAAAAGTCAGGAGAGTGCAAAAGTACTGTTTTCTATCAGTTGGCAAGGTGCGCACACAATCCCAGTGTTGTACAGCTTGCTTCTTCACCTTCCCGAAGTTGCCGCTCTCTCCGGCTCCCGGAGCCGAAGAAGCGGCTTCTTCGCGCAAAGACGATTGTGCCGCTCACAGAGCTCTCCTTAGCGCGGCTTCTGCCGAAAGACGCCCGGGAGCGGCTCTTAGCTGCGGACAGCGTCCTACCTTCGTCTTTAGCGTCTCTTCTCATCTACATCTCAGCAAAATGCTTTCCTACTATGTCTGGCTAGGAAAAAACTGTGCCAGCACAGAAAACATCTCCCATCGTGTTCTAGACGTTGCAGAGATGTCTTCCAAGTGTTTGGCAGGAAGAAAAGTAAAGTTGTCCAAAACAGCTTCCAATCGAATGTTCATGTGATTGGAAAAGTCAGGAGAGTGCAAAAGTACTGTTTTCTATCAGTTGGCAAGGTGCGCACACAATCCCAGTGTTGTACAGCTTGCTTCTTCACCTTCCCGAAGTTGCCGCTCTCTCCGGCTCCCGGAGCCGAAGAAGCGGCTTCTTGGCGCAAAGACGATTGTGCCGCTCACAGTGCTCTCCTTAGCGCGGC
This sequence comes from Melospiza melodia melodia, assembly GCF_035770615.1. Classification (NCBI taxonomy): domain Eukaryota; kingdom Metazoa; phylum Chordata; class Aves; order Passeriformes; family Passerellidae; genus Melospiza; species Melospiza melodia. The sequence goes on from NC_086198.1 coordinate 43,937,310, forward strand.
TTCTGCCGAAAGACGCCCGGGAGCGGCTCTTAGCTGCGGACAGCATCCTACCTTCGTATTTAGCGTCTCTTCTCATCTACATCTCAGCAAAAAGTTTCCCACTATGTCTGGCTAGGAAAAACTGTGCCAGCACAGAAAACATCTCCCATCGTGTTCTAGACGTTGCACGGATGTCTGCCAAGTGTTTGGCAGGAAGAAAAGAAAAGTTGTCCAAAACAGCTTCCAATCGAATGTTCATGTGATTGGAAAAGTCAGGAGAGTGCAAAAGTACTGTTTTCTATCAGTTGGCAAGGTGCGCACACAATCCCAGTGTTGTACAGCTTGCTTCTTCACCTTCCCGAAGTTGCCGCTCTCTCCGGCTCCCGGAGCCGAAGAAGCGGCTTCTTGGCGCAAAGACGATTGTGCCGCTCACAGTGCTCTCCTTAGCGCGGCTTCTGCCGAAAGACGCCCGGGAGCGGCTCTTAGCTGCGGACAGCATCCTACCTTCGTCTTTAGCGTCTCTTCTCATCTACATCTCAGCAAAATGCTTTCCCACTATGTCTGGCTAGGAAAAAATTGTGCCAGCACAGAAAACATCTCCCATCGTGTTCTAGACGTCGCAGAGATGTCTGCCAAGTGTTTGGCAGGAAGAAAAGTAAAGTTGTCCTAAACAGCTTCCAATCGAATGTTCATGTGATTGGAAAAGTCAGGAGAGTGCAAAAGGACTGTTTTCTATCAGTTGGCAAGGTGCGCACACAATCCCAGTGTTGTACAGCTTGCTTCTTCACCTTCCCGAAGTTTCCGCTCTCTCCGGCTCCCGGAGCCGAAGAAGCGGCTTCTTGGCGCAAAGACGATTGTGCCGCTCACAGAGCTCTCCTTAGCGCGCCTTCTGCCGAAAGACGCCCGGGAGCGGCTCTTAGCTGCGGACAGCATCCTACCTTCGTCTTTAGCGTCTCTTCTCATCTACATCTCAGCAAAATGCTTTCCCACTATGTCTGGCTAGGAAAAAATTGTGCCAGCACAGAAAACATCTCCCATCGTGTTCTAGACGTCGCAGAGATGTCTGCCAAGTGTTTGGCAGGATGAAAAATAAAGTTGTCCTAAACAGCTTCCAATCGAATGTTCATGTGATTGGAAAAGTCAGGAGAGTGCAAAAGTACTGTTTTCTATCAGTTGGCAAGGTGCGCACACAATCCCAGTGTTGTACAGCTTGCTTCTTCACCTTCCCGAAGTTGCCGCTCTCTCCGGCTCCCGGAGCCGAAGAAGCGGCTTCTTGGCGCAAAGACGATTGTGCCGCTCACAGAGCTCTCCTTAGAGCGCCTTCTGCCGAAAGACGCCCGGGAGCGGCTCTTAGCTGCGGACAGCATTCTGCCTTCGTCTTTAGCGTCTCTTCTCATCTACATCTCAGCAAAATGCTTTCCCACTATGTCTGGCTAGGAAAAACTGTGCCAGCACAGAAAGTATCTCCCATCGTGTTCTAGACGTTGCACGGATGTCTGCCAAGTGTTTGGCAGGAAGAAAATAAAAGTTGTCCAAAACAGCTTCCAATCGAATGTTCATGTGATTGGAAAAGTCAGGAGAGTGCAAAGGTACTGTTTTCTATCAGTTGGCAAGGTGCGCACACAATCCCAGAGTTGTACAGCTTGCTTCTTCACCTTCCCGAAATTGCCGCTCTCTCCGGCTCCCGGAGCCGAAAAAGCGGCTTCTTGGCGCAAAGACGATTGTGCCGCTCACAGTGCTCTCCTTAGCGCGGCTTCTGCCGAAAGACGCCCGGGAGCGGCTCTTAGCTGCGGACAGCATCCTACCTTCGTCTTTAGCGTCTCTTCTCATCTACATCTCAGCAAAATGCTTTCCCACTATGTCTGGCTAGGAAAAACTGTGCCAGCACAGAAAACATCTCCCATCGTGTTCTAGACGTTGGACGGATGTCTGCCAAGTGTTTGGCAGGAAGAAAAGAAAAGTTGTCCAAAACAGCTTCCAATCGAATGTTCATGTGATTGGAAAAGTCAGGAGAGTGCAAAAGTACTGTTTTGTATCAGTTGGCAAAGTGCGCACACAATCCCAGTGTTGTACAGCTTGCTTCTTCACCTGCCCGAAGTTGCCGCTCTCTCCGGCTCCCGGAGCCGAAGAAGCGGCTTCTTGGCGCAAAGACGATTGTGCCGCTCACAGAGCTCTCCTTAGCGCGGCTTCTGCCGAAGGACCCCCGGGGGCGGCTCTTAGCTGCGGACAGCATCCTACCTTCGTCTTTAGCGTCTCTTCTCATCTACATCTCAGCAAAAAGCTTTCCCACTATGTCTGGCTAGGAAAAACTGTGCCAGCACAGAAAACATCTCCCATCGTGTTCTAGACGTTGCACGGATGTCTGCCAAGTGTTTGGCAGGAAGAAAAGAAAAGTTGTCCAAAACAGCTTCCAATCGAATGTTCATGTGATTGGAAAAGTCAGGAGAGTGCAAAAGTACTGTTTTCTATCAGTTGGCAAGGTGCGCACACAATCCCAGTGTTGTACAGCTTGCTTCTTCACCTTCCCGAAGTTGCCGCTCTCTCCGGCTCCCGGAGCCGAAGAAGCGGCTTCTTGGCGCAAAGACGATTGTGCCGCTCACAGTGCTCTCCTTAGCGCGCCTTCTGCCGAAAGACGCCCGGGAGCGGCTCTTACCTGCGGACAGCATCCTACCTTCGTCTTTAGCGTCTCTTCTCATCTACATCTCAGCAAAAAGCTTTCCCACTATGTCTGGTTAGGAAAAACTGTGCCAGCACAGAAAACATCTCCCATCGTGTTCTAGACGTTGCAGAGATGTCTGCCAAGTGTTTGGCAGGAAGAAAAGTAAAGTTGTCCAAAACAGCTTCCAATCGAATGTTCATGTGATTGGAAAAGTCAGGAGAGTGCAAAAGTACTGTTTTCTATCAGTTGGCAAGGTGCGCACACAATCCCAGTGTTGTACAGCTTGCTTCTTCACCTTCCCAAAGTTGCCGCTCTCTCCGGCTCCCGGAGCCGAAGAAGCGGCTTCTTGGCGCAAAGACGATTGTGCCGCTCACAGAGCTCTCCTTAGCGCGGCTTCTGCCGAAGGACCACCGGGGGCGGCTCTTAGCTGCGGACAGCATCCTACCTTCGTCTTTAGCGTCTCTTCTCATCTACATCTCAGCAAAAAGCTTTCCCACTATGTCTGGCTAGGAAAAACTGTGCCAGCACAGAAAACATCTCCCATCGTGTTCTAGACGTTGCACGGATGTCTGCCAAGTGTTTGGCAGGAAGAAAAGAAAAGTTGTCCAAAACAGCTTCCAATCGAATGTTCATGTGATTGGAAAAGTCAGGAGAGTGCAAAAGTACTGTTTTCTATCAGTTGGCAAGGTGCGCACACAATCCCAGTGTTGTACAGCTTGCTTCTTCACCTTCCCGAAGTTGCCGCTCTCTCCGGCTCCCGGAGCCGAAGAAGCGGCTTCTTGGCGCAAAGACGATTGTGCCGCTCACAGTGCTCTCCTTAGCGCGCCTTCTGCCGAAAGACGCCCGGGAGCGGCTCTTAGCTGCGGACAGCATCCTACCTTCGTCTTTAGCATCTCTTCTCATCTACATCTCAGCAAACTGCTTTCCTACTATGTCTGGCTATGAAAAAACTGTTCCAGCACAGAAAACAACTCCCATCGTGTTCTAGACGTTGCAGAGATGTCTGCCAAGTGTTTCGCAGGAAGAACAGTAAAGTTGTCCAAAACAGCTTCCAATCGAATGTTCATGTGATTGGAAAAGTCAGGAGAGTGCAAAAGTACTGTTTTCTATCAGTTGGCAAGGTGCGCACACAATCCCAGTGTTGTACAGCTTGCTTCTTCACCTTCCCGAAGTTGCCGCTCTCTCCGGCTCCCGGAGCCGAAGAAGCGGCTTCTTGGCGCAAAGATGATTGTGCCGCTCACAGTGCTCTCCTTAGCGCGGCTTCTGCCGAAAGACGCCCGGGAGAGGCTCTTAGCTGCGGACAGCATCCTACCTTCGTCTTTAGCGTCTCTTCTCATCTACATCTCAGCAAAAAGCTTTCCCACTATGTCTGGCTAGGAAAAACTGTGCCAGCACAGAAAACATCTCCCATCGTGTTCTAGACGTTGCAGAGATGTCTGCCAAGTGTTGGGCAGGAAGAAAAGTAAAGTTGTCCAAAACAGCTTCCAATCGAATTTTCATGTGATTGGAAAAGTCAGGAGAGTGCAAAAGTACTGTTTTCTATCAGTTGGCAAGGTGCGCACACAATCCCAGTGTTGTACAGCTTGCTTCTTCACCTTCCCGAAGTTGCCGCTCTCTCCGGCTCCCGGAGCCGAAGAAGCGGCTTCTTCGCGCAAAGACGATTGTGCCGCTCACAGAGCTCTCCTTAGCGCGGCTTCTGCCGAAAGACGCCCGGGAGCGGCTCTTAGCTGCGGACAGCGTCCTACCTTCGTCTTTAGCGTCTCTTCTCATCTACATCTCAGCAAAATGCTTTCCTACTATGTCTGGCTAGGAAAAAACTGTGCCAGCACAGAAAACATCTCCCATCGTGTTCTAGACGTTGCAGAGATGTCTTCCAAGTGTTTGGCAGGAAGAAAAGTAAAGTTGTCCAAAACAGCTTCCAATCGAATGTTCATGTGATTGGAAAAGTCAGGAGAGTGCAAAAGTACTGTTTTCTATCAGTTGGCAAGGTGCGCACACAATCCCAGTGTTGTACAGCTTGCTTCTTCACCTTCCCGAAGTTGCCGCTCTCTCCGGCTCCCGGAGCCGAAGAAGCGGCTTCTTGGCGCAAAGACGATTGTGCCGCTCACAGTGCTCTCCTTAGGGCGGCTTCTGCCGAAAGACGCCCGGGAGCGGCTCTTAGCTGCGGACAGCATCCTACCTTCGTATTTAGCGTCTCTTCTCATCTACATCTCAGCAAAAAGTTTCCCACTATGTCTGGCTAGGAAAAACTGTGCCAGCACAGAAAACATCTCCCATCGTGTTCTAGACGTTGCACGGATGTCTGCCAAGTGTTTGGCAGGAAGAAAAGAAAAGTTGTCCAAAACAGCTTCCAATCGAATGTTCATGTGATTGGAAAAGTCAGGAGAGTGCAAAAGTACTGTTTTCTATCAGTTGGCAAGGTGCGCACACAATCCCAGTGTTGTACAGCTTGCTTCTTCACCTTCCCGAAGTTGCCGCTCTCTCCGGCTCCCGGAGCCGAAGAAGCGGCTTCTTGGCGCAAAGACGATTGTGCCGCTCACAGTGCTCTCCTTAGCGCGGCTTCTGCCGAAAGACGCCCGGGAGCGGCTCTTAGCTGCGGACAGCATCCTACCTTCGTCTTTAGCGTCTCTTCTCATCTACATCTCAGCAAAATGCTTTCCCACTATGTCTGGCTAGGAAAAAATTGTGCCAGCACAGAAAACATCTCCCATCGTGTTCTAGACGTCGCAGAGATGTCTGCCAAGTGTTTGGCAGGAAGAAAAGTAAAGTTGTCCTAAACAGCTTCCAATCGAATGTTCATGTGATTGGAAAAGTCAGGAGAGTGCAAAAGTACTGTTTTCTATCAGTTGGCAAGGTGCGCACACAATCCCAGTGTTGTACAGCTTGCTTCTTCACCTTTCCGAAGTTTCCGCTCTCTCCGGCTCCCGGAGCCGAAGAAGCGGCTTCTTGGCGCAAAGACGATTGTGCCGCTCACAGAGCTCTCCTTAGCGCGCCTTCTGCCGAAAGACGCCCGGGAGCGGCTCTTAGCTGCGGACAGCATCCTACCTTCGTCTTTAGCGTCTCTTCTCATCTACATCTCAGCAAAATGCTTTCCCACTATGTCTGGCTAGGAAAAAATTGTGCCAGCACAGAAAACATCTCCCATCGTGTTCTAGACGTCGCAGAGATGTCTGCCAAGTGTTTGGCAGGAAGAAAAGTAAAGTTGTCCTAAACAGCTTCCAATCGAATGTTCATGTGATTGGAAAAGTCAGGAGAGTGCAAAAGTACTGTTTTCTATCAGTTGGCAAGGTGCGCACACAATCCCAGTGTTGTACAGCTTGCTTCTTCACCTTCCCGAAGTTGCCGCTCTCTCCGGCTCCCGGAGCCGAAGAAGCGGCTTCTTGGCGCAAAGACGATTGTGCCGCTCACAGAGCTCTCCTTAGCGCGCCTTCTGCCGAAAGACGCCCGGGAGCGGCTCTTAGCTGCGGACAGCATTCTGCCTTCGTCTTTAGCGTCTCTTCTCATCTACATCTCAGCAAAATGCTTTCCCACTATGTCTGGCTAGGAAAAACTGTGCCAGCACAGAAAGTATCTCCCATCGTGTTCTAGACGTTGCACGGATGTCTGCCAAGTGTTTGGCAGGAAGAAAAGAAAAGTTGTCCAAAACAGCTTCCAATCGAATGTTCATGTGATTGGAAAAGTCAGGAGAGTGCAAAGGTACTGTTTTCTATCAGTTGGCAAGGTGCGCACACAATCCCAGAGTTGTACAGCTTGCTTCTTCACCTTCCCGAAATTGCCGCTCTCTCCGGCTCCCGGAGCCGAAAAAGCGGCTTCTTGGCGCAAAGACGATTGTGCCGCTCACAGTGCTCTCCTTAGCGCGCCTTCTGCCGAAAGACGCCCGGGAGCGGCTCTTAGCTGCGGACAGCATCCTACCTTCGTCTTTAGCGTCTCTTCTCATCTACATCTCAGCAAAATGCTTTCCCACTATGTCTGGCTAGGAAAAACTGTGCCAGCACAGAAAACATCTCCCATCGTGTTCTAGACGTTGCACGGATGTCTGCCAAGTGTTTGGCAGGAAGAAAAGAAAAGTTGTCCAAAACAGCTTCCAATCGAATGTTCATGTGATTGGAAAAGTCAGGAGAGTGCAAAAGTACTGTTTTCTATCAGTTGGAAGGTGCGCACACAATCCCAGTGTTGTACAGCTTGCTTCTTCACCTTCCCGAAGTTGCCGCTCTCTCCGGTTCCCGGAGCCGAAGAAGCGGCTTCTTCGCGCAAAGACGATTGTGCCGCTCACAGTGCTCTCCTTAGCGCGGCTTCTGCCGAAAGACGCCCGGGAGCGGCTCTTAGCTGCGGACAGCATCCTACCTTCGTCTTTAGCGTCTCTTCTCATCTACATCTCAGCAAAAAGCTTTCCCACTATGTCTGGCTAGGAAAAACTGTGCCAGCACAGAAAACATCTCCCATCGTGTTCTAGACTTTGCACGGATGTCTGCCAAGTGTTTGGCAGGAAGAAAAGAAAAGTTGTCCAAAACAGCTTCCAATGGAATGTTCATGTGATTGGAAAAGTCAGGAGAGTGCAAAAGTACTGTTTTGTATCAGTTGACAAAGTGCGCACACAATCCCAGTGTTGTACAGCTTGCTTCTTCACCTTCCCGAAGTTGCCGCTCTCTCCGGCTCCCGGAGCCGAAGAAGCGGCTTCTTGGCGCAAAGACGATTGTGCCGCTCACAGTGCTCTCCTTAGCGCGGCTTCTGCCGAAAGACGCCCGGGAGCGGCTCTTAGCTGCGGACAGCATCCTACCTTCGTCTTTAGCGTCTCTTCTCATCTACATCTCAGCAAAATGCTTTCCCACTATGTCTGGCTAGGAAAAACTGTGCCAGCACAGAAAACATCTCCCATCGTATTCTAGACGTTGCACGGATGTCTGCCAAGTGTTTGGCAGGAAGAAAAGTAAAGTTGTCCAAAACAGCTTCCAATCGAATGTTCATGTGATTGGAAAAGTCAGGAGAGTGCAAAAGTACTGTTTTCTATCAGTTGGCAAGGTGCGCACACAATCCCAGTGTTGTACAGCTTGCTTCTTCACCTTCCCGAAGTTGCCGCTCTCTCCGGCTCCTGGAGCCGAAGAAGCGGCTCCTTGGCGCAAAGACGATTGTGCCGCTCACAGTGCTCTCCTTAGCGCGGCTTCTGCCGAAAGACGCCCGGGAGCGGCTCTTAGCTGCGGACAGCATCCTACCTTCGTCTTTAGCGTCTCTTCTCATCTACATCTCAGCAAAATGCTTTCCCACTATGTCTGGCTAGGAAAAACTGTGCCAGCACAGAAAACATCTCCCATCGTGTTCTAGACGTTGCACGGATATCTGCCAAGTGTTTGGCAGGAAGAAAAAAAAGTTGTCCAAAACAGCTTCCAATCGAATGTTCATGTGATTGGAAAAGTCAGGAGAGTGCAAAAGTACTGTTTTCTATCAGTTGGCAAGGTGCGCACACAATCCCAGTGTTGTACAGCTTGCTTCTTCACCTCCCCAAAGTTGCTGCTCTCTCCGGCTCCCGGAGCCGAAGAAGCGGCTTCTTGGCGCAAAGACGATTGTGCCGCTCACAGTGCTCTCCTTAGCGCGGCTTCTCCGAAGGACGCCCGGGGGCGGCTCTAGGCTGCGGACAGCATCCTACCTTCGTCTTTAGCGTCTCTTCTCATCTACATCTCAGCAAAAAGCTTTCCCACTATGTCTGGCTAGGTAAAACTGTGCCAGCACAGAAAACATCTCCCATCGTGTTCTAGACGTTGCAGAGATGTCTTCCAAGTGTTTGGCAGGAAGAAAAGTAAAGTTGTCCAAAACAGCTTCCAATCGAATGTTCATGTGATTGGAAAAGTCAGGAGAGTGCAAAAGTACTGTTTTCTATCAGTTGGCAAGGTGCGCACACAATCCCAGTGTTGTACAGCTTGCTTCTTCACCTTCCCGAAGTTGCCGCTCTCTCCGGCTCCCGGAGCCGAAGAAGCGGCTTCTTGGCGCAAAGACGATTGTGCCGCTCACAGTGCTCTCCTTAGCGCGGCTTCTGCCGAAAGACGCCCGGGAGCGGCTCTTAGCTGCGGACAGCATCCTACCTTCGTATTTAGCGTCTCTTCTCATCTACATCTCAGCAAAAAGTTTCCCACTATGTCTGGCTAGGAAAAACTGTGCCAGCACAGAAAACATCTCCCATCGTGTTCTAGACGTTGCACGGATGTCTGCCAAGTGTTTGGCAGGAAGAAAAGTAAAGTTGTCCAAAACAGCTTCCAATCGAATGTTCATGTGATTGGAAAAGTCAGGAGAGTGCAAAAGTACTGTTTTCTATCAGTTGGCAAGGTGCGCACACAATCCCAGTGTTGTACAGCTTGCTTCTTCACCTTCCCGAAGTTGCCGCTCTCTCCGGCTCCCGGAGCCGAAGAAGCGGCTTCTTGGCGCAAAGACGATTGTGCCGCTCACAGTGCTCTCCTTAGCGCGGCTTCTGCCGAAAGACGCCCGGGAGCGGCTCTTAGCTGCGGACAGCATCCTACCTTCGTCTTTAGCGTCTCTTCTCATCTACATCTCAGCAAAATGCTTTCCCACTATGTCTGGCTAGGAAAAAATTGTGCCAGCACAGAAAACATCTCCCATCGTGTTCTAGACGTCGCAGAGATGTCTGCCAAGTGTTTGGCAGGAAGAAAAGTAAAGTTGTCCTAAACAGCTTCCAATCGAATGTTCATGTGATTGGAAAAGTCAGGAGAGTGCAAAAGTACTGTTTTCTATCAGTTGGCAAGGTGCGCACACAATCCCAGTGTTGTACAGCTTGCTTCTTCACCTTCCCGAAGTTGCCGCTCTCTCCGGCTCCCGGAGCCGAAGAAGCGGCTTCTTGGCGCAAAGACGATTGTGCCGCTCACAGAGCTCTCCTTAGCGCGCCTTCTGCCGAAAGACGCCCGGGAGCGGCTCTTAGCTGCGGACAGCATTCTGCCTTCGTCTTTAGCGTCTCTTCTCATCTACATCTCAGCAAAATGCTTTCCCACTATGTCTGGCTAGGAAAAACTGTGCCAGCCCAGAAAGTATCTCCCATCGTGTTCTAGACGTTGCACGGATGTCTGCCAAGTGTTTGGCAGGAAGAAAAGAAAAGTTGTCCAAAACAGCTTCCAATCGAATGTTCATGTGATTGGAAAAGTCAGGAGATTGCAAAGGTACTGTTTTCTATCAGTTGGCAAGGTGCGCACACAATCCCAGAGTTGTACAGCTTGCTTCTTCACCTTCCCGAAATTGCCGCTCTCTCCGGCTCCCGGAGCCAAAAAAGCGGCTTCTTGGCGCAAAGACGATTGTGCCGCTCACAGAGCTCTCCTTAGCGCGCCTTCTGCCGAAAGACGCCCGGGAGCGGCTCTTAGCTGCGGACAGCATTCTGCCTTCGTCTTTAGCGTCTCTTCTCATCTACATCTCAGCAAAAAGCTTTCCCACTATGTCTGGCTAGGAAAAACTGTGCCAGCACAGAAAACATCTCCCATCGTGTTCTAGACGTTGCACGGATGTCTGCCAAGTGTTTGGCAGGAAGAAAAGAAAAGTTGTCCAAAACAGCTTCCAATCGAATGTTCATGTGATTGGAAAAGTCAGGAGAGTGCAAAAGTACTGTTTTCTATCAGTTGGCAAGGTGCGCACACAATCCCAGTGTTGTACAGCTTGCTTCTTCACCTTCCCGAAGTTGCCGCTCTCTCCGGCTCCCGGAGCCGAAGAAGCGGCTTCTTCGCGCAAAGACGATTGTGCCGCTCACAGTGCTCTCCTTAGCGCGGCTTCTGCCGAAAGACGCCCGGGAGCGGCTCTTAGCTGCGGACAGCATCCTACCTTCGTCTTTAGCGTCTCTTCTCATCTACATCTCAGCAAAAAGCTTTCCCACTATGTCTGGCTAGGAAAAACTGTGCCAGCACAGAAAACATCTCCCATCGTGTTCTAGACGTTGCACGGATGTCTGCCAAGTGTTTGGCAGGAAGAAAAGTAAAGTTGTCCAAAACAGATTCCAATTGAATGTTCATGTGATTGGAAAAGTCAGGAGAGTGCAAAAGTACTGTTTTCTATCAGTTGGCAAGGTGCGCACACAATCCCAGTGTTGTACAGCTTGCTTCTTCACCTTCCCGAAGTTGCCGCTCTCTCCAGCTCCCGGAGCCGAAGAAGCGGCTTCTTGGCGCAAAGACGATTGTGCCGCTCACAGTGCTCTCCTTAGCGCGGCTTCTGTCGAAAGACGCCCGGGAGCGGCTCTTAGCTGCGGACAGCATCCTACCTTCGTCTTTAGCGTCTCTTCTCATCTACATCTCAGCAAAATGCTTTCCCACTATGTCTGGCTCGGAAAAACTGTGCCAGCACAGAAAACATCTGCCATCGTGTTCTAGACGTTGCACGGATGTCTGCCAAGTGTTTGGCAGGAAGAAAAGAAAAGTTGTCCAAAACAGCTTCCAATCGAATATTCATGTGATTGGAAAAGTCAGGAGAGTGCAAAAGTACTGTTTTCTATCAGTTGGCAAGGTGCGCACACAATCCCAGTGTTGTACAGCTTGCTTCTTCACCTTCCCGAAGTTGCCGCTCTCTCCGGCTCCCGGAGCCGAAGAAGCGGCTTCTTGGCGCAAAGACGATTGTGCCGCTCACAGTGCTCTCCTTAGCGCGGCTTCTGCCAAAAGACGCCCGGGAGCGGCTCTTAGCTGCGGACAGCATCCTACCTTCGTCTTTAGCGTCTCTTCTCATCTACATCTCAGCAAAATGCTTTCCCACTATGTCTGGCTAGGAAAAACTGTGCCAGCACAGAAAACATCTCCCATCGTGTTCTAGACGTTGCACGGATGTCTGCCAAGTGTTTGGCAGGAAGAAAAGTAAAGTTGTCCAAAACAGCTTCCAATCGAATGTTCATGTGATTGGAAAAGTCAGGAGAGTGCAAAAGTACTGTTTTCTATCAGTTGGCAAGGTGCGCACACAATCCCAGTGTTGTACAGCTTGCTTCTTCACCTTCCCGAAGTTGCCGCTCTCTCCGGCTCCTGGAGCCGAAGAAGCGGCTCCTTGGCGCAAAGACGATTGTGCCGCTCACAGTGCTCTCCTTAGCGCGGCTTCTGCCGAAAGACGCCCGGGAGCGGCTCTTAGCTGCGGACAGCATCCTACCTTTGTCTTTAGCGTCTCTTCTCATCTACATCTCAGCAAAATGCTTTCCCACTATGTCTGGCTAGGAAAAACTGTGCCAGCACAGAAAACATCTCCCATCGTGTTCTAGACGTTGCACGGATGTCTGCCAAGTGTTTGGCAGGAAGAAAAGAAAAGTTGTCCAAAACAGCTTCCAATCGAATGTTCATGTGATTGGAAAAGTCAGGAGAGTGCAAAAGTACTGTTTTCTATCAGTTGGCAAGGTGCGCACACAATCCCAGTGTTGTACAGCTTGCTTCTTCACCTCCCCAAAGTTGCTGCTCTCTCCGGCTCCCGGAGCCGAAGAAGCGGCTCCTTGGCGCAAAGACGATTGTGCCGCTCACAGTGCTCTCCTTAGCACGCCTTCTGCCGAAAGACGCCCGGGAGCGGCTCTTAGCTGCGGACAGAATCCTACCTTCGTCTTTAGCGTCTCTTCTCATCTACATCTCAGCAAAATGCTTTCCCACTATGTCTGGCTAGGAAAAACTGTGCCAGCACAGAAAACATCTCCCATCGTGTTCTAGACGTTGCACGGATGTCTGCCAAGTGTTTGGCAGGAAGAAAAGTAAAGTTGTCCAAAACAGCTTCCAATCGAATGTTCATGTGATTGGAAAAGTCAGGAGAGTGCAAAAGTACTGTTTTCTATCAGTTGGCAAGGTGCGCACACAATCCCAGTGTTGTACAGCTTGCTTCTTCACCTTCCCGAAGTTGCCGCTCTCTCCGGCTCCCGGAGCCGAAGAAGCGGCTTCTTGGCGCAAAGACGATTGTGCCGCTCACAGTGCTCTCCTTAGCGCGCCTTCTGCCGAAAGACGCCCGGGAGCGGCTCTTAGCTGCGGACAGCATCCTACCTTCGTCTTTAGCGTCTCTTCTCATCTACATCTCAGCAAAAAGCTTTCCCACTATGTCTGGCTAGGAAAAACTGTGCCAGCACAGAAAACATCTCCCATCGTGTTCTAGACGTTGCACGGATGTCTGCCAAGTGTTTGGCAGGAAGAAAAGTAAAGTTGTCCAAAACAGCTTCCAATCGAATGTTCATGTGATTGGAAAAGTCAGGAGAGTGCAAAAGTACTGTTTTCTATCAGTTGGCAAGGTACGCACACAATCCCAGTGTTGTACAGCTTGCTTCTTCACCTTCCCAAAGTTGCCGCTCTCTCCGGCTCCCGGAGCCGAAGAAGCGGCTCCTTGGCGCAAAGACGATTGTGCCGCTCACAGTGCTCTCCTTAGCGCGGCTTCTGCCGAAAGACGCCCGGGAGCGGCTCTTAGCTGCGGACAGCATCCTACCTTCGTCTTTAGCGTCTCTTCTCATCTACATCTCAGCAAAATGCTTTCCCACTATGTCTGGCTAGGAAAAACTGTGCCAGCACAGAAAACATCTCCCATCGTGTTCTAGACGTTGCACGGATGTCTGCCAAGTGTTTGGCAGGAAGAAAAGAAAAGTTGTCCAAAACAGCTTCCAATCGAATGTTCATGTGATTGGAAAAGTCAGGAGAGTGCAAAAGTACTGTTTTCTATCAGTTGGCAACGTACGCACACAATCCCAGTGTTGTACAGCTTGCTTCTTCACCTTCCCGAAGTTGCCGCTCTCTCCGGCTCCCGGAGCCGAAGAAGCGGCTCCTTGGCGCAAAGACGATTGTGCCGCTCACAGTGCTCTCCTTAGCGCGGCTTCTGCCGAAAGACGCCCGGGAGCGGCTCTTAGCTGCGGACAGCATCCTACCTTCGTCTTTAGCGTCTCTTCTCATCTACATCTCAGCAAAATGCTTTCCCACTATGTCTGGCTAGGAAAAACTGTGCCAGCACAGAAAACATCTCCCATCGTGTTCTAGACGTTGCACGGATGTCTGCCAAGTGTTTGGCAGGAAGAAAAGTAAAGTTGTCCAAAACAGCTTCCAATCGAATGTTCATGTGATTGGAAAAGTCAGGAGAGTGCAAAAGTACTGTTTTCTATCAGTTGGCAAGGTGCGCACACAATCCCAGTGTTGTACAGCTTGCTTCTTCACCTTCCCGAAGTTGCCGCTCTCTCCGGCTCCCGGAGCCGAAGAAGCGGCTTCTTGGCGCAAAGACGACTGTGCCGCTCACAGAGCTCTCCTTAGCGCGGCTTCTGCCGAAGGACGCCCGGGGGCGGCTCTTAGCTGCGGACAGCATCCTACCTTCGTCTTTAGCGTCTCTTCTCATCTACATCTCAGCAAAAAGCTTTCCCACTATGTCTGGCTAGGAAAAACTGTGCCAGCACAGAAAACATCTCCCATCGTGTTCTAGACGTTGCACGGGTGTCTGCCAAGTGTTTGGCAGGAAGAAAAGAAAAGTTGTCCAAAACAGCTTCCAATCGAATGTTCATGTGATTGGAAAAGTCAGGAGAGTGCAAAAGTACTGTTTTCTATCAGTTGGCAAGGTGCGCACACAATCCCAGTGTTGTACAGCTTGCTTCTTCACCTTCCCGAAGTTGCCGCTCTCTCCGGCTCCCGGAGCCGAAGAAGCGGCTTCTTGGCGCAAAGACGATTGTGCCGCTCACAGAGCTCTCCTTAGCGCGGCTTCTCCCGAAGGACCCCCGGGGTCGGCTCTTAGGTGCGGACAGCATCCTACCTTCGTCTTTAGCGTCTCTTCTCATCTACATCTCAGCAAAAAGCTTTCCCACTATGTCTGGCTAGGAAAAACTGTGCCAGCACAGAAAACATCTCCCATCGTGTTCTAGACCTTGCACGGGTGTCTGCCAAGTGTTTGGCAGGAAGAAAACAAAAGTTGTTCAAAACAGCTTCCAATCGAATGTTCATGTGATTGGAAAAGTCAGGAGAGTGCAAAAGTACTGTTTTCTATCAGTTGGCAAAGTGCGCACACAATCCCAGTGTTGTACAGCTTGCTTCTTCACCTTCCCGAAGTTGCCGCTCTCTCCGGCTCCCGGAGCCGAAGAAGCGGCTCCTTGGCGCAAAGACGATTGTGCCGCTCACAGTGCTCTCCTTAGCGCGGCTTCTGCCGAAAGACGCCCGGGAGCGGCTCTTAGCTGCGGACAGCATCCTACCTTCGTCTTTAGCGTCTCTTCTCATCTACATCTCAGCAAAATCTTTCCCACTATGTCTGGCTAGGAAAAACTGTGCCAGCACAGAAAACATCTCCCATCGTGTTCTAGACGTTGCACGGATGTCTGCCAAGTGTTTGGCAGGAAGAAAAGTAAAGTTGTCCAAAACAGCTTCCAATCGAATGTTCATGTGATTGGAAAAGTCAGGAGAGTGCAAAAGTACTGTTTTCTATCAGTTGGCAAGGTGCGCACACAATCCCAGTGTTGTACAGCTTGCTTCTTCACCTTCCCGAAGTTGCCGCTCTCTCCGGCTCCCGGAGCCGAAGAAGCGGCTTCTTGGCGCAAAGACGATTGTGCCGCTCACAGTGCTCACCTTAGCGCGCCTTCTGCCGAAAGACGCCCGGGAGCGGCTCTTAGGTGCGGACAGCATCCTACCTTCGTCTTTAGCATCTCTTCTCATCTACATCTCAGCAAAATGCTTTCCCACTATGTCTGGCTAGGAAAAACTGTGCCAGCACAGAAAACATCTCCCATCGTGTTCTAGACCTTGCACGGATGTCTGCCAAGTGTTTGGCAGGAAGAAAAGAAAAGTTGTCCAAAACAGCTTCCAATCGAATGTTCATGTGATTGGAAAAGTCAGGAGAGTGCAAAAGTACTGTTTTCTATCAGTTGGCAAGGTGCGCACACAATCCCAGTGTTGTACAGCTTGCTTCTTCACCTTCCCGAAGTTGCCGCTCTCTCCGGCTCCTGGAGCCGAAGAAGCGGCTCCTTGTCGCAAAGACGATTGTGCCGCTCACAGTGCTCTCCTTAGCGCGGCTTCTGCCGAAAGACGCCCGGGAGCGGCTCTTAGCTGCGGACAGCATCCTACCTTCGTCTTTAGCGTCTCTTCTCATCTACATCTCAGCAAAATGCTTTCCCACTATGTCTGGCTAGGAAAAACTGTGCCAGCACAGAAAACATCTCCCATCGTGTTCTAGACGTTGCACGGATGTCTGCCAAGTGTTTGGCAGGAAGAAAAGTAAAGTTGTCCAAAACAGCTTCCAATCGAATGTTCATGTGATTGGAAAAGTCAGGAGAGTGCAAAAGTACTGTTTTCTATCAGTTGGCAAGGTGCGCACACAATCCCAGTGTTGTACAGCTTGCTTCTTCACCTTCCCGAAGTTGCCGCTCTCTCCGGCTCCCGGAGCCGAAGAAGCGGCTTCTTGGCGCAAAGACGATTGTGCCGCTCACAGTGCTCTCCTTAGCGCGGCTTCTGCCGAAAGACGCCCGGGAGCGGCTCTTAGCTGCGGACAGCATCCTACCTTCGTCTTTAGCGTCTCTTCTCATCTACATCTCAGCAAAAAGCTTTCCCACTATGTCTGGCTAGGAAAAACTGTGCCAGCACAGAAAACATCTCCCATCGTACTCTAGACGTTGCACGGATGTCTGCCAAGTGTTTGGCAGGAAGAAAAGTAAAGTTGTCCAAAACAGCTTCCAATCGAATGTTCATGTGATTGGAAAAGTCAGGAGAGTGCAAAAGTACTGTTTTCTATCAGTTGGCAAGGTGCGCACACAATCCCAGTGTTGTACAGCTTGCTTCTTCACCTTCCCGAAGTTGCCGCTCTCTCCGGCTCCCGGAGCCGAAGAAGCGGCTTCTTGGCGCAAAGACAATTGTGCCGCTCACAGTGCTCTCCTTAGCGCGGCTTCTGCCGAAAGACGCCCGGGAGCGGCTCTTAGCTGCGGACAGCATCCTACCTTCGTCTTTAGCGTCTCTTCTCATCTACATCTCAGCAAAATGCTTTCCCACTATGTCTGGCTCGGAAAAACTGTGCCAGCACAGAAAACATCTCCCATCGTGTTCTAGACGTTGCACGGATGTCTGCCAAGTGTTTGGCAGGAAGAAAAGTAAAGTTGTCCTAAACAGCTTCCAATCGAATGTTCATGTGATTGGAAAAGTCAGGAGAGTGCAAAAGTACTGTTTTGTATCAGTTGGCAAGGTGCGCACACAATCCCAGTGTTGTACAGCTTTTTTCTTCACCTTCCCGAAGTTGCCGCTCTCTCCGGCTCCCGGAGCCGAAGAAGCGGCTTCTTGGCGCAAAGACGATTGTGCCGCTCACAGTGCTCTCCTTAGCGCGGCTTCTGCCGAAGGACGCCCGGGGGCGGCTCTTAGCTGCCGACAGCATCCTACCTTCGTCTTTAGCGTCTCTTCTCATCTACATCTCAGCAAAATGCTTTCCCACTATGTCTGGCTAGGAAAAACTGTGCCAGCACAGAAAACATCTCCCATCGTGTTCTAGACGTTGCACGGATGTCTGCCAAGTGTTTGGCAGGAAGAAAAGTAAAGTTGTCCAAAACAGCTTCCAATCAAATGTTCATGTGATTGGAAAAGTCAGGAGAGTGCAAAAGTACTGTTTTCTATCAGTTGGCAAGGTACGCACACAATCCCAGTGTTGTACAGCTTGCTTCTACACCTTCCCAAAGTTGCCGCTCTCTCCGGCTCCCGGAGCCGAAGAAGCGGCTTCTTGGCGCAAAGACGATTGTGCCGCTCACAGAGCTCTCCTTAGCACGGCTTCTGCCGAAGGACCCCCGGGGGCGGCTCTTAGCTGCGGACAGCATCCTACCTTCGTCTTTAGCGTCTCTTCTCATCTACATCTCAGCAAAAAGCTTTCCCACTATGTCTGGCTAGGAAAAACTGTGCCAGCACAGAAAACATCTCCCATCGTGCTCTAGACGTTGCACGGATGTCTGCCAAGTTTTTGGCAGGAAGAAAAGAAAAGTTGTCCAAAACAGCTTCCAATCGAATGTTCATGTGATTGGAAAAGTCAGGAGAGTGCAAAAGTACTGTTTTCTATCAGTTGGCAAGGTGCGCACACAATCCCAGTGTTGTACAGCTTGCTTCTTCACCTTCCCGAAGTTGCCGCTCTCTCCGGCTCCCGGAGCCGAAGAAGCGGCTTCTTGGCGCAAAGACGATTGTGCCGCTCACAGTGCTCTCCTTAGCGCGGCTTCTGCCGAAAGACGCCCGGCAGCGGCTCTTAGCTGCGGACAGCATCCTACCTTCGTCTTTAGCGTCTCTTCTCATCTACATCTCAGCAAAAAGCTTTCCCACTATGTCTGGCTAGGAAAAACTGTGCCAGCACAGAAAACATCTCCCATCGTGTTCTAGACGTTGCACGGATGTCTGCCAAGTGTTTGGCAGGAAGAAAAGTAAAGTTGTCCAAAACAGCTTCCAATCAAATGTTCATGTGATTGGAAAAGTCAGGAGAGTGCAAAAGTACTGTTTTCTATCAGTTGGCAAGGTACGCACACAATCCCAGTGTTGTACAGCTTGCTTCTACACCTTCCCGAAGTTGCCGCTCTCTCCGGCTCCCGGAGCCGAAGAAGCGGCTTCTTGGCGCAAAGACGATTGTGCCGCTCACAGAGCTCTCCTTAGCGCGGCTTCTGCCGAAGGACCCCCGGGGGCGGCTCTTAGCTGCGGACAGCATCCTACCTTCGTCTTTAGCGTCTCTTCTCATCTACATCTCAGCAAAAAGCTTTCCCACTATGTCTGGCTAGGAAAAACTGTGCCAGCACAGAAAACATCTCCCATCGTGCTCTAGACGTTGCACGGATGTCTGCCAAGTTTTTGGCAGGAAGAAAAGAAAAGTTGTCCAAAACAGCTTCCAATCGAATGTTCATGTGATTGGAAAAGTCAGGAGAGTGCAAAAGTACTGTTTTCTATCAGTTGGCAAGGTGCGCACACAATCCCAGTGTTGTACAGCTTGCTTCTTCACCTTCCCGAAGTTGCCGCTCTCTCCGGCTCCCGGAGCCGAAGAAGCGGCTCCTAGGCGCAAAGACGATTGTGCCGCTCACAGTGCTCTCCTTAGCGCGCCTTCTGCCGAAAGACGCCCGGGAGCGGCTCTTAGCTGCGGACAGCATCCTACCTTAGTCTTTAGTGTCTCTTCTCATCTACATCTCAGCAAAATGCTTTCCCACTATGTCTGGCTCGGAAAAACTGTGCCAGCACAGAAAACATCTCCCATCGTGTTCTAGACGTTGCACGGATATCTGCCAAGTGTTTGGCAGGAAGAAAAGAAAAGTTGTCCAAAACAGCTTCCAATCGAATGTTCATGTGATTGGAAAAGTCAGGAGAGTGCAAAAGTACTGTTTTCTATCAGTTGGCAAGGTGCGCACACAATCCCAGTGTTGTACAGCTTGCTTCTTCACCTTCCCGAAGTTGCCGCTCTCTCCGGCTCCCGGAGCCGAAGAAGCGGCTTCTTGGCGCAAAGACGATTGTGCCGCTCACAGTGCTCTCCTTAGCGCGGCTTCTGCCGAAAGACGCCCGGGAGCGGCTCTTAGCTGCGGACAGCATCCTACCTTCGTCTTTAGCGTCTCTTCTCATCTACATCTCAGCAAAAAGCTTTCCCACTATGTCTGGCTAGGAAAAACTGTGCCAGCACAGAAAACATCTCCCATCGTGTTCTAGACGTTGCACGGATGTCTGCCAAGTGTTTGGCAGGAAGAAAAGTAAAGTTGTCCAAAACAGCTTCCAATCGAATGTTCATGTGATTGGAAAAGTCAGGAGAGTGCAAAAGTACTGTTTTCTATCAGTTGGCAAGGTGCGCACACAATCCCAGTGTTGTACAGCTTGCTTCTTCACCTTCCCGAAGTTGCCGCTCTCTCCGGCTCCCGGAGCCGAAGAAGCGGCTTCTTGGCGCAAAGACGATTGTGCCGCTCACAGAGCTCTCCTTAGCGCGGCTTCTGCCGAAAGACGCCCGGCAGCGGCTCTTAGCTGCGGACAGCATCCTACCTTCGTCTTTAGCGTCTCTTCTCATCTACATCTCAGCAAAATGCTTTCCCACTATGTCTGGCTAGGAAAAACTGTGCCAGCACAGAAAATATCTCCCATCGTGTTCTAGACGTTGCACGGATGTCTGCCAAGTGTTTGGCAGGAAGAAAAGAAAAGTTGTCCAAAACAGCTTCCAATCGAATGTTCATGTGATTGGAAAAGTCAGGAGAGTGCAAAAGTACTGTTTTGTATCAGTTGGCAAGGTACGCACACAATCCCAGTGTTGTACAGCTTGCTTCTTCACCTTCCCGAAGTTGCCGCTCTCTCCGGCTCCCGGAGCCGAAGAAGCGGCTCCTTGGCGCAAAGACGATTGTGCCACTCACAGTGCTCTCCTTAGCGCGCCTTCTGCCGAAAGACGCCCGGGAGCGGCTCTTAGCTGCGGACAGCATCCTACCTTCGTCTTTAGCGTCTCTTCTCATCTACATCTCAGCAAAATGCTTTCCCACTATGTCTGGCTAGGAAAAACTGTGCCAGCACAGAAAACATCTCCCATCGTGTTCTAGACGTTGCACGGATGTCTGCCAAGTGTTTGGCAGGAAGAAAAGAAAAGTTGTCCAAAACAGCTTCCAATCGAATGTTCATGTGATTGGAAAAGTCAGGAGAGTGCAAAAGTACTGTTTTGTATCAGTTGGCAAGGTTCGCACACAATCCCAGTGTTGTACAGCTTGCTTCTTCACCTTCCCGAAGTTGCCGCTCTCTCCGGCTCCCGGAGCCGAAGAAGCGGCTCCTTGGCGCAAAGACGATTGTGCCGCTCACAGTGCTCTCCTTAGCGCGGCTTCTGCCGAAAGACGCCCGGGAGCGGCTCTTAGCTGCGGACAGCATCCTACCTTCGTCTTTAGCGTCTCTTCTCATCTACATCTCAGCAAAATGCTTTCCCACTATGTCTGGCTAGGAAAAACTGTGCCAGCACAGAAAACATCTCCCATCGTGTTCTAGACGTAGCACGGATGTCTGCCAAGTGTTTGGCAGGAAGAAAAGAAAAGTTGTCCAAAACAGCTTCCAATCGAATGTTCATGTGATTGGAAAAGTCAGGAGAGTGCAAAAGTACTGTTTTCTATCAGTTGGCAAGGTGCGCACACAATCCCAGTGTTGTACAGCTTGCTTCTTCACCTTCCCGAAGTTGCCGCTCTCTCCGGCTCCCGGAGCCGAAGAAGCGGCTTCTTGGCGCAAAGACGATTGTGCTGCTCACAGTGCTCTCCTTAGCGCGGCTTCTGCCGAAAGACGCCCGGGAGCGGCTCTTAGCTGCGGACAGCATCCTACCTTCGTCTTTAGCGTCTCTTCTCATCTACATCTCAGCAAAAAGCTTTCCCACTATGTCTGGCTAGGAAAAACTGTGCCAGCACAGAAAACATCTCCCATCGTGTTCTAGACGTTGCACGGATGTCTGCCAAGTGTTTGGCAGGAAGAAAAGTAAAGTTGTCCAAAACAGCTTCCAATCGAATGTTCATGTGATTGGAAAAGTCAGGAGAGTGCAAAAGTACTGTTTTCTATCAGTTGGCAAGGTGCGCACACAATCCCAGTGTTGTACAGCTTGCTTCTTCACCTTCCCGAAGTTGCCGCTCTCTCCGGCTCCCGGAGCCGAAGAAGCGGCTTCTTGGCGCAAAGACGATTGTGCCGCTCACAGAGCTCTCCTTAGCGCGGCTTCTGCCGAAAGACGCCCGGCAGCGGCTCTTAGCTGCGGACAGCATCCTACCTTCGTCTTTAGCGTCTCTTCTCATCTACATCTCAGCAAAATGCTTTCCCACTATGTCTGGCTAGGAAAAACTGTGCCAGCACAGAAAATATCTCCCATCGTGTTCTAGACGTTGCACGGATGTCTGCCAAGTGTTTGGCAGGAAGAAAAGAAAAGTTGTCCAAAACAGCTTCCAATCGATTGTTCATGTGATTGGAAAAGTCAGGAGAGTGCAAAAGTACTGTTTTGTATCAGTTGGCAAGGTACGCACACAATCCCAGTGTTGTACAGCTTGCTTCTTCACCTTCCCGAAGTTGCCGCTCTCTCCGGCTCCCGGAGCCGAAGAAGCGGCTCCTTGGCGCAAAGACGATTGTGCCACTCACAGTGCTCTCCTTAGCGCGCCTTCTGCCGAAAGACGCCCGGGAGCGGCTCTTAGCTGCGGACAGCATCCTACCTTCGTCTTTAGCGTCTCTTCTCATCTACATCTCAGCAAAATGCTTTCCCACTATGTCTGGCTAGGAAAAACTGTGCCAGCACAGAAAACATCTCCCATCGTGTTCTAGACGTTGCACGGATGTCTGCCAAGTGTTTGGCAGGAAGAAAAGAAAAGTTGTCCAAAACAGCTTCCAATCGAATGTTCATGTGATTGGAAAAGTCAGGAGAGTGCAAAAGTACTGTTTTGTATCAGTTGGCAAGGTTCGCACACAATCCCAGTGTTGTACAGCTTGCTTCTTCACCTTCCTGAAGTTGCCGCTCTCTCCGGCTCCCGGAGCCGAAGAAGCGGCTCCTTGGCGCAAAGACGATTGTGCCGCTCACAGTGCTCTCCTTAGCGCGGCTTCTGCCGAAAGACGCCCGGGAGCGGCTCTTAGCTGCGGACAGCATCCTACCTTCGTCTTTAGCGTCTCTTCTCATCTACATCTCAGCAAAATGCTTTCCCACTATGTCTGGCTAGGAAAAACTGTGCCAGCACAGAAAACATCTCCCATCGTGTTCTAGACGTAGCACGGATGTCTGCCAAGTGTTTGGCAGGAAGAAAAGAAAAGTTGTCCAAAACAGCTTCCAATCGAATGTTCATGTGATTGGAAAAGTCAGGAGAGTGCAAAAGTACTGTTTTCTATCAGTTGGCAAGGTGCGCACACAATCCCAGTGTTGTACAGCTTGCTTCTTCACCTTCCCGAAGTTGCCGCTCTCTCCGGCTCCCGGAGCCGAAGAAGCGGCTTCTTGGCGCAAAGACGATTGTGCCGCTCACAGTGCTCTCCTTAGCGCGGCTCGGCCGAAGGAGGCCCGGGGGCGGCTCTTAGCTGCGGACAGCATCCTACCTTCGTCTTTAGCGTCTCTTCTCATCTACATCTCAGCAAAAAGCTTTCCCACTATGTCTGGCTAGGAAAAACTGTGCCAGCACAGAAAACATCTCCCATCGTGTTCTAGACGTTGCACGGATGTCTGCCAAGTGTTTGGCAGGAAGAAAAGAAAAGTTGTCCAAAACAGCTTCCAATCGAATGTTCATGTGATTGGAAAAGTCAGGAGAGTGCAAAAGTACTGTTTTGTATCAGTTGGCAAGGTACGCACACAATCCCAGTGTTGTACAGCTTTCTTCTTCACCTGCCCGAAGTTGCCGCTCTCTCCGGCTCCCAGAGCCGAAGAAGCGGCTTCTTGGCGCAAAGACGATTGTGCCGCTCACAGTGCTCTCCTTAGCGCGGCTTCTGCCGAAAGACGCCCGGGAGCGGCTCTTAGCTGCGGACAGCATCCTACCTTCGTCTTTAGCGTCTCTTCTCATCTACATCTCAGCAAAATGCTTTCCCACTATGTCTGGCTAGGAAAAACTGTGCCAGCACAGAAAACATCTCCCATCGTGTTCTAGACGTTGCACGGATGTCTGCCAAGTGTTTGGCAGGAAGAAAAGTAAAGTTGTCCAAAACAGCTTCCAATCGAATGTTCATGTGATTGGAAAAGTCAGGAGAGTGCAAAAGTACTGTTTTCTATCAGTTGGCAAGGTGCGCACACAATCCCAGTGTTGTACAGCTTGCTTCTTCACCTTCCCGAAGTTGCCGCTCTCTCCGGCTCCCGGAGCCGAAGAAGCGGCTTCTTGGCGCAAAGACGATTGTGCCGCTCACAGTGCTCTCCTTAGCGCGGCTTCTGCCGAAAGACGCCCGGGAGCGGCTCTTAGCTGCGGACAGCATCCTACCTTCGTCTTTAGCGTCTCTTCTCATCTACATCTCAGCAAAAAGCTTTCCCACTATGTCTGGCTAGGAAAAACTGTGCCAGCACAGAAAACATCTCCCATCGTGTTCTAGACGTTGCACGGATGTCTGCCAAGTGTTTGGCAGGAAGAAAAGTAAAGTTGTCCTAAACAGCTTCCAATCGAATGTTCATGTGATTGGAAAAGTCAGGAGAGTGCAAAAGTACTGTTTTGTATCAGTTGGCAAGGTGCGCACACAATCCCAGTGTTGTACAGCTTGCTTCTTCACCTTCCCGAAGTTGCCGCTCTCTCCGGCTCCCGGAGCCGAAGAAGCGGCTTCTTGGCGCAAAGACGATTGTGCCGCTCACAGTGCTCTCCTTAGCGCGGCTTCTGCCGAAGGACGCCCGGGGGCGGCTCTTAGCTGCGGACAGCATCCTACCTTCGTCTTTAGCGTCTCTTCTCATCTACATCTCAGCAAAAAGCTTTCCCACTATGTCTGGCTAGGAAAAACTGTGCCAGCACAGAAAACATCTCCCATCGTGTTCTAGACGTTGCACGGATGTCTGCCAAGTGTTTGGCAGGAAGAAAAGTAAAGTTGTCCAAAACAGCTTCCAATCGAATGTTCATGTGATTGGAAAAGTCAGGAGAGTGCAAAAGTACTGTTTTCTATCAGTTGGCAAGGTACGCACACAATCCCAGTGTTGTACAGCTTGCTTCTACACCTTCCCAAAGTTGCCGCTCTCTCCGGCTCCCGGAGCCGAAGAAGCGGCTTCTTGGCGCAAAGACGATTGTGCCGCTCACAGTGCTCTCCTTAGCGCGCCTTCTGCCGAAAGACGCCCGGGAGCGGCTCTTAGCTGCGGACAGCATCCTACCTTCGTCTTTAGTGTCTCTTCTCATCTACATCTCAGCAAAATGCTTTCCCACTATGTCTGGCTCGGAAAAACTGTGCCAGCACAGAAAACATCTCCCATTGAGTTCTAGACGTTGCACGGATATCTGCCAAGTGTTTGGCAGGAAGAAAAGAAAAGTTGTCCAAAACAGCTTCCAATCGAATGTTCATGTGATTGGAAAAGTCAGGAGAGTGCAAAAGTACTGTTTTCTATCAGTTGGCAAGGTGCGCACACAATCCCAGTGTTGTACAGCTTGCTTCTTCACCTTCCCGAAGTTGCCGCTCTCTCCGGCTCCCGGAGCCGAAGAAGCGGCTTCTTGGCGCAAAGACGATTGTGCCGCTCACAGAGCTCTCCTTAGCGCGGCTTCTGCCGAAAGACGCCCGGCAGCGGCTCTTAGCTGCGGACAGCATCCTAACTTCGTCTTTAGCGTCTCTTCTCATCTACATCTCAGCAAAATGCTTTCCCACTACGTCTGGCTAGGAAAAACTGTGCCAGCACAGAAAATATCTCCCATCGTGTTCTAGACGTTGCACGGATGTCTGCCAAGTGTTTGGCAGGAAGAAAAGAAAAGTTGTCCAAAACAGCTTCCAATCGAATGTTCATGTGATTGGAAAAGTCAGGAGAGTGCAAAAGTACTGTTTTGTATCATTTGGCAAGGTACGCACACAATCCCAGTGTTGTACAGCTTGCTTCTTCACCTTCCCGAAGTTGCCGCTCTCTCCGGCTCCCGGAGCCGAAGAAGCGGCTCCTTGGCGCAAAGACGATTGTGCCACTCACAGTGCTCTCCTTAGCGCGCCTTCTGCCGAAAGACGCCCGGGAGCGGCTCTTAGCTGCGGACAGCATCCTACCTTCGTCTTTAGCGTCTCTTCTCATCTACATCTCAGCAAAATGCTTTCCCACTATGTCTGGCTAGGAAAAACTGTGCCAGCACAGAAAACATCTCCCATCGTGTTC
Source organism: Melospiza melodia melodia (assembly GCF_035770615.1). Taxonomy (NCBI): domain Eukaryota; kingdom Metazoa; phylum Chordata; class Aves; order Passeriformes; family Passerellidae; genus Melospiza; species Melospiza melodia. The sequence continues at coordinate 43,962,580 of NC_086198.1, forward strand.
TAGACGTTGCACGGATGTCTGCCAAGTGTTTGGCAGGAAGAAAAGAAAAGTTGTCCAAAACAGCTTCCAATCGAATGTTCATGTGATTGGAAAAGTCAGGAGAGTGCAAAAGTACTGTTTTGTATCAGTTGGCAAGGTACGCACACAATCCCAGTGTTGTACAGCTTGCTTCTTCACCTTCCCGAAGTTGCCGCTCTCTCCGGCTCCCGGAGCCGAAGAAGCGGCTTCTTGGCGCAAAGACGATTGTGCCGCTCACAGTGCTCTCCTTAGCGCGGCTCGGCCGAAGGAGGCCCGGGGGCGGCTCTTAGCTGCGGACAGCATCCTACCTTCGTCTTTAGCGTCTCTTCTCATCTACATCTCAGCAAAAAGCTTTCCCACTATGTCTGGCTAGGAAAAACTGTGCCAGCACAGAAAACATCTCCCATCGTGTTCTAGACGTTGCACGGATGTCTGCCAAGTGTTTGGCAGGAAGAAAAGAAAAGTTGTCCAAAACAGCTTCCAATCGAATGTTCATGTGATTGGAAAAGTCAGGAGAGTGCAAAAGTACTGTTGTCTATCAGTTGGCAAAGTGCGCACACAATCCCAGTGTTGTACAGCTTTCTTCTTCACCTGCCCGAAGTTGCCGCTCTCTCCGGCTCCCGGAGCCGAAGAAGCGGCTTCTTGGCGCAAAGACGATTGTGCCGCTCACAGTGCTCTCCTTAGCGCGCCTTCTGCCGAAAGACGCCCGGGAGCGGCTCTTAGCTGCGGACAGCATCCTACCTTCGTCTTTAGCGTCTCTTCTCATCTACATCTCAGCAAAAAGCTTTCCCACTATGTCTGGCTAGGAAAAACTGTGCCAGCACAGAAAACATCTCCCATCGTGCTCTAGACGTTGCACGGATGTCTGCCAAGTGTTTGGCAGGAAGAAAAGTAAAGTTGTCCAAAACAGCTTCCAATCGAATGTTCATGTGATTGGAAAAGTCAGGAGAGTGCAAAAGGACTGTTTTCTATCAGTTGGCAAGGTGCGCACACAATCCCAGTGTTGTACAGCTTGCTTCTTCACCTTCCCGAAGTTGCCGCTCTCTCCGGCTCCCGGAGCCGAAGAAGCGGCTTCTTGGCGCAAAGACGATTGTGCCGCTCACAGTGCTCTCCTTAGCACGCCTTCTGCCGAAAGACGCCCGGGAGCGGCTCTTAGCTGCGGACAGCATCCTACCTTCGTCTTTAGCGTCTCTTCTCATCTACATCTCAGCAAAAAGCTTTCCCACTATGTCTGGCTAGGAAAAACTGTGCCAGCACAGAAAACATCTCCCATCGTGTTCTAGACGTTGCACGGATGTCTGCCAAGTGTTTGGCAGGAAGAAAAGTAAAGTTGTCCAAAACAGCTTCCAATCGAATGTTCATGTGATTGGAAAAGTCAGGAGAGTGTAAAAGTACTGTTTTGTATCAGTTGGCAAGGTGCGCACACAATCCCAGTGTTGTACAGCTTTTTTCTTCACCTTCCCGAAGTTGCCGCTCTCTCCGGCTCCCGGAGCCGAAGAAGCGGCTTCTTGGCGCAAAGACGATTGTGCCGCTCACAGTGCTCTCCTTAGCGCGGCTTCTGCCGAAGGACGCCCGGGGGCGGCTCTTAGCTGCGGACAGCATCCTACCTTCGTCTTTAGCGTCTCTTCTCATCTACATCTCAGCAAAAAGCTTTCCCACTATGTCTGGCTAGGAAAAACTGTGCCAGCACAGAAAACATCTCCCATCGTGCTCTAGACGTTGCACGGATGTCTGCCAAGTTTTTGGCAGGAAGAAAAGAAAAGTTGTCCAAAACAGCTTCCAATCGAATGTTCATGTGATTGGAAAAGTCAGGAGAGTGCAAAAGTACTGTTTTCTATCAGTTGGCAAGGTGCGCACACAATCCCAGTGTTGTACAGCTTGCTTCTTCACCTTCCCGAAGTTGCCGCTCTCTCCGGCTCCCGGAGCCGAAGAAGCGGCTTCTTGGCGCAAAGACGATTGTGCCGCTCACAGTGCTCTCCTTAGCGCGCCTTCTGCCGAAAGACGCCCGGGAGCGGCTCTTAGCTGCGGACAGCATCCTACCTTCGTCTTTAGCGTCTCTTCTCATCTACATCTCAGCAAAAAGCTTTCCCACTATGTCTGGCTAGGAAAAACTGTGCCAGCACAGAAAACATCTCCCATCGTGTTCTAGACGTTGCACGGATGTCTGCCAAGTGTTTGGCAGGAAGAAAAGTAAAGTTGTCCAAAACAGCTTCCAATCGAATGTTCATGTGATTGGAAAAGTCAGGAGAGTGTAAAAGTACTGTTTTGTATCAGTTGGCAAGGTGCGCACACAATCCCAGTGTTGTACAGCTTGCTTCTTCACCTTCCCGAAGTTGCCGCTCTCTCCGGCTCCCGGAGCCGAAGAAGCGGCTTCTTGGCGCAAAGACGATTGTGCCGCTCACAGTGCTCTCCTTAGCGCGGCTTCTGCCGAAGGACGCCCGGGGGCGGCTCTTAGCTGCGGACAGCATCCTACCTTCGTCTTTAGCGTCTCTTCTCATCTACATCTCAGCAAAAAGCTTTCCCACTATGTCTGGCTAGGAAAAACTGTGCCAGCACAGAAAACATCTCCCATCGTGTTCTAGACGTTGCACGGATGTCTGCCAAGTGTTTGGCAGGAAGAAAAGTAAAGTTGTCCAAAACAGCTTGCAATCAAATGTTCATGTGATTGGAAAAGTCAGGAGAGTGCAAAAGTACTGTTTTCTATCAGTTGGCAAGGTACGCACACAATCCCAGTGTTGTACAGCTTGCTTCTACACCTTCCCAAAGTTGCCGCTCTCTCCGGCTCCCGGAGCCGAAGAAGCGGCTTCTTGGCGCAAAGACGATTGTGCCGCTCACAGTGCTCTCCTTAGCGCGGCTTCTGCCGAAGAACCCCCGGCAGCGGCTCTTAGCTGCGGACAGCATCCTACCTTCGTCTTTAGCGTCTCTTCTCATCTACATCTCAGCAAAAAGCTTTCCCACTATGTCTGGCTAGGAAAAACTGTGCCAGCACAGAAAACATCTCCCATCGTACTCTAGACGTTGCACGGATGTCTGCCAAGTGTTTGGCAGGAAGAAAAGTAAAGTTGTCCAAAACAGCTTCCAATCGAATGTTCATGTGATTGGAAAAGTCAGGAGAGTGCAAAAGTACTGTTTTCTATCAGTTGGCAAGGTGCGCACACAATCCCAGTGTTGTACAGCTTGCTTCTTCACCTTCCCAAAGTTGCCGCTCTCTCCGGCTCCCGGAGCCGAAGAAGCGGCTCCTAGGCGCAAAGACGATTCTGCCGCTCACAGTGCTCTCCTTAGCGTGCCTTCTGCCGAAAGACGCCCGGGAGCGGCTCTTAGCTGCGGACAGCATCCTACCTTCGTCTTTAGTGTCTCTTCTCATCTACATCTCAGCAAAATGCTTTCCCACTATGTCTGGCTAGGAAAAACTGTGCCAGCACAGAAAACATCTCCCATCGTGTTCTAGACGTTGCACGGATATCTGCCAAGTGTTTGGCAGGAAGAGAAGAAAAGTTGTCCAAAACAGCTTCCAATCGAATGTTCATGTGATTGGAAAAGTCAGGAGAGTGCAAAAGTACTGTTTTCTATCAGTTGGCAAGGTGCGCACACAATCCCAGTGTTGTACAGCTTGCTTCTTCACCTTCCCGAAGTTGCCGCTCTCTCCGGCTCCCGGAGCCGAAGAAGCGGCTTCTTGGTGCAAAGACGATTGTGCCGCTCACAGTGCTCTCCTTAGCACGCCTTCTGCCGAAAGACGCCCGGGAGCGGCTCTTAGCTGCGGACAGCATCCTACCTTCGTCTTTAGCGTCTCTTCTCATCTACATCTCAGCAAAATGCTTTCCCACTATGTCTGGCTAGGAAAAACTGTGCCAGCACAGAAAACATCTCCCATCGTGTTCTAGACGTTGCACGGATGTCTGCCAAGTGTTTGGCAGGAAGAAAAGTAAAGTTGTCCAAAACAGCTTCCAATCGAATGTTCATGTGATTGGAAAAGTCAGGAGAGTGCAAAAGTACTGTTTTCTATCAGTTGGCAAGGTGCGCACACAATCCCAGTGTTGTACAGCTTGCTTCTTCACCTTCCCGAAGTTGCCGCTCTCTCCGGCTCCCGGAGCCGAAGAAGCGGCTTCTTGGCGCAAAGACGATTGTGCCGCTCACAGAGCTCTCCTTAGCGCGGCTTCTGCCGAAAGACGCCCGGCAGCGGCTCTTAGCTGCGGACAGCATCCTACCTTCGTCTTTAGCGTCTCTTCTCATCTACATCTCAGCAAAATGCTTTCCCACTATGTCTGGGTAGGAAAAATTGTGCCAGCACAGAAAATATCTCCCATCGTGTTCTAGACGTTGCACGGATGTCTGCCAAGTGTTTGGCAGGAAGAAAAGAAAAGTTGTCCAAAACAGCTTCCAATCGAATGTTCATGTGTTTGGAAAAGTCAGGAGAGTGCAAAAGGACTGTTTTCTATCAGTTGGCAAGGTACGCACACAATCCCAGTGTTGTACAGCTTGCTTCTTCACCTTCCCGAAGTTGCCGCTCTCTCCGGCTCCCGGAGCCGAAGAAGCGGCTTCTTGGCGCAAAGACGATTGTGCCGCTCACAGTGCTCTCCTTAGCGCGCCTTCTGCCGAAAGACGCCCGGGAGCGGCTCTTAGCTGCGGACAGCATCCTACCTTCGTCTTTAGCGTCTCTTCTCATCTACATCTCAGCAAAATGCTTTCCCACTATGTCTGGCTAGGAAAAACTGTGCCAGCACAGAAAACATCTCCCATCGTGTTCTAGACGTTGCACGGATGTCTGCCAAGTGTTTGGCAGGAAGAAAAGAAAAGTTGTCCAAAACAGATTCCAATCGAATGTTCATGTGATTGGAAAAGTCAGGAGAGTGCAAAAGTACTGTTTTGTATCAGTTGGCAAGGTACGTACACAATCCCAGTGTTGTACAGCTTGCTTCTACACCTTCCCAAAGTTGCCGCTCTCTCCGGCTCCCGGAGCCGAAGAAGCGGCTTCTTGGCGCAAAGACGATTGTGCCGCTCACAGTGCTCTCCTTAGCGCGGCTTCTGCCGAAAGACGCCCGGGAGCGGCTCTTAGCTGCGGACAGCATCCTACCTTCGTCTTTAGTGTCTCTTCTCATCTACATCTCAGCAAAAAGCTTTCCCACTATGTCTGGCTAGGAAAAACTGTGCCAGCACAGAAAACATCTCCCATCGTGCTCTAGACGTTGCACGGATGTCTGCCAAGTTTTTGGCAGGAAGAAAAGTAAAGTTGTCCAAAACAGCTTCCAATCGAATGTTCATGTGATTGGAAAAGTCAGGAGAGTGCAAAAGTACTGTTTTCTATCAGTTGGCATGGTGCGCACACAATCCCAGTGTTGTACAGCTTGCTTCTTCACCTTCCCAAAGTTGCCGCTCTCTCCGGCTCCCGGAGCCGAAGAAGCGGCTCCTAGGCGCAAAGACGATTGTGCCGCTCACAGTGCTCTCCTTAGCGCGCCTTCTGCCGAAAGACGCCCGGGAGCGGCTCTTAGCTGCGGACAGCATCCTACCTTCGTCTTTAGTGTCTCTTCTCATCTACATCTCAGCAAAATGCTTTCCCACTATGTCTGGCTAGGAAAAACTGTGCCAGCACAGAAAACATCTCCCATTGTGTTCTAGACATTGCACGGATGTCTGCCAAGTGTTTGGCAGGAAGAAAAGAAAAGTTGTCCAAAACAGCTTCCAATCGAATGTTCATGTGATTGGAAAAGTCAGGAGAGTGCAAAAGTACTGTTTTCTATCAGTTGGCAAGGTGCGCACACAATCCCAGTGTTGTACAGCTTGCTTCTTCACCTTCCCGAAGTTGCCGCTCTCTCCGGCTCCCGGAGCCGAAGAAGCGGCTTCTTGGCGCAAAGACGATTGTGCCGCTCACAGTGCTATCCTTAGCGCGGCTTCTGCCGAAAGACGCCCGGGAGCGGCTCTTAGCTGCGGACAGAATCCTACCTTCGTCTTTAGCGTCTCTTCTCATCTACATCTCAGCAAAATGCTTTCCCACTATGTCTGGCTAGGAAAAAACTGTGCCAGCACAGAAAACATCTCCCATCGTGTTCTAGACGTTGCAGAGATGTCTGCCAAGTGTTTGGCAGGAAGAAAAGTAAAGTTGTCCTAAACAGCTTCCAATCGAATGTTCATGTGATTGGAAAAGTCAGGAGAGTGCAAAAGGACTGTTTTCTATCAGTTGGCAAGGTGCGCACACAATCCCAGTGTTGTACAGCTTGCTTCTTCACCTTCCCGAAGTTGCCGCTCTCTCCGGCTCCCGGAGCCGAAGAAGCGGCTTCTTGGTGCAAAGACGATTGTGCCGCTCACAGTGCTCTCCTTAGCACGCCTTCTGCCGAAAGACGCCCGGGAGCGGCTCTTAGCTGCGGACAGCATCCTACCTTCGTCTTTAGCGTCTCTTCTCATCTACATCTCAGCAAAATGCTTTCCCACTATGTCTGGCTAGGAAAAACTGTGCCAGCACAGAAAACATCTCCCATCGTGTTCTAGACGTTGCACGGATGTCTGCCAAGTGTTTGGCAGGAAGAAAAGTAAAGTTGTCCAAAACAGCTTCCAATCGAATGTTCATGTGATTGGAAAAGTCAGGAGAGTGCAAAAGTACTGTTTTCTATCAGTTGGCAAGGTGCGCACACAATCCCAGTGTTGTACAGCTTGCTTCTTCACCTTCCCGAAGTTGCCGCTCTCTCCGGCTCCCGGAGCCGAAGAAGCGGCTTCTTGGCGCAAAGACGATTGTGCCGCTCACAGTGCTCTCCTTAGCGCGGCTTCTGCCGAAAGACGCCCGGCAGCGGCTCTTAGCTGCGGACAGCATCCTACCTTCGTCTTTAGCGTCTCTTCTCATCTACATCTCAGCAAAATGCTTTCCCACTATGTCTGGCTAGGAAAAATTGTGCCAGCACAGAAAATATCTCCCATCGTGTTCTAGACGTTGCACGGATGTCTGCCAAGTGTTTTGCAGGAAGAATAGAAAAGTTCTCCAAAACAGCTTCCAATCGAATGTTCATGTGATTGGAAAAGTCAGGAGAGTGCAAAAGTACTGTTTTGTATCAGTTGGCAAGGTACGCACACAATCCCAGTGTTGTACAGCTTGCTTCTTCACCTTCCCGAAGTTGCCGCTCTCTCCGGCTCCCGGAGCCGAAGAAGCGGCTTCTTGGTGCAAAGACGATTGTGCCGCTCACAGTGCTCTCCTTAGCACGCCTTCTGCCGAAAGACGCCCGGGAGCGGCTCTTAGCTGCGGACAGCATCCTACCTTCGTCTTTAGCGTCTCTTCTCATCTACATCTCAGCAAAATGCTTTCCCACTATGTCTGGCTAGGAAAAACTGTGCCAGCACAGAAAACATCTCCCATCGTGTTCTAGACGTTGCACGGATGTCTGCCAAGTGTTTGGCAGGAAGAAAAGTAAAGTTGTCCAAAACAGCTTCCAATCGAATGTTCATGTGATTGGAAAAGTCAGGAGAGTGCAAAAGTACTGTTTTCTATCAGTTGGCAAGGTGCGCACACAATCCCAGTGTTGTACAGCTTGCTTCTTCACCTTCCCGAAGTTGCCGCTCTCTCCGGCTCCCGGAGCCGAAGAAGCGGCTTCTTGGCGCAAAGACGATTGTGCCGCTCACAGTGCTCTCCTTAGCGCGGCTTCTGCCGAAAGACGCCCGGCAGCGGCTCTTAGCTGCGGACAGCATCCTACCTTCGTCTTTAGCGTCTCTTCTCATCTACATCTCAGCAAAATGCTTTCCCACTATGTCTGGCTAGGAAAAATTGTGCCAGCACAGAAAATATCTCCCATCGTGTTCTAGACGTTGCACGGATGTCTGCCAAGTGTTTTGCAGGAAGAATAGAAAAGTTCTCCAAAACAGCTTCCAATCGAATGTTCATGTGATTGGAAAAGTCAGGAGAGTGCAAAAGTACTGTTTTGTATCAGTTGGCAAGGTACGCACACAATCCCAGTGTTGTACAGCTTGCTTCTTCACCTTCCCAAAGTTGCCGCTCTCTCCGGCTCCCGGAGCCGAAGAAGCGGCTCCTTGGCGCAAAGACGATTGTGCCGCTCACAGTGCTCTCCTTAGCGCGCCTTCTGCCGAAAGACGCCCGGGAGCGGCTCTTAGCTGCGGACAGCATCCTACCTTCGTCTTTAGCGTCTCTTCTCATCTACATCTCAGCAAAATGCTTTCCCACTATGTCTGGCTAGGAAAAACTGTGCCAGCACAGAAAACATCTCCCATCGTGTTCTAGACGTTGCACGGATGTCTGCCAAGTGTTTGGCAGGAAGAAAAGAAAAGTTGTCCAAAACAGCTTCCAATCGAATGTTCATGTGATTGGAAAAGTCAGGAGAGTGCAAAAGTACTGTTTTCTATCAGTTGGCAAGGTACGCACACAATCCCAGTGTTGTACAGCTTGCTTCTTCACCTTCCCGAAGTTGCCGCTCTCTCCGGCTCCCGGAGCCGAAGAAGCGGCTCCTTGGCGCAAAGACGATTGTGCCGCTCACAGTGCTCTCCTTAGCGCGCCTTCTGCCGAAAGACGCCCGGGAGCGGCTCTTAGCTGCGGACAGCATCCTACCTTCGTCTTTAGCGTCTCTTCTCATCTACATCTCAGCAAAATGCTTTCCCACTATGTCTGGCTAGGAAAAACTGTGCCAGCACAGAAAACATCTCCCATCGTGTTCTAGACGTTGCACGGATGTCTGCCAAGTGTTTGGCAGGAAGAAAAGTAAAGTTGTCCAAAACAGCTTCCAATCGAATGTTCATGTGATTGGAAAAGTCAGGAGAGTGCAAAAGTACTGTTTTCTATCAGTTGGCAAGGTGCGCACACAATCCCAGTGTTGTACAGCTTGCTTCTTCACCTTCCCGAAGTTGCCGCTCTCTCCGGCTCCCGGAGCCGAAGAAGCGGCTTCTTGGCGCAAAGACGATTGTGCCGCTCACAGTGCTCTCCTTAGCGCGCCTTCTGCCGAAAGACGCCCGGGAGCGGCTCTTAGCTGCGGACAGCATCCTACCTTCGTCTTTAGCGTCTCTTCTCATCTACATCTCAGCAAAAAGCTTTCCCACTATGTCTGGCTAGGAAAAACTGTGCCAGCACAGAAAACATCTCCCATCGTGCTCTAGACGTTGCACGGATGTCTGCCAAGTTTTTGGCAGGAAGAAAAGTAAAGTTGTCCAAAACAGCTTCCAATCGAATGTTCATGTGATTGGAAAAGTCAGGAGAGTGCAAAAGTACTGTTTTCTATCAGTTGGCAAGGTGCGCACACAATCCCAGTGTTGTACAGCTTGCTTCTTCACCTTCCCAAAGTTGCCGCTCTCTCCGGCTCCCGGAGCCGAAGAAGCGGCTCCTAGGCGCAAAGACGATTGTGCCGCTCACAGTGCTCTCCTTAGCGCGCCTTCTGCCGAAAGACGCCCGGGAGCGGCTCTTAGCTGCGGACAGCATCCTACCTTCGTCTTTAGCGTCTCTTCTCATCTACATCTCAGCAAAATGCTTTCCCACTATGTCTGGCTCGGAAAAACTGTGCCAGCACAGAAAACATCTCCCATCGTGTTCTAGACGTTGCACGGATATCTGCCAAGTGTTTGGCAGGAAGAAAAGAAAAGTTGTCCAAAACAGCTTCCAATCGAATGTTCATGTGATTGGAAAAGTCAGGAGAGTGCAAAAGTACTGTTTTCTATCAGTTGGCAAGGTGCGCACACAATCCCAGTGTTGTACAGCTTGCTTCTTCACCTTCCCAAAGTTGCCGCTCTCTCCGGCTCCCGGAGCCGAAGAAGCGGCTCCTAGGCGCAAAGACGATTGTGCCGCTCACAGTGCTCTCCTTAGCGCGCCTTCTGCCGAAAGACGCCCGGGAGCGGCTCTTAGCTGCGGACAGCATCCTACCTTCGTCTTTAGTGTCTCTTCTCATCTACATCTCAGCAAAATGCTTTCCCACTATGTCTGGCTCGGAAAAACTGTGCCAGCACAGAAAACATCTCCCATTGTGTTCTAGACGTTGCACGGATATCTGCCAAGTGTTTGGCAGGAAGAAAAGAAAAGTTGTCCAAAACAGCTTCCAATCGAATGTTCATGTGATTGGAAAAGTCAGGAGAGTGCAAAAGGACTGTTTTCTATCAGTTGGCAAGGTGCGCACACAATCCCAGTGTTGTACAGCTTGCTTCTTCACCTTCCCGAAGTTGCCGCTCTCTCCGGCTCCCGGAGCCGAAGAAGCGGCTTCTTGGCGCAAAGACGATTGTGCCGCTCACAGTGCTCTCCTTAGCGCGGCTTCTGCCGAAAGACGCCCGGGAGCGGCTCTTAGCTGCGGACAGAATCCTACCTTCGTCTTTAGCGTCTCTTCTCATCTACATTTCAGCAAAATGCTTTCCCACTATGTCTGGCTAGGAAAAAACTGTGCCAGCACAGAAAACATCTCCCATCGTGTTCTAGACGTTGCAGAGATGTCTGCCAAGTGTTTGGCAGGAAGAAAAGTAAAGTTGTCCTAAACAGCTTCCAATCGAATGTTCATGTGATTGGAAAAGTCAGGAGAGTGCAAAAGGACTGTTTTCTATCAGTTGGCAAGGTGCGCACACAATCCCAGTGTTGTACAGCTTGCTTCTTCACCTTCCCGAAGTTGCCGCTCTCTCCGGCTCCCGGAGCCGAAGAAGCGGCTTCTTGGTGCAAAGACGATTGTGCCGCTCACAGTGCTCTCCTTAGCACGCCTTCTGCCGAAAGACGCCCGGGAGCGGCTCTTAGCTGCGGACAGCATCCTACCTTCGTCTTTAGCGTCTCTTCTCATCTACATCTCAGCAAAATGCTTTCCCACTATGTCTGGCTAGGAAAAACTGTGCCAGCACAGAAAACATCTCCCATCGTGTTCTAGACGTTGCACGGATGTCTGCCAAGTGTTTGGCAGGAAGAAAAGTAAAGTTGTCCAAAACAGCTTCCAATCGAATGTTCATGTGATTGGAAAAGTCAGGAGAGTGCAAAAGTACTGTTTTCTATCAGTTGGCAAGGTGCGCACACAATCCCAGTGTTGTACAGCTTGCTTCTTCACCTTCCCGAAGTTGCCGCTCTCTCCGGCTCCCGGAGCCGAAGAAGCGGCTTCTTGGCGCAAAGACGATTGTGCCGCTCACAGTGCTCTCCTTAGCGCGGCTTCTGCCGAAAGACGCCCGGGAGCGGCTCTTAGCTGCGGACAGCATCCTACCTTCGACTTTAGCATCTCTTCTCATCTACATCTCAGCAAAATGCTTTCCCACTATGTCTGGCTAGGAAAAATTGTGCCAGCACAGAAAATATCTCCCATCGTGTTCTAGACGTTGCACGGATGTCTGCCAAGTGTTTTGCAGGAAGAATAGAAAAGTTCTCCAAAACAGCTTCCAATCGAATGTTCATGTGATTGGAAAAGTCAGGAGAGTGCAAAAGTACTGTTTTGTATCAGTTGGCAAGGTACGCACACAATCCCAGTGTTGTACAGCTTGCTTCTTCACCTTCCCGAAGTTGCCGCTCTCTCCGGCTCCCGGAGCCGAAGAAGCGGCTCCTTGGCGCAAAGACGATTGTGCCGCTCACAGTGCTCTCCTTAGCGCGCCTTCTGCCGAAAGACGCCCGGGAGCGGCTCTTAGCTGCGGACAGCATCCTACCTTCGTCTTTAGCGTCTCTTCTCATCTACATCTCAGCAAAAAGCTTTCCCACTATGTCTGGCTAGGAAAAACTGTGCCAGCACAGAAAACATCTCCCATCGTGTTCTAGACGTTGCACGGATGTCTGCCAAGTGTTTGGCAGGAAGAAAAGAAAAGTTGTCCAAAACAGCTTCCAATCGAATGTTCATGTGATTGGAAAAGTCAGGAGAGTGCAAAAGTACTGTTTTCTATCAGTTGGCAAGGTACGCACACAATCCCAGTGTTGTACAGCTTGCTTCTTCACCTTCCCGAAGTTGCCGCTCTCTCCGGCTCCCGGAGCCGAAGAAGCGGCTCCTTGGCGCAAAGACGATTGTGCCGCTCACAGTGCTCTCCTTAGCGCGGCTTCTGCCGAAAGACGCCCGGGAGCGGCTCTTAGCTGCGGACAGCATCCTACCTTCGTCTTTAGCGTCTCTTCTCATCTACATCTCAGCAAAATGCTTTCCCACTATGTCTGGCTAGGAAAAACTGTGCCAGCACAGAAAACATCTCCCATCGTGTTCTAGACGTTGCACGGATGTCTGCCAAGTGTTTGGCAGGAAGAAAAGTAAAGTTGTCCAAAACAGCTTCCAATCGAATGTTCATGTGATTGGAAAAGTCAGGAGAGTGCAAAAGTACTGTTTTCTATCAGTTGGCAAGGTGCGCACACAATCCCAGTGTTGTACAGCTTGCTTCTTCACCTTCCCGAAGTTGCCGCTCTCTCCGGCTCCCGGAGCCGAAGAAGCGGCTTCTTGGCGCAAAGACGATTGTGCCGCTCACAGTGCTCTCCTTAGCGCGCCTTATGCCGAAAGACGCCCGGGAGCGGCTCTTAGCTGCGGACAGCATCCTACCTTCGTCTTTAGCGTCTCTTCTCATCTACATCTCAGCAAAAAGCTTTCCCACTATGTCTGGCTAGGAAAAACTGTGCCAGCACAGAAAACATCTCCCATCGTGCTCTAGACGTTGCACGGATGTCTGCCAATTTTTTGGCAGGAAGAAAAGTAAAGTTGTCCAAAACAGCTTCCAATCGAATGTTCATGTGATTGGAAAAGTCAGGAGAGTGCAAAAGTACTGTTTTCTATCATTTGGCAAGGTGCGCACACAATCCCAGTGTTGTACAGCTTGCTTCTTCACCTTCCCAAAGTTGCCGCTCTCTCCGGCTCCCGGAGCCGAAGAAGCGGCTCCTAGGCGCAAAGACGATTGTGCCGCTCACAGTGCTCTCCTTAGCGCGCCTTCTGCCGAAAGACGCCCGGGAGCGGCTCTTAGCTGCGGACAGCATCCTACCTTCGTCTTTAGTGTCTCTTCTCATCTACATCTCAGCAAAATGCTTTCCCACTATGTCTGGCTCGGAAAAACTGTGCCAGCACAGAAAACATCTCCCATCGTGTTCTAGACGTTGCACGGATATCTGCCAAGTGTTTGGCAGGAAGAAAAGAAAAGTTGTCCAAAACAGCTTCCAATCGAATGTTCATGTGATTGGAAAAGTCAGGAGAGTGCAAAAGTACTGTTTTCTATCAGTTGGCAAGGTGCGCACACAATCCCAGTGTTGTACAGCTTGCTTCTTCACCTTCCCGAAGTTGCCGCTCTCTCCGGCTCCCGGAGCCGAAGAAGCGGCTTCTTGGCGCAAAGACGATTGTGCCGCTCACAGTGCTCTCCTTAGCGCGGCTTCTGCCGAAAGACGCCCGGGAGCGGCTCTTAGCTGCGGACAGAATCCTACCTTCGTCTTTAGCGTCTCTTCTCATCTACATCTCAGCAAAATGCTTTCCCACTATGTCTGGCTAGGAAAAACTGTGCCAGCACAGAAAACATCTCCCATCGTGTTCTAGACGTTGCAGAGATGTCTGCCAAGTGTTTGGCAGGAAGAAAAGTAAAGTTGTCCTAAACAGCTTCCAATCGAATGTTCATGTGATTGGAAAAGTCAGGAGAGTGCAAAAGGACTGTTTTCTATCAGTTGGCAAGGTGCGCACACAATCCCAGTGTTGTACAGCTTGCTTCTTCACCTTCCCGAAGTTGCCGCTCTCTCCGGCTCCCGGAGCCGAAGAAGCGGCTTCTTGGCGCAAAGACGATTGTGCCGCTCACAGTGCTCTCCTTAGCGCGGCTTCTGCCGAAAGACGCCCGGCAGCGGCTCTTAGCTGCGGACAGCATCCTACCTTCGTCTTTAGCGTCTCTTCTCATCTACATCTCAGCAAAATGCTTTCCCACTATGTCTGGCTAGGAAAAATTGTGCCAGCACAGAAAATATCTCCCATCGTGTTCTAGACGTTGCACGGATGTCTGCCAAGTGTTTGGCAGGAAGAAAAGAAAAGTTGTCCAAAACAGCTTCCAATCGAATGTTCATGTGATTGGAAAAGTCAGGAGAGTGCAAAAGTACTGTTTTGTATCAGTTGGCAAGGTACGCACACAATCCCAGTGTTGTACAGCTTGCTTCTTCACCTTCCCGAAGTTGCCGCTCTCTCCGGCTCCCGGAGCCGAATAAGCGGCTCCTTGGCGCAAAGACGATTGTGCCGCTCACAGTGCTCTCCTTAGCGCGCCTTCTGCCGAAAGACGCCCGGGAGCGGCTCTTAGCTGCGGACAGCATCCTACCTTCGTCTTTAGCGTCTCTTCTCATCTACATCTCAGCAAAATGCTTTCCCACTATGTCTGGCTAGGAAAAACTGTGCCAGCACAGAAAACATCTCCCATCGTGTTCTAGACGTTGCACGGATGTCTGCCAAGTGTTTGGCAGGAAGAAAAGAAAAGTTGTCCAAAACAGCTTCCAATCGAATGTTCATGTGATTGGAAAAGTCAGGAGAGTGCAAAAGTACTGTTTTGTATCAGTTGGCAAGGTACGCACACAATCCCAGTGTTGTACAGCTTGCTTCTTCACCTTCCCGAAGTTGCCGCTCTCTCCGGCTCCCGGAGCCGAAGAAGCGGCTCCTTGGCGCAAAGACGATTGTGCCGCTCACAGTGCTCTCCTTAGCGCGGCTTCTGCCGAAGGAGGCCCGGGGGCGGCTCTTAGCTGCGGACAGCATCCTACCTTCGTCTTTAGCGTCTCTTCTCATCTACATCTCAGCAAAAAGCTTTCCCACTATGTCTGGCTAGGAAAAACTGTGCCAGCACAGAAAACATCTCCCATCGTGTTCTAGACGTTGCACGGATGTTTGCCAAGTGTTTGGCAGGAAGAAAAGAAAAGTTGTCCAAAACAGCTTCCAATCGAATGTTCATGTGATTGGAAAAGTCAGGAGAGTGCAAAAGGACTGTTTTCTATCAGTTGGCAAGGTGCGCACACAATCCCAGTGTTGTACAGCTTGCTTCTTCACCTTCCCGAAGTTGCCGCTCTCTCCGGCTCCCGGAGCCGAAGAAGCGGCTTCTTGGCGCAAAGACGATTGTGCCGCTCACAGTGCTCTCCTTAGCGCGGCTTCTGCCGAAAGACGCCCGGCAGCGGCTCTTAGCTGCGGACAGCATCCTACCTTCGTCTTTAGCGTCTCTTCTCATCTACATCTCAGCAAAATGCTTTCCCACTATGTCTGGCTAGGAAAAATTGTGCCAGCACAGAAAATATCTCCCATCGTGTTCTAGACGTTGCACGGATGTCTGCCAAGTGTTTGGCAGGAAGAAAAGAAAAGTTGTCCAAAACAGCTTCCAATCGAATGTTCATGTGATTGGAAAAGTCAGGAGAGTGCAAAAGTACTGTTTTGTATCAGTTGGCAAGGTACGCACACAATCCCAGTGTTGTACAGCTTGCTTCTTCACCTTCCCGAAGTTGCCGCTCTCTCCGGCTCCCGGAGCCGAATAAGCGGCTCCTTGGCGCAAAGACGATTGTGCCGCTCACAGTGCTCTCCTTAGCGCGCCTTCTGCCGAAAGACGCCCGGGAGCGGCTCTTAGCTGCGGACAGCATCCTACCTTCGTCTTTAGCGTCTCTTCTCATCTACATCTCAGCAAAATGCTTTCCCACTATGTCTGGCTAGGAAAAACTGTGCCAGCACAGAAAACATCTCCCATCGTGTTCTAGACGTTGCACGGATGTCTGCCAAGTGTTTGGCAGGAAGAAAAGAAAAGTTGTCCAAAACAGCTTCCAATCGAATGTTCATGTGATTGGAAAAGTCAGGAGAGTGCAAAAGTACTGTTTTGTATCAGTTGGCAAGGTACGCACACAATCCCAGTGTTGTACAGCTTGCTTCTTCACCTTCCCGAAGTTGCCGCTCTCTCCGGCTCCCGGAGCCGAAGAAGCGGCTCCTTGGCGCAAAGACGATTGTGCCGCTCACAGTGCTCTCCTTAGCGCGGCTTCTGCCGAAGGAGGCCCGGGGGCGGCTCTTAGCTGCGGACAGCATCCTACCTTCGTCTTTAGCGTCTCTTCTCATCTACATCTCAGCAAAAAGCTTTCCCACTATGTCTGGCTAGGAAAAACTGTGCCAGCACAGAAAACATCTCCCATCGTGTTCTAGACGTTGCACGGATGTTTGCCAAGTGTTTGGCAGGAAGAAAAGTGAAGTTGTCCAAAACAGCTTCCAATCGAATGTTCATGTGATTGGAAAAGTCAGGAGAGTGCAAAAGTACTGTTTTCTATCAGTTGGCAAAGTGCGCACACAATCCCAGTGTTGTACAGCTTTCTTCTTCACCTGCCCGAAGTTGCCGCTCTCTCCGGCTCCCGGAGCCGAAGAAGCGGCTTCTTGGCGCAAAGACGATTGTGCCGCTCACAGTGCTCTCCTTAGCGCGCCTTCTGCCGAAAGACGCCCGGGAGCGGCTCTTAGCTGCGGACAGCATCCTACCTTCGTCTTTAGCGTCTCTTCTCATCTACATCTCAGCAAAAAGCTTTCCCACTATGTATGGCTAGGAAAAACTGTGCCAGCACAGAAAACATCTCCCATCGTGTTCTAGATGTTGCACGGATGTCTGCCAAGTGTTTGGCAGGAAGAAAAGTAAAGTTGTACAAAACAGATTGCAATCGAATGTTCATGTGATTGGAAAAGTCAGGAGAGTGCAAAAGTACTGTTTTCTATCAGTTGGCAAGGTACGCACACAATCCCAGTGTTGTACAGCTTGCTTCTTCACCTTCCCAAAGTTGCCGCTCTCTCCGGCTCCCGGAGCCGAAGAAGCGGCTTCTTGGCGCAAAGACGATTGTGCCACTCACAGAGCTCTCCTTAGCGCGGCTTCTGCCGAAGGACCCCTGGGGGCGGCTCTTAGCTGCGGACAGCATCCTACCTTCGTCTTTAGCGTCTCTTCTCATCTACATCTCAGCAAAAAGCTTTCCCACTATGTCTGGCTCGGAAAAACTGTGCCAGCACAGAAAACATCTCCCATCGTGTTCTAGACATTGCACGGATGTCTGCCAAGTGTTTGGCAGGAAGAAAAGAAAAGTTGTCCAAAACAGCTTCCAATCGAATGTTCATGTGATTGGAAAAGTCAGGAGAGTGCAAAAGTACTGTTTTCTATCAGTTGGCAAGGTGCGCACACAATCCCAGTGTTGTACAGCTTGCTTCTTCACCTTCCCGAAGTTGCCGCTCTCTCCGGCTCCCGGAGCCGAAGAAGCGGCTTCTTGGCGCAAAGACGATTGTGCCGCTCACAGTGCTCTCCTTAGCGCGGCTTCTGCCGAAAGACGCCCGGCAGCGGCTCTTAGCTGCGGACAGCATCCTACCTTCGTCTTTAGCGTCTCTTCTCATCTACATCTCAGCAAAATGCTTTCCCACTATGTCTGGCTAGGAAAAAACTGTGCCAGCACAGAAAACATCTCCCATCGTGTTCTAGACGTTGCAGAGATGTCTGCCAAGTGTTTGGCAGGAAGAAAAGTAAAGTTGTCCTAAACAGCTTCCAATCGAATGTTCATGTGATTGGAAAAGTCAGGAGAGTGCAAAAGGACTGTTTTCTATCAGTTGGCAAGGTGCGCACACAATCCCAGTGTTGTACAGCTTGCTTCTTCACCTTCCCGAAGTTGCCGCTCTCTCCGGCTCCCGGAGCCGAAGAAGCGGCTTCTTGGCGCAAAGACGATTGTGCCGCTCACAGTGCTCTCCTTAGCACGCCTTCTGCCGAAAGACGCCCGGGAGCGGCTCTTAGCTGCGGACAGCATCCTACCTTCGTCTTTAGCGTCTCTTCTCATCTACATCTCAGCAAAATGCTTTTCCACTATGTCTGGCTAGGAAAAACTGTGCCAGCACAGAAAACATCTCCCATCGTGTTCTAGACGTTGCACGGATGTCTGCCAAGTGTTTGGCAGGAAGAAAAGTAAAGTTGTCCAAAACAGCTTCCAATCGAATGTTCATGTGATTGGAAAAGTCAGGAGAGTGCAAAAGTACTGTTTTCTATCAGTTGGCAAGGTGCGCACACAATCCCAGTGTTGTACAGCTTGCTTCTTCACCTTCCCGAAGTTGCCGCTCTCTCCGGCTCCCGGAGCCGAAGAAGCGGCTTCTTGGCGCAAAGACGATTGTGCCGCTCACAGTGCTCTCCTTAGCGCGGCTTCTGCCGAAAGACGCCCGGCAGCGGCTCTTAGCTGCGGACAGCATCCTACCTTCGTCTTTAGCGTCTCTTCTCATCTACATCTCAGCAAAATGCTTTCCCACTATGTCTGGCTAGGAAAAATTGTGCCAGCACAGAAAATATCTCCCATCGTGTTCTAGACGTTGCACGGATGTCTGCCAAGTGTTTTGCAGGAAGAATAGAAAAGTTCTCCAAAACAGCTTCCAATCGAATGTTCATGTGATTGGAAAAGTCAGGAGAGTGCAAAAGTACTGTTTTGTATCAGTTGGCAAGGTACGCACACAATCCCAGTGTTGTACAGCTTGCTTCTTCACCTTCCCGAAGTTGCCGCTCTCTCCGGCTCCCGGAGCCGAAGAAGCGGCTCCTTGGCGCAAAGACGATTGTGCCGCTCACAGTGCTCTCCTTAGCGCGCCTTCTGCCGAAAGACGCCCGGGAGCGGCTCTTAGCTGCGGACAGCATCCTACCTTCGTCTTTAGCGTCTCTTCTCATCTACATCTCAGCAAAAAGCTTTCCCACTATGTCTGGCTAGGAAAAACTGTGCCAGCACAGAAAACATCTCCCATCGTGTTCTAGACGTTGCACGGATGTCTGCCAAGTGTTTGGCAGGAAGAAAAGAAAAGTTGTCCAAAACAGCTTCCAATCGAATGTTCATGTGATTGGAAAAGTCAGGAGAGTGCAAAAGTACTGTTTTCTATCAGTTGGCAAGGTACGCACACAATCCCAGTGTTGTACAGCTTGCTTCTTCACCTTCCCGAAGTTGCCGCTCTCTCCGGCTCCCGGAGCCGAAGAAGCGGCTCCTTGGCGCAAAGACGATTGTGCCGCTCACAGTGCTCTCCTTAGCGCGGCTTCTGCCGAAAGACGCCCGGGAGCGGCTCTTAGCTGCGGACAGCATCCTACCTTCGTCTTTAGCGTCTCTTCTCATCTACATCTCAGCAAAATGCTTTCCCACTATGTCTGGCTAGGAAAAACTGTGCCAGCACAGAAAACATCTCCCATCGTGTTCTAGACGTTGCACGGATGTCTGCCAAGTGTTTGGCAGGAAGAAAAGTAAAGTTGTCCAAAACAGCTTCCAATCGAATGTTCATGTGATTGGAAAAGTCAGGAGAGTGCAAAAGTACTGTTTTCTATCAGTTGGCAAGGTGCGCACACAATCCCAGTGTTGTACAGCTTGCTTCTTCACCTTCCCGAAGTTGCCGCTCTCTCCGGCTCCCGGAGCCGAAGAAGCGGCTTCTTGGCGCAAAGACGATTGTGCCGCTCACAGTGCTCTCCTTAGCGCGCCTTCTGCCGAAAGACGCCCGGGAGCGGCTCTTAGCTGCGGACAGCATCCTACCTTCGTCTTTAGCGTCTCTTCTCATCTACATCTCAGCAAAAAGCTTTCCCACTATGTCTGGCTAGGAAAAACTGTGCCAGCACAGAAAACATCTCCCATCGTGCTCTAGACGTTGCACGGATGTCTGCCAAGTTTTTGGCAGGAAGAAAAGTAAAGTTGTCCAAAACAGCTTCCAATCGAATGTTCATGTGATTGGAAAAGTCAGGAGAGTGCAAAAGTACTGTTTTCTATCAGTTGGCAAGGTGCGCACACAATCCCAGTGTTGTACAGCTTTCTTCTTCACCTGCCCGAAGTTGCCGCTCTCTCCGGCTCCCGGAGCCGAAGAAGCGGCTTCTTGGCGCAAAGACGATTGTGCCGCTCACAGTGCTCTCCTTAGCGCGCCTTCTGCCGAAAGACGCCCGGGAGCGGCTCTTAGCTGCGGACAGCATCCTACCTTCGTCTTTAGCGTCTCTTCTCATCTACATCTCAGCAAAAAGCTTTCCCACTATGTATGGCTAGGAAAAACTGTGCCAGCACAGAAAACATCTCCCATCGTGTTCTAGACGTTGCACGGATGTCTGCCAAGTGTTTGGCAGGAAGAAAAGAAAAGTTGTACAAAACAGATTGCAATCGAATGTTCATGTGATTGGAAAAGTCAGGAGAGTGCAAAAGTACTGTTTTCTATCAGTTGGCAAGGTACGCACACAATCCCAGTGTTGTACAGCTTGCTTCTTCACCTTCCCAAAGTTGCCGCTCTCTCCGGCTCCCGGAGCCGAAGAAGCGGCTTCTTGGCGCAAAGACGATTGTGCCACTCACAGAGCTCTCCTTAGCGCGGCTTCTGCCGAAGGACCCCTGGGGGCGGCTCTTAGCTGCGGACAGCATCCTACCTTCGTCTTTAGCGTCTCTTCTCATCTACATCTCAGCAAAAAGCTTTCCCACTATGTCTGGCTCGGAAAAACTGTGCCAGCACAGAAAACATCTCCCATCGTGTTCTAGACATTGCACGGATGTCTGCCAAGTGTTTGGCAGGAAGAAAAGAAAAGTTGTCCAAAACAGCTTCCAATCGAATGTTCATGTGATTGGAAAAGTCAGGAGAGTGCAAAAGTACTGTTTTCTATCAGTTGGCAAGGTGCGCACACAATCCCAGTGTTGTACAGCTTGCTTCTTCACCTTCCCGAAGTTGCCGCTCTCTCCGGCTCCCGGAGCCGAAGAAGCGGCTTCTTGGCGCAAAGACGATTGTGCCGCTCACAGTGCTCTCCTTAGCGCGGCTTCTGCCGAAAGACGCCCGGCAGCGGCTCTTAGCTGCGGACAGCATCCTACCTTCGTCTTTAGCGTCTCTTCTCATCTACATCTCAGCAAAATGCTTTCCCACTATGTCTGGCTAGGAAAAAACTGTGCCAGCACAGAAAACATCTCCCATCGTGTTCTAGACGTTGCAGAGATGTCTGCCAAGTGTTTGGCAGGAAGAAAAGTAAAGTTGTCCTAAACAGCTTCCAATCGAATGTTCATGTGATTGGAAAAGTCAGGAGAGTGCAAAAGGACTGTTTTCTATCAGTTGGCAAGGTGCGCACACAATCCCAGTGTTGTACAGCTTGCTTATTCACCTTCCCGAAGTTGCCGCTCTCTCCGGCTCCCGGAGCCGAAGAAGCGGCTTCTTGGCGCAAAGACGATTGTGCCGCTCACAGTGCTCTCCTTAGCACGCCTTCTGCCGAAAGACGCCCGGGAGCGGCTCTTAGCTGCGGACAGCATCCTACCTTCGTCTTTAGCGTCTCTTCTCATCTACATCTCAGCAAAATGCTTTTCCACTATGTCTGGCTAGGAAAAACTGTGCCAGCACAGAAAACATCTCCCATCGTGTTCTAGACGTTGCACGGATGTCTGCCAAGTGTTTGGCAGGAAGAAAAGTAAAGTTGTCCAAAACAGCTTCCAATCGAATGTTCATGTGATTGGAAAAGTCAGGAGAGTGCAAAAGTACTGTTTTCTATCAGTTGGCAAGGTGCGCACACAATCCCAGTGTTGTACAGCTTGCTTCTTCACCTTCCCGAAGTTGCCGCTCTCTCCGGCTCCCGGAGCCGAAGAAGCGGCTTCTTGGCGCAAAGACGATTGTGCCGCTCACAGTGCTCTCCTTAGCGCGGCTTCTGCCGAAAGACGCCCGGCAGCGGCTCTTAGCTGCGGACAGCATCCTACCTTCGTCTTTAGCGTCTCTTCTCATCTACATCTCAGCAAAATGCTTTCCCACTATGTCTGGCTAGGAAAAATTGTGCCAGCACAGAAAATATCTCCCATCGTGTTCTAGACGTTGCACGGATGTCTGCCAAGTGTTTTGCAGGAAGAATAGAAAAGTTCTCCAAAACAGCTTCCAATCGAATGTTCATGTGATTGGAAAAGTCAGGAGAGTGCAAAAGTACTGTTTTGTATCAGTTGGCAAGGTACGCACACAATCCCAGTGTTGTACAGCTTGCTTCTTCACCTTCCCGAAGTTGCCGCTCTCTCCGGCTCCCGGAGCCGAAGAAGCGGCTCCTTGGCGCAAAGACGATTGTGCCGCTCACAGTGCTCTCCTTAGCGCGCCTTCTGCCGAAAGACGCCCGGGAGCGGCTCTTAGCTGCGGACAGCATCCTACCTTCGTCTTTAGCGTCTCTTCTCATCTACATCTCAGCAAAAAGCTTTCCCACTATGTCTGGCTAGGAAAAACTGTGCCAGCACAGAAAACATCTCCCATCGTGTTCTAGACGTTGCACGGATGTCTGCCAAGTGTTTGGCAGGAAGAAAAGAAAAGTTGTCCAAAACAGCTTCCAATCGAATGTTCATGTGATTGGAAAAGTCAGGAGAGTGCAAAAGTACTGTTTTCTATCAGTTGGCAAGGTACGCACACAATCCCAGTGTTGTACAGCTTGCTTCTTCACCTTCCCGAAGTTGCCGCTCTCTCCGGCTCCCGGAGCCGAAGAAGCGGCTCCTTGGCGCAAAGACGATTGTGCCGCTCACAGTGCTCTCCTTAGCGCGGCTTCTGCCGAAAGACGCCCGGGAGCGGCTCTTAGCTGCGGACAGCATCCTACCTTCGTCTTTAGCGTCTCTTCTCATCTACATCTCAGCAAAATGCTTTCCCACTATGTCTGGCTAGGAAAAACTGTGCCAGCACAGAAAACATCTCCCATCGTGTTCTAGACGTTGCACGGATGTCTGCCAAGTGTTTGGCAGGAAGAAAAGTAAAGTTGTCCAAAACAGCTTCCAATCGAATGTTCATGTGATTGGAAAAGTCAGGAGAGTGCAAAAGTACTGTTTTCTATCAGTTGGCAAGGTGCGCACACAATCCCAGTGTTGTACAGCTTGCTTCTTCACCTTCCCGAAGTTGCCGCTCTCTCCGGCTCCCGGAGCCGAAGAAGCGGCTTCTTGGCGCAAAGACGATTGTGCCGCTCACAGTGCTCTCCTTAGCGCGCCTTCTGCCGAAAGACGCCCGGGAGCGGCTCTTAGCTGCGGACAGCATCCTACCTTCGTCTTTAGCGTCTCTTCTCATCTACATCTCAGCAAAAAGCTTTCCCACTATGTCTGGCTAGGAAAAACTGTGCCAGCACAGAAAACATCTCCCATCGTGCTCTAGACGTTGCACGGATGTCTGCCAAGTTTTTGGCAGGAAGAAAAGTAAAGTTGTCCAAAACAGCTTCCAATCGAATGTTCATGTGATTGGAAAAGTCAGGAGAGTGCAAAAGTACTGTTTTCTATCAGTTGGCAAGGTGCGCACACAATCCCAGTGTTGTACAGCTTGCTTCTTCACCTTCCCAAAGTTGCCGCTCTCTCCGGCTCCCGGAGCCGAAGAAGCGGCTCCTAGGCGCAAAGACGATTGTGCCGCTCACAGTGCTCTCCTTAGCGCGCCTTCTGCCGAAAGACGCCCGGGAGCGGCTCTTAGCTGCGGACAGCATCCTACCTTCGTCTTTAGTGTCTCTTCTCATCTACATCTCAGCAAAATGCTTTCCCACTATGTCTGGCTCGGAAAAACTGTGCCAGCACAGAAAACATCTCCCATCGTGTTCTAGACGTTGCACGGATATCTGCCAAGTGTTTGGCAGGAAGAAAAGAAAAGTTGTCCAAAACAGCTTCCAATCGAATGTTCATGTGATTGGAAAAGTCAGGAGAGTGCAAAAGGACTGTTTTCTATCAGTTGGCAAGGTGCGCACACAATCCCAGTGTTGTACAGCTTGCTTCTTCACCTTCCCGAAGTTGCCGCTCTCTCCGGCTCCCGGAGCCGAAGAAGCGGCTTCTTGGCGCAAAGACGATTGTGCCGCTCACAGTGCTCTCCTTAGCGCGCCTTCTGCCGAAAGACGCCCGGGAGCGGCTCTTAGCTGCGGACAGAATCCTACCTTCGTCTTTAGCGTCTCTTCTCATCTACATCTCAGCAAAATGCTTTCCCACTATGTCTGGCTAGGAAAAACTGTGCCAGCACAGAAAACATCTCCCATCGTGTTCTAGACGTTGCAGAGATGTCTGCCAAGTGTTTGGCAGGAAGAAAAGTAAAGTTGTCCTAAACAGCTTCCAATCGAATGTTCATGTGATTGGAAAAGTCAGGAGAGTGCAAAAGGACTGTTTTCTATCAGTTGGCAAGGTGCGCACACAATCCCAGTGTTGTACAGCTTGCTTCTTCACCTTCCCGAAGTTGCCGCTCTCTCCGGCTCCCGGAGCCGAAGAAGCGGCTTCTTGGCGCAAAGACGATTGTGCCGCTCACAGTGCTCTCCTTAGCGCGGCTTCTGCCGAAAGACGCCCGGCAGCGGCTCTTAGCTGCGGACAGCATCCTACCTTCGTCTTTAGCGTCTCTTCTCATCTACATCTCAGCAAAATGCTTTCCCACTATGTCTGGCTAGGAAAAATTGTGCCAGCACAGAAAATATCTCCCATCGTGTTCTAGACGTTGCACGGATGTCTGCCAAGTGTTTGGCAGGAAGAAAAGAAAAGTTGTCCAAAACAGCTTCCAATCGAATGTTCATGTGATTGGAAAAGTCAGGAGAGTGCAAAAGTACTGTTTTGTATCAGTTGGCAAGGTACGCACACAATCCCAGTGTTGTACAGCTTGCTTCTTCACCTTCCCGAAGTTGCCGCTCTCTCCGGCTCCCGGAGCCGAATAAGCGGCTCCTTGGCGCAAAGACGATTGTGCCGCTCACAGTGCTCTCCTTAGCGCGCCTTCTGCCGAAAGACGCCCGGGAGCGGCTCTTAGCTGCGGACAGCATCCTACCTTCGTCTTTAGCGTCTCTTCTCATCTACATCTCAGCAAAATGCTTTCCCACTATGTCTGGCTAGGAAAAACTGTGCCAGCACAGAAAACATCTCCCATCGTGTTCTAGACGTTGCACGGATGTCTGCCAAGTGTTTGGCAGGAAGAAAAGAAAAGTTGTCCAAAACAGCTTCCAATCGAATGTTCATGTGATTGGAAAAGTCAGGAGAGTGCAAAAGTACTGTTTTGTATCAGTTGGCAAGGTACGCACACAATCCCAGTGTTGTACAGCTTGCTTCTTCACCTTCCCGAAGTTGCCGCTCTCTCCGGCTCCCGGAGCCGAAGAAGCGGCTCCTTGGCGCAAAGACGATTGTGCCGCTCACAGTGCTCTCCTTAGCGCGGCTTCTGCCGAAGGAGGCCCGGGGGCGGCTCTTAGCTGCGGACAGCATCCTACCTTCGTCTTTAGCGTCTCTTCTCATCTACATCTCAGCAAAAAGCTTTCCCACTATGTCTGGCTAGGAAAAACTGTGCCAGCACAGAAAACATCTCCCATCGTGTTCTAGACGTTGCACGGATGTTTGCCAAGTGTTTGGCAGGAAGAAAAGAAAAGTTGTCCAAAACAGCTTCCAATCGAATGTTCATGTGATTGGAAAAGTCAGGAGAGTGCAAAAGTACTGTTTTCTATCAGTTGGCAAAGTGCGCACACAATCCCAGTGTTGTACAGCTTTCTTCTTCACCTGCCCGAAGTTGCCGCTCTCTCCGGCTCCCGGAGCCGAAGAAGCGGCTTCTTGGCGCAAAGACGATTGTGCCGCTCACAGTGCTCTCCTTAGCGCGCCTTCTGCCGAAAGACGCCCGGGAGCGGCTCTTAGCTGCGGACAGCATCCTACCTTCGTCTTTAGCGTCTCTTCTCATCTACATCTCAGCAAAAAGCTTTCCCACTATGTATGGCTAGGAAAAACTGTGCCAGCACAGAAAACATCTCCCATCGTGTTCTAGACGTTGCACGGATGTCTGCCAAGTGTTTGGCAGGAAGAAAAGTAAAGTTGTACAAAACAGATTGCAATCGAATGTTCATGTGATTGGAAAAGTCAGGAGAGTGCAAAAGTACTGTTTTCTATCAGTTGGCAAGGTACGCACACAATCCCAGTGTTGTACAGCTTGCTTCTTCACCTTCCCAAAGTTGCCGCTCTCTCCGGCTCCCGGAGCCGAAGAAGCGGCTTCTTGGCGCAAAGACGATTGTGCCACTCACAGAGCTCTCCTTAGCGCGGCTTCTGCCGAAGGACCCCTGGGGGCGGCTCTTAGCTGCGGACAGCATCCTACCTTCGTCTTTAGCGTCTCTTCTCATCTACATCTCAGCAAAAAGCTTTCCCACTATGTCTGGCTCGGAAAAACTGTGCCAGCACAGAAAACATCTCCCATCGTGTTCTAGACATTGCACGGATGTCTGCCAAGTGTTTGGCAGGAAGAAAAGAAAAGTTGTCCAAAACAGCTTCCAATCGAATGTTCATGTGATTGGAAAAGTCAGGAGAGTGCAAAAGTACTGTTTTCTATCAGTTGGCAAGGTGCGCACACAATCCCAGTGTTGTACAGCTTGCTTCTTCACCTTCCCGAAGTTGCCGCTCTCTCCGGCTCCCGGAGCCGAAGAAGCGGCTTCTTGGCGCAAAGACGATTGTGCCGCTCACAGTGCTCTCCTTAGCGCGGCTTCTGCCGAAAGACGCCCGGGAGCGGCTCTTAGCTGCGGACAGCATCCTACCTTCGTCTTTAGCGTCTCTTCTCATCTACATCTCAGCAAAATGCTTTCCCACTATGTCTGGCTAGGAAAAAACTGTGCCAGCACAGAAAACATCTCCCATCGTGTTCTAGACGTTGCAGAGATGTCTGCCAAGTGTTTGGCAGGAAGAAAAGTAAAGTTGTCCTAAACAGCTTCCAATCGAATGTTCATGTGATTGGAAAAGTCAGGAGAGTGCAAAAGGACTGTTTTCTATCAGTTGGCAAGGTGCGCACACAATCCCAGTGTTGTACAGCTTGCTTCTTCACCTTCCCGAAGTTGCCGCTCTCTCCGGCTCCCGGAGCCGAAGAAGCGGCTTCTTGGTGCAAAGACGATTGTGCCGCTCACAGTGCTCTCCTTAGCACGCCTTCTGCCGAAAGACGCCCGGGAGCGGCTCTTAGCTGCGGACAGCATCCTACCTTCGTCTTTAGCGTCTCTTCTCATCTACATCTCAGCAAAATGCTTTCCCACTATGTCTGGCTAGGAAAAACTGTGCCAGCACAGAAAACATCTCCCATCGTGTTCTAGACGTTGCACGGATGTCTGCCAAGTGTTTGGCAGGAAGAAAAGAAAAGTTGTCCAAAACAGCTTCCAATCGAATGTTCATGTGATTGGAAAAGTCAGGAGAGTGCAAAAGTACTGTTTTCTACCAGTTGGCAAGGTGCGCACACAATCCCAGTGTTGTACAGCTTGCTTCTTCACCTTCCCGAAGTTGCCGCTCTCTCCGGCTCCCGGAGCCGAAGAAGCGGCTTCTTGGCGCAAAGACCATTGTGCCGCTCACAGTGCTCTCCTTAGCGCGGCTTCTGCCGAAAGACGCCCGGCAGCGGCTCTTAGCTGCGGACAGCATCCTACCTTCGTCTTTAGCGTCTCTTCTCATCTACATCTCAGCAAAATGCTTTCCCACTATGTCTGGCTAGGAAAAACTGTGCCAGCACAGAAAACATCTCCCATCGTGTTCTAGACCTTGCAAGGATGTCTGCCAAGTGTTTGGCAGGAAGAAAAGAAAAGTTGTCCAAAACAGCTTCCAATCGAATGTTCATGTGATTGGAAAAGTCAGGAGAGTGCAAAAGTACTGTTTTCTATCAGTTGGCAAGGTGCGCACACAATCCCAGTGTTGTACAGCTTGCTTCTTCACCTTCCCGAAGTTGCCGCTCTCTCCGGCTCCCGGAGCCGAAGAAGCGGCTCCTTGGCGCAAAGACGATTGTGCCGCTCACAGTGCTCTCCTTAGCGCGCCTTCTGCCGAAAGACGCCCGGGAGCGGCTCTTAGCTGCGGACAGCATCCTACCTTCGTCTTTAGCTTCTCTTCTCATCTACATCTCAGCAAAATGCTTTCCCACTATGTCTGGCTAGGAAAAACTGTGCCAGCACAGAAAACATCTCCCATCGTGTTCTAGACGTTGCACGGATGTCTGCCAAGTGTTTGGCAGGAAGAAAAGTAAAGTTGTCCAAAACAGCTTCCAATCGAATGTTCATGTGATTGGAAAAGTCAGGAGAGTGCAAAAGTACTGTTTTCTATCAGTTGGCAAGGTGCGCACACAATCCCAGTGTTGTACAGCTTGCTTCTTCACCTTCCCGAAGTTGCCGCTCTCTCCGGCTCCCGGAGCCGAAGAAGCGGCTTCTTGGCGCAAAGACGATTGTGCCGCTCACAGTGCTCTCCTTAGCGCGGCTTCTGCCGAAAGACGCCCGGGAGCGGCTCTTAGCTGCGGACAGAATCCTACCTTCGTCTTTAGCGTCTCTTCTCATCTACATCTCAGCAAAATGCTTTCCCACTATGTCTGGCTAGGAAAAACTGTGCCAGCACAGAAAACATCTCCCATCGTGTTCTAGACGTAGCACGGATGTCTGCCAAGTGTTTGGCAGGAAGAAAAGAAAAGTTGTCCAAAACAGCTTCCAATCGAATGTTCATGTGATTGGAAAAGTCAGGAGAGTGCAAAAGTACTGTTTTGTATCAGTTGGCAAGGTGCGCACACAATCCCAGTGTTGTACAGCTTGCTTCTTCACCTTCCCGAAGTTGCCGCTCTCTCCGGCTCCCGGAGCCGAAGAAGCGGCTTCTTGGCGCAAAGACGATTGTGCCGCTCACAGTGCTCTCCTTAGCGCGGCTTGTGCCGAAGGAGGCCCGGGGGCGGCTCTTAGCTGCGGACAGCATCCTACCTTCGTCTTTAGCGTCTCTTCTCATCTACATCTCAGCAAAAAGCTTTCCCACTATGTCTGGCTAGGAAAAACTGTGCCAGCACAGAAAACATCTCCCATCGTGTTCTAGACGTTGCACGGATGTCTGCCAAGTGTTTGGCAGGAAGAAAAGAAAAGTTGTCCAAAACAGCTTCCAATCGAATGTTCATGTGATTGGAAAAGTCAGGAGAGTGCAAAAGTACTGTTTTCTATCAGTTGGCAAGGTGCGCACACAATCCCAGTGTTGTACAGCTTGCTTCTTCACCTTCCCGAAGTTGCCGCTCTCTCCGGCTCCCGGAGCCGAAGAAGCGGCTTCTTGGCGCAAAGACGATTGTGCCGCTCACAGTGCTCTCCTTAGCGCGGCTTCTGCCGAAAGACGCCCGGGAGCGGCTCTTAGCTGCGGACAGAATCCTACCTTCGTCTTTAGCGTCTCTTCTCATCTACATCTCAGCAAAATGCTTTCCCACTATGTCTGGCTAGGAAAAACTGTGCCAGCACAGAAAACATCTCCCATCGTGTTCTAGACGTAGCACGGATGTCTGCCAAGTGTTTGGCAGGAAGAAAAGAAAAGTTGTCCAAAACAGCTTCCAATCGAATGTTCATGTGATTGGAAAAGTCAGGAGAGTGCAAAAGTACTGTTTTGTATCAGTTGGCAAGGTGCGCACACAATCCCAGTGTTGTACAGCTTGCTTCTTCACCTTCCCGAAGTTGCCGCTCTCTCCGGCTCCCGGAGCCGAAGAAGCGGCTTCTTGGCGCAAAGACGATTGTGCCGCTCACAGTGCTCTCCTTAGCGCGGCTTCTGCCGAAGGAGGCCCGGGGGCGGCTCTTAGCTGCGGACAGCATCCTACCTTCGTCTTTAGCGTCTCTTCTCATCTACATCTCAGCAAAAAGCTTTCCCACTATGTCTGGCTAGGAAAAACTGTGCCAGCACAGAAAACATCTCCCATCGTGTTCTAGACGTTGCACGGATGTCTGCCAAGTGTTTGGCAGGAAGAAAAGAAAAGTTGTCCAAAACAGCTTCCAATCGAATGTTCATGTGATTGGAAAAGTCAGGAGAGTGCAAAAGTACTGTTTTCTATCAGTTGGCAAAGTGCGCACACAATCCCAGTGTTGTACAGCTTTCTTCTTCACCTGCCCGAAGTTGCCGCTCTCTCCGGCTCCCGGAGCCGAAGAAGCGGCTTCTTGGCGCAAAGACGATTGTGCCGCTCACAGTGCTCTCCTTAGCGCGCCTTCTGCCGAAAGACGCCCGGGAGTGGCTCTTAGCTGCGGACAGCATCCTACCTTCGTCTTTAGCGTCTCTTCTCATCTACATCTCAGCAAAAAGCTTTCCCACTATGTATGGCTAGGAAAAACTGTGCCAGCACAGAAAACATCTCCCATCGTGTTCTAGACGTTGCACGGATGTCTGCCAAGTGTTTGGCAGGAAGAAAAGTAAAGTTGTCCAAAACAGATTGCAATCGAATGTTCATGTGATTGGAAAAGTCAGGAGAGTGCAAAAGTACTGTTTTCTATCAGTTGGCAAGGTACGCACACAATCCCAGTGTTGTACAGCTTGCTTCTTCACCTTCCCAAAGTTGCCGCTCTCTCCGGCTCCCGGAGCCGAAGAAGCGGCTTCTTGGCGCAAAGACGATTGTGCCACTCACAGAGCTCTCCTTAGCGCGGCTTCTGCCGATGGACCCCCGGGGGCGGCTCTTAGCTGCGGACAGCATCCTACCTTCGTCTTTAGCGTCTCTTCTCATCTACATCTCAGCAAAAAGCTTTCCCACTATGTCTGGCTCGGAAAAACTGTGCCAGCACAGAAAACATCTCCCATCGTGTTCTAGACATTGCACGGATGTCTGCCAAGTGTTTGGCAGGAAGAAAAGTAAAGTTGTCCAAAACAGCTTCCAATCGAATGTTTATGTGATTGGAAAAGTCAGGAGAGTGCAAAAGTACTGTTTTCTATCAGTTGGCAAGGTGCGCACACAATCCCAGTGTTGTACAGCTTGCTTCTTCACCTTCCCGAAGTTGCCGCTCTCTCCGGCTCCCGGAGCCGAAGAAGCGGCTTCTTGGCGCAAAGACGATTGTGCCGCTCACAGTGCTCTCCTTAGCGCGGCTTCTGCCGAAAGACGCCCGGGAGCGGCTCTTAGCTGCGGACAGCATCCTACCTTCGTCTTTAGCGTCTCTTCTCATCTACATCTCAGCAAAATGCTTTCCCACTATGTCTGGCTAGGAAAAAACTGTGCCAGCACAGAAAACATCTCCCATCGTGTTCTAGACGTTGCAGAGATGTCTGCCAAGTGTTTGGCAGGAAGAAAAGTAAAGTTGTCCTAAACAGCTTCCAATCGAATGTTCATGTGATTGGAAAAGTCAGGAGAGTGCAAAAGGACTGTTTTCTATCAGTTGGCAATGTGCGCACACAATCCCAGTGTTGTACAGCTTGCTTCTTCACCTTCCCGAAGTTGCCGCTCTCTCCGGCTCCCGGAGCCGAAGAAGCGGCTTCTTGGTGCAAAGACGATTGTGCCGCTCACAGTGCTCTCCTTAGCACGCCTTCTGCCGAAAGACGCCCGGGAGCGGCTCTTAGCTGCGGACAGCATCCTACCTTCGTCTTTAGCGTCTCTTCTCATCTACATCTCAGCAAAATGCTTTCCCACTATGTCTGGCTAGGAAAAACTGTGCCAGCACAGAAAACATCTCCCATCGTGTTCTAGACGTTGCACGGATGTCTGCCAAGTGTTTGGCAGGAAGAAAAGAAAAGTTGTCCAAAACAGCTTCCAATCGAATGTTCATGTGATTGGAAAAGTCAGGAGAGTGCAAAAGTACTGTTTTCTACCAGTTGGCAAGGTGCGCACACAATCCCAGTGTTGTACAGCTTGCTTCTTCACCTTCCCGAAGTTGCCGCTCTCTCCGGCTCCCGGAGCCGAAGAAGCGGCTTCTTGGCGCAAAGACCATTGTGCCGCTCACAGTGCTCTCCTTAGCGCGGCTTCTGCCGAAAGACGCCCGGCAGCGGCTCTTAGCTGCGGACAGCATCCTACCTTCGTCTTTAGCGTCTCTTCTCATCTACATCTCAGCAAAATGCTTTCCCACTATGTCTGGCTAGGAAAAACTGTGCCAGCACAGAAAACATCTCCCATCGTGTTCTAGACCTTGCACGGATGTCTGCCAAGTGTTTGGCAGGAAGAAAAGAAAAGTTGTCCAAAACAGCTTCCAATCGAATGTTCATGTGATTGGAAAAGTCAGGAGAGTGCAAAAGTTCTGTTTTCTATCAGTTGGCAAGGTGCGCACACAATCCCAGTGTTGTACAGCTTGCTTCTTCACCTTCCCGAAGTTGCCGCTCTCTCCGGCTCCCGGAGCCGAAGAAGCGGCTCCTTGGCGCAAAGACGATTGTGCCGCTCACAGTGCTCTCCTTAGCGCGCCTTCTGCCGAAAGACGCCCGGGAGCGGCTCTTAGCTGCGGACAGCATCCTACCTTCGTCTTTAGCTTCTCTTCTCATCTACATCTCAGCAAAATGCTTTCCCACTATGTCTGGCTAGGAAAAACTGTGCCAGCACAGAAAACATCTCCCATCGTGTTCTAGACGTTGCACGGATGTCTGCCAAGTGTTTGGCAGGAAGAAAAGTAAAGTTGTCCAAAACAGCTTCCAATCGAATGTTCATGTGATTGGAAAAGTCAGGAGAGTGCAAAAGTACTGTTTTCTATCAGTTGGCAAGGTGCGCACACAATCCCAGTGTTGTACAGCTTGCTTCTTCACCTTCCCGAAGTTGCCGCTCTCTTCGGCTCCCGGAGCCGAAGAAGCGGCTTCTTGGCGCAAAGACGATTGTGCCGCTCACAGTGCTCTCCTTAGCGCGGCTTCTGCCGAAAGACGCCCGGGAGCGGCTCTTAGCTGCGGACAGAATCCTACCTTCGTCTTTAGCGTCTCTTCTCATCTACATCTCAGCAAAATGCTTTCCCACTATGTCTGGCTAGGAAAAACTGTGCCAGCACAGAAAACATCTCCCATCGTGTTCTAGACGTAGCACGGATGTCTGCCAAGTGTTTGGCAGGAAGAAAAGAAAAGTTGTCCAAAACAGCTTCCAATCGAATGTTCATGTGATTGGAAAAGTCAGGAGAGTGCAAAAGTACTGTTTTGTATCAGTTGGCAAGGTGCGCACACAATCCCAGTGTTGTACAGCTTGCTTCTTCACCTTCCCGAAGTTGCCGCTCTCTCCGGCTCCCGGAGCCGAAGAAGCGGCTTCTTGGCGCAAAGACGATTGTGCCGCTCACAGTGCTCTCCTTAGCGCGGCTTCTGCCGAAGGAGGCCCGGGGGCGGCTCTTAGCTGCGGACAGCATCCTACCTTCGTCTTTAGCGTCTCTTCTCATCTACATCTCAGCAAAAAGCTTTCCCACTATGTCTGGCTAGGAAAAGCTGTGCCAGCACAGAAAACATCTCCCATCGTGTTCTAGACGTTGCACGGATGTCTGCCAAGTGTTTGGCAGGAAGAAAAGAAAAGTTGTCCAAAACAGCTTCCAATCGAATGTTCATGTGATTGGAAAAGTCAGGAGAGTGCAAAAGTACTGTTTTCTATCAGTTGGCAAAGTGCGCACACAATCCCAGTGTTGTACAGCTCTCTTCTTCACCTGCCCGAAGTTGCCGCTCTCTCCGGCTCCCGGAGCCGAAGAAGCGGCTTCTTGGCGCAAAGACGATTGTGCCGCTCACAGTGCTCTCCTTAGCGCGCCTTCTGCCGAAAGACGCCCGGGAGCGGCTCTTAGCTGCGGACAGCATCCTACCTTCGTCTTTAGCGTCTCTTCTCATCTACATCTCAGCAAAAAGCTTTCCCAATATGTATGGCTAGGAAAAACTGTGCCAGCACAGAAAACATCTCCCATCGTGTTCTAGACGTTGCACGGATGTCTGCCAAGTGTTTGGCAGGAAGAAAAGTAAAGTTGTCCAAAACAGATTGCAATCGAATGTTCATGTGATTGGAAAAGTCAGGAGAGTGCAAAAGTACTGTTTTCTATCAGTTGGCAAGGTACGCACACAATCCCAGTGTTGTACAGCTTGCTTCTTCACCTTCCCAAAGTTGCCGCTCTCTCCGGCTCCCGGAGCCGAAGAAGCGGCTTCTTGGCGCAAAGACGATTGTGCCACTCACAGAGCTCTCCTTAGCGCGGCTTCTGCCGAAGGACCCCCGGGGGCGGCTCTTAGCTGCGGACAGCATCCTACCTTCGTCTTTAGCGTCTCTTCTCATCTACATCTCAGCAAAAAGCTTTCCCACTATGTCTGGCTAGGAAAAACTGTGCCAGCACAGAAAACATCTCCCATCGTGCTCTAGACGTTGCACGGATGTCTGCCAAGTGTTTGGCAGGAAGAAAAGAAAAGTTGTCCAAAACAGCTTCCAATCGAATGTTCATGTGATTGGAAAAGTCAGGAGAGTGCAAAAGTACTGTTTTCTATCAGTTGGCAAGGTGCGCACACAATCCCAGTGTTGTACAGCTTGCTTCTTCACCTTCCCGAAGTTGCCGCTCTCTCCGGCTCCCGGAGCCGAAGAAGCGGCTTCTTGGCGCAAAGACGATTGTGCCGCTCACAGTGCTCTCCTTAGCGCGGCTTCTGCCGAAAGACGCCCGGGAGCGGCTCTTAGCTGCGGACAGCATCCTACCTTCGTCTTTAGCGTCTCTTCTCATCTACATCTCAGCAAAATGCTTTCCCACTATGTCTGGCTAGGAAAAAACTGTGCCAGCACAGAAAACATCTCCCATCGTGTTCTAGACGTTGCAGAGATGTCTGCCAAGTGTTTGGCAGGAAGAAAAGTAAAGTTGTCCTAAACAGCTTCCAATCGAATGTTCATGTGATTGGAAAAGTCAGGAGAGTGCAAAAGGACTGTTTTCTATCAGTTGGCAAGGTGCGCACACAATCCCAGTGTTGTACAGCTTGCTTCTTCACCTTCCCGAAGTTGCCGCTCTCTCCGGCTCCCGGAGCCGAAGAAGCGGCTTCTTGGTGCAAAGACGATTGTGCCGCTCACAGTGCTCTCCTTAGCACGCCTTCTGCCGAAAGACGCCCGGGAGCGGCTCTTAGCTGCGGACAGCATCCTACCTTCGTCTTTAGCGTCTCTTCTCATCTACATCTCAGCAAAATGCTTTCCCACTATGTCTGGCTAGGAAAAACTGTGCCAGCACAGAAAACATCTCCCATCGTGTTCTAGACGTTGCACGGATGTCTGCCAAGTGTTTGGCAGGAAGAAAAGAAAAGTTGTCCAAAACAGCTTCCAATCGAATGTTCATGTGATTGGAAAAGTCAGGAGAGTGCAAAAGTACTGTTTTCTACCAGTTGGCAAGGTGCGCACACAATCCCAGTGTTGTACAGCTTGCTTCTTCACCTTCCCGAAGTTGCCGCTCTCTCCGGCTCCCGGAGCCGAAGAAGCGGCTTCTTGGCGCAAAGACCATTGTGCCGCTCACAGTGCTCTCCTTAGCGCGGCTTCTGCCGAAAGACGCCCGGGAGCGGCTCTTAGCTGCGGACAGCATCCTACCTTCGTCTTTAGCGTCTCTTCTCATCTACATCTCAGCAAAATGCTTTCCCACTATGTCTGGCTAGGAAAAACTGTGCCAGCACAGAAAACATCTCCCATCGTGTTCTAGACCTTGCAAGGATGTCTGCCAAGTGTTTGGCAGGAAGAAAAGAAAAGTTGTCCAAAACAGCTTCCAATCGAATGTTCATGTGATTGGAAAAGTCAGGAGAGTGCAAAAGTACTGTTTTCTATCAGTTGGCAAGGTGCGCACACAATCCCAGTGTTGTACAGCTTGCTTCTTCACCTTCCCGAAGTTGCCGCTCTCTCCGGCTCCCGGAGCCGAAGAAGCGGCTCCTTGGCGCAAAGACGATTGT
Organism: Melospiza melodia melodia; assembly: GCF_035770615.1. Classification (NCBI taxonomy): domain Eukaryota; kingdom Metazoa; phylum Chordata; class Aves; order Passeriformes; family Passerellidae; genus Melospiza; species Melospiza melodia. Next base: position 43,997,906 of record NC_086198.1, read on the forward strand.
GCCGCTCACAGTGCTCTCCTTAGCGCGCCTTCTGCCGAAAGACGCCCGGGAGCGGCTCTTAGCTGCGGACAGCATCCTACCTTCGTCTTTAGCTTCTCTTCTCATCTACATCTCAGCAAAATGCTTTCCCACTATGTCTGGCTAGGAAAAACTGTGCCAGCACAGAAAACATCTCCCATCGTGTTCTAGACGTTGCACGGATGTCTGCCAAGTGTTTGGCAGGAAGAAAAGTAAAGTTGTCCAAAACAGCTTCCAATCGAATGTTCATGTGATTGGAAAAGTCAGGAGAGTGCAAAAGTACTGTTTTCTATCAGTTGGCAAGGTGCGCACACAATCCCAGTGTTGTACAGCTTGCTTCTTCACCTTCCCGAAGTTGCCGCTCTCTCCGGCTCCCGGAGCCGAAGAAGCGGCTTCTTGGCGCAAAGACGATTGTGCCGCTCACAGTGCTCTCCTTAGCGCGGCTTCTGCCGAAAGACGCCCGGGAGCGGCTCTTAGCTGCGGACAGAATCCTACCTTCGTCTTTAGCGTCTCTTCTCATCTACATCTCAGCAAAATGCTTTCCCACTATGTCTGGCTAGGAAAAACTGTGCCAGCACAGAAAACATCTCCCATCGTGTTCTAGACGTAGCACGGATGTCTGCCAAGTGTTTGGCAGGAAGAAAAGAAAAGTTGTCCAAAACAGCTTCCAATCGAATGTTCATGTGATTGGAAAAGTCAGGAGAGTGCAAAAGTACTGTTTTGTATCAGTTGGCAAGGTGCGCACACAATCCCAGTGTTGTACAGCTTGCTTCTTCACCTTCCCGAAGTTGCCGCTCTCTCCGGCTCCCGGAGCCGAAGAAGCGGCTTCTTGGCGCAAAGACGATTGTGCCGCTCACAGTGCTCTCCTTAGCGCGGCTTCTGCCGAAGGAGGCCCGGGGGCGGCTCTTAGCTGCGGACAGCATCCTACCTTCGTCTTTAGCGTCTCTTCTCATCTACATCTCAGCAAAAAGCTTTCCCACTATGTCTGGCTAGGAAAAACTGTGCCAGCACAGAAAACATCTCCCATCGTGTTCTAGACGTTGCACGGATGTCTGCCAAGTGTTTGGCAGGAAGAAAAGAAAAGTTGTCCAAAACAGCTTCCAATCGAATGTTCATGTGATTGGAAAAGTCAGGAGAGTGCAAAAGTACTGTTTTCTATCAGTTGGCAAGGTGCGCACACAATCCCAGTGTTGTACAGCTTGCTTCTTCACCTTCCCGAAGTTGCCGCTCTCTCCGGCTCCCGGAGCCGAAGAAGCGGCTTCTTGGCGCAAAGACGATTGTGCCGCTCACAGTGCTCTCCTTAGCGCGGCTTCTGCCGAAAGACGCCCGGGAGCGGCTCTTAGCTGCGGACAGAATCCTACCTTCGTCTTTAGCGTCTCTTCTCATCTACATCTCAGCAAAATGCTTTCCCACTATGTCTGGCTAGGAAAAACTGTGCCAGCACAGAAAACATCTCCCATCGTGTTCTAGACGTAGCACGGATGTCTGCCAAGTGTTTGGCAGGAAGAAAAGAAAAGTTGTCCAAAACAGCTTCCAATCGAATGTTCATGTGATTGGAAAAGTCAGGAGAGTGCAAAAGTACTGTTTTGTATCAGTTGGCAAGGTGCGCACACAATCCCAGTGTTGTACAGCTTGCTTCTTCACCTTCCCGAAGTTGCCGCTCTCTCCGGCTCCCGGAGCCGAAGAAGCGGCTTCTTGGCGCAAAGACGATTGTGCCGCTCACAGTGCTCTCCTTAGCGCGGCTTCTGCCGAAGGAGGCCCGGGGGCGGCTCTTAGCTGCGGACAGCATCCTACCTTCGTCTTTAGCGTCTCTTCTCATCTACATCTCAGCAAAAAGCTTTCCCACTATGTCTGGCTAGGAAAAACTGTGCCAGCACAGAAAACATCTCCCATCGTGTTCTAGACGTTGCACGGATGTCTGCCAAGTGTTTGGCAGGAAGAAAAGAAAAGTTGTCCAAAACAGCTTCCAATCGAATGTTCATGTGATTGGAAAAGTCAGGAGAGTGCAAAAGTACTGTTTTCTATCAGTTGGCAAAGTGCGCACACAATCCCAGTGTTGTACAGCTTTCTTCTTCACCTGCCCGAAGTTGCCGCTCTCTCCGGCTCCCGGAGCCGAAGAAGCGGCTTCTTGGCGCAAAGACGATTGTGCCGCTCACAGTGCTCTCCTTAGCGCGCCTTCTGCCGAAAGACGCCCGGGAGCGGCTCTTAGCTGCGGACAGCATCCTACCTTCGTCTTTAGCGTCTCTTCTCATCTACATCTCAGCAAAAAGCTTTCCCACTATGTATGGCTAGGAAAAACTGTGCCAGCACAGAAAACATCTCCCATCGTGTTCTAGACGTTGCACGGATGTCTGCCAAGTGTTTGGCAGGAAGAAAAGTAAAGTTGTCCAAAACAGATTGCAATCGAATGTTCATGTGATTGGAAAAGTCAGGAGAGTGCAAAAGTACTGTTTTCTATCAGTTGGCAAGGTACGCACACAATCCCAGTGTTGTACAGCTTGCTTCTTCACCTTCCCAAAGTTGCCGCTCTCTCCGGCTCCCGGAGCCGAAGAAGCGGCTTCTTGGCGCAAAGACGATTGTGCCACTCACAGAGCTCTCCTTAGCGCGGCTTCTGCCGATGGACCCCCGGGGGCGGCTCTTAGCTGCGGACAGCATCCTACCTTCGTCTTTAGCGTCTCTTCTCATCTACATCTCAGCAAAAAGCTTTCCCACTATGTCTGGCTCGGAAAAACTGTGCCAGCACAGAAAACATCTCCCATCGTGTTCTAGACATTGCACGGATGTCTGCCAAGTGTTTGGCAGGAAGAAAAGAAAAGTTGTCCAAAACAGCTTCCAATCGAATGTTTATGTGATTGGAAAAGTCAGGAGAGTGCAAAAGTACTGTTTTCTATCAGTTGGCAAGGTGCGCACACAATCCCAGTGTTGTACAGCTTGCTTCTTCACCTTCCCGAAGTTGCCGCTCTCTCCGGCTCCCGGAGCCGAAGAAGCGGCTTCTTGGCGCAAAGACGATTGTGCCGCTCACAGTGCTCTCCTTAGCGCGGCTTCTGCCGAAAGACGCCCGGGAGCGGCTCTTAGCTGCGGACAGCATCCTACCTTCGTCTTTAGCGTCTCTTCTCATCTACATCTCAGCAAAATGCTTTCCCACTATGTCTGGCTAGGAAAAAACTGTGCCAGCACAGAAAACATCTCCCATCGTGTTCTAGACGTTGCAGAGATGTCTGCCAAGTGTTTGGCAGGAAGAAAAGTAAAGTTGTCCTAAACAGCTTCCAATCGAATGTTCATGTGATTGGAAAAGTCAGGAGAGTGCAAAAGGACTGTTTTCTATCAGTTGGCAATGTGCGCACACAATCCCAGTGTTGTACAGCTTGCTTCTTCACCTTCCCGAAGTTGCCGCTCTCTCCGGCTCCCGGAGCCGAAGAAGCGGCTTCTTGGTGCAAAGACGATTGTGCCGCTCACAGTGCTCTCCTTAGCACGCCTTCTGCCGAAAGACGCCCGGGAGCGGCTCTTAGCTGCGGACAGCATCCTACCTTCGTCTTTAGCGTCTCTTCTCATCTACATCTCAGCAAAATGCTTTCCCACTATGTCTGGCTAGGAAAAACTGTGCCAGCACAGAAAACATCTCCCATCGTGTTCTAGACGTTGCACGGATGTCTGCCAAGTGTTTGGCAGGAAGAAAAGAAAAGTTGTCCAAAACAGCTTCCAATCGAATGTTCATGTGATTGGAAAAGTCAGGAGAGTGCAAAAGTACTGTTTTCTACCAGTTGGCAAGGTGCGCACACAATCCCAGTGTTGTACAGCTTGCTTCTTCACCTTCCCGAAGTTGCCGCTCTCTCCGGCTCCCGGAGCCGAAGAAGCGGCTTCTTGGCGCAAAGACCATTGTGCCGCTCACAGTGCTCTCCTTAGCGCGGCTTCTGCCGAAAGACGCCCGGCAGCGGCTCTTAGCTGCGGACAGCATCCTACCTTCGTCTTTAGCGTCTCTTCTCATCTACATCTCAGCAAAATGCTTTCCCACTATGTCTGGCTAGGAAAAACTGTGCCAGCACAGAAAACATCTCCCATCGTGTTCTAGACCTTGCACGGATGTCTGCCAAGTGTTTGGCAGGAAGAAAAGAAAAGTTGTCCAAAACAGCTTCCAATCGAATGTTCATGTGATTGGAAAAGTCAGGAGAGTGCAAAAGTTCTGTTTTCTATCAGTTGGCAAGGTGCGCACACAATCCCAGTGTTGTACAGCTTGCTTCTTCACCTTCCCGAAGTTGCCGCTCTCTCCGGCTCCCGGAGCCGAAGAAGCGGCTCCTTGGCGCAAAGACGATTGTGCCGCTCACAGTGCTCTCCTTAGCGCGCCTTCTGCCGAAAGACGCCCGGGAGCGGCTCTTAGCTGCGGACAGCATCCTACCTTCGTCTTTAGCTTCTCTTCTCATCTACATCTCAGCAAAATGCTTTCCCACTATGTCTGGCTAGGAAAAACTGTGCCAGCACAGAAAACATCTCCCATCGTGTTCTAGACGTTGCACGGATGTCTGCCAAGTGTTTGGCAGGAAGAAAAGTAAAGTTGTCCAAAACAGCTTCCAATCGAATGTTCATGTGATTGGAAAAGTCAGGAGAGTGCAAAAGTACTGTTTTCTATCAGTTGGCAAGGTGCGCACACAATCCCAGTGTTGTACAGCTTGCTTCTTCACCTTCCCGAAGTTGCCGCTCTCTTCGGCTCCCGGAGCCGAAGAAGCGGCTTCTTGGCGCAAAGACGATTGTGCCGCTCACAGTGCTCTCCTTAGCGCGGCTTCTGCCGAAAGACGCCCGGGAGCGGCTCTTAGCTGCGGACAGAATCCTACCTTCGTCTTTAGCGTCTCTTCTCATCTACATCTCAGCAAAATGCTTTCCCACTATGTCTGGCTAGGAAAAACTGTGCCAGCACAGAAAACATCTCCCATCGTGTTCTAGACGTAGCACGGATGTCTGCCAAGTGTTTGGCAGGAAGAAAAGAAAAGTTGTCCAAAACAGCTTCCAATCGAATGTTCATGTGATTGGAAAAGTCAGGAGAGTGCAAAAGTACTGTTTTGTATCAGTTGGCAAGGTGCGCACACAATCCCAGTGTTGTACAGCTTGCTTCTTCACCTTCCCGAAGTTGCCGCTCTCTCCGGCTCCCGGAGCCGAAGAAGCGGCTTCTTGGCGCAAAGACGATTGTGCCGCTCACAGTGCTCTCCTTAGCGCGGCTTCTGCCGAAGGAGGCCCGGGGGCGGCTCTTAGCTGCGGACAGCATCCTACCTTCGTCTTTAGCGTCTCTTCTCATCTACATCTCAGCAAAAAGCTTTCCCACTATGTCTGGCTAGGAAAAGCTGTGCCAGCACAGAAAACATCTCCCATCGTGTTCTAGACGTTGCACGGATGTCTGCCAAGTGTTTGGCAGGAAGAAAAGAAAAGTTGTCCAAAACAGCTTCCAATCGAATGTTCATGTGATTGGAAAAGTCAGGAGAGTGCAAAAGTACTGTTTTCTATCAGTTGGCAAAGTGCGCACACAATCCCAGTGTTGTACAGCTCTCTTCTTCACCTGCCCGAAGTTGCCGCTCTCTCCGGCTCCCGGAGCCGAAGAAGCGGCTTCTTGGCGCAAAGACGATTGTGCCGCTCACAGTGCTCTCCTTAGCGCGCCTTCTGCCGAAAGACGCCCGGGAGCGGCTCTTAGCTGCGGACAGCATCCTACCTTCGTCTTTAGCGTCTCTTCTCATCTACATCTCAGCAAAATGCTTTCCCACTATGTATGGCTAGGAAAAACTGTGCCAGCACAGAAAACATCTCCCATCGTGTTCTAGACGTTGCACGGATGTCTGCCAAGTGTTTGGCAGGAAGAAAAGTAAAGTTGTCCTAAACAGCTTCCAATCGAATGTTCATGTGATTGGAAAAGTCAGGAGAGTGCAAAAGTACTGTTTTCTATCAGTTGGCAAGGTACGCACACAATCCCAGTGTTGTACAGCTTGCTTCTTCACCTTCCCAAAGTTGCCGCTCTCTCCGGCTCCCGGAGCCGAAGAAGCGGCTTCTTGGCGCAAAGACGATTGTGCCACTCACAGAGCTCTCCTTAGCGCGGCTTCTGCCGAAGGACCCCCGGGGGCGGCTCTTAGCTGCGGACAGCATCCTACCTTCGTCTTTAGCGTCTCTTCTCATCTACATCTCAGCAAAAAGCTTTCCCACTATGTCTGGCTAGGAAAAACTGTGCCAGCACAGAAAACATCTCCCATCGTGCTCTAGACGTTGCACGGATGTCTGCCAAGTGTTTGGCAGGAAGAAAAGAAAAGTTGTCCAAAACAGCTTCCAATCGAATGTTCATGTGATTGGAAAAGTCAGGAGAGTGCAAAAGTACTGTTTTCTATCAGTTGGCAAGGTGCGCACACAATCCCAGTGTTGTACAGCTTGCTTCTTCACCTTCCCAAAGTTGCCGCTCTCTCCGGCTCCCGGAGCCGAAGAAGCGGCTTCTTGGCGCAAAGACGATTGTGCCGCTCACAGTGCTCTCCTTAGCGCGGCTTCTGCCGAAAGACGCCCGGGAGCGGCTCTTAGCTGCGGACAGCATCCTACCTTCGTCTTTAGCGTCTCTTCTCATCTACATCTCAGCAAAATGCTTTCCCACTATGTCTGGCTCGGAAAAACTGTGCCAGCACAGAAAACATCTCCCATCGTGTTCTAGACATTGCACGGATGTCTGCCAAGTGTTTGGCAGGAAGAAAAGAAAAGTTGTCCAAAACAGCTTCCAATCGAATGTTCATGTGATTGGAAAAGTCAGGAGAGTGCAAAAGTACTGTTTTCTATCAGTTGGCAAGGTGCGCACACAATCCCAGTGTTGTACAGCTTGCTTCTTCACCTTCCCGAAGTTGCCGCTCTCTCCGGCTCCCGGAGCCGAAGAAGCGGCTTCTTGGCGCAAAGACGATTGTGCCGCTCACAGTGCTCTCCTTAGCGCGGCTTCTGCCGAAAGACGCCCGGGAGCGGCTCTTAGCTGCGGACAGCATCCTACCTTCGTCTTTAGCGTCTCTTCTCATCTACATCTCAGCAAAATGCTTTCCCACTATGTCTGGCTAGGAAAAAACTGTGCCAGCACAGAAAACATCTCCCATCGTGTTCTAGACGTTGCAGAGATGTCTGCCAAGTGTTTGGCAGGAAGAAAAGTAAAGTTGTCCTAAACAGCTTCCAATCGAATGTTCATGTGATTGGAAAAGTCAGGAGAGTGCAAAAGGACTGTTTTCTATCAGTTGGCAAGGTGCGCACACAATCCCAGTGTTGTACAGCTTGCTTCTTCACCTTCCCGAAGTTGCCGCTCTCTCCGGCTCCCGGAGCCGAAGAAGCGGCTTCTTGGTGCAAAGACGATTGTGCCGCTCACAGTGCTCTCCTTAGCACGCCTTCTGCCGAAAGACGCCCGGGAGCGGCTCTTAGCTGCGGACAGCATCCTACCTTCGTCTTTAGCGTCTCTTCTCATCTACATCTCAGCAAAATGCTTTCCCACTATGTCTGGCTAGGAAAAACTGTGCCAGCACAGAAAACATCTCCCATCGTGTTCTAGACGTTGCACGGATGTCTGCCAAGTGTTTGGCAGGAAGAAAAGAAAAGTTGTCCAAAACAGCTTCCAATCGAATGTTCATGTGATTGGAAAAGTCAGGAGAGTGCAAAAGTACTGTTTTCTACCAGTTGGCAAGGTGCGCACACAATCCCAGTGTTGTACAGCTTGCTTCTTCACCTTCCCGAAGTTGCCGCTCTCTCCGGCTCCCGGAGCCGAAGAAGCGGCTTCTTGGCGCAAAGACCATTGTGCCGCTCACAGTGCTCTCCTTAGCGCGGCTTCTGCCGAAATACGCCCGGCAGCGGCTCTTAGCTGCGGACAGCATCCTACCTTCGTCTTTAGCGTCTCTTCTCATCTACATCTCAGCAAAATGCTTTCCCACTATGTCTGGCTAGGAAAAACTGTGCCAGCACAGAAAACATCTCCCATCGTGTTCTAGACCTTGCACGGATGTCTGCCAAGTGTTTGGCAGGAAGAAAAGAAAAGTTGTCCAAAACAGCTTCCAATCGAATGTTCATGTGATTGGAAAAGTCAGGAGAGTGCAAAAGTTCTGTTTTCTATCAGTTGGCAAGGTGCGCACACAATCCCAGTGTTGTACAGCTTGCTTCTTCACCTTCCCGAAGTTGCCGCTCTCTCCGGCTCCCGGAGCCGAAGAAGCGGCTTCTTGGCGCAAAGACGATTGTGCCGCTCACAGTGCTCTCCTTAGCGCGGCTTCTGCCGAAAGACGCCCGGGAGCGGCTCTTAGCTGCGGACAGCATCCTACCTTCGTCTTTAGCGTCTCTTCTCATCTACATCTCAGCAAAATGCTTTTCCACTATGTCTGGCTAGGAAAAAAGTGTGCCAGCACAGAAAACATCTCCCATCGTGTTCTAGACGTTGCAGAGATGTCTGCCAAGTGTTTGGCAGGAAGAAAAGTAAAGTTGTCCTAAACAGCTTCCAATCGAATGTTCATGTGATTGGAAAAGTCAGGAGAGTGCAAAAGTACTGTTTTCTATCAGTTGGCAAGGTGCGCACACAATCCCAGTGTTGTACAGCTTGCTTCTTCACCTTCCCGAAGTTGCCGCTCTCTCCGGCTCCCGGAGCCGAAGAAGCGGCTTCTTGGCGCAAAGACGATTGTGCCGCTCACAGTGCTCTCCTTAGCGCGGCTTCTGCCGAAAGACGCCCGGGAGCGGCTCTTACCTGCGGACAGCATCCTACCTTCGTCTTTAGCGTCTCTTCTCATCTACATCTCAGCAAAAAGCTTTCCCACTATGTCTGGCTAGGAAAAACTGTGCCAGCACAGAAAACATCTCCCATCGTGTTCTAGACGTTGCACGGATGTCTGCCAAGTGTTTGGCAGGAAGAAAAGAAAAGTTGTCCAAAACAGCTTCCAATCGAATGTTCATGTGATTGGAAAAGTCAGGAGAGTGCAAAAGTACTGTTTTCTATCAGTTGGCAAGGTGCGCACACAATCCCAGTGTTGTACAGCTTGCTTCTTCACATTCCCGAAGTTGCCGCTCTCTCCGGCTCCCGGAGCCGAAGAAGCGGCTTCTTGGCGCAAAGACGATTGTGCCGCTCACAGAGCTCTCCTTAGCGCGGCTTCTGCCGAAGGACGCCCGGGGGCAGCTCTTAGCTGCGGACAGCATCCTACCTTCGTCTTTAGCGTCTCTTCTCATCTACATCTCAGCAAGAAGCTTTCCCATTATGTCTGGCTAGGAAAAACTGTGCCAGCACAGAAAACATCTCCCATCGTGTTCTAGACGTTGCACGGGTGTCTGCCAAGTGTTTGGCAGGAAGAAAAGAAAAGTTGTCCAAAACAGCTTCCAATCGAATGTTCATGTGATTGGAAAAGTCAGGAGAGTGCAAAAGTACTGTTTTCGATCAGTTGGCAAAGTGCGCACACAATCCCAGTGTTGTACAGCTTGCTTCTTCACCTGCCCGAAGTTGCCGCTCTCTCCGGCTCCCGGAGCCGAAGAAGCGGCTTCTTGGCGCAAAGACGATTGTGCCGCTCACAGTGCTCTCCTTAGCGTGGCTTCGGCCGAAGGACGCCCGGGGGCGGCTCTTAGCTGCGGACAGCATCCTACCTTCGTCTTTAGCGTCTCTTCTCATCTACATCTCAGCAAAAAGCTTTCCCACTATGTCTGGCTAGGAAAAACTGTGCCAGCACAGAAAACATCTCCCATCGTGTTCTAGACGTTGCACGGATGTCTGCCAAGTGTTTGGCAGGAAGAAAAGTAAAGTTGTCCAAAACAGCTTCCAATCGAATGTTCATGTGATTGGAAAAGTCAGGAGAGTGCAAAAGTACTGTTTTCTATCAGTTGGCAAGGTACGCACACAATCCCAGTGTTGCACAGTTTGCTTCTTCACCTTCCCAAAGTTGCCGCTCTCTCCGGCTCCCGGAGCCGAAGAAGCGGCTTCTTGGCGCAAAGACGATTGTGCCGCTCACAGAGCTCTCCTTAGCGCGGCTTCTGCCGAAGGACCCCCGGGGGCGGCTCTTAGCTGCGGACAGCATCCTACCTTCGTCTTTAGCGTCTCTTCTCATCTACATCTCAGCAAAAAGCTTTCCCACTATGTCTGGCTAGGAAAAACTGTGCCAGCACAGAAAACATCTCCCATCGTGTTCTAGACGTTGCACGGATGTCTGCCAAGTGTTTGGCAGGAAGAAAAGAAAAGTTGTCCAAAACAGATTCCAATCGAATGTTCATGTGATTGGAAAAGTCAGGAGAGTGCAAAAGTACTGTTTTCTATCAGTTGGCAAGGTACGCACACAATCCCAGTGTTGTACAGCTTGCTTCTTCACCTTCCCGAAGTTGCCGCTCTCTCCGGCTCCCGGAGCCGAAGAAGCGGCTCCTTGGCGCAAAGACGATTGTGCCGCTCACAGTGCTCTCCTTAGCGCGCCTTCTGCCGAAAGACGCCCGGGAGCGGCTCTTAGCTGCGGACAGCATCCTACCTTCGTCTTTAGCGTCTCTTCTCATCTACATCTCAGCAAAATGCTTTCCCACTATGTCTGGCTCGGAAAAACTGTGCCAGCACAGAAAACATCTCCCATCGTGTTCTAGACGTTGCACGGATGTCTGCCAAGTGTTTGGCAGGAAGAAAAGTAAAGTTGTCCAAAACAGCTTCCAATCGAATGTTCATGTGATTGGAAAAGTCAGGAGAGTGCAAAAGTACTGTTTTCTATCAGTTGGCAAGGTGCGCACACAATCCCAGTGTTGTACAGCTTGCTTCTTCACCTTCCCGAAGTTGCCGCTCTCTCCGGCTCCCGGAGCCGAAGAAGCGGCTTCTTGGCGCAAAGACGATTGTGCCGCTCACAGTGCTCTCCTTAGCGCGGCTTCTGCCGAAAGACGCCCGGGAGCGGCTCTTAGCTGCGGACAGCATCCTACCTTCGTCTTTAGCGTCTCTTCTCATCTACATCTCAGCAAAATGCTTTCCCACTATGTCTGGCTAGGAAAAACTGTGCCAGCACAGAAAACATCTCCCATCGTGTTCTAGACGTTGCACGGATGTCTGCCAAGTGTTTGGCAGGAAGAAAAGAAAAGTTGTCCAAAACAGCTTCCAATCGAATGTTCATGTGATTGGAAAAGTCAGGAGAGTGCAAAAGTACTGTTTTCTATCAGTTGGCAAGGTGCGCACACAATCCCAGTGTTGTACAGCTTGCTTCTTCACCTTCCCAAAGTTGCCGCTCTCTCCGGCTCCCGGAGCCGAAGAAGCGGCTCCTTGGTGCAAAGACGATTGTGCCGCTCACAGTGCTCTCCTTAGCGCGGCTTCTGCCGAAGGACCCCCGGGGGCGGCTCTTAGCTGCGGACAGAATCCTACCTTCGTCTTTACCGTCTCTTCTCATCTACATCTCAGCAAAATGCTTTCCCACTATGTCTGGCTAGGAAAAACTGTGCCAGCACAGAAAACATCTCCCATCGTGTTCTAGACGTTGCACGGATGTCTGCCAAGTGTTTGGCAGGAAGAAACGTAAAGTTGTCCAAAACAGCTTCCAATCGAATGTTCATGTGATTGGAAAAGTCAGGAGAGTGCAAAAGTACTGTTTTCTATCAGTTGGCATGGTACGCACACAATCCCAGTGTTGTACAGCTTGCTTCTTCACCTTCCCGAAGTTGCCGCTCTCTCCGGCTCCCGGAGCCGAAGAAGCGGCTTCTTGGCGCAAAGACGATTGTGCCGCTCACAGTGCTCTCCTTAGCGCGGCTTCTGCCGAAAGACGCCCGGGAGCGGCTCTTAGCTGCGGACAGCATCCTACCTTCGTCTTTAGCGTCTCTTCTCATCTACATCTCAGCAAAATGCTTTCCCACTATGTCTGGCTAGGAAAAAACTGTGCCAGCACAGAAAACATCTCCCATCGTGTTCTAGACGTTGCAGAGATGTCTGCCAAGTGTTTGGCAGGAAGAAAAGTAAAGTTGTGCTAAACAGCTTCCAATCGAATGTTCATGTGATTGGAAAAGTCAGGAGAGTGCAAAAGTACTGTTTTCTATCAGTTGGCAAGGTGCGCACACAATCCCAGTGTTGTACAGCTTGCTTCTTCACCTTCCCGAAGTTGCCGCTCTCTCCGGCTCCCGGAGCCGAAGAAGCGGCTCCTTGGTGCAAAGACGATTGTGCCGCTCACAGTGCTCTCCTTAGCGCGGCTTCTGCCGAAAGATGCCCGGGAGCGGCTCTTAGCTGCGGACAGCATCCTACCTTCGTCTTTAGCGTCTCTTCTCATCTACATCTCAGCAAAATGCTTTCCCACTATGTCTGGCTAGGAAAAACTGTGCCAGCACAGAAAACATCTCCCATCGTGTTCTAGACGTTGCACGGATGTCTGCCAAGTGTTTGGCAGGAAGAAAATAAAAGTTGTCCAAAACAGCTTCCAATCGAATGTTCATGTGATTGGAAAAGTCAGGAGAGTGCAAAAGTACTGTTTTCTATCAGTTGGCAAGGTGCGCACACAATCCCAGTGTTGTACAGCTTGCTTCTTCACCTTCCCAAAGTTGCCGCTCTCTCCAGCTCCCGGAGCCGAAGAAGCGGCTCCTTGGTGCAAAGACGATTGTGCCGCTCACAGTGCTCTCCTTAGCGCGGCTTCTGCCGAAAGACGCCCGGGAGCGGCTCTTAGCTGCGGACAGAATCCTACCTTCGTCTTTACCGTCTCTTCTCATCTACATCTCAGCAAAATGCTTTCCCACTATGTCTGGCTAGGAAAAACTGTGCCAGCACAGAAAACATCTCCCATCGTGTTCTAGACGTTGCACGGATATCTGCCAAGTGTTTGGCAGGAAGAAACATAAAGTTGTCCAAAACAGCTTCCAATCGAATGTTCATGTGATTGGAAAAGTCAGGAGAGTGCAAAAGGACTGTTTTCTATCAGTTGGCAAGGTACGCACACAATCCCAGTGTTGTACAGCTTGCTTCTTCACCTTCCCGAAGTTGCCGCTCTCTCCGGCTCCCGGAGCCAAAGAAGCGGCTTCTTGGCGCAAAGACGATTGTGCCGCTCACAGAGCTCTCCTTAGCGCGGCTTCTGCCGAAGGACCCCCGGGGGCGGCTCTTACCTGCGGACAGCATCCTACCTTCGTCTTTAGCGTCTCTTCTCATCTACATCTCAGCAAAATGCTTTCCCACTATGTCTGGCTAGGAAAAAAGTGTGCCAGCACAGAAAACATCTCCCATCGTGTTCTAGACGTTGCAGAGATGTCTGCCAAGTGTTTGGCAGGAAGAAAAGTAAAGTTGTCCAAAACAGATTGCAATCGAATGTTCATGTGATTGGAAAAGTCAGGAGAGTGCAAAAGTACTGTTTTCTATCAGTTGGCAAGGTACGCACACAATCCCAGTGTTGTACAGCTTGCTTCTTCACCTTCCCAAAGTTGCCGCTCTCTCCGGCTCCCGGAGCCGAAGAAGCGGCTTCTTGGCGCAAAGACGATTGTGCCACTCACAGAGCTCTCCTTAGCGCGGCTTCTGCCGAAGGACCCCCGGGGGCGGCTCTTAGCTGCGGACAGCATCCTACCTTCGTCTTTAGCGTCTCTTCTCATCTACATCTCAGCAAAAAGCTTTCCCACTATGTCTGGCTAGGAAAAACTGTGCCAGCACAGAAAACATCTCCCATCGTGCTCTAGACGTTGCACGGATGTCTGCCAAGTGTTTGGCAGGAAGAAAAGAAAAGTTGTCCAAAACAGCTTCCAATCGAATGTTCATGTGATTGGAAAAGTCAGGAGAGTGCAAAAGTACTGTTTTCTACCAGTTGGCAAGGTGCGCACACAATCCCAGTGTTGTACAGCTTGCTTCTTCACCTTCCCAAAGTTGCCGCTCTCTCCGGCTCCCGGAGCCGAAGAAGCGGCTTCTTGGCGCAAAGACGATTGTGCCGCTCACAGTGCTCTCCTTAGCGCGGCTTCTGCCGAAAGACGCCCGGGAGCGGCTCTTAGCTGCGGACAGCATCCTACCTTCGTCTTTAGCGTCTCTTCTCATCTACATCTCAGCAAAATGCTTTCCCACTATGTCTGGCTCGGAAAAACTGTGCCAGCACAGAAAACATCTCCCATCGTGTTCTAGACATTGCACGGATGTCTGCCAAGTGTTTGGCAGGAAGAAACGTAAAGTTGTCCAAAACAGCTTCCAATCGAATGTTCATGTGATTGGAAAAGTCAGGAGAGTGCAAAAGTACTGTTTTCTATCAGTTGGCAAGGTGCGCACACAATCCCAGTGTTGTACAGCTTGCTTCTTCACTTTCCCGAAGTTGCCGCTCTCTCCGGCTCCCGGAGCCGAAGAAGCGGCTTCTTGGCGCAAAGACGATTGTGCCGCTCACAGTGCTCTCCTTAGCGCGGCTTCTGCCGAAAGACGCCCGGGAGCGGCTCTTAGCTGCGGACAGCATCCTACCTTCGTCTTTAGCGTCTCTTCTCATCTACATCTCAGCAAAATGCTTTCCCACTATGTCTGGCTAGGAAAAAACTGTGCCAGCACAGAAAACATCTCCCATCGTGTTCTAGACGTTGCAGAGATGTCTGCCAAGTGTTTGGCAGGAAGAAAAGTAAAGTTGTCCTAAACAGCTTCCAATCGAATGTTCATGTGATTGGAAAAGTCAGGAGAGTGCAAAAGGACTGTTTTCTATCAGTTGGCAAGGTGCGCACACAATCCCAGTGTTGTACAGCTTGCTTCTTCACCTTCCCGAAGTTGCCGCTCTCTCCGGCTCCCGGAGCCGAACAAGCGGCTTCTTGGTGCAAAGACGATTGTGCCGCTCACAGTGCTCTCCTTAGCACGCCTTCTGCCGAAAGACGCCCGGGAGCGGCTCTTAGCTGCGGACAGCATCCTACCTTCGTCTTTAGCGTCTCTTCTCATCTACATCTCAGCAAAATGCTTTCCCACTATGTCTGGCTAGGAAAAACTGTGCCAGCACAGAAAACATCTCCCATCGTGTTCTAGACGTTGCACGGATGTCTGCCAAGTGTTTGGCAGGAAGAAAAGAAAAGTTGTCCAAAACAGCTTCCAATCGAATGTTCATGTGATTGGAGAAGTCAGGAGAGTGCAAAAGTACTGTTTTCTACCAGTTGGCAAGGTGCGCACACAATCCCAGTGTTGTACAGCTTGCTTCTTCACCTTCCCGAAGTTGCCGCTCTCTCCGGCTCCCGGAGCCGAAGAAGCGGCTTCTTGGCGCAAAGACCATTGTGCCGCTCACAGTGCTCTCCTTAGCGCGGCTTCTGCCGAAATACGCCCGGCAGCGGCTCTTAGCTGCGGACAGCATCCTACCTTCGTCTTTAGCGTCTCTTCTCATCTACATCTCAGCAAAATGCTTTCCCACTATGTCTGGCTAGGAAAAACTGTGCCAGCACAGAAAACATCTCCCATCGTGTTCTAGACCTTGCACGGATGTCTGCCAAGTGTTTGGCAGGAAGAAAAGAAAAGTTGTCCAAAACAGCTTCCAATCGAATGTTCATGTGATTGGAAAAGTCAGGAGAGTGCAAAAGTTCTGTTTTCTATCAGTTGGCAAGGTGCGCACACAATCCCAGTGTTGTACAGCTTGCTTCTTCACCTTCCCGAAGTTGCCGCTCTCTCCGGCTCCCGGAGCCGAAGAAGCGGCTTCTTGGCGCAAAGACGATTGTGCCGCTCACAGTGCTCTCCTTAGCGCGGCTTCTGCCGAAAGACGCCCGGGAGCGGCTCTTAGCTGCGGACAGCATCCTACCTTCGTCTTTAGCGTCTCTTCTCATCTACATCTCAGCAAAATGCTTTTCCACTATGTCTGGCTAGGAAAAAAGTGTGCCAGCACAGAAAACATCTCCCATCGTGTTCTAGACGTTGCAGAGATGTCTGCCAAGTGTTTGGCAGGAAGAAAAGTAAAGTTGTCCTAAACAGCTTCCAATCGAATGTTCATGTGATTGGAAAAGTCAGGAGAGTGCAAAAGTACTGTTTTCTATCAGTTGGCAAGGTGCGCACACAATCCCAGTGTTGTACAGCTTGCTTCTTCACCTTCCCGAAGTTGCCGCTCTCTCCGGCTCCCGGAGCCGAAGAAGCGGCTTCTTGGCGCAAAGACGATTGTGCCGCTCACAGTGCTCTCCTTAGCGCGGCTTCTGCCGAAAGACGCCCGGGAGCGGCTCTTACCTGCGGACAGCATCCTACCTTCGTCTTTAGCGTCTCTTCTCATCTACATCTCAGCAAAAAGCTTTCCCACTATGTCTGGCTAGGAAAAACTGTGCCAGCACAGAAAACATCTCCCATCGTGTTCTAGACGTTGCACGGATGTCTGCCAAGTGTTTGGCAGGAAGAAAAGAAAAGTTGTCCAAAACAGCTTCCAATCGAATGTTCATGTGATTGGAAAAGTCAGGAGAGTGCAAAAGTACTGTTTTCTATCAGTTGGCAAGGTGCGCACACAATCCCAGTGTTGTACAGCTTGCTTCTTCACATTCCCGAAGTTGCCGCTCTCTCCGGCTCCCGGAGCCGAAGAAGCGGCTTCTTGGCGCAAAGACGATTGTGCCGCTCACAGAGCTCTCCTTAGCGCGGCTTCTGCCGAAGGACGCCCGGGGGCAGCTCTTAGCTGCGGACAGCATCCTACCTTCGTCTTTAGCGTCTCTTCTCATCTACATCTCAGCAAGAAGCTTTCCCACTATGTCTGGCTAGGAAAAACTGTGCCAGCACAGAAAACATCTCCCATCGTGTTCTAGACGTTGCACGGGTGTCTGCCAAGTGTTTGGCAGGAAGAAAAGAAAAGTTGTCAGAAACAGCTTCCAATCGAATGTTCATGTGATTGGAAAAGTCAGGAGAGTGCAAAAGTACTGTTTTCGATCAGTTGGCAAGGTGCGCACACAATCCCAGTGTTGTACAGCTTGCTTCTTCACCTGCCCGAAGTTGCCGCTCTCTCCGGCTCCCGGAGCCGAAGAAGCGGCTTCTTGGCGCAAAGACGATTGTGCCGCTCACAGTGCTCTCCTTAGCGTGGCTTCGGCCGAAGGACGCCCGGGGGCGGCTCTTAGCTGCGGACAGCATCCTACCTTCGTCTTTAGCGTCTCTTCTCATCTACATCTCAGCAAAAAGCTTTCCCACTATGTCTGGCTAGGAAAAACTGTGCCAGCACAGAAAACATCTCCCATCGTGTTCTAGACGTTGCACGGATGTCTGCCAAGTGTTTGGCAGGAAGAAAAGTAAAGTTGTCCAAAACAGCTTCCAATCGAATGTTCATGTGATTGGAAAAGTCAGGAGAGTGCAAAAGTACTGTTTTCTATCAGTTGGCAAGGTACGCACACAATCCCAGTGTTGCACAGTTTGCTTCTTCACCTTCCCAAAGTTGCCGCTCTCTCCGGCTCCCGGAGCCGAAGAAGCGGCTTCTTGGCGCAATTACGATTGTGCCGCTCACAGAGCTCTCCTTAGCGCGGCTTCTGCCGAAGGACCCCCGGGGGCGGCTCTTAGCTGCGGACAGCATCCTACCTTCGTCTTTAGCGTCTCTTCTCATCTACATCTCAGCAAAAAGCTTTCCCACTATGTCTGGCTAGGAAAAACTGTGCCAGCACAGAAAACATCTCCCATCGTGTTCTAGACGTTGCACGGATGTCTGCCAAGTGTTTGGCAGGAAGAAAAGAAAAGTTGTCCAAAACAGATTCCAATCGAATGTTCATGTGATTGGAAAAGTCAGGAGAGTGCAAAAGTACTGTTTTCTATCAGTTGGCAAGGTACGCACACAATCCCAGTGTTGTACAGCTTGCTTCTTCACCTTCCCAAAGTTGCCGCTCTCTCCGGCTCCCGGAGCCGAAGAAGCGGCTCCTTGGCGCAAAGACGATTGTGCCGCTCACAGTGCTCTCCTTAGCGCGCCTTCTGCCGAAAGACGCCCGGGAGCGGCTCTTAGCTGCGGACAGCATCCTACCTTCGTCTTTAGCGTCTCTTCTCATCTACATCTCAGCAAAATGCTTTCCCACTATGTCTGGCTCGGAAAAACTGTGCCAGCACAGAAAACATCTCCCATCGTGTTCTAGACGTTGCACGGATGTCTGCCAAGTGTTTGGCAGGAAGAAAAGTAAAGTTGTCCAAAACAGCTTCCAATCGAATGTTCATGTGATTGGAAAAGTCAGGAGAGTGCAAAAGTACTGTTTTCTATCAGTTGGCAAGGTGCGCACACAATCCCAGTGTTGTACAGCTTGCTTCTTCACCTTCCCGAAGTTGCCGCTCTCTCCGGCTCCCGGAGCCGAAGAAGCGGCTTCTTGGCGCAAAGACGATTGTGCCGCTCACAGTGCTCTCCTTAGCGCGGCTTCTGCCGAAAGACGCCCGGGAGCGGCTCTTAGCTGCGGACAGCATCCTACCTTCGTCTTTAGCGTCTCTTCTCATCTACATCTCAGCAAAATGCTTTCCCACTATGTCTGGCTAGGAAAAACTGTGCCAGCACAGAAAACATCTCCCATCGTGTTCTAGACGTTGCACGGATGTCTGCCAAGTGTTTGGCAGGAAGAAAAGAAAAGTTGTCCAAAACAGCTTCCAATCGAATGTTCATGTGATTGGAAAAGTCAGGAGAGTGCAAAAGTACTGTTTTCTATCAGTTGGCAAGGTGCGCACACAATCCCAGTGTTGTACAGCTTGCTTCTTCACCTTCCCAAAGTTGCCGCTCTCTCCGGCTCCTGGAGCCGAAGAAGCGGCTCCTTGGTGCAAAGACGATTGTGCCGCTCACAGTGCTCTCCTTAGCGCGGCTTCTGCCGAAGGACCCCCGGGGGCGGCTCTTAGCTGCGGACAGAATCCTACCTTCGTCTTTACCGTCTCTTCTCATCTACATCTCAGCAAAATGCTTTCCCACTATGTCTGGCTAGGAAAAACTGTGCCAGCACAGAAAACATCTCCCATCGTGTTCTAGACGTTGCACGGATGTCTGCCAAGTGTTTGGCAGGAAGAAACGTAAAGTTGTCCAAAACAGCTTCCAATCGAATGTTCATGTGATTGGAAAAGTCAGGAGAGTGCAAAAGTACTGTTTTCTATCAGTTGGCATGGTACGCACACAATCCCAGTGTTGTACAGCTTGCTTCTTCACCTTCCCGAAGTTGCCGCTCTCTCCGGCTCCCGGAGCCGAAGAAGCGGCTTCTTGGCGCAAAGACGATTGTGCCGCTCACAGTGCTCTCCTTAGCGCGGCTTCTGCCGAAAGACGCCCGGGAGCGGCTCTTAGCTGCGGACAGCATCCTACCTTCGTCTTTAGCGTCTCTTCTCATCTACATCTCAGCAAAATGCTTTCCCACTATGTCTGGCTAGGAAAAAACTGTGCCAGCACAGAAAACATCTCCCATCGTGTTCTAGACGTTGCAGAGATGTCTGCCAAGTGTTTGGCAGGAAGAAAAGTAAAGTTGTGCTAAACAGCTTCCAATCGAATGTTCATGTGATTGGAAAAGTCAGGAGAGTGCAAAAGTACTGTTTTCTATCAGTTGGCAAGGTGCGCACACAATCCCAGTGTTGTACAGCTTGCTTCTTCACCTTCCCGAAGTTGCCGCTCTCTCCGGCTCCCGGAGCCGAAGAAGCGGCTCCTTGGTGCAAAGACGATTGTGCCGCTCACAGTGCTCTCCTTAGCGCGGCTTCTGCCGAAAGACGCCCGGGAGCGGCTCTTAGCTGCGGACAGCATCCTACCTTCGTCTTTAGCGTCTCTTCTCATCTACATCTCAGCAAAATGCTTTCCCACTATGTCTGGCTAGGAAAAACTGTGCCAGCACAGAAAACATCTCCCATCGTGTTCTAGACGTTGCACGGATGTCTGCCAAGTGTTTGGCAGGAAGAAAATAAAAGTTGTCCAAAACAGCTTCCAATCGAATGTTCATGTGATTGGAAAAGTCAGGAGAGTGCAAAAGTACTGTTTTCTATCAGTTGGCAAGGTGCGCACACAATCCCAGTGTTGTACAGCTTGCTTCTTCACCTTCCCAAAGTTGCCGCTCTCTCCAGCTCCCGGAGCCGAAGAAGCGGCTCCTTGGTGCAAAGATGATTGTGCCGCTCACAGTGCTCTCCTTAGCGCGGCTTCTGCCGAAAGACGCCCGGGAGCGGCTCTTAGCTGCGGACAGAATCCTACCTTCGTCTTTACCGTCTCTTCTCATCTACATCTCAGCAAAATGCTTTCCCACTATGTCTGGCTAGGAAAAACTGTGCCAGCACAGAAAACATCTCCCATCGTGTTCTAGACGTTGCACGGATATCTGCCAAGTGTTTGGCAGGAAGAAACATAAAGTTGTCCAAAACAGCTTCCAATCGAATGTTCATGTGATTGGAAAAGTCAGGAGAGTGCAAAAGGACTGTTTTCTATCAGTTGGCAAGGTACGCACACAATCCCAGTGTTGTACAGCTTGCTTCTTCACCTTCCCGAAGTTGCCGCTCTCTCCGGCTCCCGGAGCCAAAGAAGCGGCTTCTTGGCGCAAAGACGATTGTGCCGCTCACAGAGCTCTCCTTAGCGCGGCTTCTGCCGAAGGACCCCCGGGGGCGGCTCTTACCTGCGGACAGCATCCTACCTTCGTCTTTAGCGTCTCTTCTCATCTACATCTCAGCAAAATGCTTTCCCACTATGTCTGGCTAGGAAAAAAGTGTGCCAGCACAGAAAACATCTCCCATCGTGTTCTAGACGTTGCAGAGATGTCTGCCAAGTGTTTGGCAGGAAGAAAAGTAAAGTTGTCCTAAACAGCTTCCAATCGAATGTTCATGTGATTGGAAAAGTCAGGAGAGTGCAAAAGTACTGTTTTCTATCAGTTGGCAAGGTGCGCACACAATCCCAGTGTTGTACAGCTTGCTTCTTCACCTTCCCGAAGTTGCCGCTCTCTCCGGCTCCCGGAGCCGAAGAAGCGGCTTCTTGGCGCAAAGACGATTGTGCCGCTCACAGTCCTCTCCTTAGCGCGGCTTCTGCCGAAAGACGCCCGGGAGCGGCTCTTACCTGCGGACAGCATCCTACCTTCGTCTTTAGCGTCTCTTCTCATCTACATCTCAGCAAAAAGCTTTCCCACTATGTCTGGCTAGGAAAAACTGTGCCAGCACAGAAAACATCTCCCATCGTGTTCTAGACGTTGCAGAGATGTCTGCCAAGTGTTTGGCAGGAAGAAAAGAAAAGTTGTCCAAAACAGCTTCCAATCGAATGTTCATGTGATTGGAAAAGTCAGGAGAGTGCAAAAGTACTGTTTTCTATCAGTTGGCAAGGTGCGCACACAATCCCAGTGTTGTACAGCTTGCTTCTTCACATTCCCGAAGTTGCCGCTCTCTCCGGCTCCCGGAGCCGAAGAAGCGGCTTCTTGGCGCAAAGACGATTGTGCCGCTCACAGAGCTCTCCTTAGCGCGGCTTCTGCCGAAGGACGCCGGGGGCAGCTCTTAGCTGCGGACAGCATCCTACCTTCGTCTTTAGCGTCTCTTCTCATCTACATCTCAGCAAAAAGCTTTCCCACTATGTCTGGCTAGGAAAAACTGTGCCAGCACAGAAAACATCTCCCATCGTGTTCTAGACGTTGCACGGGTGTCTGCCAAGTGTTTGGCAGGAAGAAAAGAAAAGTTGTCCAAAACAGCTTCCAATCGAATGTTCATGTGATTGGAAAAGTCAGGAGAGTGCAAAAGTACTGTTTTCGATCAGTTGGCAAAGTGCGCACACAATCCCAGTGTTGTACAGCTTGCTTCTTCACCTGCCCGAAGTTGCCGCTCTCTCCGGCTCCCGGAGCCGAAGAAGCGGCTTCTTGGCGCAAAGACGATTGTGCCGCTCACAGTGCTCTCCTTAGCGTGGCTTCGGCCGAAGGACGCCCGGGGGCGGCTCTTAGCTGCGGACAGCATCCTACCTTCGTCTTTAGCGTCTCTTCTCATCTACATCTCAGCAAAAAGCTTTCCCACTATGTCTGGCTAGGAAAAACTGTGCCAGCACAGAAAACATCTCCCATCGTGTTCTAGACGTTGCACGGATGTCTGCCAAGTGTTTGGCAGGAAGAAAAGTAAAGTTGTCCAAAACAGCTTCCAATCGAATGTTCATGTGATTGGAAAAGTCAGGAGAGTGCAAAAGTACTGTTTTCTATCAGTTGGCAAGGTACGCACACAATCCCAGTGTTGCACAGTTTGCTTCTTCACCTTCCCAAAGTTGCCGCTCTCTCCGGCTCCCGGAGCCGAAGAAGCGGCTTCTTGGCGCAAAGACGATTGTGCCGCTCACAGAGCTCTCCTTAGCGCGGATTCTGCCGAAGGACCCCCGGGGGCGGCTCTTAGCTGCGGACAGCATCCTACCTTCGTCTTTAGCGTCTCTTCTCATCTACATCTCAGCAAAAAGCTTTCCCACTATGTCTGGCTAGGAAAAACTGTGCCAGCACAGAAAACATCTCCCATCGTGTTCTAGACGTTGCACGGATGTCTGCCAAGTGTTTGGCAGGAAGAAAAGAAAAGTTGTCCAAAACAGATTCCAATCGAATGTTCATGTGATTGGAAAAGTCAGGAGAGTGCAAAAGTACTGTTTTCTATCAGTTGGCAAGGTACGCACACAATCCCAGTGTTGTACAGCTTGCTTCTTCACCTTCCCAAAGTTGCCGCTCTCTCCGGCTCCCGGAGCCGAAGAAGCGGCTCCTTGGCGCAAAGACGATTGTGCCGCTCACAGTGCTCTCCTTAGCGCGCCTTCTGCCGAAAGACGCCCGGGAGCGGCTCTTAGCTGCGGACAGCATCCTACCTTCGTCTTTAGCGTCTCTTCTCATCTACATCTCAGCAAAATGCTTTCCCACTATGTCTGGCTCGGAAAAACTGTGCCAGCACAGAAAACATCTCCCATCGTGTTCTAGACGTTGCACGGATGTCTGCCAAGTGTTTGGCAGGAAGAAAAGTAAAGTTGTCCAAAACAGCTTCCAATCGAATGTTCATGTGATTGGAAAAGTCAGGAGAGTGCAAAAGTACTGTTTTCTATCAGTTGGCAAGGTGCGCACACAATCCCAGTGTTGTACAGCTTGCTTCTTCACCTTCCCGAAGTTGCCGCTCTCTCCGGCTCCCGGAGCCAAAGAAGCGGCTTCTTGGCGCAAAGACGATTGTGCCGCTCACAGAGCTCTCCTTAGCGCGGCTTCTGCCGAAGGACCCCCGGGGGCGGCTCTTAGCTGCGGACAGCATCCTACCTTCGTCTTTAGCGTCTCTTCTCATCTACATCTCAGCAAAATGCTTTCCCACTATGTCTGGCTAGGAAAAAAGTGTGCCAGCACAGAAAACATCTCCCATCGTGTTCTAGACGTTGCAGAGATGTCTGCCAAGTGTTTGGCAGGAAGAAAAGTAAAGTTGTCCTAAACAGCTTCCAATCGAATGTTCATGTGATTGGAAAAGTCAGGAGAGTGCAAAAGTACTGTTTTCTATCAGTTGGCAAGGTGCGCACACAATCCCAGTGTTGTACAGCTTGCTTCTTCACCTTCCCGAAGTTGCCGCTCTCTCCGGCTCCCGGAGCCGAAGAAGCGGCTTCTTGGCGCAAAGACGATTGTGCCGCTCACAGTGCTCTCCTTAGCGCGGCTTCTGCCGAAAGACGCCCGGGAGCGGCTCTTACCTGCGGACAGCATCCTACCTTCGTCTTTAGCGTCTCTTCTCATCTACATCTCAGCAAAAAGCTTTCCCACTATGTCTGGCTAGGAAAAACTGTGCCAGCACAGAAAACATCTCCCATCGTGTTCTAGACGTTGCACGGATGTCTGCCAAGTGTTTGGCAGGAAGAAAAGAAAAGTTGTCCAAAACAGCTTCCAATCGAATGTTCATGTGATTGGAAAAGTCAGGAGAGTGCAAAAGTACTGTTTTCTATCAGTTGGCAAGGTGCGCACACAATCCCAGTGTTGTACAGCTTGCTTCTTCACCTTCCCGAAGTTGCCGCTCTCTCCGGCTCCCGGAGCCGAAGAAGCGGCTTCTTGGCGCAAAGACGATTGTGCCGCTCACAGAGCTCTCCTTAGCGCGGCTTCTGCCGAAGGACGCCGGGGGCAGCTCTTAGCTGCGGACAGCATCCTACCTTCGTCTTTAGCGTCTCTTCTCATCTACATCTCAGCAAAAAGCTTTCCCACTATGTCTGGCTAGGAAAAACTGTGCCAGCACAGAAAACATCTCCCATCGTGTTCTAGACGTTGCACGGGTGTCTGCCAAGTGTTTGGCAGGAAGAAAAGAAAAGTTGTCCAAAACAGCTTCCAATCGAATGTTCATGTGATTGGAAAAGTCAGGAGAGTGCAAAAGTACTGTTTTCGATCAGTTGGCAAAGTGCGCACACAATCCCAGTGTTGTACAGCTTGCTTCTTCACCTTCCCAAAGTTGCCGCTCTCTCCGGCTCCCGGAGCCGAAGAAGCGGCTTCTTGGCGCAAAGACGATTGTGCCGCTCACAGTGCTCTCCTTAGCGTGGCTTCGGCCGAAGGACGCCCGGGGGCGGCTCTTAGCTGCGGACAGCATCCTACCTTCGTCTTTAGCGTCTCTTCTCATCTACATCTCAGCAAAAAGCTTTCCCACTATGTCTGGCTAGGAAAAACTGTGCCAGCACAGAAAACATCTCCCATCGTGTTCTAGACGTTGCACGGATGTCTGCCAAGTGTTTGGCAGGAAGAAAAGTAAAGTTGTCCAAAACAGCTTCCAATCGAATGTTCATGTGATTGGAAAAGTCAGGAGAGTGCAAAAGTACTGTTTTCTATCAGTTGGCAAGGTACGCACACAATCCCAGTGTTGCACAGTTTGCTTCTTCACCTTCCCAAAGTTGCCGCTCTCTCCGGCTCCCGGAGCCGAAGAAGCGGCTTCTTGGCGCAAAGACGATTGTGCCGCTCACAGAGCTCTCCTTAGCGCGGCTTCTGCCGAAGGACCCCCGGGGGCGGCTCTTAGCTGCGGACAGCATCCTACCTTCGTCTTTAGCGTCTCTTCTCATCTACATCTCAGCAAAAAGCTTTCCCACTATGTCTGGCTAGGAAAAACTGTGCCAGCACAGAAAACATCTCCCATCGTGTTCTAGACGTTGCACGGATGTCTGCCAAGTGTTTGGCAGGAAGAAAAGAAAAGTTGTCCAAAACAGATTCCAATCGAATGTTCATGTGATTGGAAAAGTCAGGAGAGTGCAAAAGTACTGTTTTCTATCAGTTGGCAAGGTACGCACACAATCCCAGTGTTGTACAGCTTGCTTCTTCACCTTCCCGAAGTTGCCGCTCTCTCCGGCTCCCGGAGCCGAAGAAGCGGCTCCTTGGCGCAAAGACGATTGTGCCGCTCACAGTGCTCTCCTTAGCGCGCCTTCTGCCGAAAGACGCCCGGGAGCGGCTCTTAGCTGCGGACAGCATCCTACCTTCGTCTTTAGCGTCTCTTCTCATCTACATCTCAGCAAAATGCTTTCCCACTATGTCTGGCTCGGAAAAACTGTGCCAGCACAGAAAACATCTCCCATCGTGTTCTAGACGTTGCACGGATGTCTGCCAAGTGTTTGGCAGGAAGAAAAGTAAAGTTGTCCAAAACAGCTTCCAATCGAATGTTCATGTGATTGGAAAAGTCAGGAGAGTGCAAAAGTACTGTTTTCTATCAGTTGGCAAGGTCCGCACACAATCCCAGTGTTGTACAGCTTGCTTCTTCACCTTCCCGAAGTTGCCGCTCTCTCCGGCTCCCGGAGCCGAAGAAGCGGCTTCTTGGCGCAAAGACGATTGTGCCGCTCACAGTGCTCTCCTTAGCGCGGCTTCTGCCGAAAGACGCCCGGGAGCGGCTCTTAGCTGCGGACAGCATCCTACCTTCGTCTTTAGCGTCTCTTCTCTTCTACATCTCAGCAAAATGCTTTCCCACTATGTCTGGCTAGGAAAAACTGTGCCAGCACAGAAAACATCTCCCATCGTGTTCTAGACGTTGCACGGATGTCTGCCAAATGTTTGGCAGGAAGAAAAGAAAAGTTGTCCAAAACAGCTTCCAATCGAATGTTCATGTGATTGGAAAAGTCAGGAGAGTGCAAAAGTACTGTTTTCTATCAGTTGGCAAGGTGCGCACACAATCCCAGTGTTGTACAGCTTGCTTCTTCACCTTCCCAAAGTTGCCGCTCTCTCCGGCTCCCGGAGCCGAAGAAGCGGCTCCTTGGTGCAAAGACGATTGTGCCGCTCACAGTGCTCTCCTTAGCGCGGCTTCTGCCGAAGGACCCCCGGGGGCGGCTCTTAGCTGCGGACAGAATCCTACCTTCGTCTTTACCGTCTCTTCTCATCTACATCTCAGCAAAATGCTTTCCCACTATGTCTGGCTAGGAAAAACTGTGCCAGCACAGAAAACATCTCCCATCGTGTTCTAGACGTTGCACGGATGTCTGCCAAGTGTTTGGCAGGAAGAAACGTAAAGTTGTCCAAAACAGCTTCCAATCGAATGTTCATGTGATTGGAACAGTCAGGAGAGTGCAAAAGTTCTGTTTTCTATCAGTTGGCAAGGTGCCCACACAATCCCAGTGTTGTACAGCTTGCTTCTTCACCTTCCCGAAGTTGCCGCTCTCTCCGGCTCCCGGAGCCGAAGAAGCGGCTTCTTGGCGCAAAGACGATTGTGCCGCTCACAGTGCTCTCCTTAGCGCGGCTTCTGCCGAAAGACGCCCGGGAGCGGCTCTTAGCTGCGGACAGCATCCTACCTTCGTCTTTAGCGTCTCTTCTCATCTACATCTCAGCAAAATGCTTTCCCACTATGTCTGGCTAGGAAAAAACTGTGCCAGCACAGAAAACATCTCCCATCGTGTTCTAGACGTTGCAGAGATGTCTGCCAAGTGTTTGGCAGGAAGAAAAGTAAAGTTGTCCTAAACAGCTTCCAATCGAATGTCCATGTGATTGGAAAAGTCAGGAGAGTGCAAAAGTACTGTTTTCTATCAGTTGGCAAGGTGCGCACACAATCCCAGTGTTGTACAGCTTGCTTCTTCACCTTCCCGAAGTTGCCGCTCTCTCCGGCTCCCGGAGCCGAAGAAGCGGCTCCTTGGTGCAAAGACGATTGTGCCGCTCACAGTGCTCTCCTTAGCGCGGCTTCTGCCGAAAGACGCCCGGGAGCGGCTCTTAGCTGCGGACAGCATCCTACCTTCGTCTTTAGCGTCTCTTCTCATCTACATCTCAGCAAAAAGCTTTCCCACTATGTCTGGCTAGGAAAAACTGTGCCAGCACAGAAAACATCTCCCATCGTGTTCTAGACGTTGCACGGATGTCTGCCAAGTGTTTGGCAGGAAGAAAATAAAAGTTGTCCAAAACAGCTTCCAATCGAATGTTCATGTGATTGGAAAAGTCAGGAGAGTGCAAAAGTACTGTTTTCTATCAGTTGGCAAGGTGCGCACACAATCCCAGTGTTGTACAGCTTGCTTCTTCACCTTCCCAAAGTTGCCGCTCTCTCCGGCTCCCGGAGCCGAAGAAGCGGCTCCTTGGTGCAAAGACGATTGTGCCGCTCACAGTGCTCTCCTTAGCGCGGCTTCTGCCGAAAGACGCCCGGGAGCGGCTCTTAGCTGCGGACAGAATCCTACCTTCGTCTTTACTGTCTCTTCTCATCTACATCTCAGCAAAATGCTTTCCCACTATGTCTGGCTAGGAAAAACTGTGCCAGCACAGAAAACATCTCCCATCGTGTTCTAGACGTTGCACGGATATCTGCCAAGTGTTTGGCAGGAAGAAACATAAAGTTGTCCAAAACAGCTTCCAATCGAATGTTCATGTGATTGGAAAAGTCAGGAGAGTGCAAAAGGACTGTTTTCTATCAGTAGGCAAGGTACGCACACAATCCCAGTGTTGTACAGCTTGCTTCTTCACCTTCCCGAAGTTGCCGCTCTCTCCGGCTCCCGGAGCCAAAGAAGCGGCTTCTTGGCGCAAAGACGATTGTGCCGCTCACAGAGCTCTCCTTAGCGTGGCTTCTGCCGATGGACCCCCGGGGGCGGCTCTTACCTGCGGACAGCATCCTACCTTCGTCTTTAGGGTCTCTTCTCATCTACATCTCAGAAAAAAGCTTTCCCACTATGTCTGGCTAGGAAAAACTGTGCCAGCACAGAAAACATCTCCCATCGTGTTCTAGACGTTGCACGGATGTCTGCCAAGTGTTTGGCAGGAAGAAAAGTAAAGTTGTCCAAAACAGCTTCCAATCGAATGTTCATGTGATTGGAAAAGTCAGGAGAGTGCAAAAGTACTGTTTTCTATCAGTTGGCAAGGTGCGCACACAATCCCAGTGTTGTACAGCTTGCTTCTTCACCTTCCCGAAGTTGCCGCTCTCTCCGGCTCCCGGAGCCGAAGAAGCGGCTTCTTGGTGCAAAGACGATTGTGCCGCTCACAGTGCTCTCCTTAGCGCGGCTTCTGCCGAAAGACGCCCGGGAGCGGCTCTTAGCTGCGGACAGCATCCTACCTTCGTCTTTAGCGTCTCTTCTCATCTACATCTCAGCAAAATGCTTTCCCACTATGTCTGGCTAGGAAAAACTGTGCCAGCACAGAAAACATCTCCCATCGTGTTCTAGACGTTGCACGGATATCTGCCAAGTGCTTGGCAGGAAGAAAAGAAAAGTTGTCCAAAACAGCTTCCAATCGAAAGTTCATGTGATTGGAAAAGTCAGGAGAGTGCAAAAGTACTGTTTTCTAATCAGTTGGCAAGGTGCGCACACAATCCCAGTGTTGTACAACTTCCTTCTTCACCTTCCCGAAGTTGCCGCTCTCTCCGGCTCCCGGAGCCGAAGAAGCGGCTTCTTGGCGCAAAGACGATTGTGCCGCTCACAGTGCTCTCCTTAGCGCGGCTTCTGCCGAAAGACGCCCGAGAGCGTCTCTTAGCTGCGGACAGCATCCTACCTTCGTCTTTAGCGTCGCTTCTCATCTACATCTCAGCAAAAAGCTTTCCCACTATGTCTGGCTAGGAAAAACTGTGCCAGCACAGAAAACATCTCCCATCGTGTTCTAGACGTTGCACGGATGTCTGCCAAGTGTTTGGCAGGAAGAAAAGTAAAGTTGTCCAAAACAGCTTCCAATCGAATGTTCATGTGATTGGAAAAGTCAGGAGAGTGCAAAAGTACTGTTTTCTATCAGTTGGCAAGGTACGCACACAATCCCAGTGTTGCACAGTTTGCTTCTTCACCTTCCCAAAGTTGCCGCTCTCTCCGGCTCCCGGAGCCGAAGAAGCGGCTTCTTGGCGCAAAGACGATTGTGCCGCTCACAGAGCTCTCCTTAGCGCGGCTTCTGCCGAAGGACCCCCGGGGGCGGCTCTTAGCTGCGGACAGCATCCTACCTTCGTCTTTAGCGTCTCTTCTCATCTACATCTCAGCAAAATGCTTTCCCACTATGTCTGGCTCGGAAAAACTGTGCCAGCACAGAAAACATCTCCCATCGTGTTCTAGACGTTGCACGGATGTCTGCCAAGTGTTTGGCAGGAAGAAAAGTAAAGTTGTCCAAAACAGCTTCCAATCGAATGTTCATGTGATTGGAAAAGTCAGGAGAGTGCAAAAGTACTGTTTTCTATCAGTTGGCAAGGTGCGCACACAATCCCAGTGTTGTACAGCTTGCTTCTTCACCTTCCCGAAGTTGCCGCTCTCTCCGGCTCCCGGAGCCGAAGAAGCGGCTTCTTGGCGCAAAGACGATTGTGCCGCTCACAGTGCTCTCCTTAGCGCGGCTTCTGCCGAAAGACGCCCGGGAGCGGCTCTTAGCTGCGGACAGCATCCTACCTTCGTCTTTAGCGTCTCTTCTCATCTACATCTCAGCAAAATGCTTTCCCACTATGTCTGGCTAGGAAAAACTGTGCCAGCACAGAAAACATCTCCCATCGTGTTCTAGACGTTGCACGGATGTCTGCCAAGTGTTTGGCAGGAAGAAAAGAAAAGTTGTCCAAAACAGCTTCCAATCGAATGTTCATGTGATTGGAAAAGTCAGGAGAGTGCAAAAGGACTGTTTTCTATCAGTTGGCAAGGTGCGCACACAATCCCAGTGTTGTACAGCTTGCTTCTTCACCTTCCCAAAGTTGCCGCTCTCTCCGGCTCCCGGAGCCGAAGAAGCGGCTCCTTGGTGCAAAGACGATTGTGCCGCTCACAGTGCTCTCCTTAGCGCGGCTTCTGCCGAAGGACCCCCGGGGGCGGCTCTTAGCTGCGGACAGAATCCTACCTTCGTCTTTACCGTCTCTTCTCATCTACATCTCAGCAAAATGCTTTCCCACTATGTCTGGCTAGGAAAAACTGTGCCAGCACAGAAAACATCTCCCATCGTGTTCTAGACGTTGCACGGATGTCTGCCAAGTGTTTGGCAGGAAGAAAAGTAAAGTTGTCCAAAACAGCTTCCAATCGAATGTTCATGTGATTGGAAAAGTCAGGAGAGTGCAAAAGTACTGTTTTCTATCAGTTGGCATGGTACGCACACAATCCCAGTGTTGTACAGCTTGCTTCTTCACCTTCCCGAAGTTGCCGCTCTCTCCGGCTCCCGGAGCCGAAGAAGCGGCTTCTTGGCGCAAAGACGATTGTGCCGCTCACAGTGCTCTCCTTAGCGCGGCTTCTGCCGAAAGACGCCCGGGAGCGGCTCTTAGCTGCGGACAGCATCCTACCTTCGTCTTTAGCGTCTCTTCTCATCTACATCTCAGCAAAATGCTTTCCCACTATGTCTGGCTAGGAAAAAACTGTGCCAGCACAGAAAACATCTCCCATCGTGTTCTAGACGTTGCAGAGATGTCTGCCAAGTGTTTGGCAGGAAGAAAAGTAAAGTTGTGCTAAACAGCTTCCAATCGAATGTTCATGTGATTGGAAAAGTCAGGAGAGTGCAAAAGTACTGTTTTCTATCAGTTGGCAAGGTGCGCACACAATCCCAGTGTTGTACAGCTTGCTTCTTCACCTTCCCGAAGTTGCCGCTCTCTCCGGCTCCCGGAGCCGAAGAAGCGGCTCCTTGGTGCAAAGACGATTGTGCCGCTCACAGTGCTCTCCTTAGCGCGGCTTCTGCCGAAAGACGCCCGGGAGCGGCTCTTAGCTGCGGACAGCATCCTACCTTCGTCTTTAGCGTCTCTTCTCATCTACATCTCAGCAAAATGCTTTCCCACTATGTCTGGCTAGGAAAAACTGTGCCAGCACAGAAAACATCTCCCATCGTGTTCTAGACGTTGCACGGATGTCTGCCAAGTGTTTGGCAGGAAGAAAATAAAAGTTGTCCAAAACAGCTTCCAATCGAATGTTCATGTGATTGGAAAAGTCAGGAGAGTGCAAAAGTACTGTTTTCTATCAGTTGGCAAGGTGCGCACACAATCCCAGTGTTGTACAGCTTGCTTCTTCACCTTCCCAAAGTTGCCGCTCTCTCCGGCTCCCGGAGCCGAAGAAGCGGCTCCTTGGTGCAAAGACGATTGTGCCGCTCACAGTGCTCTCCTTAGCGCGGCTTCTGCCGAAAGACGCCCGGGAGCGGCTCTTAGCTGCGGACAGAATCCTACCTTCGTCTTTACCGTCTCTTCTCATCTACATCTCAGCAAAATGCTTTCCCACTATGTCTGGCTAGGAAAAACTGTGCCAGCACAGAAAACATCTCCCATCGTGTTCTAGACGTTGCACGGATATCTGCCAAGTGTTTGGCAGGAAGAAACATAAAGTTGTCCAAAACAGCTTCCAATCGAATGTTCATGTGATTGGAAAAGTCAGGAGAGTGCAAAAGGACTGTTTTCTATCAGTTGGCAAGGTACGCACACAATCCCAGTGTTGTACAGCTTGCTTCTTCACCTTCCCGAAGTTGCCGCTCTCTCCGGCTCCCGGAGCCAAAGAAGCGGCTTCTTGGCGCAAAGACGATTGTGCCGCTCACAGAGCTCTCCTTAGCGCGGCTTCTGCCGAAGGACCCCCGGGGGCGGCTCTTACCTGCGGACAGCATCCTACCTTCGTCTTTAGCGTCTCTTCTCATCTACATCTCAGCAAAATGCTTTCCCACTATGTCTGGCTAGGAAAAAAGTGTGCCAGCACAGAAAACATCTCCCATCGTGTTCTAGACGTTGCAGAGATGTCTGCCAAGTGTTTGGCAGGAAGAAAAGTAAAGTTGTCCTAAACAGCTTCCAATCGAATGTTCATGTGATTGGAAAAGTCAGGAGAGTGCAAAAGTACTGTTTTCTATCAGTTGGCAAGGTGCGCACACAATCCCAGTGTTGTACAGCTTGCTTCTTCACCTTCCCGAAGTTGCCGCTCTCTCCGGCTCCCGGAGCCGAAGAAGCGGCTTCTTGGCGCAAAGACGATTGTGCCGCTCACAGTGCTCTCCTTAGCGCGGCTTCTGCCGAAAGACGCCCGGGAGCGGCTCTTACCTGCGGACAGCATCCTACCTTCGTCTTTAGCGTCTCTTCTCATCTACATCTCAGCAAAAAGCTTTCCCACTATGTCTGGCTAGGAAAAACTGTGCCAGCACAGAAAACATCTCCCATCGTGTTCTAGACGTTGCACGGATGTCTGCCAAGTGTTTGGCAGGAAGAAAAGAAAAGTTGTCCAAAACAGCTTCCAATCGAATGTTCATGTGATTGGAAAAGTCAGGAGAGTGCAAAAGTACTGTTTTCTATCAGTTGGCAAGGTGCGCACACAATCCCAGTGTTGTACAGCTTGCTTCTTCACATTCCCGAAGTTGCCGCTCTCTCCGGCTCCCGGAGCCGAAGAAGCGGCTTCTTCGCGCAAAGACGATTGTGCCGCTCACAGAGCTCTCCTTAGCGCGGCTTCTGCCGAAGGACGCCGGGGGCAGCTCTTAGCTGCGGACAGCATCCTACCTTCGTCTTTAGCGTCTCTTCTCATCTACATCTCAGCAAAAAGCTTTCCCACTATGTCTGGCTAGGAAAAACTGTGCCAGCACAGAAAACATCTCCCATCGTGTTCTAGACGTTGCACGGGTGTCTGCCAAGTGTTTGGCAGGAAGAAAAGAAAAGTTGTCCAAAACAGCTTCCAATCGAATGTTCATGTGATTGGAAAAGTCAGGAGAGTGCAAAAGTACTGTTTTCGATCAGTTGGCAAAGTGCGCACACAATCCCAGTGTTGTACAGCTTGCTTCTTCACCTGCCCGAAGTTGCCGCTCTCTCCGGCTCCCGGAGCCGAAGAAGCGGCTTCTTGGCGCAAAGACGATTGTGCCGCTCACAGTGCTCTCCTTAGCGTGGCTTCGGCCGAAGGACGCCCGGGGGCGGCTCTTAGCTGCGGACAGCATCCTACCTTCGTCTTTAGCGTCTCTTCTCATCTACATCTCAGCAAAAAGCTTTCCCACTATGTCTGGCTAGGAAAAACTGTGCCAGCACAGAAAACATCTCCCATCGTGTTCTAGACGTTGCACGGATGTCTGCCAAGTGTTTGGCAGGAAGAAAAGTAAAGTTGTCCAAAACAGCTTCCAATCGAATGTTCATGTGATTGGAAAAGTCAGGAGAGTGCAAAAGTACTGTTTTCTATCAGTTGGCAAGGTACGCACACAATCCCAGTGTTGCACAGTTTGCTTCTTCACCTTCCCAAAGTTGCCGCTCTCTCCGGCTCCCGGAGCCGAAGAAGCGGCTTCTTGGCGCAAAGACGATTGTGCCGCTCACAGAGCTCTCCTTAGCGCGGCTTCTGCCGAAGGACCCCCGGGGGCGGCTCTTAGCTGCGGACAGCATCCTACCTTCGTCTTTAGCGTCTCTTCTCATCTACATCTCAGCAAAAAGCTTTCCCACTATGTCTGGCTAGGAAAAACTGTGCCAGCACAGAAAACATCTCCCATCGTGTTCTAGACGTTGCACGGATGTCTGCCAAGTGTTTGGCAGGAAGAAAAGAAAAGTTGTCCAAAACAGATTCCAATCGAATGTTCATGTGATTGGAAAAGTCAGGAGAGTGCAAAAGTACTGTTTTCTATCAGTTGGCAAGGTACGCACACAATCCCAGTGTTGTACAGCTTGCTTCTTCACCTTCCCGAAGTTGCCGCTCTCTCCGGCTCCCGGAGCCGAAGAAGCGGCTCCTTGGCGCAAAGACGATTGTGCCGCTCACAGTGCTCTCCTTAGCGCGCCTTCTGCCGAAAGACGCCCGGGAGCGGCTCTTAGCTGCGGACAGCATCCTACCTTCGTCTTTAGCGTCTCTTCTCATCTACATCTCAGCAAAATGCTTTCCCACTATGTCTGGCTCGGAAAAACTGTGCCAGCACAGAAAACATCTCCCATCGTGTTCTAGACGTTGCACGGATGTCTGCCAAGTGTTTGGCAGGAAGAAAAGTAAAGTTGTCCAAAACAGCTTCCAATCGAATGTTCATGTGATTGGAAAAGTCAGGAGAGTGCAAAAGTACTGTTTTCTATCAGTTGGCAAGGTGCGCACACAATCCCAGTGTTGTACAGCTTGCTTCTTCACCTTCCCGAAGTTGCCGCTCTCTCCGGCTCCCGGAGCCGAAGAAGCGGCTTCTTGGCGCAAAGACGATTGTGCCGCTCACAGTGCTCTCCTTAGCGCGGCTTCTGCCGAAAGACGCCCGGGAGCGGCTCTTAGCTGCGGACAGCATCCTACCTTCGTCTTTAGCGTCTCTTCTCATCTACATCTCAGCAAAATGCTTTCCCACTATGTCTGGCTAGGAAAAACTGTGCCAGCACAGAAAACATCTCCCATCGTGTTCTAGACGTTGCACGGATGTCTGCCAAGTGTTTGGCAGGAAGAAAAGAAAAGTTGTCCAAAACAGCTTCCAATCGAATGTTCATGTGATTGGAAAAGTCAGGAGAGTGCAAAAGTACTGTTTTCTATCAGTTGGCAAGGTGCGCACACAATCCCAGTGTTGTACAGCTTGCTTCTTCACCTTCCCAAAGTTGCCGCTCTCTCCGGCTCCCGGAGCCGAAGAAGCGGCTCCTTGGTGCAAAGACGATTGTGCCGCTCACAGTGCTCTCCTTAGCGCGGCTTCTGCCGAAGGACCCCCGGGGGCGGCTCTTAGCTGCGGACAGAATCCTACCTTCGTCTTTACCGTCTCTTCTCATCTACATCTCAGCAAAATGCTTTCCCAATATGTCTGGCTAGGAAAAACTGTGCCAGCACAGAAAACATCTCCCATCGTGTTCTAGACGTTGCACGGATGTCTGCCAAGTGTTTGGCAGGAAGAAACGTAAAGTTGTCCAAAACAGCTTCCAATCGAATGTTCATGTGATTGGAAAAGTCAGGAGAGTGCAAAAGTTCTGTTTTCTATCAGTTGGCAAGGTGCGCACACAATCCCAGTGTTGTACAGCTTGCTTCTTCACCTTCCCGAAGTTGCCGCTCTCTCCGGCTCCCGGAGCCGAAGAAGCGGCTTCTTGGCGCAAAGACGATTGTGCCGCTCACAGTGCTCTCCTTAGCGCGGCTTCTGCCGAAAGACGCCCGGGAGCGGCTCTTAGCTGCGGACAGCATCCTACCTTCGTCTTTAGCGTCTCTTCTCATCTACATCTCAGCAAAATGCTTTCCCACTATGTCTGGCTAGGAAAAAACTGTGCCAGCACAGAAAACATCTCCCATCGTGTTCTAGACGTTGCAGAGATGTCTGCCAAGTGTTTGGCAGGAAGAAAAGTAAAGTTGTCCTAAACAGCTTCCAATCGAATGTTCATGTGATTGGAAAAGTCAGGAGAGTGCAAAAGTACTGTTTTCTATCAGTTGGCAAGGTGCGCACACAATCCCAGTGTTGTACAGCTTGCTTCTTCACCTTCCCGAAGTTGCCGCTCTCTCCGGCTCCCGGAGCCGAAGAAGCGGCTCCTTGGTGCAAAGACGATTGTGCCGCTCACAGTGCTCTCCTTAGCGCGGCTTCTGCCGAAAGACGCCCGGGAGCGGCTCTTAGCTGCGGACAGCATCCTACCTTCGTCTTTAGCGTCTCTTCTCATCTACATCTCAGCAAAATGCTTTCCCACTATGTCTGGCTAGGAAAAACTGTGCCAGCACAGAAAACATCTCCCATCGTGTTCTAGACGTTGCACGGATGTCTGCCAAGTGTTTGGCAGGAAGAAAATAAAAGTTGTCCAAAACAGCTTCCAATCGAATGTTCATGTGATTGGAAAAGTCAGGAGAGTGCAAAAGTACTGTTTTCTATCAGTTGGCAAGGTGCGCACACAATCCCAGTGTTGTACAGCTTGCTTCTTCACCTTCCCAAAGTTGCCGCTCTCTCCGGCTCCCGGAGCCGAAGAAGCGGCTCCTTGGTGCAAAGACGATTGTGCCGCTCACAGTGCTCTCCTTAGCGCGGCTTCTGCCGAAAGACGCCCGGGAGCGGCTCTTAGCTGCGGACAGAATCCTACCTTCGTCTTTACTGTCTCTTCTCATCTACATCTCAGCAAAATGCTTTCCCACTATGTCTGGCTAGGAAAAACTGTGCCAGCACAGAAAACATCTCCCATCGTGTTCTAGACGTTGCACGGATATCTGCCAAGTGTTTGGCAGGAAGAAACATAAAGTTGTCCAAAACAGCTTCCAATCGAATGTTCATGTGATTGGAAAAGTCAGGAGAGTGCAAAAGGACTGTTTTCTATCAGTTGGCAAGGTACGCACACAATCCCAGTGTTGTACAGCTTGCTTCTTCACCTTCCCGAAGTTGCCGCTCTCTCCGGCTCCCGGAGCCAAAGAAGCGGCTTCTTGGCGCAAAGACGATTGTGCCGCTCACAGAGCTCTCCTTAGTGCGGCTTCTGCCGATGGACCCCCGGGGGCGGCTCTTACCTGCGGACAGCATCCTACCTTCGTCTTTAGGGTCTCTTCTCATCTACATCTCAGAAAAAAGCTTTCCCACTATGTCTGGCTAGGAAAAACTGTGCCAGCACAGAAAACATCTCCCATCGTGTTCTAGACGTTGCACGGATGTCTGCCAAGTGTTTGGCAGGAAGAAAAGTAAAGTTGTCCAAAACAGCTTCCAATCGAATGTTCATGTGATTGGAAAAGTCAGGAGAGTGCAAAAGTACTGTTTTCTATCAGTTGGCAAGGTGCGCACACAATCCCAGTGTTGTACAGCTTGCTTCTTCACCTTCCCGAAGTTGCCGCTCTCTCCGGCTCCCGGAGCCGAAGAAGCGGCTTCTTGGTGCAAAGACGATTGTGCCGCTCACAGTGCTCTCCTTAGCGCGGCTTCTGCCGAAAGACGCCCGGGAGCGGCTCTTAGCTGCGGACAGCATCCTACCTTCGTCTTTAGCGTCTCTTCTCATCTACATCTCAGCAAAATGCTTTCCCACTATGTCTGGCTAGGAAAAACTGTGCCAGCACAGAAAACATCTCCCATCGTGTTCTAGACGTTGCACGGATGTCTGCCAAGTGTTTGGCAGGAAGAAAAGAAAAGTTGTCCAAAACAGCTTCCAATCGAATGTTCATGTGATTGGAAAAGTCAGGAGAGTGCAAAAGTACTGTTTTCTATCAGTTGGCAAGGTGCGCACACAATCCCAGTGTTGTACAGCTTGCTTCTTCACCTTCCCAAAGTTGCCGCTCTCTCCGGCTCCCGGAGCCGAAGAAGCGGCTCCTTGGTGCAAAGACGATTGTGCCGCTCACAGTGCTCTCCTTAGCGCGGCTTCTGCCGAAGGACCCCCGGGGGCGGCTCTTAGCTGCGGACAGAATCCTACCTTCGTCTTTACCGTCTCTTCTCATCTACATCTCAGCAAAATGCTTTCCCACTATGTCTGGCTAGGAAAAACTGTGCCAGCACAGAAAACATCTCCCATCGTGTTCTAGACGTTGCACGGATGTCTGCCAAGTGTTTGGCAGGAAGAAACGTAAAGTTGTCCAAAACAGCTTCCAATCGAATGTTCATGTGATTGGAAAAGTCAGGAGAGTGCAAAAGTTCTGTTTTCTATCAGTTGGCAAGGTGCGCACACAATCCCAGTGTTGTACAGCTTGCTTCTTCACCTTCCCGAAGTTGCCGCTCTCTCCGGCTCCCGGAGCCGAAGAAGCGGCTTCTTGGCGCAAAGACGATTGTGCCGCTCACAGTGCTCTCCTTAGCGCGGCTTCTGCCGAAAGACGCCCGGGAGCGGCTCTTAGCTGCGGACAGCATCCTACCTTCGTCTTTAGCGTCTCTTCTCATCTACATCTCAGCAAAATGCTTTCCCACTATGTCTGGCTAGGAAAAAACTGTGCCAGCACAGAAAACATCTCCCATCGTGTTCTAGACGTTGCAGAGATGTCTGCCAAGTGTTTGGCAGGAAGAAACATAAAGTTGTCCAAAACAGCTTCCAATCGAATGTTCATGTGATTGGAAAAGTCAGGAGAGTGCAAAAGGACTGTTTTCTATCAGTTGGCAAGGTACGCACACAATCCCAGTGTTGTACAGCTTGCTTCTTCACCTTCCCGAAGTTGCCGCTCTCTCCGGCTCCCGGAGCCAAAGAAGCGGCTTCTTGGCGCAAAGACGATTGTGCCGCTCACAGAGCTCTCCTTAGCG
This sequence comes from Melospiza melodia melodia, assembly GCF_035770615.1. Lineage (NCBI taxonomy): Eukaryota > Metazoa > Chordata > Aves > Passeriformes > Passerellidae > Melospiza > Melospiza melodia. Next base: position 44,036,048 of record NC_086198.1, read on the forward strand.
CGGCTTCTGCCGATGGACCCCCGGGGGCGGCTCTTACCTGCGGACAGCATCCTACCTTCGTCTTTAGGGTCTCTTCTCATCTACATCTCAGAAAAAAGCTTTCCCACTATGTCTGGCTAGGAAAAACTGTGCCAGCACAGAAAACATCTCCCATCGTGTTCTAGACGTTGCACGGATGTCTGCCAAGTGTTTGGCAGGAAGAAAAGTAAAGTTGTCCAAAACAGCTTCCAATCGAATGTTCATGTGATTGGAAAAGTCAGGAGAGTGCAAAAGTACTGTTGTCTATCAGTTGGCAAGGTGCGCACACAATCCCAGTGTTGTACAGCTTGCTTCTTCACCTTCCCGAAGTTGCCGCTCTCTCCGGCTCCCGGAGCCGAAGAAGCGGCTCCTTGGTGCAAAGACGATTGTGCCGCTCACAGTGCTCTCCTTAGCGCGGCTTCTGCCGAAAGACGCCCGGGAGCGGCTATTAGCTGCGGACAGCATCCTACCTTCGTCTTTAGCGTCTCTTCTCATCTACATCTCAGCAAAATGCTTTCCCACTATGTCTGGCTAGGAAAAACTGTGCCAGCACAGAAAACATCTCCCATCATGTTCTAGACGTTGCACGGATGTCTGCCAAGTGTTTGGCAGGAAGAAAATAAAAGTTGTCCAAAACAGCTTCCAATCGAATGTTCATGTGATTGGAAAAGTCAGGAGAGTGCAAAAGTACTGTTTTCTATCAGTTGGCAAGGTGCGCCCACAATCCCAGTGTTGTACAGCTTGCTTCTTCACCTTCCCGAAGTTGCCGCTCTCTCCGGCTCCCGGAGCCGACGAAGCGGCTACTTGGCGCAAAGACGATTGTGCCGCTCACAGTGCTCTCCTTAGCGCGGCTTCTGCCGAAAGACGCCCGGGAGCGGCTCTTAGCTGCGGACAGAATCCTACCTTCGTCTTTAGCGTCTCTTCTCATCTACATCTCAGCAAAATGCTTTCCCACTATGTCTGGCTAGGAAAAACTGTGCCAGCACAGAAAACATCTCCCATCGTGTTCTAGACGTTGCACGGATGTCTGCCAAGTGTTTGGCAGGAAGAAAAGTAAAGTTGTCCAAAACAGCTTCCAATCGAATGTTCATGTGATTGGAAAAGTCAGGAGAGTGCAAAAGTACTGTTTTCTATCAGTTGGCAAGGTGCGCACACAATCCCAGTGTTGTACAGCTTGCTTCTTCACCTTCCCGAAGTTGCCGCTCTCTCCGGCTCCCGGAGCCGAAGAAGCGGCTTCTTGGTGCAAAGACGATTGTGCCGCTCACAGTGCTCTCCTTAGCGCGGCTTCTGCCGAAAGACGCCCGGGAGCGGCTCTTAGCTGCGGACAGCATCCTACCTTCGTCTTTAGCGTCTCTTCTCATCTACATCTCAGCAAAATGCTTTCCCACTATGTCTGGCTAGGAAAAACTGTGCCAGCACAGAAAACATCTCCCATCGTGTTCTAGACGTTGCACGGATATCTGCCAAGTGCTTGGCAGGAAGAAAAGGAAAGTTGTCCAAAACAGCTTCCAATCGAAAGTTCATGTGATTGGAAAAGTCAGGAGAGTGCAAAAGTACTGTTTTCTATCAGTTGGCAAGGTGCGCACACAATCCCAGTGTTGTACAGCTTGCTTCTTCACCTTCCCGAAGTTGCCGCTCTCTCCGGCTCCCGGAGCCGACGAAGCGGCTACTTGGCGCAAAGACGATTGTGCCGCTCACAGTGCTCTCCTTAGCGCGGCTTCTGCCGAAAGACGCCCGGGAGCGGCTCTTAGCTGCGGACAGAATCCTACCTTCGTCTTTAGCGTCTCTTCTCATCTACATCTCAGCAAAATGCTTTCCCACTATGTCTGGCTAGGAAAAACTGTGCCAGCACAGAAAACATCTCCCATCGTGTTCTAGACGTTGCACGGATGTCTGCCAAGTGTTTGGCAGGAAGAAAAGTAAAGTTGTCCAAAACAGCTTCCAATCGAATGTTCATGTGATTGGAAAAGTCAGGAGAGTGCAAAAGTACTGTTTTCTATCAGTTGGCAAGGTGCGCACACAATCCCAGTGTTGTACAGCTTGCTTCTTCACCTTCCCGAAGTTGCCGCTCTCTCCGGCTCCCGGAGCCGAAGAAGCGGCTTCTTGGTGCAAAGACGATTGTGCCGCTCACAGTGCTCTCCTTAGCGCGGCTTCTGCCGAAAGACGCCCGGGAGCGGCTCTTAGCTGCGGACAGCATCCTACCTTCGTCTTTAGCGTCTCTTCTCATCTACATCTCAGCAAAATGCTTTCCCACTATGTCTGGCTAGGAAAAACTGTGCCAGCACAGAAAACATCTCCCATCGTGTTCTAGACGTTGCACGGATATCTGCCAAGTGCTTGGCAGGAAGAAAAGAAAAGTTGTCCAAAACAGCTTCCAATCGAAAGTTCATGTGATTGGAAAAGTCAGGAGAGTGCAAAAGTACTGTTTTCTAATCAGTTGGCAAGGTGCGCACACAATCCCAGTGTTGTACAACTTCCTTCTTCACCTTCCCGAAGTTGCCGCTCTCTCCGGCTCCCGGAGCCGAAGAAGCGGCTTCTTGGCGCAAAGACGATTGTGCCGCTCACAGTGCTCTCCTTAGCGCGGCTTCTGCCGAAAGACGCCCGAGAGCGTCTCTTAGCTGCGGACAGCATCCTACCTTCGTCTTTAGCGTCGCTTCTCATCTACATCTCAGGAAAAAGGTTTCCCACTATGTCGGGCTAGGAAAAACTGTGCCAGCACAGAAAACATCTCCCATCGTGTTCTAGACGTTGCACGGATGTCTGCCAAGTGTTTGGCAGGAAGAAAAGTAAAGTTGTCCAAAACAGCTTCCAATCGAATGTTCATGTGATTGGAAAAGTCAGGAGAGTGCAAAAGTACTGTTGTCTATCAGTTGGCAAGGTGCGCACACAATCCCAGTGTTGTACAGCTTGCTTCTTCACCTTCCCGAAGTTGCCGCTCTCTCCGGCTCCCGGAGCCGAAGAAGCGGCTCCTTGGTGCAAAGACGATTGTGCCGCTCACAGTGCTCTCCTTAGCGCGGCTTCTGCCGAAAGACGCCCGGGAGCGGCTATTAGCTGCGGACAGCATCCTACCTTCGTCTTTAGCGTCTCTTCTCATCTACATCTCAGCAAAATGCTTTCCCACTATGTCTGGCTAGGAAAAACTGTGCCAGCACAAAAAACATCTCCCATCATGTTCTAGACGTTGCACGGATGTCTGCCAAGTGTTTGGCAGGAAGAAAATAAAAGTTGTCCAAAACAGCTTCCAATCGAATGTTCATGTGATTGGAAAAGTCAGGAGAGTGCAAAAGTACTGTTTTCTATCAGTTGGCAAGGTGCGCCCACAATCCCAGTGTTGTACAGCTTGCTTCTTCACCTTCCCGAAGTTGCCGCTCTCTCCGGCTCCCGGAGCCGACGAAGCGGCTACTTGGCGCAAAGACGATTGTGCCGCTCACAGTGCTCTCCTTAGCGCGGCTTCTGCCGAAAGACGCCCGGGAGCGGCTCTTAGCTGCGGACAGAATCCTACCTTCGTCTTTAGCGTCTCTTCTCATCTACATCTCAGCAAAATGCTTTCCCACTATGTCTGGCTAGGAAAAACTGTGCCAGCACAGAAAACATCTCCCATCGTGTTCTAGACGTTGCACGGATGTCTGCCAAGTGTTTGGCAGGAAGAAAAGTAAAGTTGTCCAAAACAGCTTCCAATCGAATGTTCATGTGATTGGAAAAGTCAGGAGAGTGCAAAAGTACTGTTTTGTATCAGTTGGCAAGGTGCGCACACAATCCCAGTGTTGTACAGCTTGCTTCTTCACCTTCCCGAAGTTACCACTCTCTCCGGCTCCCGGAGCCGAAGAAGCGGCTTCTTGGCGCAAAGACGATTGTGCCGCTCACAGTGCTCTCCTTAGCGCGGCTTCTGCCGAAAGACGCCCGGGAGCGGCTCTTAGCTGCGGACAGCATCCTACCTTCGTCTTTAGCGTCTCTTCTCATCTACATCTCAGCAAAATGCTTTCCCACTATGTCTGGCTAGGAAAAACTGTGCCAGCACAGAAAACATCTCCCATCGTGTTCTAGACGTTGCACGGATGTCTGCCAAGTGTTTGGCAGGAAGAATAGTAAAGTTGTCCAAAACAGCTTCCAATCGAATGTTCATGTGATTGGAAAAGTCAGGAGAGTGCAAAAGTACTGTTTTCTATCAGTTGGCAAGGTGCGCACACAATCCCAGTGTTGTACAGCTTGCTTCTTCACCTTCCCGAAATTGCCGCTCTCTCCGGCTCCCGGAGCGGAAGAAGCGGCTTCTTCACGCAAAGACGATTGTGCCGCTCACAGTGCTCTCCTTAGCGCGGCTTCTGCCGAAAGACGCCCGGGAGCGGCTCTTAGCTGCGGACAGCATCCTACCTTCGTCTTTAGCGTCTCTTCTCATCTACATCTCAGCAAAATGCTTTCCCACTATGGCTGGCTCGGAAAAACTGTGCCAGCACAGAAAACATCTCCCATCGTGTTCTAGACGTTGCACGGATGTCTGCCAAGTGTTTGGCAGGAAGAAAAGAAAAGTTGTCCAAAACAGCTTCCAATCGAATGTTCATGTGATTGGAAAAGTCAGGAGAGTGCAAAAGTACTGTTTTCTATCAGTTGGCAAGGTGCGCACACAATCCCAGTGTTGTACAGCTTGCTTCTTCACCTTCCCAAAGTTGCCGCTCTCTCCGGCTCCCGGAGCCGAAGAAGCGGCTCCTTGGTGCAAAGACGATTGTGCCGCTCACAGTGCTCTCCTTAGCGCGGCTTCTGCCGAAAGACGCCCGGGAGCGGCTCTGAGCTGCGGACAGAATCCTACCTTCGTCTTTACCGTCTCTTCTCATCTACATCTCAGCAAAATGCTTTCCCACTATGTCTGGCTAGGAAAAACTGTGCCAGCACAGAAAACATCTCCCATCGTGTTCTAGACGTTGCACGGATGTCTGCCAAGTGTTTGGCAGGAAGAAACGTAAAGTTGTCCAAAACAGCTTCCAATCGAATGTTCATGTGATTGGAAAAGTCAGGAGAGTGCAAAAGTTCTGTTTTCTATCAGTTGGCAAGGTGCGCACACAATCCCAGTGTTGTACAGCTTGCTTCTTCACCTTCCCGAAGTTGCCGCTCTCTCCGGCTCCCGGAGCCGAAGAAGCGGCTTCTTGGTGCAAAGACGATTGTGCCGCTCACAGTGCTCTCCTTAGCGCGGCTTCTGCCGAAAGACGCCCGGGAGCGGCTCTTAGCTGCGGACAGCATCCTACCTTCGTCTTTAGCGTCTCTTCTCATCTACATCTCAGCAAAATGCTTTCCCACTATGTCTGGCTAGGAAAAAACTGTGCCAGCACAGAAAACATCTCCCATCGTGTTCTAGACGTTGCAGAGATGTCTGCCAAGTGTTTGGCAGGAAGAAAAGTAAAGTTGTCCTAAACAGCTTCCAATCGAATGTTCATGTGATTGGAAAAGTCAGGAGAGTGCAAAAGTACTGTTTTCTATCAGTTGGCAAGGTGCGCACACAATCCCAGTGTTGTACAGCTTGCTTCTTCACCTTCCCGAAGTTGCCGCTCCCTCCGGCTCCCGGAGCCGAAGAAGCGGCTTCTTGGCGCAAAGACGATTGTGCCGCTCACAGAGCTCTCCTTAGCGCGGCTTCTGCTGAAGGACGCCCGGGGGCACCTCTTAGCTGCGGACAGCATCCTACCTTCGTCTTTAGCGTCTCTTCTCATCTACATCTCAGCAAAAAGCTTTCCCACTATGTCTGGCTAGGAAAAACTGTGCCAGCACAGAAAACATCTCCCATCGTGTTCTAGACGTTGCACGGGTGTCTGCCAAGTGTTTGGCAGGAAGAAAAGAAAAGTTGTCCAAAACAGCTTCCAATCGAATGTTCATGTGATTGGAAAAGTCAGGAGAGTGCAAAAGTACTGTTTTCTATCAGTTGGCAAAGTGCGCACACAATCCCAGTGTTGTACAGCTTGCTTCTTCACCTGCCCGAAGTTGCCGCTCTCTCCGGCTCCCGGAGCCGAAGAAGCGGCTTCTTGGCGCAAAGACGATTGTGCCGCTCACAGTGCTCTCCTTAGCGCGGCTTCTGCCGAAGGACGCCCGGGGGAGGCTCTTAGCTGCGGACAGCATCCTACCTTCGTCTTTAGCGTCTCTTCTCCTCTACATCTCAGCAAAAAGCTTTCCCACTATGTCTGGCTAGGAAAAACTGTGCCAGCACAGAAAACATTTCCCATCGTGTTCTAGACGTTGCACGGATGTCTGCCAAGTGTTTGGCAGGAAGAAAAGAAAAGTTGTTCAAAACAGCTTCCAATCGAATGTTCATGTGATTGGAAAAGTCAGGAGAGTGCAAAAGGACTGTTTTCTATCAGTTGGCAAGGTACGCACACAATCCCAGTGTTGTACAGTTTGCTTCTTCACCTTCCCAAAGTTGCCGCTCTCTCCGGCTCCCGGAGCCGAAGAAGCGGCTTCTTGGCGCAAAGACGATTGTGCCGCTCACAGAGCTCTCCTTAGCGCGGCTTCTGCCGAAGGACCCCCGGGAGCGGCTCTTAGCTGCGGACAGCATCCTACCTTCGTCTTTAGCGTCTCTTCTCATCTACATCTCAGCAAAAAGCTTTCCCACTATGTCTGGCTAGGAAAAACTGTGCCAGCACAGAAAACATCTCCCATCGTGTTCTAGACGTTGCACGGATGTCTGCCAAGTGTTTGGAAGGAAGAAAAGAAATGTTGTCCAAAACAGCTTCCAATCGAATGTTCATGTGATTGGAAAAGTCAGGAGAGTGCAAAAGTACTGTTTTCTATCAGTTGGCAAGGTGCGCACACAATCCCAGTGTTGTACAGCTTGCTTCTTCACCTTCCCGAAGTTGCCGCTCTCTCCGGCTCCCGGAGCCGAAGAAGCGGCTTCTTGGCGCAAAGACGATTGTGCCGCTCACAGAGCTCTCCTTAGCGCGGCTTCTGCCGAAGGACCCCCAGGGGCGGCTCTTACCTGCGGTCAGCATCCTACCTTCGTCTTTAGGGTCTCTTCTCATCTACATCTCAGCAAAAAGCTTTCCCACTATGTCTGGCTAGGAAAAACTGTGCCAGCACAGAAAACATCTCCCATCGTGTTCTAGACGTTGCACGGATGTCTGCCAAGTGTTTGGCAGGAAGAAAAGTAAAGTTGTCCAAAACAGCTTCCAATCGAATGTTCATGTGATTGGAAAAGTCAGGAGAGTGCAAAAGTACTGTTTTCTATCAGTTGGCAAGGTGCGCACACAATCCCAGTGTTGTACAGCTTGCTTCTTCACCTTCCCGAAGTTGCCGCTCTCTCCGGCTCCCGGAGCCGAAGAAGCGGCTCCTTGGTGCAAAGACGATTGTGCCGCTCACAGTGCTCTCCTTAGCGCGGCTTCTGCCGAAAGACGCCCGGGAGCGGCTATTAGCTGCGGACAGCATCCTACCTTCGTCTTTAGCGTCTCTTCTCATCTACATCTCAGCAAAATGCTTTCCCACTATGTCTGGCTAGGAAAAAACTGTGCCAGCACAGAAAATATCTCCCATCGTGTTCTAGACGTTGCAGAGATGTCTGCCAAGTGTTTGGCAGGAAGAAAAGAAAAGTTGTCCAAAACAGCTTCCAATCGAATGTTCATGTGATTGGAAAAGTCAGGAGAGTGCAAAAGTACTGTTTTCTATCAGTTGGCAAGGTGCGCACACAATCCCAGTGTTGTACAGCTTGCTTCTTCACCTTCCCGAAGTTGCCGCTCTCTCCGGCTCCCGGAGCCGAAGAAGCGGCTTCTTGGCGCAAAGACGATTGTGCCGCTCACAGTGCTCTCCTTAGCGCGGCTTCTGCCGAAGGACGCCCGGGGGCGGCTCTTAGCTGCGGACAGCATCCTACCTTCGTCTTTAGCGTCTCTTCTCATCTACATCTCAGCAAAAAGCTTTCCCACTATGTCTGGCTAGGAAAAACTGTGCCAGCACAGAAAACATCTCCCATCGTGTTCTAGACGTTGCACAAGTGTCTGCCAAGTGTTTGGCAGGAAGAAAAGAAAAGTTGTCCAAAACAGCTTCCAATCGAATGTTCATGTGATTGGAAAAGTCAGGAGAGTGCAAAAGGACTGTTTTCTATCAGTTGGCAAGGTACGCACACAATCCCAGTGTTGTACAGCTTGCTTCTTCACCTTCCCGAAGTTGCCGCTCTCTCCGGCTCCCGGAGCCGAAGAAGCGGCTTCTTGGTGCAAAGACGATTGTGCCGCTCACAGTGCTCTCCTTAGCGCGGCTTCTGCCGAAAGACGCCCGGGAGTGGCTCTTAGCCGCGGACAGCATCCTACCTTCGTCTTTAGCGTCTCTTCTCATCTACATCTCAGCAAAATGCTTTCCCACTATGTCTGGCTAGGAAAAACTGTGCCAGCACAGAAAACATCTCCCATCGTGTTCTAGACGTTGCACGGATGTCTGCCAAGTGCTTGGCAGGAAGAAAAGAAAAGTTGTCCAAAACAGCTTCCAATCGAAAGTTCATGTGATTGGAAAAGTCAGGAGAGTGCAAAAGTACTGTTTTCTAATCAGTTGGCAAGGTGCGCACACAATCCCAGTGTTGTACAACTTCCTTCTTCACCTTCCCGAAGTTGCCGCTCTCTCCGGCTCCCGGAGCCGAAGAAGCGGCTTCTTGGCGCAAAGACGATTGTGCCGCTCACAGTGCTCTCCTTAGCGCGGCTTCTGCCGAAAGACGCCCGAGAGCGTCTCTTAGCTGCGGACAGCATCCTACCTTCGTCTTTAGTGTCGCTTCTCATCTACATCTCAGGAAAAAGGTTTCCCACTATGTCTGGCTAGGAAAAACTGTGCCAGCACAGAAAACATCTCCCATCGTGTTCTAGACGTTGCACGGATGTCTGCCAAGTGTTTGGCAGGAAGAAAAGTAAAGTTGTCCAAAACAGCTTCCAATCGAATGTTCATGTGATTGGAAAAGTCAGGAGAGTGCAAAAGTACTGTTTTCTATCAGTTGGCAAGGTGCGCACACAATCCCAGTGTTGTACAGCTTGCTTCTTCACCTTCCCGAAGTTGCCGCTCTCTCCGGCTCCCGGAGCCGAAGAAGCGGCTTCTTGGCGCAAAGACGATTGTGCCGCTCACAGTGCTCTCCTTAGCGCGGCTTCTGCCGAAAGACGCCCGGGAGCGGCTCTTAGCTGCGGACAGCATCCTACCTTCGTCTTTAGCGTCTCTTCTCATCTACATCTCAGCAAAATGCTTTCCCACTATGTCTGGCTAGGAAAAACTGTGCCAGCACAGAAAACATCTCCCATCGTGTTCTAGACGTTGCACGGATGTCTGCCAAGTGTTTGGCAGGAAGAAAATAAAAGTTGTCCAAAACAGCTTCCAATCGAATGTTCATGTGATTGGAAAAGTCAGGAGAGTGCAAAAGTACTGTTTTCTATCAGTTGGCAAGGTGCGCACACAATCCCAGTGTTGTACAGCTTGCTTCTTCACCTTCCCGAAGTTGCCGCTCTCTCCGGCTCCCGGAGCCGACGAAGCGGCTTCTTGGCGCAAAGACGATTGTGCCGCTCACAGTGCTCTCCTTAGCGCGACTTCTGCCGAAAGACGCCCGGGAGCAGCTCTTACCTGCGGACAGCATCCTACCTTCGTCTTTAGCGTCTCTTCTCATCTACATCTCAGCAAAATGCTTTCCCACTATGTCTGGCTAGGAAAAACTGTGCCAGCACAGAAAACATCTCCCATCGTGTTCTAGACGTTGCACGGATGTCTGCCAAGTGTTTGGCAGGAAGAAAAGTAAAGTTGTCCAAAACAGCTTCCAATCGAATGTTCATGTGATTGGAAAAGTCAGGAGAGTGCAAAAGTACTGTTTTCTATCAGTTGGCAAGGTGCGCACACAATCCCAGTGTTGTACAGCTTGCTTCTTCACCTTCCCGAAATTGCCGCTCTCTCCGGCTCCCGGAGCGGAAGAAGCGGCTTCTTCACGCAAAGAAGATTGTGCCGCTCACAGTGCTCTCCTTAGCGCGGCTTCTGCCGAAAGACGCCCGGGAGCGGCTCTTAGCCGCGGACAGCATCCTACCTTCGTCTTTAGCGTCTCTTCTCATCTACATCTCAGCAAAATGCTTTCCCACTATGTCTGGCTAGGAAAAACTGTGCCAGCACAGAAAACATCTCCCATCGTGTTCTAGACGTTGCACGGATGTCTGCCAAGTGTTTGGCAGGAAGAAAAGTAAAGTTGTCCAAAACAGCTTCCAATCGAATGTTCATGTGATTGGAAAAGTCAGGAGAGTGCAAAAGTACTGTTTTCTATCAGTTGGCAAGGTGCGCACACAATCCCAGTGTTGTACAGCTTGCTTCTTCACCTTCCCGAAGTTGCCGCTCTCTCCGGCTCCCGGAGCCGAAGAAGCGGCTTCTTGGCGCAAAGACGATTGTGCCGCTCACAGTGCTCTCCTTAGCGCGGCTTCTGCCGAAAGACACCCGGGAGCGGCTCTTAGCTGCGGACAGCATCCTACCTTCGTCCTTAGCGTCTCTTCTCATCTGCATCTCAGCAAAAAGCTTTCCCACTATGTCTGGCTAGGAAAAACTGTGCCAGCACAGAAAACATCTCCCATCGTGTTCTAGACGTTGCACGGATGTCTGCCAAGTGTTTGGCAGGAAGAAAAGAAAAGTTGTCCAAAACAGCTTCCAATCGAATGTTCATGTGATTGGAAAAGTCAGGAGAGTGCAAAAGTACTGTTTTCTATCAGTTGGCAAGGTGCGCACACAATCCCAGTGTTGTACAGCTTGCTTCTTCACCTTCCTGAAGTTGCCGCTCTCTCCGGCTCCCGGAGCCGAAGAAGCGGCTTCTTGGCGCAAAGACGATTGTGCCGCTCACAGTGCTCTCCTTAGCGCGGCTTCTGCCGAAAGACGCCCGGGAGCGGCTCTTAGCTGCGGACAGCATCCTACCTTCGTCTATAGCGTCTCTTCTCATCTACATCTCAGCAAAATGCTTTCCCACTATGTCTGGCTAGGAAAAACTGTGCCAGCACAGAAAACATCTCCCATCGTGTTCTAGACGTTGCACGGATGTCTGCCAAGTGTTTGGCAGGAAGAAAAGTAAAGTTGTCCAAAACAACTTCCAATCGAATGTTCATGTGATTGGAAAAGTCAGGAGAGTGCAAAAGTACTGTTTTCTATCAGTTGGCAAGGTGCGCACACAATCCCAGTGTTGTACAGCTTGCTTCTTCACCTTCCCGAAGTTGCCGCTCTCTCCGGCTCCCGGAGCCGAAGAAGCGGCTTCTTGGCGCAAAGACGATTGTGCCGCTCACAGTGCTCTCCTTAGCGCGGCTTCTGCCGAAAGACGCCCGGGAGCGGCTCTTAGCTGCGGACAGCATCCTACCTTCGTCTTTAGCGTCTCTTCTCATCTACATCTCAGCAAAATGCTTTTCCACTATGTCTGGCTAGGAAAAACTGTGCCAGCACAGAAAACATCTCCCATCGTGTTCTAGACGTTGCACGGATGTCTGCCAAGTGTTTGGCAGGAAGAAAAGTAAAGTTGTCCAAAACAGCTTCCAATCGAATGTTCATGTGATTGGAAAAGTCAGGAGAGTGCAAAAGTACTGTTTTCTATCAGTTGGCAAGGTGCGCACACAATCCCAGTGTTGTACAGCTTGCTTCTTCACCTTCCCGAAGTTGCCGCTCTCTCCGGCTCCCGGAGCCGAAGAAGCGGCTTCTTCGCGCAAAGACGATTGTGCCGCTCACAGTGCTCTCCTTAGCGCGGCTTCTGCCGAAAGACGCCCGGGAGCGGCTCTTAGTTGCGGACAGCATCCTACCTTCGTCTTTAGCGTCTCTTCTCATCTACATCTCAGCAAAATGCTTTCCCACTATGTCTGGCTAGGAAAAACTGTGCCAGCACAGAAAACATCTCCCATTGTGTTCTAGACGTTGCACGGATGTCTGCCAAGTGTTTGGCAGGAAGAAAAGTAAAGTTGTCCAAAACAGCTTCCAATCGAATGTTCATGTGATTGGAAAAGTCAGGAGAGTGCAAAAGTAATCTCTTCTATCAGTTGGCAAGGTGCGCACACAATCCCAGTGTTGTACAGCTTGCTTCTTCACCTTCCCGAAGTTGCCGCTCTCTCCGGCTCCCGGAGCCGAAGAAGCGGCTTCTTGGCGCAAAGACGATTGTGCCGCTCACAGCGCTCTCCTTAGCGCGGCTTCTGCCGAAAGACGCCCGGGAGCGGATCTTAGCTGCGGACAGCATCCTACCTTCGTCTTTAGCGTCTCTTCTCATCTACATCTCAGCAAAAAGCTTTCCCACTATGTCTGGCTAGGAAAAACTGTGCCAGCACAGAAAACATCTCCCATCGTGTTCTAGACGTTGCAGAGATATCTGCAAGTGTTTGGAAGGAAGAAAAGTAAAGTTGTCCAAAACAGCTTCCAATCGAATGTTCATGTGATTGGAAAAGTCAGGAGAGTGCAAAAGTACTGTTTTCTATCAGTTGGCAAGGTGCGCACACAATCCCAGTGTTGTACAGCTTGCTTCTTCACCTTCCCGAAGTTGCCGCTCTCTCCGGCTCCCGGAGCCAAAGAAGCGGCTTCTTGGCGCAAAGACGATTGTGCCGCTCACAGTGCTCTCCTTAGCGCGGCTTCTGCCGAAAGACGCCCGGCAGCGGCTCTTAGCTGCGGACAGCATCCTACCTTCGTCTTTAGTGTCTCTTCTCATCTACATCTCAGCAAAAAGCTTTCCCACTATGTCTGGCTCGGAAAAACTGTGCCAGCACAGAAAACATCTCCCATCGTGTTCTAGATGTTGCACGGATGTCTGCCAAGTGTTTGGCAGGAAGAAAAGAAAAGTTGTCCAAAACAGCTTCCAATCGAATGTTCATGTGATTGGAAAAGTCAGGAGAGTGCAAAAGTACTGTTTTCTATCAGTTGGCAAGGTGCGCACACAATCCCAGTGTTGTACAGCTTGCTTCTTCACCTTCCCGAAGTTGCCGCTCTCTCCGGCTCCCGGAGCCGAAGAAGCGGCTTCTTGGCGCAAAGACGATTGTGCCGCTCACAGTGCTCTCCTTAGCGCGGCTTCTGCCGAAAGACGCCCGGGAGCGGCTCTTAGCTGCGGACAGCATCCTACCTTCGTCTTTAGCGTCTCTTCTCATCTACATCTCAGAAAAAAGGTTTCCCACTATGTCTGGCTAGGAAAAACTGTGCCAGCACAGAAAACATATCCCATTGTGTTCTAGACGTTGCACGGCTGTCTGCCAAGTGTTTGGTAGGAAGAAAAGAAAATTTGTCCAAAACAGCTTCCAATCGAATATTCATGTGATTGGAAGAGTCAGTAGACTGCAAAAGTACTGTTTTCTATCAGTTGGCAAGGTGCGCACACAATCCCAGTGTTGTACAGCTTGCTTCTTCACCTTCCCGAAGTTGCCGCTCTCTCCGGCTCCCGGAGCCGAAGAAGCGGCTTCTTGGCGCAAAGACGATTGTGCCGCTCACAGTGCTCTCCTTAGCGCGGCTTCTGCCGAAAGACGCCCGGCAGCGGCTCTTAGCTGCGGACAGCATCCTACCTTCGTCTTTAGCGTCTCTTCTCATCTACATCTCAGCAAAAAGCTTTCCCAATATGTCTGGCTAGGAAAAACTGTGCCAGCACAGAAAACATCTCCCATCGTGTTCTAGACGTTGCAGAGATGTCTGCCAAGTGTTTGGCAGGAAGAAAAGAAAAGTTGTCCAAAACAGCTTCCAATCGAATGTTCATGTGATTGGAAAAGTCAGGAGAGTGCAAAAGTACTGTTTTCTATCAGTTGGCAAGGTGCGCACACAATCCCAGTGTTGTACAGCTTGCTTCTTCACCTTCCCGAAGTTGCCGCTCTCTCCGGCTCCCGGAGCCGAAGAAGCGGCTTCTTGGCGCAAAGACGATTGTGCCGCTCACAGTGCTCTCCTTAGCGCGGCTTCTGCCGAAAGACGCCCGAGAGCGTCTCTTAGCTGCGGACAGCATCCTACCTTCGTCTTTAGCGTCGCTTCTCATCTACATCTCAGGAAAAAGCTTTCCCACTATGTCTGGCTAGGAAAAACTGTGCCAGCACAGAAAACATCTCCCATCGTGTTCTAGACGTTGCACGGATGTCTGCCAAGTGTTTGGCAGGAAGAAAAGTAAAGTTCTCCAAAACAGCTTCCAATCGAATGTTCATGTGATTGGAAAAGTCAGGAGAGTGCAAAAGTACTGTTTTCTATCAGTTGGCAAGGTGCGCACACAATCCCAGTGTTGTACAGCTTGCTTCTTCACCTTCCCGAAGTTGCCGCTCTCTCCGGCTCCCGGAGCCGAAGAAGCGGCTCCTTGGTGCAAAGACGATTGTGCCGCTCACAGTGCTCTCCTTAGCGCGGCTTCTGCCGAAAGACGCCCGGGAGCGGCTCTTAGCTGCGGACAGCATCCTACCTTCGTCTTTAGCGTCTCTTCTCATCTACATCTCAGCAAAATGCTTTCCCACTATGTCTGGCTAGGAAAAACTGTGCCAGCACAGAAAACATCTCCCATCGTGTTCTAGACGTTGCACGGATGTCTGCCAAGTGTTTGGCAGGAAGAAAATAAAAGTTGTCCAAAACAGCTTCCAATCGAATGTTCATGTGATTGGAAAAGTCAGGAGAGTGCAAAAGTACTGTTTTCTATCAGTTGGCAAGGTGCGCCCACAATCCCAGTGTTGTACAGCTTGCTTCTTCACCTTCCCGAAGTTGCCGCTCTCTCCGGCTCCCGGAGCCGACGAAGCGGCTACTTGGCGCAAAGACGATTGTGCCGCTCACAGTGCTCTCCTTAGCGCGACTTCTGCCGAAAGAAGCCCGGCAGCGGCTCTTAGCTGCGGACAGCATCCTACCTTCGTCTTTAGCGTCTCTTCTCATCTACATCTCAGCAAAATGCTTTCCCACTATGTCTGGCTAGGAAAAACTGTGCCAGCACAGAAAACATCTCCCATCGTGTTCTAGACGTTGCACGGATGTCTGCCAAGTGTTTGGCAGGAAGAAAAGTAAAGTTGTCCAAAACAGCTTCCAATCGAATGTTCATGTGATTGGAAAAGTCAGGAGAGTGCAAAAGTACTGTTTTCTATCAGTTGGCAAGGTGCGCACACAATCCCAGTGTTGTACAGCTTGCTTCTTCACCTTCCCGAAGTTGCCGCTCTCTCCGGCTCCCGGAGCCGAAGAAGCGGCTTCTTGGCGCAAAGACGATTGTGCCGCTCACAGTGCTCTCCTTAGCGCGGCTTCTGCCGAAAGACGCCCGGGAGCGGCTCTTAGCTGCGGACAGCATCCTACCTTCGTCTTTAGCGTCTCTTCTCTTCTACATCTCAGCAAAATGCTTTCCCACTATGTCTGGCTAGGAAAAACTGTGCCAGCACAGAAAACATCTCCCATCGTGTTCTAGACGTTGCACGGATGTCTGCCAAGTGTTTGGCAGGAAGAAAAGTAAAGTTGTCCAAAACAGCTTCCAATCGAATGTTCATGTGATTGGAAAAGTCAGGAGAGTGCAAAAGTACTGTTTTCTATCAGTTGGCAAGGTGCGCACACAATCCCAGTGTTGTACAGCTTGCTTCTTCACCTTCCCGAAATTGCCACTCTCTCCGGCTCCCGGAGCGGAAGAAGCGGCTTCTTCATGCAAAGACGATTGTGCCGCTCACAGTGCTCTCCTTAGCGCGGCTTCTGCCGAAAGACGCCCGGGAGCGGCTCTTAGCCGCGGACAGCATCCTACCTTCGTCTTTAGCGTCTCTTCTCATCTACATCTCAGCAAAATGCTTTCCCACTATGTCTGGCTAGGAAAAACTGTGCCAGCACAGAAAACATCTCCCATCGTGTTCTAGACGTTGCACGGATGTCTGCCAAGTGTTTGGCAGGAAGAAAAGTAAAGTTGTCCTAAACAGCTTCCAATCGAATGTTCATGTGATTGGAAAAGTCAGGAGAGTGCAAAAGTACTGTTTTCTATCAGTTGGCAAGGTGCGCACACAATACCAGTGTTGTACAGCTTGCTTCTTCACCTTCCCGAAGTTGCCGCTCTCTCCGGCTCCCGGAGCCGAAGAAGCGGCTTCTTGGCGCAAAGACGATTGTGCCGCTCACAGTGCTCTCCTTAGCGCGGCTTCTGCCGAAAGACGCCCGGGAGCGGCTCTTAGCTGCGGACAGCATCCTACCTTCTTCCTTAGCGTCTCTTCTCATCTGCATCTCAGCAAAAAGCTTTTCCACTATGTCTGGCTAGGAAAAACTGTGCCAGCACAGAAAACATCTCCCATCGTGTTCTAGACGTTGCACGGGTGTCTGCCAAGGGTTTGGCAGGAAAAAAAGTAAAGTTGTCCAAAACAGCTTCCAATCGAATGTTCATGTGATTGGAAAAGTCAGGAGAGTGCAAAAGTACTGTTTTCTATCAGTTGGCAAGGTGCGCACACAATCCCAGTGTTGTACAGCTTGCTTCTTCACCTTCCCGAAGTTGCCGCTCTCTCCGGCTCCCGGAGCCGAAGAAGCGGCTTCTTGGCGCAAAGACGATTGTGCCGCTCACAGTGCTCTCCTTAGCGCGGCTTCTGCCGAAAGACGCCCGGGAGCGGCTCTTAGCTGCGGACAGCATCCTACCTTCGTCTTTAGCGTCTCTTCTCATCTACATCTCAGCAAAATGCTTTCCCACTATGTCTGGCTAGGAAAAACTGTGCCAGCACAGAAAACATCTCCCATCGTGTTCTAGACGTTGCACGGATGTCTGCCAAGTGTTTGGCAGGAAGAAAAGAAAAGTTGTCCAAAACAGCTTCCAATCGAATGTTCATGTGATTGGAAAAGTCAGGAGAGTGCAAAAGTACTGTTTTCTATCAGTTGGCAAGGTGCGCACACAATCCCAGTGTTGTACAGCTTGCTTCTTCACCTTCCCGAAGTTGCCGCTCTCTCCGGCTCCCGGAGCCGAAGAAGCGGCTTCTTCGCGCAAAGACGATTGTGCCGCTCACAGTGCTCTCCTTAGCGCGGCTTCTGCCGAAAGACGCCCGGCAGCGGCTCTTAGCTGCGGACAGCATCCTACCTTCGTCTTTAGCGTCTCTTCTCATCTACATCTCAGCAAAAAGCTTTCCCACTATGTCTGGCTAGGAAAAACTGTGCCAGCACAGAAAACATCTCCCATTGTGTTCTAGACGTTGCACGGATGTCTGCCAAGTGTTTGGCAGGAAGAAAAGTAAAGTTGTCCAAAACAGCTTCCAATCGAATGTTCATGTGATTGGAAAAGTCAGGAGAGTGCAAAAGTAATCTCTTCTATCAGTTGGCAAGGTGCGCACACAATCCCAGTGTTGTACAGCTTGCTTCTTCACCTTCCCGAAGTTGCCGCTCTCTCCGGCTCCCGGAGCCGAAGAAGCGGCTTCTTGGCGCAAAGACGATTGTGCCGCTCACAGTGCTCTCCTTAGCGCGGCTTCTGCCGAAAGACGCCCGGCAGCGGCTCTTAGCTGCGGACAGCATCCTACCATCGTCTTTAGCGTCTCTTCTCATCTACATCTCAGAAAAAAGGTTTCCCACTATGTCTGGCTAGGAAAAACTGTGCCAGCACAGAAAACATCTCCCATTGTGTTCTAGACGTTGCACGGATGTCTGCCAAGTGTTTGGCAGGAAGAAAAGAAAAGTTGTCCAAAACAGCTTCCAATCGAATATTCATGTGATTGGAAGAGTCAGTAGAGTGCAAAAGTACTGTTTTCTATCAGTTGGCAAGGTGCGCACACAATCCCAGTGTTGTACAGCTTGCTTCTTCACCTTCCCGAAGTTGCCGCTCTCTCCGGCTCCCGGAGCCGAAGAAGCGGCTTCTTGGCGCAAAGACGATTGTGCCGCTCACAGTGCTCTCCTTAGCGCGGCTTCTACCGAAAGACGCCCGGGAGCGGCTCTTAGCTGCAGACAGCATCCTACCTTCGTCTTTAGCGTCTCTTCTCATCTACATCTCAGCAAAAAGCTTTCCCACTATGTCTGGCTAGGAAAAACTGTGCCAGCACAGAAAACATCTCCCATCGTGTTCTAGACGTTGCAGAGATGTCTGCCAAATGTTTGGCAGGAAGAAAAGAAAAGTTGTCCAAAACAGCTTCCAATCGAATATTCATGTGATTGGAAGAGTCAGGAGAGTGCAAAAGTACTGTTTTCTATCACTTGGCAAGGTGCGCTCACAATCCCAGTGTTGTACAGCTTGCTTCTTCACCTTCCCGAAGTTGCCGCTCTCTCCGGCTCCCGGAGCCGAAGAAGCGGCTTCTTGGCGCAAAGACGATTGTGCCGCTCACAGTGCTCTCCTTAGCACGGCTTCTGCCGAAAGACGCCCGGGAGCGGCTCTTAGCTGCGGACAGCATCCTACCTTCGTCTTTAGCGTCTCTTCTCATCTACATCTCAGCAAAAAGCTTTCCTACTATGTCTGGCTAGGAAAAACTGTGCCAGCACAGAAAACATCTCCCATCGTGTTCTAGACGTTGCAGAGATATCTGCAAGTGTTTGGCAGGAAGAAAAGTAAAGTTGTCCAAAACAGCTTCCAATCGAATGTTCATGTGATTGGAAAAGTCAGGAGAGTGCAAAAGTACTGTTTTCTATCAGTTGGCAAGGTGCGCACACAATCCCAGTGTTGTACAGCTTGCTTCTTCACCTTCCCGAAGTTGCCGCTCTCTCCGGCTCCCGGAGCCGAAGAAGCGGCTTCTTGGCGCAAAGACGATTGTGCCGCTTACAGTGCTCTCCTTAGCGCGGCTTCTGCCGAAAGACGCCCGGGAGCGGCTCTTAGCTGCGGACAGCATCCTACCTTCGTCTTTAGCGTCTCTTCTCATCTACATCTCAGCAAAAAGCTTTCCCACTATGTCTGCCTAGGAAAAACTGTGCCAGCACAGAAAACATCTCCCATCGTGTTCTAGACGTTGCACGGATGTCTGCCAAGTGTTTGGCAGGAAGAAAAGAAAAGTTGTCCAAAACAGCTTCCAATCGAATGTTCATGTGATTGGAAAAGTCAGGAGAGTGCAAAAGTACTGTTTTCTATCAGTTGGCAAGGTGCACACACAATCCCAGTGTTGTACAGCTTGCTTCTTCACCTTCCCGAAGTTGCCGCTCTCTCCGGCTCCCGGAGCCGAAGAAGCGGCTTCTTGGCGCAAAGACGATTGTGCCGCTCACAGTGCTCTCCTTAGCGCGGCTTCTGCCGAAAGACGCCCGGGAGCGGCTCTTAGCTGCGGACAGCATCCTACCTTCGTCTTTAGCGTCTCTTCTCATCTACATCTCAGCAAAAAGCTTTCCTATTATGTCTGGCTAGGAAAAACTGTGCCAGCACAGAAAACATCTCCCATCGTGTTCTAGACGTTGCAGAGATATCTGCAAGTGTTTGGCAGGAAGAAAAGTAAAGTTGTCCAAAACAGCTTCCAATCGAATGTTCATGTGATTGGAAAAGTCAGGAGAGTGCAAAAGTACTGTTTTCTATCAGTTGGCAAGGTGCGCACACAATCCCAGTGTTGTACAGCTTGCTTCTTCACCTTCCCGAAGTTGCCGCTCTCTCCGGCTCCCGGAGCCGAAGAAGCGGCTTCTTGGCGCAAAGACGATTGTGCCGCTCACAGTGCTCTCCTTAGCGCGGCTTCTGCCGAAAGACGCCCGGCAGCGGCTCTTAGCTGCGGACAGCATCCTACCTTCGTCTTTAGCGTCTCTTCTCATCTACATCTCAGCAAAAAGCTTTCCCACTATGTCTGGCTAGGAGAAACTGTGCCAGCACAGAAAACATCTCCCATCGTGTTCTAGACGTTGCACGGATGTCTGCCAAGTGTTTGGCAGGAAGAAAAGTAAAGTTGTCCAAAACAGCTTCCAATCGAATGTTCATGTGATTGGAAAAGTCAGGAGAGTGCAAAAGTACTGTTTTCTATCAGTTGGCAAGGTGCGCACACAATAGCAGTGTTGTACAGCTTGCTTCTTCACCTTCCCGAAGTTGCCGCTCTCTCCGGCTCCCGGAGCCGAAGAAGCGGCTTCTTGGCGCAAAGACGATTGTGCCGCTCACAGTGCTCTGCTCAGCGCGGCTTCTGCCGAAAGACGCCCGGCAGCGGCTCTTAGCTGCGGACAGCATCCTACCTTCGTCTTTAGCGTCTCTTCTCATCTACATCTCAGCAAAATTCTTTCCCACTATGTCTGGCTAGGAAAAACTGTGCCAGCACAGAAAACATCTCCCATCGTGTTCTAGACGTTGCAGAGATGTCTGCCAAGTGTTTGGCAGGAAGAAAAGAAAAGTTGTCCAAAACAGCTTCCAATCGAAAGTTCATGTGATTGGAAAAGTCAGGAGAGTGCAAAAGTACTGTTTTCTATCAGTTGGCAAGGTGCGCACACAATCCCAGTGTTGTACAGCTTGCTTCTTCACCTTCCCGAAGTTGCCGCTCTCTCCGGCTCCCGGAGCCGAAGAAGCGGCTTCTTGGCGCAAAGACGGTTGTGCCGCTCACAGTGCTCTCCTTAGCGCGGCTTCTGCCGAAAGACGCCCGGGAGTGGCTCTTAGCTGCGGACAGCATCCTACCTTCGTCTTTAGCGTCTCTTCTCATCTACATCTCAGCAAAATGATTTTCCACTATGTCTGGCTAGGAAAAACTGTGCCAGCACAGAAAACATCTCCCATCGTGTTCTAGACGTTGCACGGATGTCTGCCAAGTGTTTGGCAGGAAGAAAAGAAAAGTTGTCCAAAACAGCTTCCAATCGAATGTTCATGTGATTGGAAAAGTCAGGAGAGTGCAAAAGTACTGTTTTCTATCAGTTGGCAAGGTGCGCACACAATCCCAGTGTTGTACAGCTTGCTTCTTCACCTTCCCGAAGTTGCCGCTCTCTCCGGCTCCCGGAGCCGAAGAAGCGGCTTCTTGGCGCAAAGACGATTGTGCCGCTCACAGTGCTCTCCTTAGCGCGGCTTCTGCCGAAAGACGCCCGGGAGCGGCTCTTAGCTGCGGACAGCATCCTACCTTCGTCTTTAGCGTCTCTTCTCATCTACATCTCAGCAAAAAGCTTTCCCACTATGTCTGGCTAGGAAAAACTGTGCCAGCACAGAAAACATCTCCCATCGTGTTCTAGACGTTGCAGAGATGTCTGCCAAGTGTTTGGCAGGAAGAAAAGTAAAGTTGTCCAAAACAGCTTCCAATCGAATGTTCATGTGATTGGAAAAGTCAGGAGAGTGCAAAAGTACTGTTTTCTATCAGTTGGCAAGGTGCGCACACAATCCCAGTGTTGTACAGCTTGCTTCTTCACCTTCCCGAAGTTGCCGCTCTCTCCGGCGCCCGGAGCCGAAGAAGCGGCTTCTTGGCGCAAAGACGATTGTGCCGCTCACAGTGCTCTGCTCAGCGCGGCTTCTGCCGAAAGACGCCCGGGAGCGGCTCTTAGCCGCGGACAGCATCCTACCTTCGTCTTTAGCGTCTTTTGTAGTCTACATCTCAGCAAAAAGCTTTTCCAATATGTCTGGCTAGGAAAAACTGTGCCAGCACAGAAAACATTTCCCATCGTGTTCTAGACGTTGCACGGGTGTCTGCCAAGTGTTTGGCAGGAAGAAAAGAAAAGTTGTCCAAAACAGCTTCCAATCGAATGTTCATGTGATTGGAAAAGTCAGGAGAGTGCAAAAGTACTGTTTTCTATCAGTTGGCAAGGTGCGCTCACAATCCCAGTGTTGTACAGCTTGCTTCTTCACCTTCCCGAAGTTGCCGCTCTCTCCGGCTCCCGGAGCCGAAGAAGCGGCTTCTTCGCGCAAAGACGGTTGTGCCGCTCACAGTGCTCTCCTTAGCGCGGCTTCTGCCGAAAGACGCCCGGCAGCGGCTCTTAGCTGCGGACAGCATCCTACCTTCGTCTTTAGCGTCTCTTCTCATCTACATCTCAGCAAAATTCTTTCCCACTATGTCTGGCTAGGAAAAACTGTGCCAGCACAGAAAACATCTCCCATCGTGTTCTAGACGTTGCAGAGATGTCTGCCAAGTGTTTGGCAGGAAGAAGAGAAAAGTTGTCCAAAACAGCTTCCAATCGAATGTTCATGTGATTGGAAAAGTCAGGAGAGTGCAAAAGGACTGTTTTCTATCAGTTGGCAAGGTGCGCACACAATCCCAGTGTTGTACAGCTTGCTTCTTCACCTTCCCGAAGTTGCCGCTCTCTCCGGCTCCCGGAGCCGAAGAAGCGGCTTCTTGGCGCAAAGACGATTGTGCCGCTCACAGTGCTCTCCTTAGCGCGGCTTCTGCCGAAAGACGCCCGGGAGCGGCTCTTAGCTGCGGACAGCATCCTACCTTCGTCTTTAGCGTCTCTTCTCATCTACATCTCAGCAAAAAGCTTTCCCACTATGTCTGGCTAGGAAAAACTGTGCCAGCACAGAAAACATCTCCCATCGTGTTCTAGACGTTGCAGAGATGTCTGCCAAGTGTTTGGCAGGAAGAAAAGTAAAGTTGTCCAAAACAGCTTCCAATCGAATGTTCATGTGATTGGAAAAGTCAGGAGAGTGCAAAAGTACTGTTTTCTATCAGTTGGCAAGGTGCGCACACAATCCCAGTGTTGTACAGCTTGCTTCTTCACCTTCCCGAAGTTGCCGCTCTCTCCGGCGCCCGGAGCCGAAGAAGCGGCTTCTTGGCGCAAAGACGATTGTGCCGCTCACAGTGCTCTGCTCAGCGCGGCTTCTGCCGAAAGACGCCCGGGAGCGGCTCTTAGCCGCGGACAGCATCCTACCTTCGTCTTTAGCGTCTTTTGTAGTCTACATCTCAGCAAAAAGCTTTTCCAATATGTCTGGCTAGGAAAAACTGTGCCAGCACAGAAAACATTTCCCATCGTGTTCTAGACGTTGCACGGGTGTCTGCCAAGTGTTTGGCAGGAAGAAAAGAAAAGTTGTCCAAAACAGCTTCCAATCGAATGTTCATGTGATTGGAAAAGTCAGGAGAGTGCAAAAGTACTGTTTTCTATCAGTTGGCAAGGTGCGCTCACAATCCCAGTGTTGTACAGCTTGCTTCTTCACCTTCCCGAAGTTGCCGCTCTCTCCGGCTCCCGGAGCCGAAGAAGCGGCTTCTTCGCGCAAAGACGGTTGTGCCGCTCACAGTGCTCTCCTTAGCGCGGCTTCTGCCGAAAGACGCCCGGCAGCGGCTCTTAGCTGCGGACAGCATCCTACCTTCGTCTTTAGCGTCTCTTCTCATCTACATCTCAGCAAAATTCTTTCCCACTATGTCTGGCTAGGAAAAACTGTGCCAGCACAGAAAACATCTCCCATCGTGTTCTAGACGTTGCAGAGATGTCTGCCAAGTGTTTGGCAGGAAGAAGAGAAAAGTTGTCCAAAACAGCTTCCAATCGAATGTTCATGTGATTGGAAAAGTCAGGAGAGTGCAAAAGGACTGTTTTCTATCAGTTGGCAAGGTGCGCACACAATCCCAGTGTTGTACAGCTTGCTTCTTCACCTTCCCGAAGTTGCCGCTCTCTCCGGCTCCCGGAGCCGAAGAAGCGGCTTCTTGGCGCAAAGACGATTGTGCCGCTCACAGTGCTCTCCTTAGCGCGGCTTCTGCCGAAAGACGCCCGGGAGCGGCTCTTAGCTGCGGACAGCATCCTACCTTCGTCTTTAGCGTCTCTTCTCATCTACATCTCAGCAAAAAGCTTTCCCACTATGTCTGGCTAGGAAAAACTGTGCCAGCACAGAAAACATCTCCCATCGTGTTCTAGACGTTGCAGAGATGTCTGCCAAGTGTTTGGCAGGAAGAAAAGTAAAGTTGTCCAAAACAGCTTCCAATCGAATGTTCATGTGATTGGAAAAGTCAGGAGAGTGCAAAAGTACTGTTTTCTATCAGTTGGCAAGGTGCGCACACAATCCCAGTGTTGTACAGCTTGCTTCTTCACCTTCCCGAAGTTGCCGCTCTCTCCGGCTCCCGGAGCCGAAGAAGCGGCTTCTTGGCGCAAAGACGGTTGTGCCGCTCACAGTGCTCTCCGTAGCGCGGCTTCTGCCGAAAGACGCCCGGCAGCGGCTCTTAGCTGCGGACAGCATCCTACCTTCGTCTTTAGCGTCTCTTCTCATCTACATCTCAGCAAAAAGCTTTCCCACTATGTCTGGCAAGGAAAAACTGTGCCAGCACAGAAAACATCTCCCATCGTGTTCTAGATGTTGCAGAGTTGTCTGCCAAGTGTTTGGCAGGAAGAAAAGAAAAGATGTCCAAAACAGCTTCCAATCGAATGTTCATGTGATTGGAAGAGTCAGGAGAGTGCAAAAGGACTGTTTTCTATCAGTTGGCAAGGTGCGCACACAATCCCAGTGTTGTACAGCTTGCTTCTTCACCTTCCCGAAGTTGCCGCTCTCTCCGGCTCCCGGAGCCGAAGAAGCGGCTTCTTGGCGCAAAGACGATTGTGCCGCTCACAGTTGCTCTGCTTAGCGCGGCTTCTGCCGAAAGACGCCCGGGAGCGGCTCTTAGCCGCGGACAGCATCCTACCTTCGTCTTTAGCGTCTTTTGTAGTCTACATCTCAGCAAAATGCTTTTCCACTATGTCTGGCTAGGAAAAACTGTGCCAGCACAGAAAACATCTCCCATCGTGTTCTAGACGTTGCACGGATGTCTGCCAAGTGTTTGGCAGGAAGAAAAGAAAAGTTGTCCAAAACAGCTTCCAATCGAATGTTCATGTGATTGGAAAAGTCAGGAGAGTGCAAAAGTACTGTTTTCTATCAGTTGGCAAGGTGCGCACACAATCCCAGTGTTGTACAGCTTGCTTCTTCACCTTCCCGAAGTTGCCACTCTCTCCGGCTCCCGGAGCCGAAGAAGCGGCTTCTTGGCGCAAAGACGGTTGTGCCGCTCACAGTGCTCTCCTTAGCGCGGCTTCTGCCGAAAGACGCCCGGGAGCGGCTCTTAGCTGCGGACAGCATCCTACCTTCGTCTTTAGCGTCTCTTCTCATCTACATCTCAGCAAAATGCTTTCCCACTATGTCTGGCTAGGAAAAACTATGCCAGCACAGAAAACATCTCCCATCGTGTTCTAGACGTTGCAGAGATGTCTGCCAAGTGTTTGGCAGGAAGAAAAGAAAAGTTGTCCAAAACAGCTTCCAATCGAAAGTTCATGTGATTGGAAAAGTCAGGAGAGTGCAAAAGTACTGTTTTCTATCAGTTGGCAAGGTGCGCACACAATCCCAGTGTTGTACAGCTTGCTTCTTCACCTTCCCGAAGTTGCCGCTCTCTACGGCTCCCGGAGCCGAAGAAGCGGCTTCTTGGCGCAAAGACGATTGTGCCGCTCACAGTGCTCTCCTTAGCGCGGCTTCTGCCGAAAGATGCCCGGCAGCGGCTCTTAGCTGCGGACAGCATCCTACCTTCGTCTTTAGCGTCTCTTCTCATCTACATCTCAGCAAAAAGGTTTCCCAATATGTCGGGCTAGGAAAAACTGTGCCAGCACAGAAAACATCTCCCATAGTGTTCTAGACGTTGCACGGATGTCTGCCAAGTGTTTGGCAGGAAGAAAAGTAAAGTTGTCCAAAACAGCTTCCAATCGAATGTTCATGTGATTGGAAGAGTCAGGAGAGTGCAAAAGTACTGTTTTCTATCAGTTGGCAAGGTGCGCACACAATCCCAGTGTTGTACAGCTTGCTTCTTCACCTTCCCGAAGTTGCCGCTCTCTCCGGCTCCCGGAGCCGAAGAAGCGGCTTCTTGGCGCAAAGACGATTGTGCCGCTCACAGTGCTCTCCTTAGCGCGGCTTCTGCCGAAAGACGCCCGGCAGCGGCTCTTAGCTGCGGACAGCATCCTACCTTCGTCTTTAGCGTCTCTTCTCATCTACATCTCAGCAAAATGCTTTCCCACTATGTCTGGCTAGGAAAAACTGTGCCAGCACAGAGAACATCTCCCATCGTGTTCTAGACGTTACAGAGATGTCTGCCAAGTGTTTGGCCGGAAGAAAAGAAAAGTTTTCCAAAACAGCTTCCAATTGAATATTCATGTGATTGGAAAAGTCAGGAGAGTGCAAAAGTACTGTTTTCTATCAGTTGGCAAGGTGCGCACACAATCCCAGTGTTGTACAGCTTGCTTCTTCACCTTCCCGAAGTTGCCGCTCTCTCCGGCTCCCGGAGCCGAAGAAGCGGCTTCTTGGCGCAAAGACGATTGTGCCGCTCACAGTGCTCTCCTTAGTGCGGCTTCTGCCGAAAGACGCCCGGCAGCGGCTCTTAGCTGCGGACAGCATCCTACCTTCGTCTTTAGCGTCTCTTCTCATCTACATCTCAGCAAAAAGCTTTCCCACTATGTCTGGCTAGGAAAAACTGTGCCAGCACAGAAAACATCTCCCATCGTGTTCTAGACTTTGCAGAGATATCTGCCAAGTGTTTGGCAGGAAGAAAAGTAAAGTTGTCCAAAACAGCTTCCAATCGAATGTTCATGTGATTGGAAAAGTCAGGAGAGTGCAAAAATACTGTTTTCTATCAGTTGGCAAGCTGCGCACACAATCCCAGTGTTGTACAGCTTGCTTCTTCACCTTCCCGAAATTACCGCTCTCTCCGGCTCCCGGAGCCGAAGAAGCGGCTTCTTCGCGCAAAGACGATTGTGCCGCTCACAGTGCTCTCCTTAGCGGGGCTTCTGCCGAAAGACGCCCGGGAGCGGCTCTTAGCTGCGGACAGCAACCTACCTTCGTCTTTAGCGTCTCTTCTCATCTACATCTCAGCAAAAAGCTTTCCCACTATGTCTGGCTAGGAAAAACTGTGCCAGCACAGAAAACATCTCCCATCGTGTTCTAGACGTTGCACGGATGTCTGCCAATTGTTTGGCAGGAAGAAAAGAAAAGTTGTCCAAAACAGCTTCCAATCGAATGTTCATGTGATTGGAAAAGTCAGGAGAGTGCAAAAGTACTGTTTTCTATCAGTTGGCAAGGTGCGCACACAATCCCAGTGTTGTACAGCTTGCTTCTTCACCTTCCCGAAGTTGCCGCTCTCTCCGGCTCCCAGAGCCGAATAAGCGGCTTCTTAGCGCAAAGATGATTGTGCCGCTCACAGTGCTCTCCTTAGCGCGGCTTCTGCCGAAAGATGCCCGGGAGCGGCTCTTAGCTGCGGACAGCATCCTACCTTCGTCTTTAGCGTCTCTTCTCATCTACATCTCAGCAAAAAGCTTTCCCACTATGTCTGGCTAGGAAAAACTGTGCCAGCACAGAAAACATCTCCCATCGTGTTCTAGACGTTGCACGGATGTCTGCCAAGTGTTTGGCAGGAAGAAAAGTAAAGTTGTCCAAAACAGCTTCCAATCGAATATTCATGTGATTGGAAGAGTCAGGAGAGTGCAAAAGTACTGTTTTCTATCAGTTGGCAAGGTGCGCACACAATCCCAGTGTTGTACAGCTTGCTTCTTCACCTTCCCGAAGTTGCCGCTCTCTCCGGCTCCCGGAGCCGAAGAAGCGGCTTCTTGGCGCAAAGACGATTGTGCCGCTCACAGTGCTCTCCTTAGCGCGGCTTCTGCCGAAAGACGCCCGGGAGCGGCTCTTAGCTGCGGACAGCATCCTACCTTCGTCTTTAGCGTCTCTTCTCATCTACATCTCAGCAAAAAGCTTTCCCACTATGTCTGGCTAGGAAAAACTGTGCCAGCACAGAAAACATCTCCCATCGTGTTCTAGACGTTGCAGAGATGTCTGCCAAGTGTTTGGCAGGAAGAAAAGAAAAGTTGTCCAAAACAGCTTCCAATCGAATATTCATGTGATTGGAAAAGTCAGGAGAGTGCAAAAGTACTGTTTTCTATCAGTTGGCAAGGTGCGCACACAATCCCAGTGTTGTACAGCTTGCTTCTTCACCTTCCCAAAGTTGCCGCTCTCTCCGGCTCCCGGAGCCGAAGAAGCGGCTTCTTGGCGCAAAGACGATTGTGCCGCTCACAGTGCTCTCCTTAGCGCGGCTTCTGCCGAAAGACGCCCGGGAGCGGCTCTTAGCTGCGGACAGCATCCTACCTTCGTCTTTAGCGTCTCTTCTCATCTACATCTCAGCAAAAAGCTTTCCCACTATGTCTGGCTAGGAAAAACTGTGCCAGCACAGAAAACATCTCCCATCGTGTTCTAGACGTTGCAGAGATGTCTGCCAAGTGTTTGGCAGGAAGAAAAGTAAAGTTGTCCAAAACAGCTTCCAATCGAATATTCATGTGATTGGAAAAGTCAGGAGAGTGCAAAAGTACTGTTTTCTATCAGTTGGCAAGGTGCGCACACAATCCCAGTGTTGTACAGCTTGCTTCTTCACCTTCCCGAAGTTGCCGCTCTCTCCGGCTCCCAGAGCCGAATAAGCGGCTTCTTAGCGCAAAGATGATTGTGCCGCTCACAGTGCTCTCCTTAGCGCGGCTTCTGCCGAAAGATGCCCGGGAGCGGCTCTTAGCTGCGGACAGCATCCTACCTTCGTCTTTAGCGTCTCTTCTCATCTACATCTCAGCAAAAAGGTTTCCCACTATGTCTGGCTAGGAAAAACTGTGCCAGCACAGAAAACATCTCCCATCGTGTTCTAGACGTTGCACGGATGTCTGCCAAGTGTTTGGCAGGAAGAAAAGTAAAGTTGTCCAAAACAGCTTCCAATCGAATATTCATGTGATTGGAAAAGTCAGGAGAGTGCAAAAGTACTGTTTTCTATCAGTTGGCAAGGTGCGCACACAATCCCAGTGTTGTACAGCTTGCTTCTTCACCTTCCCGAAGTTGCCGCTCTCTCCGGCTCCCGGAGCCGAAGAAGCGGCTTCTTGGCGCAAAGACGATTGTGCCGCTCACAGTGCTCTCCTTAGCGCGGCTTCTGCCGAAAGACGCCCGGGAGCGGCTCTTAGCTGCGGACAGCATCCTACCTTCGTCTTTAGCGTCTCTTCTCATCTACATCTCAGCAAAAAGCTTTCCCACTATGTCTGGCTAGGAAAAACTGTGCCAGCACAGAAAACATCTCCCATCGTGTTCTAGACGTTGCAGAGATGTCTGCCAAGTGTTTGGCAGGAAGAAAAGAAAAGTTGTCCAAAACAGCTTCCAATCGAATATTCATGTGATTGGAAAAGTCAGGAGAGTGCAAAAGTACTGTTTTCTATCAGTTGGCAAGGTGCGCACACAATCCCAGTGTTGTACAGATGCTTCTTCACCTTCCCAAAGTTGCCGCTCTCTCCGGCTCCCGGAGCCGAAGAAGCGGCTTCTTGGCGCAAAGACGATTGTGCCGCTCACAGTGCTCTCCTTAGCGCGGCTTCTGCCGAAAGACGCCCGGGAGCGGCTCTTAGCTGCGGACCGCATCCTACCTTCGTCTTTAGCGTCTCTTCTCATCTACATCTCAGCAAAAAGCTTTCCCACTATGTCTGGCTAGGAAAAACTGTGCCAGCACAGAAAACATCTCCCATCGTGTTCCAGACGTTGCAGAGATGTCTGCCAAGTGTTTGGCAGGAAGAAAAGAAAAGTTGTCCAAAACAGCTTCCAATCGAATATTCATGTGATTGGAAGAGTCAGGAGAGTGCAAAAGTACTGTTTTCTATCAGTTGGCAAGGTGCGCACACAATCCCAGTGTTGTACAGCTTGCTTCTTCACCTTCCTGAAGTTGCCGCTCTCTCCGGCTCCCAGAGCCGAAGAAGCGGCTTCTTGGCGCAAAGACGATTGTGCCGCTCACAGTGCTCTCCGTAGCGCGGCTTCTGCCGAAAGACGCCCAGGAGCGGCTCTTAGCCGCGGACAGCATCCTACCTTCGTCTTTAGCGTCTCTTCTCATCTACATCTCAGCAAAAAGCTTTCCCACTATGTCTGGCTAGGAAAAACTGTGCCAGCACAGAAAACATCTCCCATCGTGTTCTAGACGTTGCAGAGATGTCTGCCAAGTGTTTGGCAGGAAGAAAAGTAAAGTTGTCCAAAACAGCTTCCAATCGAATGTTCATGTGATTGGAAAAGTCAGGAGAGTGCAAAAGTACTGTTTTCTATCAGTTGGCAAGGTGCGCACACAATCCCAGTGTTGTACAGCTTGCTTCTTCACCTTCCTGAAGTTGCCACTCTCTCCGGCTCCCGGAGCCGAAGAAGCGGCTTCTTGGCGCAAAGACGATTGTGCCGCTCACAGTGCTCTCCTTAGCGCGGCTTCTGCCGAAAGACGCCCGGCAGCGGCTCTTAGCTGCGGACAGCATCCTACCTTCGTCTTTAGCGTCTCTTCTCATCTACATCTCAGCAAAAAGCTTTCCCACTATGTCTGGCTAGGAAAAACTGTGCCAGCACAGAAAACATCTCCCATCGTGTTCTAGACGTTGCAGAGATGTCTGCCAAGTGTTTGGCAGGAAGAAAAGAAAAGTTGTCCAAAACAGCTTCCAATCGAATGTTCATGTGATTGGAAAAGTCAGGAGAGTGCAAAAGTACTGTTTTCTATCAGTTGGCAAGGTGCGCACACAATCCCAGTGTTGTACAGCTTGCTTCTTCACCTTCCCGAAGTTGCCGCTCTCTCCGGCTCCCAGAGCCGAATAAGCGGCTTCTTAGCGCAAAGACGATTGTGCCGCTCACAGTGCTCTCCTTAGCGCGGCTTCTGCCGAAAGACGCCCGGGAGCGGCTCTTAGCTGCGGACAGCATCCTACCTTCGTCTTTAGCGTCTCTTCTCATCTACATCTCAGCAAAAAGCTTTCCCACTATGTCTGGCTAAGAAAAACTGTGCCAGCACAGAAAACATCTCCCATCGTGTTCTAGACGTTGCACGGATGTCTGCCAAGTGTTTGGCAGGAAGAAAAGTAAAGTTGTCCAAAACAGCTTCCAATCGAATATTCATGTGATTGGAAGAGTCAGGAGAGTGCAAAAGTACTGTTTTCTATCAGTTGGCAAGGTGCGCACACAATCCCAGTGTTGTACAGCTTGCTTCTTCACCTTCCCGAAGTTGCCGCTCTCTCCGGCTCCCGGAGCCGAAGAAGCGGCTTCTTGGCGCAAAGACGATTGTGCCGCTCACAGTGCTCTCCTTAGCGCGGCTTCTGCCGAAAGACGCCCGGGAGCGGCTCTTAGCTGCGGACAGCATCCTACCTTCGTCTTTAGCGTCTCTTCTCATCTACATCTCAGCAAAAAGCTTTCCCACTATGTCTGGCTAGGAAAAACTGTGCCAGCACAGAAAACATCTCCCATCGTGTTCTAGACGTTGCAGAGATGTCTGCCAAGTGTTTGGCAGGAAGAAGAGAAAAGTTGTCCAAAACAGCTTCCAATCGAATGTTCATGTGATTGGAAAAGTCAGGAGAGTGCAAAAGGACTGTTTTCTATCAGTTGGCAAGGTGCGCACACAATCCCAGTGTTGTACAGCTTGCTTCTTCACCTTCCCGAAGTTGCCGCTCTCTCCGGCTCCCGGAGCCGAAGAAGCGGCTTCTTGGCGCAAAGACGATTGTGCCGCTCACAGTGCTCTCCTTAGCGCGGCTTCTGCCGAAAGACGCCCGGGAGCGGCTCTTAGCTGCGGACAGCATCCTACCTTCGTCTTTAGCGTCTCTTCTCATCTACATCTCAGCAAAAAGCTTTCCCACTATGTCTGGCTAGGAAAAACTGTGCCAGCACAGAAAACATCTCCCATCGTGTTCTAGACGTTGCAGAGATGTCTGCCAAGTGTTTGGCAGGAAGAAAAGTAAAGTTGTCCAAAACAGCTTCCAATCGAATGTTCATGTGATTGGAAAAGTCAGGAGAGTGCAAAAGTACTGTTTTCTATCAGTTGGCAAGGTGCGCACACAATCCCAGTGTTGTACAGCTTGCTTCTTCACCTTCCCGAAGTTGCCGCTCTCTCCGGCGCCCGGAGCGGAAGAAGCGGCTTCTTGGCGCAAAGACGATTGTGCCGCTCACAGTGCTCTGCTCAGCGCGGCTTCTGCCGAAAGACGCCCGGGAGCGGCTCTTAGCCGCGGACAGCATCCTACCTTCGTCTTTAGCGTCTTTTGTAGTCTACATCTCAGCAAAAAGCTTTTCCACTATGTCTGGCTAGGAAAAACTGTGCCAGCACAGAAAACATCTCCCATCGTGTTCTAGACGTTGCACGGGTGTCTGCCAAGTGTTTGGCAGGAAGAAAAGAAAAGTTGTCCAAAACAGCTTCCAATCGAATGTTCATGTGATTGGAAGAGTCAGGAGAGTGCAAAAGTACTGTTTTCTATCAGTTGGCAAGGTGCGCACACAATCCCAGTGTTGTACAGCTTGCTTCTTCACCTTCCCGAAGTTGCCGCTCTCTCCGGCTCCCGGAGCCGAAGAAGCGGCTTCTTGGCGCAAAGACGGTTGTGCCGCTCACAGTGCTCTCCTTAGCGCGGCTTCTGCCGAAAGACGCCCGGGAGCGGCTCTTAGCTGCGGACAGCATCCTACCTTCGTCTTTAGCGTCTCTTCTCATCTACATCTCAGCAAAAAGCTTTCCCACTATGTCTGGCTAGGAAAAACTGTGCCAGCACAGAAAACATCTCCCATCGTGTTCTAGACGTTGCACGGATGTCTGCCAAGTGTTTGGCAGGAAGAAAAGTAAAGTTGTCCAAAACAGCTTCCAATCGAATATTCATGTGATTGGAAGAGTCAGGAGAGTGCAAAAGTACTGTTTTCTATCAGTTGGCAAGGTGCGCACACAATCCCAGTGTTGTACAGCTTGCTTCTTCACCTTCCCGAAGTTGCCGCTCTCTCCGGCTCCCGGAGCCGAAGAAGCGGCTTCTTGGCGCAAAGACGATTGTGCCGCTCACAGTGCTCTCCTTAGCGCGGCTTCTGCCGAAAGACGCCCGGGAGCGGCTCTTAGCTGCGGACAGCATCCTACCTTCGTCTTTAGCGTCTCTTCTCATCTACATCTCAGCAAAAAGCTTTCCCACTATGTCTGGCTAGGAAAAACTGTGCCAGCACAGAAAACATCTCCCATCGTGTTCTAGACGTTGCAGAGATGTCTGCCAAGTGTTTGGCAGGAAGAAAAGAAAAGTTGTCCAAAACAGCTTCCAATCGAATATTCATGTGATTGGAAAAGTCAGGAGAGTGCAAAAGTACTGTTTTCTATCAGTTGGCAAGGTGCGCACACAATCCCAGTGTTGTACAGCTTGCTTCTTCACCTTCCCGAAGTTGCCGCTCTCTCCGGCTCCCGGAGCCGAAGAAGCGGCTTCTTGGCGCAAAGACGATTGTGCCGCTCACAGTGCTCTCCTTAGCGCGGCTTCTGCCGAAAGACGCCCGGGAGCGGCTCTTAGCTGCGGACAGCATCCTACCTTCGTCTTTAGCGTCTCTTCTCATCTACATCTCAGCAAAAAGCTTTCCCACTATGTCTGGCTAGGAAAAACTGTGCCAGCACAGAAAACATCTCCCATCGTGTTCTAGACGTTGCAGAGATGTCTGCCAAGTGTTTGGCAGGAAGAAAAGTAAAGTTGTCCAAAACAGCTTCCAATCGAATATTCATGTGATTGGAAAAGTCAGGAGAGTGCAAAAGTACTGTTTTCTATCAGTTGGCAAGGTGCGCACACAATCCCAGTGTTGTACAGCTTGCTTCTTCACCTTCCCGAAGTTGCCGCTCTCTCCGGCTCCCAGAGCCGAATAAGCGGCTTCTTAGCGCAAAGATGATTGTGCCGCTCACAGTGCTCTCCTTAGCGCGGCTTCTGCCGAAAGATGCCCGGGAGCGGCTCTTAGCTGCGGACAGCATCCTACCTTCGTCTTTAGCGTCTCTTCTCATCTACATCTCAGCAAAAAGGTTTCCCACTATGTCTGGCTAGGAAAAACTGTGCCAGCACAGAAAACATCTCCCATCGTGTTCTAGACGTTGCACGGATGTCTGCCAAGTGTTTGGCAGGAAGAAAAGTAAAGTTGTCCAAAACAGCTTCCAATCGAATATTCATGTGATTGGAAAAGTCAGGAGAGTGCAAAAGTACTGTTTTCTATCAGTTGGCAAGGTGCGCACACAATCCCAGTGTTGTACAGCTTGCTTCTTCACCTTCCCGAAGTTGCCGCTCTCTCCGGCTCCCGGAGCCGAAGAAGCGGCTTCTTGGCGCAAAGACGATTGTGCCGCTCACAGTGCTCTCCTTAGCGCGGCTTCTGCCGAAAGACGCCCGGGAGCGGCTCTTAGCTGCGGACAGCATCCTACCTTCGTCTTTAGCGTCTCTTCTCATCTACATCTCAGCAAAAAGCTTTCCCACTATGTCTGGCTAGGAAAAACTGTGCCAGCACAGAAAACATCTCCCATCGTGTTCTAGACGTTGCAGAGATGTCTGCCAAGTGTTTGGCAGGAAGAAAAGAAAAGTTGTCCAAAACAGCTTCCAATCGAATATTCATGTGATTGGAAAAGTCAGGAGAGTGCAAAAGTACTGTTTTCTATCAGTTGGCAAGGTGCGCACACAATCCCAGTGTTGTACAGATGCTTCTTCACCTTCCCAAAGTTGCCGCTCTCTCCGGCTCCCGGAGCCGAAGAAGCGGCTTCTTGGCGCAAAGACGATTGTGCCGCTCACAGTGCTCTCCTTAGCGCGGCTTCTGCCGAAAGACGCCCGGGAGCGGCTCTTAGCTGCGGACCGCATCCTACCTTCGTCTTTAGCGTCTCTTCTCATCTACATCTCAGCAAAAAGCTTTCCCACTATGTCTGGCTAGGAAAAACTGTGCCAGCACAGAAAACATCTCCCATCGTGTTCCAGACGTTGCAGAGATGTCTGCCAAGTGTTTGGCAGGAAGAAAAGAAAAGTTGTCCAAAACAGCTTCCAATCGAATATTCATGTGATTGGAAGAGTCAGGAGAGTGCAAAAGTACTGTTTTCTATCAGTTGGCAAGGTGCGCACACAATCCCAGTGTTGTACAGCTTGCTTCTTCACCTTCCTGAAGTTGCCGCTCTCTCCGGCTCCCAGAGCCGAAGAAGCGGCTTCTTGGCGCAAAGACGATTGTGCCGCTCACAGTGCTCTCCGTAGCGCGGCTTCTGCCGAAAGACGCCCAGGAGCGGCTCTTAGCCGCGGACAGCATCCAACCTTCGTCTTTAGCGTCTCTTCTCATCTACATCTCAGCAAAAAGCTTTCCCACTATGTCTGGCTAGGAAAAACTGTGCCAGCACAGAAAACATCTCCCATCGTGTTCTAGACGTTGCAGAGATGTCTGCCAAGTGTTTGGCAGGAAGAAAAGTAAAGTTGTCCAAAACAGCTTCCAATCGAATGTTCATGTGATTGGAAAAGTCAGGAGAGTGCAAAAGTACTGTTTTCTATCAGTTGGCAAGGTGCGCACACAATCCCAGTGTTGTACAGCTTGCTTCTTCACCTTCCTGAAGTTGCCACTCTCTCCGGCTCCCGGAGCCGAAGAAGCGGCTTCTTGGCGCAAAGACGATTGTGCCGCTCACAGTGCTCTCCTTAGCCCGGCTTCTGCCGAAAGACGCCCGGCAGCGGCTCTTAGCTGCGGACAGCATCCTACCTTCGTCTTTAGCGTCTCTTCTCATCTACATCTCAGCAAAAAGCTTTCCCACTATGTCTGGCTAGGAAAAACTGTGCCAGCACAGAAAACATCTCCCATCGTGTTCTAGACGTTGCAGAGATGTCTGCCAAGTGTTTGGCAGGAAGAAAAGTAAAGTTGTCCAAAACAGCTTCCAATCGAATGTTCATGTGATTGGAAAAGTCAGGAGAGTGCAAAAGTACTGTTTTCTATCAGTTGGCAAGGTGCGCACACAATCCCAGTGTTGTACAGCTTGCTTCTTCACCTTCCCGAAGTTGCCGCTCTCTCCGGCGCCCGGAGCGGAAGAAGCGGCTTCTTGGCGCAAAGACGATTGTGCCGCTCACAGTGCTCTGCTCAGCGCGGCTTCTGCCGAAAGACGCCCGGGAGCGGCTCTTAGCCGCGGACAGCATCCTACCTTCGTCTTTAGCGTCTTTTGTAGTCTACATCTCAGCAAAAAGCTTTTCCACTATGTCTGGCTAGGAAAAACTGTGCCAGCACAGAAAACATCTCCCATCGTGTTCTAGACGTTGCACGGGTGTCTGCCAAGTGTTTGGCAGGAAGAAAAGAAAAGTTGTCCAAAACAGCTTCCAATCGAATGTTCATGTGATTGGAAGAGTCAGGAGAGTGCAAAAGTACTGTTTTCTATCAGTTGGCAAGGTGCGCACACAATCCCAGTGTTGTACAGCTTGCTTCTTCACCTTCCCGAAGTTGCCGCTCTCTCCGGCTCCCGGAGCCGAAGAAGCGGCTTCTTGGCGCAAAGACGGTTGTGCCGCTCACAGTGCTCTCCTTAGCGCGGCTTCTGCCGAAAGACGCCCGGCAGCGGCTCTTAGCTGCGGACAGCATCCTACCTTCGTCTTTAGCGTCTCTTCTCATCTACATCCCAGCAAAATTCTTTCCCACTATGTCTGGCTAGGAAAAACTGTGCCAGCACAGAAAACATCTCCCATCGTGTTCTAGACGTTGCAGAGATGTCTGCCAAGTGTTTGGCAGGAAGAAGAGAAAAGTTGTCCAAAACAGCTTCCAATCGAATGTTCATGTGATTGGAAAAGTCAGGAGAGTGCAAAAGTACTGTTTTCTATCAGTTGGCAAGGTACGCACACAATCCCAGTGTTGTACAGCTTGCTTCTTCACCTTCCCGAAGTTGCCGCTCTCTCCGGCTCCCGGAGCCGAAGAAGCGGCTTCTTGGCGCAAAGACGGTTGTGCCGCTCACAGTGCTCTCCGTAGCGCGGCTTCTGCCGAAAGACGCCCGGCAGCGGCTCTTAGCTGCGGACAGCATCCTACCTTCGTCTTTAGCGTCTCTTCTCATCTACATCTCAGCAAAAAGCTTTCCCACTATGTCTGGCTAGGAAAAACTGTGCCAGCACAGAAAACATCTCCCATCGTGTTCTAGATGTTGCAGAGATGTCTGCCAAGTGTTTGGCAGGAAGAAAAGTAAAGTTGTCCAAAACAGCTTCCAATCGAATGTTCATGTGATTGGAAAAGTCAGGAGAGTGCAAAAGTACTGTTTTCTATCAGTTGGCAAGGTGCGCACACAATCCCAGTGTTGTACAGCTTGCTTCTTCACCTTCCCGAAGTTGCCGCTCTCTACGGCTCCCGGAGCCGAAGAAGCGGCTTCTTGGCGCAAAGACGATTGTGCCGCTCACAGTGCTCTCCTTAGCGCGGCTTCTGCCGAAAGACGCCCGGGAGCGGCTCTTAGCTGCGGACAGCATCCTACCTTCGTCTTTAGCGTCTCTTCTCATCTACATCTCAGCAAAATGCTTTTCCACTATGTCTGGCTAGGAAAAACTGTGCCAGCACAGAAAACATCTCCCATCGTGTTCTAGACGTTGCACGGATGTCTGTCAAGTGTTTGGCAGGAAGAAAAGAAAAGATGTCCAAAACAGCTTCCAATCGAATGTTCATGTGATTGGAAGAGTCAGGAGAGTGCAAAAGGACTGTTTTCTATCAGTTGGCAAGGTGCGCACACAATCCCAGTGTTGTACAGCTTGCTTCTTCACCTTCCCGAAGTTGCCGCTCTCTCCGGCTCCCGGAGCCGAAGAAGCGGCTTCTTGGCGCAAAGACGATTGTGCCGCTCACAGTTGCTCTGCTTAGCGCGGCTTCTGCCGAAAGACGCCCGGGAGCGGCTCTTAGCTGCGGACAGCATCCTACCTTCGTCTTTAGCGTCTCTTCTCATCTACATCTCAGCAAAATGCTTTCCCACTATGTCTGGCTAGGAAAAACTATGCCAGCACAGAAAACATCTCCCATCGTGTTCTAGACGTTGCAGAGATGTCTGCCAAGTGTTTGGCAGGAAGAAAAGAAAAGTTGTCCAAAACAGCTTCCAATCGAAAGTTCATGTGATTGGAAAAGTCAGGAGAGTGCAAAAGTACTGTTTTCTATCAGTTGGCAAGGTGCGCACACAATCCCAGTGTTGTACAGCTTGCTTCTTCACCTTCCCGAAGTTGCCGCTCTCTACGGCTCCCGGAGCCGAAGAAGCGGCTTCTTGGCGCAAAGACGATTGTGCCGCTCACAGTGCTCTCCTTAGCGCGGCTTCTGCCGAAAGATGCCCGGCAGCGGCTCTTAGCTGCGGACAGCATCCTACCTTCGTCTTTAGCGTCTCTTCTCATCTACATCTCAGCAAAAAGGTTTCCCAATATGTCGGGCTAGGAAAAACTGTGCCAGCACAGAAAACATCTCCCATAGTGTTCTAGACGTTGCACGGATGTCTGCCAAGTGTTTGGCAGGAAGAAAAGTAAAGTTGTCCAAAACAGCTTCCAATCGAATGTTCATGTGATTGGAAGAGTCAGGAGAGTGCAAAAGTACTGTTTTCTATCAGTTGGCAAGGTGCGCACACAATCCCAGTGTTGTACAGCTTGCTTCTTCACCTTCCCGAAGTTGCCGCTCTCTCCGGCTCCCGGAGCCGAAGAAGCGGCTTCTTGGCGCAAAGACGATTGTGCCGCTCACAGTGCTCTCCTTAGCGCGGCTTCTGCCGAAAGACGCCCGGCAGCGGCTCTTAGCTGCGGACAGCATCCTACCTTCGTCTTTAGCGTCTCTTCTCATCTACATCTCAGCAAAATGCTTTCCCACTATGTCTGGCTAGGAAAAACTGTGCCAGCACAGAGAACATCTCCCATCGTGTTCTAGACGTTGCAGAGATGTCTGCCAAGTGTTTGGCCGGAAGAAAAGAAAAGTTTTCCAAAACAGCTTCCAATTGAATATTCATGTGATTGGAAAAGTCAGGAGAGTGCAAAAGTACTGTTTTCTATCAGTTGGCAAGGTGCGCACACAATCCCAGTGTTGTACAGCTTGCTTCTTCACCTTCCCGAAGTTGCCGCTCTCTACGGCTCCCGGAGCCGAAGAAGCGGCTTCTTGGCGCAAAGACGATTGTGCCGCTCACAGTGCTCTCCTTAGTGCGGCTTCTGCCGAAAGACGCCCGGCAGCGGCTCTTAGCTGCGGACAGCATCCTACCTTCGTCTTTAGCGTCTCTTCTCATCTACATCTCAGCAAAAAGCTTTCCCACTATGTCTGGCTAGGAAAAACTGTGCCAGCACAGAAAACATCTCCCATCGTGTTCTAGACTTTGCAGAGATATCTGCCAAGTGTTTGGCAGGAAGAAAAGTAAAGTTGTCCAAAACAGCTTCCAATCGAATGTTCATGTGATTGGAAAAGTCAGGAGAGTGCAAAAATACTGTTTTCTATCAGTTGGCAAGCTGCGCACACAATCCCAGTGTTGTACAGCTTGCTTCTTCACCTTCCCGAAATTACCGCTCTCTCCGGCTCCCGGAGCCGAAGAAGCGGCTTCTTCGCGCAAAGACGATTGTGCCGCTCACAGTGCTCTCCTTAGCGGGGCTTCTGCCGAAAGACGCCCGGGAGCGGCTCTTAGCTGCGGACAGCAACCTACCTTCGTCTTTAGCGTCTCTTCTCATCTACATCTCAGCAAAAAGCTTTCCCACTATGTCTGGCTAGGAAAAACTGTGCCAGCACAGAAAACATCTCCCATCGTGTTCTAGACGTTGCACGGATGTCTGCCAATTGTTTGGCAGGAAGAAAAGAAAAGTTGTCCAAAACAGCTTCCAATCGAATGTTCATGTGATTGGAAAAGTCAGGAGAGTGCAAAAGTACTGTTTTGTATCAGTTGGCAAGGTGCGCACACAATCCCAGTGTTGTACAGCTTGCTTCTTCACCTTCCCGAAGTTGCCGCTCTCTCCGGCTCCCAGAGCCGAATAAGCGGCTTCTTAGCGCAAAGATGATTGTGCCGCTCACACTGCTCTCCTTAGCGCGGCTTCTGCCGAAAGATGCCCGGGAGCGGCTCTTTGCTGCGGACAGCATCCTACCTTCGTCTTTAGCGTCTCTTCTCATCTACATCTCAGCAAAATGCTTTCCCACTATGTCTGGCTAGGAAAAACTGTGCCAGCACAGAGAACATCTCCCATCGTGTTCTAGACGTTGCAGAGATGTCTGCCAAGTGTTTGGCCGGAAGAAAAGAAAAGTTTTCCAAAACAGCTTCCAATTGAATATTCATGTGATTGGAAAAGTCAGGAGAGTGCAAAAGTACTGTTTTCTATCAGTTGGCAAGGTGCGCACACAATCCCAGTGTTGTACAGCTTGCTTCTTCACCTTCCCGAAGTTGCCGCTCTCTACGGCTCCCGGAGCCGAAGAAGCGGCTTCTTGGCGCAAAGACGATTGTGCCGCTCACAGTGCTCTCCTTAGTGCGGCTTCTGCCGAAAGACGCCCGGCAGCGGCTCTTAGCTGCGGACAGCATCCTACCTTCGTCTTTAGCGTCTCTTCTCATCTACATCTCAGCAAAAAGCTTTCCCACTATGTCTGGCTAGGAAAAACTGTGCCAGCACAGAAAACATCTCCCATCGTGTTCTAGACTTTGCAGAGATATCTGCCAAGTGTTTGGCAGGAAGAAAAGTAAAGTTGTCCAAAACAGCTTCCAATCGAATGTTCATGTGATTGGAAAAGTCAGGAGAGTGCAAAAATACTGTTTTCTATCAGTTGGCAAGCTGCGCACACAATCCCAGTGTTGTACAGCTTGCTTCTTCACCTTCCCGAAATTACCGCTCTCTCCGGCTCCCGGAGCCGAAGAAGCGGCTTCTTCGCGCAAAGACGATTGTGCCGCTCACAGTGCTCTCCTTAGCGGGGCTTCTGCCGAAAGACGCCCGGGAGCGGCTCTTAGCTGCGGACAGCAACCTACCTTCGTCTTTAGCGTCTCTTCTCATCTACATCTCAGCAAAAAGCTTTCCCACTATGTCTGGCTAGGAAAAACTGTGCCAGCACAGAAAACATCTCCCATCGTGTTCTAGACGTTGCACGGATGTCTGCCAATTGTTTGGCAGGAAGAAAAGAAAAGTTGTCCAAAACAGCTTCCAATCGAATGTTCATGTGATTGGAAAAGTCAGGAGAGTGCAAAAGTACTGTTTTGTATCAGTTGGCAAGGTGCGCACACAATCCCAGTGTTGTACAGCTTGCTTCTTCACCTTCCCGAAGTTGCCGCTCTCTCCGGCTCCCAGAGCCGAATAAGCGGCTTCTTAGCGCAAAGATGATTGTGCCGCTCACAGTGCTCTCCTTAGCGCGGCTTCTGCCGAAAGATGCCCGGGAGCGGCTCTTAGCTGCGGACAGCATCCTACCTTCGTCTTTAGCGTCTCTTCTCATCTACATCTCAGCAAAAAGCTTTCCCACTATGTCTGGCTAGGAAAAACTGTGCCAGCACAGAAAACATCTCCCATCGTGTTCTAGACGTTGCACGGATGTCTGCCAAGTGTTTGGCAGGAAGAAAAGTAAAGTTGTCCAAAACAGCTTCCAATCGAATATTCATGTGATTGGAAGAGTCAGGAGAGTGCAAAAGTACTGTTTTCTATCAGTTGGCAAGGTGCGCACACAATCCCAGTGTTGTACAGCTTGCTTCTTCACCTTCCCGAAGTTGCCGCTCTCTCCGGCTCCCGGAGCCGAAGAAGCGGCTTCTTGGCGCAAAGACGATTGTGCCGCTCACAGTGCTCTCCTTAGCGCGGCTTCTGCCGAAAGACGCCCGGGAGCGGCTCTTAGCTGCGGACAGCATCCTACCTTCGTCTTTAGCGTCTCTTCTCATCTACATCTCAGCAAAAAGCTTTCCCACTATGTCTGGCTAGGAAAAACTGTGCCAGCACAGAAAACATCTCCCATCGTGTTCTAGACGTTGCAGAGATGTCTGCCAAGTGTTTGGCAGGAAGAAAAGAAAAGTTGTCCAAAACAGCTTCCAATCGAATATTCATGTGATTGGAAAAGTCAGGAGAGTGCAAAAGTACTGTTTTCTATCAGTTG
Source organism: Melospiza melodia melodia (assembly GCF_035770615.1). Taxonomy (NCBI): domain Eukaryota; kingdom Metazoa; phylum Chordata; class Aves; order Passeriformes; family Passerellidae; genus Melospiza; species Melospiza melodia. Next base: position 44,077,476 of record NC_086198.1, read on the forward strand.
GCAAGGTGCGCACACAATCCCAGTGTTGTACAGCTTGCTTCTTCACCTTCCCGAAGTTGCCGCTCTCTCCGGCTCCCAGAGCCGAATAAGCGGCTTCTTAGCGCAAAGATGATTGTGCCGCTCACAGTGCTCTCCTTAGCGCGGCTTCTGCCGAAAGATGCCCGGGAGCGGCTCTTAGCTGCGGACAGCATCCTACCTTCGTCTTTAGCGTCTCTTCTCATCTACATCTCAGCAAAAAGCTTTCCCACTATGTCTGGCTAGGAAAAACTGTGCCAGCACAGAAAACATCTCCCATCGTGTTCTAGACGTTGCACGGATGTCTGCCAAGTGTTTGGCAGGAAGAAAAGTAAAGTTGTCCAAAACAGCTTCCAATCGAATATTCATGTGATTGGAAGAGTCAGGAGAGTGCAAAAGTACTGTTTTCTATCAGTTGGCAAGGTGCGCACACAATCCCAGTGTTGTACAGCTTGCTTCTTCACCTTCCCGAAGTTGCCGCTCTCTCCGGCTCCCGGAGCCGAAGAAGCGGCTTCTTGGCGCAAAGACGATTGTGCCGCTCACAGTGCTCTCCTTAGCGCGGCTTCTGCCGAAAGACGCCCGGGAGCGGCTCTTAGCTGCGGACAGCATCCTACCTTCGTCTTTAGCGTCTCTTCTCATCTACATCTCAGCAAAAAGCTTTCCCACTATGTCTGGCTAGGAAAAACTGTGCCAGCACAGAAAACATCTCCCATCGTGTTCTAGACGTTGCAGAGATGTCTGCCAAGTGTTTGGCAGGAAGAAAAGAAAAGTTGTCCAAAACAGCTTCCAATCGAATATTCATGTGATTGGAAAAGTCAGGAGAGTGCAAAAGTACTGTTTTCTATCAGTTGGCAAGGTGCGCACACAATCCCAGTGTTGTACAGATGCTTCTTCACCTTCCCAAAGTTGCCGCTCTCTCCGGCTCCCGGAGCCGAAGAAGCGGCTTCTTGGCGCAAAGACGATTGTGCCGCTCACAGTGCTCTCCTTAGCGCGGTTTCTGCCGAAAGACGCCCGGGAGCGGCTCTTAGCTGCGGACAGCATCCTACCTTCGTCTTTAGCGTCTCTTCTCATCTACATCTCAGCAAAAAGCTTTCCCACTATGTCTGGCTAGGAAAAACTGTGCCAGCACAGAAAACATCTCCCATCGTGTTCTAGACGTTGCAGAGATGTCTGCCAAGTGTTTGGCAGGAAGAAAAGAAAAGTTGTCCAAAACAGCTTCCAATCGAATATTCATGTGATTGGAAAAGTCAGGAGAGTGCAAAAGTACTGTTTTCTATCAGTTGGCAAGGTGCGCACACAATCCCAGTGTTGTACAGATGCTTCTTCACCTTCCCAAAGTTGCCGCTCTCTCCGGCTCCCGGAGCCGAAGAAGCGGCTTCTTGGCGCAAAGACGATTGTGCCGCTCACAGTGCTCTCCTTAGCGCGGCTTCTGCCGAAAGACGCCCGGGAGCGGCTCTTAGCTGCGGACCGCATCCTACCTTCGTCTTTAGCGTCTCTTCTCATCTACATCTCAGCAAAAAGCTTTCCCACTATGTCTGGCTAGGAAAAACTGTGCCAGCACAGAAAACATCTCCCATCGTGTTCCAGACGTTGCAGAGATGTCTGCCAAGTGTTTGGCAGGAAGAAAAGAAAAGTTGTCCAAAACAGCTTCCAATCGAATATTCATGTGATTGGAAGAGTCAGGAGAGTGCAAAAGTACTGTTTTCTATCAGTTGGCAAGGTGCGCACACAATCCCAGTGTTGTACAGCTTGCTTCTTCACCTTCCTGAAGTTGCCGCTCTCTCCGGCTCCCAGAGCCGAAGAAGCGGCTTCTTGGCGCAAAGACGATTGTGCCGCTCACAGTGCTCTCCGTAGCGCGGCTTCTGCCGAAAGACGCCCAGGAGCGGCTCTTAGCCGCGGACAGCATCCTACCTTCGTCTTTAGCGTCTCTTCTCATCTACATCTCAGCAAAAAGCTTTCCCACTATGTCTGGCTAGGAAAAACTGTGCCAGCACAGAAAACATCTCCCATCGTGTTCTAGACGTTGCAGAGATGTCTGCCAAGTGTTTGGCAGGAAGAAAAGTAAAGTTGTCCAAAACAGCTTCCAATCGAATGTTCATGTGATTGGAAAAGTCAGGAGAGTGCAAAAGTACTGTTTTCTATCAGTTGGCAAGGTGCGCACACAATCCCAGTGTTGTACAGCTTGCTTCTTCACCTTCCTGAAGTTGCCACTCTCTCCGGCTCCCGGAGCCGAAGAAGCGGCTTCTTGGCGCAAAGACGATTGTGCCGCTCACAGTGCTCTCCTTAGCGCGGCTTCTGCCGAAAGACGCCCGGCAGCGGCTCTTAGCTGCGGACAGCATCCTACCTTCGTCTTTAGCGTCTCTTCTCATCTACATCTCAGCAAAAAGCTTTCCCACTATGTCTGGCTAGGAAAAACTGTGCCAGCACAGAAAACATCTCCCATCGTGTTCTAGACGTTGCAGAGATGTCTGCCAAGTGTTTGGCAGGAAGAAAAGAAAAGTTGTCCAAAACAGCTTCCAATCGAATGTTCATGTGATTGGAAAAGTCAGGAGAGTGCAAAAGTACTGTTTTCTATCAGTTGGCAAGGTGCGCACACAATCCCAGTGTTGTACAGCTTGCTTCTTCACCTTCCCGAAGTTGCCGCTCTCTCCGGCTCCCAGAGCCGAATAAGCGGCTTCTTAGCGCAAAGATGATTGTGCCGCTCACAGTGCTCTCCTTAGCGCGGCTTCTGCCGAAAGACGCCCGGCAGCGGCTCTTAGCTGCGGACAGCATCCTACCTTCGTCTTTAGCGTCTCTTCTCATCTACATCTCAGCAAAAAGCTTTCCCACTATGTCTGGCTAAGAAAAACTGTGCCAGCACAGAAAACATCTCCCATCGTGTTCTAGACGTTGCACGGATGTCTGCCAAGTGTTTGGCAGGAAGAAAAGTAAAGTTGTCCAAAACAGCTTCCAATCGAATGTTCATGTGATTGGAAAAGTCAGGAGAGTGCAAAAGTACTGTTTTCTATCAGTTGGCAAGGTGCGCACACAATCCCAGTGTTGTACAGCTTGCTTCTTCACCTTCCTGAAGTTGCCACTCTCTCCGGCTCCCGGAGCCGAAGAAGCGGCTTCTTGGCGCAAAGACGATTGTGCCGCTCACAGTGCTCTCCTTAGCGCGGCTTCTGCCGAAAGACGCCCGGCAGCGGCTCTTAGCTGCGGACAGCATCCTACCTTCGTCTTTAGCGTCTCTTCTCATCTACATCTCAGCAAAAAGCTTTCCCACTATGTCTGGCTAGGAAAAACTGTGCCAGCACAGAAAACATCTCCCATCGTGTTCTAGACGTTGCAGAGATGTCTGCCAAGTGTTTGGCAGGAAGAAAAGAAAAGTTGTCCAAAACAGCTTCCAATCGAATGTTCATGTGATTGGAAAAGTCAGGAGAGTGCAAAAGTACTGTTTTCTATCAGTTGGCAAGGTGCGCACACAATCCCAGTGTTGTACAGCTTGCTTCTTCACCTTCCCGAAGTTGCCGCTCTCTCCGGCTCCCGGAGCCGAAGAAGCGGCTTCTTGGCGCAAAGACGATTGTGCCGCTCACAGTGCTCTCCTTAGCGCGGCTTCTGCCGAAAGACGCCCGGGAGCGGCTCTTAGCTGCGGACAGCATCCTACCTTCGTCTTTAGCGTCTCTTCTCATCTACATCTCAGCAAAAAGCTTTCCCACTATGTCTGGCTAGGAAAAACTGTGCCAGCACAGAAAACATCTCCCATCGTGTTCTAGACGTTGCAGAGATGTCTGCCAAGTGTTTGGCAGGAAGAAAAGAAAAGTTGTCCAAAACAGCTTCCAATCGAATATTCATGTGATTGGAAAAGTCAGGAGAGTGCAAAAGTACTGTTTTCTATCAGTTGGCAAGGTGCGCACACAATCCCAGTGTTGTACAGATGCTTCTTCACCTTCCCAAAGTTGCCGCTCTCTCCGGCTCCCGGAGCCGAAGAAGCGGCTTCTTGGCGCAAAGACGATTGTGCCGCTCACAGTGCTCTCCTTAGCGCGGCTTCTGCCGAAAGACGCCCGGGAGCGGCTCTTAGCTCCGGACCGCATCCTACCTTCGTCTTTAGCGTCTCTTCTCATCTACATCTCAGCAAAAAGCTTTCCCACTATGTCTGGCTAGGAAAAACTGTGCCAGCACAGAAAACATCTCCCATCGTGTTCTAGACGTTGCAGAGATGTCTGCCAAGTGTTTGGCAGGAAGAAAAGTAAAGTTGTCCAAAACAGCTTCCAATCGAATGTTCATGTGATTGGAAAAGTCAGGAGAGTGCAAAAGTACTGTTTTGTATCAGTTCGCAAGGTGCGCACACAATCCCAGTGTTGTACAGCTTGCTTCTTCACCTTCCCGAAGTTGCCGCGTTCTCCGGCGCCCAGAGCCGAAGAAGCGGCTTCTTCGCGCAAAGATGATTGTGCCGCTCACAGTGCTCTCCTTAGCGCGGTTTCTGCCGAAAGACGCCCGGGAGCGGCTCTTAGCTGCGGACAGCATCCTACCTTCGTCTTTAGCGTCTCTTCTCATCTACATCTCAGCAAAAAGCTTTCCCACTATGTCTGGCTAGGAAAAACTGTGCCAGCACAGAAAACATCTCCCATCGTGTTCCAGACGTTGCAGAGATGTCTGCCAAGTGTTTGGCAGGAAGAAAAGAAAAGTTGTCCAAAACAGCTTCCAATCGAATATTCATGTGATTGGAAGAGTCAGGAGAGTGCAAAAGTACTGTTTTCTATCAGTTGGCAAGGTGCGCACACAATCCCAGTGTTGTACAGCTTGCTTCTTCACCTTCCTGAAGTTGCCGCTCTCTCCGGCTCCCAGAGCCGAAGAAGCGGCTTCTTGACGCAAAGACGATTGTGCCGCTCACAGTGCTCTCCGTAGCGCGGCTTCTGCCGAAAGACGCCCAGGAGCGGCTCTTAGCCGCGGACAGCATCCTACCTTCGTCTTTAGCGTCTCTTCTCATCTACATCTCAGCAAAAAGCTTTCCCACTATGTCTGGCTAGGAAAAACTGTGCCAGCACAGAAAACATCTCCCATCGTGTTCTAGACGTTGCAGAGATGTCTGCCAAGTGTTTGGCAGGAAGAAAAGTAAAGTTGTCCAAAACAGCTTCCAATCGAATGTTCATGTGATTGGAAAAGTCAGGAGAGTGCAAAAGTACTGTTTTCTATCAGTTGGCAAGGTGCGCACACAATCCCAGTGTTGTACAGCTTGCTTCTTCACCTTCCTGAAGTTGCCACTCTCTCCGGCTCCCGGAGCCGAAGAAGCGGCTTCTTGGCGCAAAGACGATTGTGCCGCTCACAGTGCTCTCCTTAGCGCGGCTTCTGCCGAAAGACGCCCGGCAGCGGCTCTTAGCTGCGGACAGCATCCTACCTTCGTCTTTAGCGTCTCTTCTCATCTACATCTCAGCAAAAAGCTTTCCCACTATGTCTGGCTAGGAAAAACTGTGCCAGCACAGAAAACATCTCCCATCGTGTTCTAGACGTTGCAGAGATGTCTGCCAAGTGTTTGGCAGGAAGAAAAGAAAAGTTGTCCAAAACAGCTTCCAATCGAATGTTCATGTGATTGGAAAAGTCAGGAGAGTGCAAAAGTACTGTTTTCTATCAGTTGGCAAGGTGCGCACACAATCCCAGTGTTGTACAGCTTGCTTCTTCACCTTCCCGAAGTTGCCGCTCTCTCCGGCTCCCAGAGCCGAATAAGCGGCTTCTTAGCGCAAAGATGATTGTGCCGCTCACAGTGCTCTCCTTAGCGCGGCTTCTGCCGAAAGACGCCCGGGAGCGGCTCTTAACTGCGGACAGCATCCTACCTTCGTCTTTAGCGTCTCTTCTCATCTACATCTCAGCAAAAAGCTTTCCCACTATGTCTGGCTAAGAAAAACTGTGCCAGCACAGAAAACATCTCCCATCGTGTTCTAGACGTTGCACGGATGTCTGCCAAGTGTTTGGCAGGAAGAAAAGTAAAGTTGTCCAAAACAGCTTCCAATCGAATATTCATGTGATTGGAAGAGTCAGGAGAGTGCAAAAGTACTGTTTTCTATCAGTTGGCAAGGTGCGCACACAATCCCAGTGTTGTACAGCTTGCTTCTTCACCTTCCCGAAGTTGCCGCTCTCTCCGGCTCCCGGAGCCGAAGAAGCGGCTTCTTGGCGCAAAGACGATTGTGCCGCTCACAGTGCTCTCCTTAGCGCGGCTTCTGCCGAAAGACGCCCGGGAGCGGCTCTTAGCTGCGGACAGCATCCTACCTTCGTCTTTAGCGTCTCTTCTCATCTACATCTCAGCAAAAAGCTTTCCCACTATGTCTGGCTAGGAAAAACTGTGCCAGCACAGAAAACATCTCCCATCGTGTTCTAGACGTTGCAGAGATGTCTGCCAAGTGTTTGGCAGGAAGAAAAGTAAAGTTGTCCAAAACAGCTTCCAATCGAATATTCATGTGATTGGAAAAGTCAGGAGAGTGCAAAAGTACTGTTTTCTATCAGTTGGCAAGGTGCGCACACAATCCCAGTGTTGTACAGCTTGCTTCTTCACCTTCCCGAAATTGCCGCTCTCTCCGGCTCCCAGAGCCGAAGAAGCGGCTTCTTGGCGCAAAGACGATTGTGCCGCTCACAGTGCTCTCCTTAGCGCGGCTTCTGCCGAAAGACGCCCGGCAGCGGCTCTTAGCTGCGGACAGCATCCTACCTTCGTCTTTAGCGTCTCTTCTCATCTACATCTCAGCAAAAAGCTTTCCCACTATGTCTGGCTAGGAAAAACTGTGCCAGCACAGAAAATATCTCCCATCGTGTTCTAGACGTTGCAGAGATGTCTGCCAAGTGTTTGGCAGGAAGAAAAGAAAAGTTGTCCAAAACAGCTTCCAATGGAATGTTCATGTGATTGGAAAAGTCAGGAGAGTGCAAAAGTACTGTTTTCTATCAGTTGGCAAGGTGCGCACACAATCCCAGTGTTGTACAGCTTGCTTCTTCACCTTCCCGAAGTTGCCGCTCTCTCCGGCTCCCGGAGCCGAAGAAGCGGCTTCTTGGCGCAAAGACGATTGTGCCGCTCACAGTGCTCTCCTTAGCGCGGCTTCTGCCGAAAGACGCCCGGCAGCGGCTCTTAGCTGCGGACAGCATCCTACCTTCGTCTTTAGCGTCTCTTCTCACCTACATCTCAGCAAAAAGCTTTCCCACTATGTCTGGCTAGGAAAAACTGTGCCAGCACAGAAAACATCTCCCATCGTGTTCTAGACGTTGCAGAGATATCTGCCAAGTGTTTGGCAGGAAGAAAAGTAAAGTTGTCCAAAACAGCTTCCAATCGAATGTTCATGTGATTGGAAAAGTCAGGAGAGTGCAAAAATACTGTTTTCTATCAGTTGGCAAGCTGCGCACACAATCCCAGTGTTGTACAGCTTGCTTCTTCACCTTCCCGAAATTACCGCTCTCTCCGGCTCCCGGAGCCGAAGAAGCGGCTTCTTCGCGCAAAGACGATTGTGCCGCTCACAGTGCTCTCCTTAGCGGGGCTTCTGCCGAAAGACGCCCGGGAGCGGCTCTTAGCTGCGGACAGCATCCTACCTTCGTCTTTAGCGTCTCTTCTCATCTACATCTCAGCAAAAAGCTTTCCCACTATGTCTGGCTAGGAAAAACTGTGCCAGCACAGAAAACATCTCCCATCGTGTTCTAGACGTTGCACGGATGTCTGCCAAGTGTTTGGCAGGAAGAAAAGAAAAGTTGTCCAAAACAGCTTCCAATCGAATGTTCATGTGATTGGAAAAGTCAGGAGAGTGCAAAAGTACTGTTTTGTATCAGTTGGCAAGGTGCGCACACAATCCCAGTGTTGTACAGCTTGCTTCTTCACCTTCCCGAAGTTGCCGCTCTCTCCGGCTCCCAGAGCCGAATAAGCGGCTTCTTAGCGCAAAGATGATTGTGCCGCTCACAGTGCTCTCCTTAGCGCGGCTTCTGCCGAAAGATGCCCGGGAGCGGCTCTTAGCTGCGGACAGCATCCTACCTTCGTCTTTAGCGTCTCTTCTCATCTACATCTCAGCAAAAAGCTTTCCCACTATGTCTGGCTAGGAAAAACTGTGCCAGCACAGAAAACATCTCCCATCGTGTTCTAGACGTTGCACGGATGTCTGCCAAGTGTTTGGCAGGAAGAAAAGTAAAGTTGTCCAAAACAGCTTCCAATCGAATATTCATGTGATTGGAAGAGTCAGGAGAGTGCAAAAGTACTGTTTTCTATCAGTTGGCAAGGTGCGCACACAATCCCAGTGTTGTACAGCTTGCTTCTTCACCTTCCCGAAGTTGCCGCTCTCTCCGGCTCCCGGAGCCGAAGAAGCGGCTTCTTGGCGCAAAGACGATTGTGCCGCTCACAGTGCTCTCCTTAGCGCGGCTTCTGCCGAAAGACGCCCGGGAACGGCTCTTAGCTGCGGACAGCATCCTACCTTCGTCTTTAGCGTCTCTTCTCATCTACATCTCAGCAAAAAGCTTTCCCACTATGTCTGGCTAGGAAAAACTGTGCCAGCACAGAAAACATCTCCCATCGTGTTCTAGACGTTGCAGAGATGTCTGCCAAGTGTTTGGCAGGAAGAAAAGAAAAGTTGTCCAAAACAGCTTCCAATCGAATATTCATGTGATTGGAAAAGTCAGGAGAGTGCAAAAGTACTGTTTTCTATCAGTTGGCAAGGTGCGCACACAATCCCAGTGTTGTACAGCTTGCTTCTTCACCTTCCCGAAGTTGCCGCTCTCTCCGGCTCCCAGAGCCGAATAAGCGGCTTCTTAGCGCAAAGATGATTGTGCCGCTCACAGTGCTCTCCTTAGCGCGGCTTCTGCCGAAAGATGCCCGGGAGCGGCTCTTAGCTGCGGACAGCATCCTACCTTCGTCTTTAGCGTCTCTTCTCATCTACATCTCAGCAAAAAGCTTTCCCACTATGTCTGGCTAGGAAAAACTGTGCCAGCACAGAAAACATCTCCCATCGTGTTCTAGTCGTTGCACGGATGTCTGCCAAGTGTTTGGCAGGAAGAAAAGAAAAGTTGTCCAAAACAGCTTCCAATCGAATATTCATGTGATTGGAAGAGTCAGGAGAGTGCAAAAGTACTGTTTTCTATCAGTTGGCAAGGTGCGCACACAATCCCAGTGTTGTACAGCTTGCTTCTTCACCTTCCCGAAGTTGCCGCTCTCTCCGGCTCCCGGAGCCGAAGAAGCGGCTTCTTGGCGCAAAGACGATTGTGCCGCTCACAGTGCTCTCCTTAGCGCGGCTTCTGCCGAAAGACGCCCGGGAGCGGCTCTTAGCTGCGGACAGCATCCTACCTTCGTCTTTAGCGTCTCTTCTCATCTACATCTCAGCAAAAAGCTTTCCCACTATGTCTGGCTAGGAAAAACTGTGCCAGCACAGAAAACATCTCCCATCGTGTTCTAGACGTTGCAGAGATGTCTGCCAAGTGTTTGGCAGGAAGAAAAGAAAAGTTGTCCAAAACAGCTTCCAATCGAATATTCATGTGATTGGAAAAGTCAGGAGAGTGCAAAAGTACTGTTTTCTATCAGTTGGCAAGGTGCGCACACAATCCCAGTGTTGTACAGCTTGCTTCTTCACCTTCCCGAAGTTGCCGCTCTCTCCGGCTCCCAGAGCCGAATAAGCGGCTTCTTAGCGCAAAGATGATTGTGCCGCTCACAGTGCTCTCCTTAGCGCGGCTTCTGCCGAAAGATGCCCGGGAGCGGCTCTTAGCTGCGGACAGCATCCTACCTTCGTCTTTAGCGTCTCTTCTCATCTACATCTCAGCAAAAAGGTTTCCCACTATGTCTGGCTAGGAAAAACTGTGCCAGCACAGAAAACATCTCCCATCGTGTTCTAGACGTTGCACGGATGTCTGCCAAGTGTTTGGCATGAAGAAAAGTAAAGTTGTCCAAAACAGCTTCCAATCGAATATTCATGTGATTGGAAGAGTCAGGAGAGTGCAAAAGTACTGTTTTCTATCAGTTGGCAAGGTGCGCACACAATCCCAGTGTTGTACAGCTTGCTTCTTCACCTTCCCGAAGTTGCCGCTCTCTCCGGCTCCCGGAGCCGAAGAAGCGGCTTCTTCGCGCAAAGACGATTGTGCCGCTCACAGTGCTCTCCTTAGCGCGGCTTCTGCCGAAAGACGCCCGGCAGCGGCTCTTAGCTGCGGACAGCATCCTACCTTCGTCTTTAGCGTCTCTTCTCATCTACATCTCAGCAAAAAGCTTTCCCACTATGTCTGGCTAGGAAAAACTGTGCCAGCACAGAAAACATCTCCCATCGTGTTCTAGACGTTGCAGAGATGTCTGCCAAGTGTTTGGCAGGAAGAAAAGAAAAGTTGTCCAAAACAGCTTCCAATCGAATATTCATGTGATTGGAAAAGTCAGGAGAGTGCAAAAGTACTGTTTTCTATCAGTTGGCAAGGTGCGCACACAATCCCAGTGTTGTACAGCTTGCTTCTTCACCTTCCCAAAGTTGCCGCTCTCTCCGGCTCCCGGTGCCGAAGAAGCGGCTTCTTGGCGCAAAGACGATTGTGCCGCTCACAGTGCTCTCCTTAGCGCGGCTTCTGCCGAAAGACGCCCGGCAGCGGCTCTTAGCTGCGGACAGCATCCTACCTTCGTCTTTAGCGTCTCTTCTCATCTACATCTCAGCAAAAAGCTTTCCCACTATGTCTGGCTAGGAAAAACTGTGCCAGCACAGAAAACATCTCCCATCGTGTTCTAGACGTTGCAGAGATGTATGCCAAGTGTTTGGCAGGAAGAAAAGTAAAGTTGTCCAAAACAGCTTCCAATCGAATGTTCATGTGATTGGAAAAGTCAGGAGAGTGCAAAAGTACTGTTTTGTATCAGTTCGCAAGGTGCGCACACAATCCCAGTGTTGTACAGCTTGCTTCTTCACCTTCCCGAAGTTGCCGCTTTCTCCGGCGCCCAGAGCCGAAGAAGCGGCTTCTTCGCGCAAAGATGATTGTGCCGCTCACAGTGCTCTCCTTAGCGCGGTTTCTGCCGAAAGACGCCCGGGAGCGGCTCTTAGCTGCGGACAGCATCCTACCTTCGTCTTTAGCGTCTCTTCTCATCTACATCTCAGCAAAAAGCTTTCCCACTATGTCTGGCTAGGAAAAACTGTGCCAGCACAGAAAACATCTCCCATCGTGTTCCAGACGTTGCAGAGATGTCTGCCAAGTGTTTGGCAGGAAGAAAAGAAAAGTTGTCCAAAACAGCTTCCAATCGAATATTCATGTGATTGGAAGAGTCAGGAGAGTGCAAAAGTACTGTTTTCTATCAGTTGGCAAGGTGCGCACACAATCCCAGTGTTGTACAGCTTGCTTCTTCACCTTCCTGAAGTTGCCGCTCTCTCCGGCTCCCAGAGCCGAAGAAGCGGCTTCTTGGCGCAAAGACGATTGTGCCGCTCACAGTGCTCTCCGTAGCGCGGCTTCTGCCGAAAGACGCCCAGGAGCGGCTCTTAGCCGCGGACAGCATCCTACCTTCGTCTTTAGCGTCTCTTCTCATCTACATCTCAGCAAAAAGCTTTCCCACTATGTCTGGCTAGGAAAAACTGTGCCAGCACAGAAAACATCTCCCATCGTGTTCTAGACGTTGCAGAGATGTCTGCCAAGTGTTTGGCAGGAAGAAAAGTAAAGTTGTCCAAAACAGCTTCCAATCGAATGTTCATGTGATTGGAAAAGTCAGGAGAGTGCAAAAGTACTGTTTTCTATCAGTTGGCAAGGTGCGCACACAATCCCAGTGTTGTACAGCTTGCTTCTTCACCTTCCTGAAGTTGCCACTCTCTCCGGCTCCCGGAGCCGAAGAAGCGGCTTCTTGGCGCAAAGACGATTGTGCCGCTCACAGTGCTCTCCTTAGCGCGGCTTCTGCCGAAAGACGCCCGGGAGCGGCTCTTAGCTGCGGACAGCATCCTACCTTCGTCTTTAGCGTCTCTTCTCATCTACATCTCAGCAAAAAGCTTTCCCACTATGTCTGGCTAGGAAAAACTGTGCCAGCACAGAAAACATCTCCCATCGTGTTCTAGACGTTGCAGAGATGTCTGCCAAGTGTTTGGCAGGAAGAAAAGAAAAGTTGTCCAAAACAGCTTCCAATCGAATGTTCATGTGATTGGAAAAGTCAGGAGAGTGCAAAAGTACTGTTTTCTATCAGTTGGCAAGGTGCGCACACAATCCCAGTGTTGTACAGCTTGCTTCTTCACCTTCCCGAAGTTGCCGCTCTCTCCGGCTCCCAGAGCCGAATAAGCGGCTTCTTAGCGCAAAGATGATTGTGCCGCTCACAGTGCTCTCCTTAGCGCGGCTTCTGCCGAAAGACGCCCGGGAGCGGCTCTTAGCTGCGGACAGCATCCTACCTTCGTCTTTAGCGTCTCTTCTCATCTACATCTCAGCAAAAAGCTTTCCCACTATGTCTGGCTAAGAAAAACTGTGCCAGCACAGAAAACATCTCCCATCGTGTTCTAGACGTTGCACGGATGTCTGCCAAGTGTTTGGCAGGAAGAAAAGTAAAGTTGTCCAAAACAGCTTCCAATCGAATATTCATGTGATTGGAAGAGTCAGGAGAGTGCAAAAGTACTGTTTTCTATCAGTTGGCAAGGTGCGCACACAATCCCAGTGTTGTACAGCTTGCTTCTTCACCTTCCCGAAGTTGCCGCTCTCTCCGGCTCCCGGAGCCGAAGAAGCGGCTTCTTGGCGCAAAGACGATTGTGCCGCTCACAGTGCTCTCCTTAGCGCGGCTTCTGCCGAAAGACGCCCGGGAGCGGCTCTTAGCTGCGGACAGCATCCTACCTTCGTCTTTAGCGTCTCTTCTCATCTACATCTCAGCAAAAAGCTTTCCCACTATGTCTGGCTAGGAAAAACTGTGCCAGCACAGAAAACATCTCCCATCGTGTTCTAGACGTTGCAGAGATGTCTGCCAAGTGTTTGGCAGGAAGAAAAGTAAAGTTGTCCAAAACAGCTTCCAATCGAATATTCATGTGATTGGAAAAGTCAGGAGAGTGCAAAAGTACTGTTTTCTATCAGTTGGCAAGGTGCGCACACAATCCCAGTGTTGTACAGCTTGCTTCTTCACCTTCCCGAAATTGACGCTCTCTCCGGCTCCCGGAGCCGAAGAAGAGGCTTCTTGGCGCAAAGACGATTGTGCCGCTCACAGTGCTCTCCTTAGCGCGGCTTCTGCCGAAAGACGCCCGGCAGCGGCTCTTAGCTGCGGACAGCATCCTACCTTCGTCTTTAGCGTCTCTTCTCATCTACATCTCAGCAAAATGCTTTCCCACTATGTCTGGCTAGGAAAAACTGTGCCAGCACAGAAAACATCTCCCATCGTGTTCTAGACGTTGCAGTGATGTCTGCCAAGTGTTTGGCAGGAAGAAAAGAAAAGTTGTCCAAAACAGCTTCCAATGGAATGTTCATGTGATTGGAAAAGTCAGGAGAGTGCAAAAGTACTGTTTTGTATCAGTTGGCAAGGTGCGCACACAATCCCAGTGTTGTACAGCTTGCTTCTTCACCTTCCCGAAGTTGCCGCTTTCTCCGGAGCCCAGAGCCGAAGAAGCGGCTTCTACGCGCAAAGATGATTGTGCCGCTCACAGTGCTCTCCTTAGCGCGGCTTCTGCCGAAAGACGCCCGGGAGAGGCTCTTAGCTGCGGACAGCATCCTACCTTCGTCTTTAGCGTCTCTTCTCATCTACATCTCAGCAAAAAGCTTTCCCACTATGTCTGGCTAGGAAAAACTGTGCCAGCACAGAAAACATCTCCCATCGTGTTCCAGACGTTGCAGAGATGTCTGCCAAGTGTTTGGCAGGAAGAAAAGTAAAGTTGTCCAAAACAGCTTCCAATCGAATATTCATGTGATTGGAAGAGTCAGGAGAGTGCAAAAGTACTGTTTTCTATCAGTTGGCAAGGTGCGCACACAATCCCAGTGTTGTACAGCTTGCTTCTTCACCTTCCCGAAGTTGCCGCTCTCTCCGGCTCCCGGAGCCGAAGAAGCGGCTTCTTCGCGCAAAGACGATTGTGCCGCTCACAGTGCTCTCCTTAGCGCGGCTTCTGCCGAAAGACGCCCGGGAGCGGCTCTTAGCTGCGGACAGCATCCTACCTTCGTCTTTAGCGTCTCTTCTCATCTACATCTCAGCAAAATGCTTTCCCACTATGTCTGGCTAGGAAAAACTGTGCCAGCACAGAAAACATCTCCCATCGTGTTCTAGACGTTGCACGGATGTCTGCCAAGTGTTTGGCAGGAAGAAAAGAAAAGTTGTCCAAAACAGCTTCCAATCGAATGTTCATGTGATTGGAAAAGTCAGGAGAGTGCAAAAGTACTGTTTTCTATCAGTTGGCAAGGTGCGCACACAATCCCAGTGTTGTACAGCTTGCTTTTTCACCTTCCCGAAGTTGCCGCTCTCTCCGGCTCCCGGAGCCGAAGAAGCGGCTTCTTGGCGCAAAGACGATTGTGCCGCTCACAGTGCTCTCCTTAGCGCGGCTTCTGCCGAAAGACGCCCGGGAGCGGCTCTTAGCTGCGGACAGCATCCTACCTTCGTCTATAGCGTCTCTTCTCATCTACATCTCAGCAAAAAGCTTTCCCACTATGTCTGGCAAGGAAAAACTGTGCCAGCACAGAAAACATCTCCCATCGTGTTCTAGACGTTGCAGAGATGTCTGCCAAGTGTTTGGCAGGAAGAAAAGTAAAGTTGTCCAAAACAGCTTCCAATCGAATGTTCATGTGATTGGAAGAGTCAGGAGAGTGCAAAAGTACTGTTTTGTATCAGTTGGCAAGGTGCGCACACAATCCCAGTGTTGTACAGCTTGCTTCTTCACCTTCCCGAAGTTGCCGCTCTCTCCGGCTCCCGGAGCCGAAGAAGCGGCTTCTTGGCGCAAAGACGATTGTGCCGCTCACAGTGCTCTGCTTAGCGTGGCTTCTGCCGATAGACGCCCGGGAGCGGCTCTTAGCCGCGGACAGCATCCTACCTTCGTCTTTAGCATCTTTTGTAGTCTACATCTCAGCAAAAAGCTTTCCCACTATGTCTGGCTAGGAAAAACTGTGCCAGCACAGAAAACATCTCCCATCGTGTTCTAGACATTGCACGGGTGTCTGCCAAGTGTTTGGCAGGAAGAAAAGAAAAGTTTTCCAAAACAGCTTCCAATCGAATGTTCATGTGATTGGAAAAGTCAGGAGAGTGCAAAAGTACTGTTTTCTATCAGTTGGCAAGGTGCGCACACAATCCCAGTGTTGTACAGCTTCCTTCTTCACCTTCCCGAAGTTGCCGCTCTCTCCGGCTCCCGGAGCCGAAGAAGCGGCTTCTTGGCGCAAAGACGGTTGTGCCGCTCACAGTGCTCTCCTTAGCGCGGCTTCTGCCGAAAGACGCCCGGCAGCGGCTCTTAGCTGCGGACAGCATCCTACCTTCGTCTTTAGCGTCTCTTCTCATCTACATCTCAGCAAAATTATTTCCCACTATGTCTGGCTAGGAAAAACTGTGCCAGCACAGAAAACATCTCCCATCGTGTTCTAGACGTTGCAGAGATGTCTGCCAAGTGTTTGGCAGGAAGAAAAGAAAAGTTGTCCAAAACAGCTTCCAATCGAATGTTCATGTGATTGGAAAAGTCAGGAGAGTGCAAAAGTACTGTTTTCTATCAGTTGGCAAGGTGCGCACACAATCCCAGTGTTGTACAGCTTGCTTCTTCACCTTCCCGAAGTTGCCGCTCTCTCCGGCTCCCGGAGCCGAAGAAGCGGCTTCTTGGCGCAAAGACGGTTGTGCCGCTCACAGTGCTCTCCGTAGCGCGGCTTCTGCCGAAAGACGCCCGGGAGCGGCTCTTAGCTGCGGACAGCATCCTACCTTCGTCTTTAGCGTCTCTTCTCATCTACATCTCAGCAAAAAGCTTTCCCACTATGTCTGGCTCGGAAAAACTGTGCCAGCACAGAAAACATCTCCCATCGTGTTCTAGACGTTGCAGAGATGTCTGCCAAGTGTTTGGCAGGAAGAAAAGTAAAGTTGTCCAAAACAGCTTCCAAT
This sequence comes from Melospiza melodia melodia, assembly GCF_035770615.1. Lineage (NCBI taxonomy): Eukaryota > Metazoa > Chordata > Aves > Passeriformes > Passerellidae > Melospiza > Melospiza melodia. The sequence goes on from NC_086198.1 coordinate 44,093,434, forward strand.
CGAATGTTCATGTGATTGGAAAAGTCAGGAGAGTGCAAAAGTACTGTTTTGTATCAGTTAGCAAGGTGCGCACACAATCCCAGTGTTGTACAGCTTGCTTCTTCACCTTCCCGAAGTTGCCGCTCTCTCCGGCTCCCGGAGCCGAAGAAGCGGCTTCTTGGCGCAAAGACGATTGTGCCACTCACAGTGCTCTCCTTAGCGCGGCTTCTGCCGAAAGACGCCCGGCAGCGGCTCTTAGCTGCGGACAGCATCCTACCTTCGTCTTTAGCGTCTCTTCTCATCTACATCTCAGCAAAAAGCTTTCCCACTATGTCTGGCTAGGAAAAACTGTGCCAGCACAGAAAATATCTCCCATTGTGTTCTAGACGTTGCAGAGATGTCTGCCAAGTGTTTGGCAGGAAGAAAAGAAAAGTTGTCCAAAACAGCTTCCAATCGAATATTCATGTGATTGGAAAAGTCAGGAGAGTGCAAAAGTACTGTTTTCTATCAGTTGGCAAGGTGCGCACACAATCCCAGTGTTGTACAGATGCTTCTTCACCTTCCCAAAGTTGCCGCTCTCTCCGGCTCCCGGAGCCGAAGAAGCGGCTTCTTGGCGCAAAGACGATTGTGCCGCTCACAGTGCTCTCCTTAGCGCGGCTTCTGCCGAAAGACGCCCGGGAGCGGCTCTTAGCTGCGGACCGCATCCTACCTTCGTCTTTAGCGTCTCTTCTCATCTACATCTCAGCAAAATGCTTTCCCACTATGTCTGGCTAGGAAAAACTGTGCCAGCACAGAAAACATCTCCCATCGTGTTCTAGACGTTGCAGAGATGTCTGCCAAGTGTTTGGCAGGAAGAAAAGTAAAGTTGTCCAAAACAGCTTCCAATCGAATGTTCATGTGATTGGAAAAGTCAGGAGAGTGCAAAAGTACTGTTTTCTATCAGTTCGCAAGGTGCGCACACAATCCCAGTGTTGTACAGCTTGCTTCTTCACCTTCCCGAAGTTGCCGCTTTCTCCGGCGCCCAGAGCCGAAAAAGCGGCTTCTTCGCGCAAAGATGATTGTGCCGCTCACAGTGCTCTCCTTAGCGCGGTTTCTGCCGAAAGACGCCCGGGAGCGGCTCTTAGCTGCGGACAGCATCCTACCTTCGTCTTTAGCGTCTCTTCTCATCTACATCTCAGCAAAAAGCTTTCCCACTATGTCTGGCTAGGAAAAACTGTGCCAGCACAGAAAACATCTCCCATCGTGTTCCAGACGTTGCAGAGATGTCTGCCAAGTGTTTGGCAGGAAGAAAAGTAAAGTTGTCCAAAACAGCTTCCAATCGAATATTCATGTGATTGGAAGAGTCAGGAGAGTGCAAAAGTACTGTTTTCTATCTGTTGGCAAGGTGCGCACACAATCCCAGTGTTGTACAGATGCTTCTTCACCTTCCCAAAGTTGCCGCTCTCTCCGGCTCCCGGAGCCGAAGAAGCGGCTTCTTGGCGCAAAGACGATTGTGCCGCTCACAGTGCTGTCCGTAGCGCGGCTTCTGCCGAAAGACGCCCGGGAGCGGCTCTTAGCTGCGGACCGCATCCTACCTTCGTCTTTAGCGTCTCTTCTCATCTACATCTCAGCAAAAAGCTTTCCCACTATGTCTGGCTAGGAAAAACTGTGCCAGCACAGAAAACATCTCCCATCGTGTTCTAGACGTTGCAGAGATGTCTGCCAAGTGTTTGGCAGGAAGAAAAGTAAAGTTGTCCAAAACAGCTTCCAATCGAATGTTCATGTGATTGGAAAAGTCAGGAGAGTGCAAAAGTACTGTTTTGTATCAGTTCGCAAGGTGCGCACACAATCCCAGTGTTGTACAGCTTGCTTCTTCACCTTCCTGAAGTTGACGCTTTCTCCGGCGCCCAGAGCCGAAGAAGCGGCTTCTTCGCGCAAAGATGATTGTGCTGCTCACAGTGCTCTCCTTAGCGCGGTTTCTGCCGAAAGACGCCCGGGAGCGGCTCTTAGCTGCGGACAGCCTCCTACCTTCGTCTTTAGCGTCTCTTCTCATCTACATCTCAGCAAAAAGCTTTCCCACTATGTCTGGCTAGGAAAAACTGTGCCAGCACAGAAAACATCTCCCATCGTGTTCCAGACGTTGCAGAGATGTCTGCCAAGTGTTTGGCAGGAAGAAAAGTAAAGTTGTCCAAAACAGCTTCCAATCGAATATTCATGTGATTGGAAGAGTCAGGAGAGTGCACAAGTACTGTTTTCTATCAGTTGGCAAGGTGCGCACACAATCCCAGTGTTGTACAGCTTGCTTCTTCACCTTCCTGAAGTTGCCGCTCTCTCCGGCTCCCAGAGCCGAAGAAGCGGCTTCTTGGCGCAAAGACGATTGTGCCGCTCACAGTGCTCTCCGTAGCGCGGCTTCTGCCGAAAGACGCCCAGGAGCGGCTCTTAGCTGCGGACAGCATCCTACCTTCGTCTTTAGCGTCTCTTCTCATCTACATCTCAGCAAAAAGCTTTCCCACTATGTCTGGCTAGGAAAAACTGTGCCAGCACAGAAAACATCTCCCATCGTGTTCTAGACGTTGCAGAGATGTCTGCCAAGTGTTTGGCAGGAAGAAAAGTAAAGTTGTCCAAAACAGCTTCCAATCGAATGTTCATGTGATTGGAAAAGTCAGGAGAGTGCAAAAGTACTGTTTTCTATCAGTTGGCAAGGTGCGCACACAATCCCAGTGTTGTACAGCTTGCTTCTTCACCTTCCTGAAGTTGCCACTCTCTCCGGCTCCCGGAGCCGAAGAAGCGGCTTCTTGGCGCAAAGACGATTGTGCCGCTCACAGTGCTCTCCTTAGCGCGGCTTCTGCCGAAAGACGCCCGGCAGCGGCTCTTAGCTGCGGACAGCATCCTACCTTCGTCTTTAGCGTCTCTTCTCATCTACATCTCAGCAAAAAGCTTTCCCACTATGTCTGGCTCGGAAAAACTGTGCCAGCACAGAAAACATCTCCCATCGTGTTCTAGACGTTGCAGAGATGTCTGCCAAGTGTTTGGCAGGAAGAAAAGAAAAGTTGTCCAAAACAGCTTCCAATCGAATGTTCATGTGATTGGAAAAGTCAGGAGAGTGCAAAAGTACTGTTTTGTATCAGTTGGCAAGGTGCGCACACAATCCCAGTGTTGTACAGCTTGCTTCTTCACCTTCCCGAAGTTGCCGCTCCTTCCGGCTCCCAGAGCCGAATAAGCGGCTTCTTAGCGCAAAGATGATTGTGCCGCTCACAGTGCTCTCCTTAGCGCGGCTTCTGCCGAAAGACGCCCGGGAGCGGCTCTTAGCTGCGGACAGCATCCTACCTTCGTCTTTAGCGTCTCTTCTCATCTACATCTCAGCAAAAAGCTTTCCCACTATGTCTGGCTAGGAAAAACTGTGCCAGCACAGAAAACATCTCCCATCGTGTTCTAGACGTTGCAGAGATGTCTGCCAAGTGTTTGGCAGGAAGAAAAGTAAAGTTGTCCAAAACAGCTTCCAATCGAATGTTCATGTGATTGGAAGAGTCAGGAGAGTGCAAAAGTACTGTTTTCTATCAGTTGGCAAGGTGCGCACACAATCCCAGTGTTGTACAGCTTGCTTCTTCACCTTCCCGAAGTTGCCGCTCTCTCCGGCTCCCGGAGCCGAAGAAGCGGCTTCTTGGCGCAAAGACGATTGTGCCGCTCACAGTGCTCTCCTTAGCGCGGCTTCTGCCGAAAGACGCCCGGCAGCGGCTCTTAGCTGCGGACAGCATCCTACCTTCGTCTTTAGCGTCTCTTCTCATCTACATCTCAGAAAAAAGGTTTCCCAATATGTCTGGCTAGGAAAAACTGTGCCAGCACAGAAAACATCTCCCATCGTGTTCTAGACGTTGCAGAGATGTCTGCCAAGTGTTTGGCAGGAAGAAAAGTAAAGTTGTCCAAAACAGCTTCCAATCGAATATTCATGTGATTGGAAAAGTCAGGAGAGTGCAAAAGTACTGTTTTCTATCAGTTGGCAAGGTGCGCACACAATCCCAGTGTTGTACAGCTTGCTTCTTCACCTTCCCGAAATTGCCGCTCTCTCCGGCTCCCGGAGCCGAAGAAGCGGCTTCTTCGCGCAAAGACGATTGTGCCGCTCACAGTGCTCTCCTTAGCGCGGCTTCTGCCGAAAGACGCCCGGCAGCGGCTCTTAGCTGCGGACAGCATCCTACCTTCGTCTTTAGCGTCTCTTCTTATCTACATCTCAGCAAAAAGCTTTCCCACTATGTCTGGCTAGGAAAAACTGTGCCAGCACAGAAAACATCTCCCATCGTGTTCTAGACGTTGCAGAGATGTCTGCCAAGTGTTTGGCAGGAAGAAAAGAAAAGTTGTCCAAAACAGCTTCCAATCGAATGTTCATGTGATTGGAAAAGTCAGGAGAGTGCAAAAGTACTGTTTTGTATCAGTTGGCAAGGTGCGCACACAATCCCAGTGTTGTACAGCTTGCTTCTTCACCTTCCCGAAGTTGCCGCTTTCTCCGGCGCCCAGAGCCGAAGAAGCGGCTTCTACGCGCAAAGATGATTGTGCCGCTCACAGTGCTCTCCTTAGCGCGGCTTCTGCCGAAAGAAGCCCGGGAGAGGCTCTTGGCTGCGGACAGCATCCTACCTTCGTCTTTAGCGTCTCTTCTCATCTACATCTCAGCAAAAAGCTTTCCCACTATGTCTGGCTAGGAAAAACTGTGCCAGCACAGAAAACATCTCCCATCGTGTTCCAGACGTTGCAGAGATGTCTGCCAAGTGTTTGGCAGGAAGAAAAGTAAAGTTGTCCAAAACAGCTTCCAATCGAATATTCATGTGATTGGAAAAGTCAGGAGAGTGCAAAAGTACTGTTTTCTATCAGTTGGCAAGGTGCGCACACAATCCCAGTGTTGTACAGCTTGCTTCTTCACCTTCCCGAAGTTGCCGCTCTCTCCGGCTCCCGGAGCCGAAGAAGCGGCTTCTTGGCGCAAAGACGATTGTGCCGCTCACAGTGCTCTCCTTAGCGCGGCTTCTGCCGAAAGACGCCCGGGAGCGGCTCTTAGCTGCGGACAGCATCCTACCTTCGTCTTTAGCGTCTCTTCTCATCTACATCTCAGCAAAATGCTTTCCCACTATGTCTGGCTAGGAAAAACTGTGCCAGCACAGAAAACATCTCCCATCGTGTTCTAGACGTTGCACGGATGTCTGCCAAGTGTTTGGCAGGAAGAAAAGAAAAGTTGTCCAAAACAGCTTCCAATCGAATGTTCATGTGATTGGAAAAGTCAGGAGAGTGCAAAAGTACTGTTTTCTATCAGTTGGCAAGGTGCGCACACAATCCCAGTGTTGTACAGCTTGCTTCTTCACCTTCCCGAAGTTGCCGCTCTCTCCGGCTCCCGGAGCCGAAGAAGCGGCTTCTTGGCGCAAAGACGATTGTGCCGCTCACAGTGCTCTCCGTAGCGCGGCTTCTGCCGAAAGACTCCCGGGAGCGGCTCTTAGCTGCGGACAGCATCCTACCTTCGTCTATAGCGTCTCTTCTCATCTACATCTCAGCAAAAAGCTTTCCCACTATGTCTGGCTAGGAAAAACTGTGCCAGCACAGAAAACATCTCCCATCGTGTTCTAGACGTTGCAGAGATGTCTGCCAAGTGTTTGGCAGGAAGAAAAGTAAAGTTGTCCAAAACAGCTTCCAATCGAATGTTCATGTGATTGGAAGAGTCAGGAGAGTGCAAAAGTACTGTTTTGTATCAGTTGGCAAGGTGCGCACACAATCCCAGTGTTGTACAGCTTGCTTCTTCACCTTCCCGAAGTTGCCGCTCTCTCCGGCTCCCGGAGCCGAAGAAGCGGCTTCTTCGCGCAAAGACGATTGTGCCGCTCACAGTGCTCTCCTTAGCGCGGCTTCTGCCGAAAGACGCCCGGCAGCGGCTCTTAGCTGCGGACAGCATCCTACCTTCGTCTTTAGCGTCTCTTCTCATCTACATCTCAGAAAAAAGGTTTCCCAATATGTCTGGCTAGGAAAAACTGTGCCAGCACAGAAAACATCTCCCATTGTGTTCTAGACGTTGCACGGATGTCTGCCAAGTGTTTGGCAGGAAGAAAAGAAAAGTTGTCCAAAACAGCTTCCAATCGAATATTCATGTGATTGGAAGAGTCAGGAGAGTGCAAAAGTACTGTTTTCTATCAGTTGGCAAGGTGCGCACACAATCCCAGTGTTGTACAGCTTGCTTCTTCACCTTCCCGAAGTTGCCGCTCTCTCCGGCTCCCGGAGCCGAAGAAGCGGCTTCTTGGCTCAAAGACGATTGTGCCGCTCACAGTGCTCTGCTTAGCGTGGCTTCTGCCGAAAGACGCCCGGGAGCGGCTCTTAGCCGCGGACAGCATCCTACCTTCGTCTTTAGCGTCTTTTGTAGTCTACATCTCAGCAAAAAGCTTTCCCACTATGTCTGGCTAGGAAAAACTGTGCCAGCACAGAAAACATCTCCCATCGTGTTCTAGACGTTGCAGAGATGTCTGCCAAGTGTTTGGCAGGAAGAAAAGTAAAGTTGTCCAAAACAGCTTCCAATCGAATGTTCATGTGATTGGAAAAGTCAGGAGAGTGCAAAAGTACTGTTTTCTATCAGTTAGCAAGGTGCGCACACAATCCCAGTGTTGTACAGCTTGCTTCTTCACCTTCCCGAAGTTGCCGCTCTCTCCGGCTCCCGGAGCCGAAGAAGCGGCTTCTTGGCGCAAAGACGATTGTGCCACTCACAGTGCTCTCCTTAGCGCGGCTTCTGCCGAAAGACGCCCGGGAGCGGCTCTTAGCTGCGGACAGCATCCTACCTTCGTCTTTAGCGTCTCTTCTCATCTACATCGCAGCAAAATGCTTTTCCACTATGTCTGGCTAGGAAAAACTGTGCCAGCACAGAAAACATCTCCCATCGTGTTCTAGACGTTGCACGGATGTCTGCCAAGTGTTTGGCAGGAAGAAAAGTAAAGTTGTCCAAAACAGCTTCCAATCGAATGTTCATGTGATTGGAAAAGTCAGGAGAGTGCAAAAGGACTGTTTTCTATCAGTTGGCAAGGTGCGCACACAATCCCAGTGTTGTACAGCTTGCTTCTTCACCTTCCCGAAGTTGCCGCTCTCTCGGGCTCCCGGAGCCGAAGAAGCGGCTTCTTGGCGCAAAGACGATTGTGCCGCTCACAGTGCTCTCCTTAGCGCGGCTTCTGCCGAAAGACGCCCGGGAGCGGCTCTTAGCTGCGGACAGCATCCTACCTTCGTCTTTAGCGTCTCTTCTCATCTACATCTCAGCAAAAAGCTTTCCCACTATGTCTGGCTAGGAAAAACTGTGCCAGCACAGAAAACATCTCCCATCGTGTTCTAGACGTTGCAGAGATGTCTGCCAAGTGTTTGGCAGGAAGAAAAGTAAAGTTGTCCAAAACAGCTTCCAATCGAATATTCATGTGATTGGAAAAGTCAGGAGAGTGCAAAAGTACTGTTTTCTATCAGTTGGCAAGGTGCGCACACAATCCCAGTGTTGTACAGCTTGCTTCTTCACCTTCCCGAAATTGCCGCTCTCTCCGGCTCCCGGAGCCGAAGAAGCGGCTTCTTGGCGCAAAGACGATTGTGCCGCTCACAGTGCTCTCCTTAGCGCGGCTTCTGCCGAAAGACGCCCGGCAGCGGCTCTTAGCTGCGGACAGCATCCTACCTTCGTCTTTAGCGTCTCTTCTCATCTACATCTCAGCAAAAAGCTTTCCCACTATGTCTGGCTAGGAAAAACTGTGCCAGCACAGAAAACATCTCCCATCGTGTTCTAGACGTTGCAGAGATGTCTGCCAAGTGTTTGGCAGGAAGAAAAGAAAAGTTGTCCAAAACAGCTTCCAATCGAATGTTCATGTGATTGGAAAAGTCAGGAGAGTGCAAAAGTACTGTTTTGTATCAGTTCGCAAGGTGCGCACACAATCCCAGTGTTGTACAGCTTGCTTCTTCACCTTCCCGAAGTTGCCGCTTTCTCCGGAGCCCAGAGCCGAAGAAGCGGCTTCTACGCGCAAAGATGATTGTGCCGCTCACAGTGCTCTCCTTAGCGCGGCTTCTGCCGAAAGACGCCCGGGAGAGGCTCTTAGCTGCGGACAGCATCCTACCTTCGTCTTTAGCGTCTCTTCTCATCTACATCTCAGCAAAAAGCTTTCCCACTATGTCTGGCTAGGAAAAACTGTGCCAGCACAGAAAACATCTCCCATCGTGTTCCAGACGTTCCAGAGATGTCTGCCAAGTGTTTGGCAGGAAGAAAAGTAAAGTTGTCCAAAACAGCTTCCAATCGAATATTCATGTGATTGGAAGAGTCAGGAGAGTGCAAAAGTACTGTTTTCTATCAGTTGGCAAGGTGCGCACACAATCCCAGTGTTGTACAGCTTGCTTCTTCACCTTCCCGAAGTTGCCGCTCTCTCCGGCTCCCGGAGCCGAAGAAGCGGCTTCTTGGCGCAAAGACGATTGTGCCGCTCACAGTGCTCTCCTTAGCGCGGCTTCTGCCGAAAGACGCCCGGGAGCGGCTCTTAGCTGCGGACAGCATCCTACCTTCGTCTTTAGCGTCTCTTCTCATCTACATCTCAGCAAAAAGCTTTCCCACTATGTCTGGCTAGGAAAAACTGTGCCAGCACAGAAAACATCTCCCATCGTGTTCTAGACGTTGCACGGATGTCTGCCAAGTGTTTGGCAGGAAGAAAAGAAAAGTTGTCCAAAACAGCTTCCAATCGAATGTTCATGTGATTGGAAAAGTCAGGAGAGTGCAAAAGTACTGTTTTCTATCAGTTGGCAAGGTGCGCACACAATCCCAGTGTTGTACAGCTTGCTTCTTCACCTTCCCGAAGTTGCCGCTCTCTCCGGCTCCCGGAGCCGAAGAAGCGGCTTCTTGGCGCAAAGACGATTGTGCCGCTCACAGTGCTCTCCTTAGCGCGGCTTCTGCCGAAAGACGCCCGGGAGCGGCTCTTAGCTGCGGACAGCATCCTACCTTCGTCTATAGCGTCTCTTCTCATCTACATCTCAGCAAAAAGCTTTCCCACTATGTCTGGCTAGGAAAAACTGTGCCAGCACAGAAAACATCTCCCATCGTGTTCCAGACGTTGCAGAGATGTCTGCCAAGTGTTTGGCAGGAAGAAAAGTAAAGTTGTCCAAAACAGCTTCCAATCGAATGTTCATGTGATTGGAAGAGTCAGGAGAGTGCAAAAGTACTGTTTTGTATCAGTTGGCAAGGTGCGCACACAATCCCAGTGTTGTACAGCTTGCTTCTTAACCTTCCCGAAGTTGCCGCTCTCTCCGGCTCCCGGAGCCGAAGAAGCGGCTTCTTCGCGCAAAGACGATTGTGCCGCTCACAGTGCTCTCCTTAGCGCGGCTTCTGCCGAAAGACGCCCGGCAGCGGCTCTTAGCTGCGGACAGCATCCTACCTTCGTCTTTAGCGTCTCTTCTCATCTACATCTCAGAAAAAAGGTTTCCCAATATGTCTGGCTAGGAAAAACTGTGCCAGCACAGAAAACATCTCCCATCGTGTTCTAGACGTTGCACGGATGTCTGCCAAGTATTTGGCAGGAAGAAAAGAAAAGTTGTCCTAAACAGCTTCCAATCGAATATTCATGTGATTGGAAGAGTCAGGAGAGTGCAAAAGTACTGTTTTCTATCAGTTGGCAAGGTGCGCACACAATCCCAGTGTTGTACAGCTTGCTTCTTCACCTTCCCGAAGTTGCCGCTCTCTCCGGCTCCCGGAGCCGAAGAAGCGGCTTCTTGGCGCAAAGACGATTGTGCCGCTCACAGTGCTCTGCTAAGCGTGGCTTCTGCCGAAAGACGCCCGGGAGCGGCTCTTAGCCGCGGACAGCATCCTACCTTCGTCTTTAGCGTCTTTTGTAGTCTACATCTCAGCAAAAAGCTTTCCCACTATGTCTGGCTAGGAAAAACTGTGCCAGCACAGAAAACATCTCCCATCGTGTTCTAGACATTGCACGGGTGTCTGCCAAGTGTTTGGCAGGAAGAAAAGAAAAGTTTTCCAAAACAGCTTCCAATCGAATGTTCATGTGATTGGAAGAGTCAGGAGAGTGCAAAAGTACTGTTTTCTATCAGTTGGCAAGGTGCGCACACAATCCCAGTGTTGTACAGCTTCCTTCTTCACCTTCCCGAAGTTGCCGCTCTCTCCGGCTCCCGGAGCCGAAGAAGCGGCTTCTTGGCGCAAAGACGGTTGTGCCGCTCACAGTGCTCTCCTTAGCGCGGCTTCTGCCGAAAGACGCCCGGCAGCGGCTCTTAGCTGCGGACAGCATCCTACCTTCGTCTTTAGCGTCTCTTCTCATCTACATCTCAGCAAAATTATTTCCCACTATGTCTGGCTAGGAAAAACTGTGCCAGCACAGAAAACATCTCCCATCGTGTTCTAGACGTTGCAGAGATGTCTGCCAAGTGTTTGGCAGGAAGAAAAGAAAAGTTGTCCAAAACAGCTTCCAATCGAATGTTCATGTGATTGGAAAAGTCAGGAGAGTGCAAAAGTACTGTTTTCTATCAGTTGGCAAGGTGCGCACACAATCCCAGTGTTGTACAGCTTGCTTCTTCACCTTCCCGAAGTTGCCGCTCTCTCCGGCTCCCGGAGCCGAAGAAGCGGCTTCTTGGCGCAAAGACGGTTGTGCCGCTCACAGTGCTCTCCGTAGCGCGGCTTCTGCCGAAAGACGCCCGGCAGCGGCTCTTAGCTGCGGACAGCATCCTACCTTCGTCTTTAGCGTCTCTTCTCATCTACATCTCAGCAAAAAGCTTTCCCACTATGTCTGGCTAGGAAAAACTGTGCCAGCACAGAAAACATCTCCCATCGTGTTCTAGACGTTGCAGAGATGTCTGCCAAGTGTTTGGCAGGAAGAAAAGTAAAGTTGTCCAAAACAGCTTCCAATGGAATGTTCATGTGATTGGAAAAGTCAGGAGAGTGCAAAAGTACTGTTTTGTATCAGTTAGCAAGGTGCGCACACAATCCCAGTGTTGTACAGCTTGCTTCTTCACCTTCCTGAAGTTGCCACTCTCTCCGGCTCCCGGAGCCGAAGAAGCGGCTTCTTGGCGCAAAGACGATTGTGCCACTCACAGTGCTCTCCTTAGCGCGGCTTCTGCCGAAAGACGCCCGGCAGCGGCTCTTAGCTGCGGACAGCATCCTACCTTCGTCTTTAGCGTCTCTTCTCATCTACATCTCAGCAAAAAGCTTTCCCACTATGTCTGGCTAGGAAAAACTGTGCCAGCACAGAAAACATCTCCCATCGTGTTCTAGACGTTGCACGGATGTCTGCCAAGTGTTTGGCAGGAAGAAAAGTAAAGTTGTCCAAAACAGCTTCCAATCGAATATTCATGTGATTGGAAGAGTCAGGAGAGTGCAAAAGTACTGTTTTCTATCAGTTGGCAAGGTGCGCACACAATCCCAGTGTTGTACAGCTTGCTTCTTCACCTTCCCGAAGTTGCCGCTCTCTCCGGCTCCCGGAGCCGAAGAAGCGGCTTCTTGGCGCAAAGACGATTGTGCCGCTCACAGTGCTCTCCTTAGCGCGGCTTCTGCCGAAAGACGCCCGGGAGCGGCTCTTAGCTGCGGACAGCATCCTACCTTCGTCTTTAGCGTCTCTTCTCATCTACATCTCAGCAAAATGCTTTCCCACTATGTCTGGCTAGGAAAAACTGTGCCAGCACAGAAAACATCTCCCATCGTGTTCTAGACGTTGCACGGATGTCTGCCAAGTGTTTGGCAGGAAGAAAAGAAAAGTTGTCCAAAACAGCTTCCAATCGAATGTTCATGTGATTGGAAAAGTCAGGAGAGTGCAAAAGTACTGTTTTCTATCAGTTGGCAAGGTGCGCACACAATCCCAGTGTTGTACAGCTTGCTTCTTCACCTTCCCGAAGTTGCCGCTCTCTCCGGCTCCCGGAGCCGAAGAAGCGGCTTCTTGGCGCAAAGACGATTGTGCCGCTCACAGTGCTCTCCTTAGCGCGGCTTCTGCCGAAAGACTCCCGGGAGAGGCTCTTAGCTGCGGACAGCATCCTACCTTCGTCTATAGCGTCTCTTCTCATCTACATCTCAGCAAAAAGCTTTCCCACTATGTCTGGCTAGGAAAAACTGTGCCAGCACAGAAAACATCTCCCATCGTGTTCTAGACGTTGCAGAGATGTCTGCCAAGTGTTTGGCAGGAAGAAAAGTAAAGTTGTCCAAAACAGCTTCCAATCGAATGTTCATGTGATTGGAAGAGTCAGGAGAGTGCAAAAGTACTGTTTTGTATCAGTTGGCAAGGTGCGCACACAATCCCAGTGTTGTACAGCTTGCTTCTTCACCTTCCCGAAGTTGCCGCTCTCTCCGGCTCCCGGAGCCGAAGAAGCGGCTTCTTCGCGCAAAGACGATTGTGCCGCTCACAGTGCTCTCCTTAGCGCGGCTTCTGCCGAAAGACGCCCGGCAGCGGCTCTTAGCTGCGGACAGCATCCTACCTTCGTCTTTAGCGTCTCTTCTCATCTACATCTCAGAAAAAAGGTTTCCCAATATGTCTGGCTAGGAAAAACTGTGCCAGCACAGAAAACATCTCCCATTGTGTTCTAGACGTTGCACGGATGTCTGCCAAGTATTTGGCAGGAAGAAAAGAAAAGTTGTCCAGAACAGCTTCCAATCGAATATTCATGTGATTGGAAGAGTCAGGAGAGTGCAAAAGTACTGTTTTCTATCAGTTGGCAAGGTGCGCACACAATCCCAGTGTTGTACAGCTTGCTTCTTCACCTTCCCGAAGTTGCCGCTCTCTCCGGCTCCCGGAGCCGAAGAAGCGGCTTCTTGGCGCAAAGACGATTGTGCCGCTCACAGTGCTCTGCTTAGCGTGGCTTCTGCCGAAAGACGCCCGGGAGCGGCTCTTAGCCGCGGACAGCATCCTACCTTCGTCTTTAGCGTCTTTTGTAGTCTACATCTCAGCAAAAAGCTTTCCCACTATGTCTGGCTAGGAAAAACTGTGCCAGCACAGAAAACATCTCCCATCGTGTTCTAGACGTTGCAGAGATGTCTGCCAAGTGTTTGGCAGGAAGAAAAGAAAAGTTGTCCAAAACAGCTTCCAATCGAATGTTCATGTGATTGGAAAAGTCAGGAGAGTGCAAAAGTACTGTTTTCTATCAGTTGGCAAGGTGCGCACACAATCCCAGTGTTGTACAGCTTGCTTCTTCACCTTCCCGAAGTTGCCGCTCTCTCCGGCTCCCGGAGCCGAAGAAGCGGCTTCTTGGCGCAAAGACGGTTGTGCCGCTCACAGTGCTCTCCGTAGCGCGGCTTCTGCCGAAAGACGCCCGGGAGCGGCTCTTAGCTGCGGACAGCATCCTACCTTCGTCTTTAGCGTCTCTTCTCATCTACATCTCAGCAAAAAGCTTTCCCACTATGTCTGGCTAGGAAAAACTGTGCCAGCACAGAAAACATCTCCCATCGTGTTCTAGACGTTGCAGAGATGTCTGCCAAGTGTTTGGCAGGAAGAAAAGTAAAGTTGTCCAAAACAGCTTCCAATGGAATGTTCATGTGATTGGAAAAGTCAGGAGAGTGCAAAAGTACTGTTTTGTATCAGTTAGCAAGGTGCGCACACAATCCCAGTGTTGTACAGCTTGCTTCTTCACCTTCCCGAAGTTGCCGCTCTCTCCGGCTCCCGGAGCCGAAGAAGCGGCTTCTTGGCGCAAAGACGATTGTGCCACTCACAGTGCTCTCCTTAGCGCGGCTTCTGCCGAAAGACGCCCGGGAGCGGCTCTTAGCTGCGGACAGCATCCTACCTTCGTCTTTAGCGTCTCTTCTCATCTACATCTCAGCAAAATGCTTTTCCACTATGTCTGGCTAGGAAAAACTGTGCCAGCACAGAAAACATCTCCCATCGTGTTCTAGACGTTGCACGGATGTCTGCCAAGTGTTTGGCAGGAAGAAAAGTAAAGTTGTCCAAAACAGCTTCCAATCGAATATTCATGTGATTGGAAAAGTCAGGAGAGTGCAAAAGGACTGTTTTCTATCAGTTGGCAAGGTGCGCACACAATCCCAGTGTTGTACAGCTTGCTTCTTCACCTTCCCGAAGTTGCCGCTCTCTCCGGCTCCCGGAGCCGAAGAAGCGGCTTCTTGGCGCAAAGACGATTGTGCCGCTCACAGTGCTCTCCTTAGCGCGGCTTCTGCCGAAAGACGCCCGGGAGCGGCTCTTAGCTGCGGACAGCATCCTACCTTCGTCTTTAGCGTCTCTTCTCATCTACATCTCAGCAAAAAGCTTTCCCACTATGTCTGGCTAGGAAAAACTGTGCCAGCACAGAAAACATCTCCCATCGTGTTCTAGACGTTGCAGAGATGTCTGCCAAGTGTTTGGCAGGAAGAAAAGAAAAGTTGTCCAAAACAGCTTCCAATCGAATGTTCATGTGATTGGAAAAGTCAGGAGAGTGCAAAAGTACTGTTTTGTATCAGTTCGCAAGGTGCGCACACAATCCCAGTGTTGTACAGCTTGCTTCTTCACCTTCCCGAAGTTGCCGCTTTCTCCGGTGCCCAGAGCCGAAGAAGCGGCTTCTTCGCGCAAAGATGATTGTGCCGCTCACAGTGCTCTCCTTAGCGCGGCTTCTGCCGAAAGACGCCCGGGAGAGGCTCTTAGCTGCGGACAGCATCCTACCTTCGTCTTTAGCGTCTCTTCTCATCTACATCTCAGCAAAAAGCTTTCCCACTATGTCTGGCTAGGAAAAACTGTACCAGCACAGAAAACATCTCCCATCGTGTTCCAGACGTTGCACGGATGTCTGCCAAGTGTTTGGCAGGAAGAAAAGTAAAGTTGTCCAAAACAGCTTCCAATCGAATATTCATGTGATTGGAAGAGTCAGGAGAGTGCAAAAGTACTGTTTTCTATCAGTTGGCAAGGTGCGCACACAATCCCAGTGTTGTACAGCTTGCTTCTTCACCTTCCCGAAGTTGCCGCTCTCTCCGGCTCCCGGAGCCGAAGAAGCGGCTTCTTGGCGCAAAGACGATTGTGCCGCTCACAGTGCTCTGCTAAGCGTGGCTTCTGCCGAAAGACGCCCGGGAGCGGCTCTTAGCCGCGGACAGCATCCTACCTTCGTCTTTAGCGTCTTTTGTAGTCTACATCTCAGCAAAAAGCTTTCCCACTATGTCTGGCTAGGAAAAACTGTGCCAGCACAGAAAACATCTCCCATCGTGTTCTAGACATTGCACGGGTGTTTGCCAAGTGTTTGGCAGGAAGAAAAGAAAAGTTTTCCAAAACAGCTTCCAATCGAATGTTCATGTGATTGGAAGAGTCAGGAGAGTGCAAAAGTACTGTTTTCTATCAGTTGGCAAGGTGCGCACACAATCCCAGTGTTGTACAGCTTCCTTCTTCACCTTCCCGAAGTTGCCGCTCTCTCCGGCTCCCGGAGCCGAAGAAGCGGCTTCTTGGCGCAAAGACGGTTGTGCCGCTCACAGTGCTCTCCTTAGCGCGGCTTCTGCCGAAAGACGCCCGGCAGCGGCTCTTAGCTGCGGACAGCATCCTACCTTCGTCTTTAGCGTCTCTTCTCATCTACATCTCAGCAAAATTATTTCCCACTATGTCTGGCTAGGAAAAACTGTGCCAGCACAGAAAACATCTCCCATCGTGTTCTAGACGTTGCAGACATGTCTGCCAAGTGTTTGGCAGGAAGAAAAGAAAAGTTGTCCAAAACAGCTTCCAATCGAATGTTCATGTGATTGGAAAAGTCAGGAGAGTGCAAAAGTACTGTTTTCTATCAGTTGGCAAGGTGCGCACACAATCCCAGTGTTGTACAGCTTGCTTCTTCACCTTCCCGAAGTTGCCGCTCTCTCCGGCTCCCGGAGCCGAAGAAGCGGCTTCTTGGCGCAAAGACGGTTGTGCCGCTCACAGTGCTCTCCGTAGCGCGGCTTCTGCCGAAAGACGCCCGGGAGCGGCTCTTAGCTGCGGACAGCATCCTACCTTCGTCTTTAGCGTCTCTTCTCATCTACATCTCAGCAAAAAGCTTTCCCACTATGTCTGGCTAGGAAAAACTGTGCCAGCACAGAAAACATCTCCCATCGTGTTCTAGACGTTGCAGAGATGTCTGCCAAGTGTTTGGCAGGAAGAAAAGTAAAGTTGTCCAAAACAGCTTCCAATGGAATGTTCATGTGATTGGAAAAGTCAGGAGAGTGCAAAAGTACTGTTTTGTATCAGTTAGCAAGGTGCGCACACAATCCCAGTGTTGTACAGCTTGCTTCTTCACCTTCCCGAAGTTGCCGCTCTCTCCGGCTCCCGGAGCCGAAGAAGCGGCTTCTTGGCGCAAAGACGATTGTGCCACTCACAGTGCTCTCCTTAGCGCGGCTTCTGCCGAAAGACGCCCGGGAGCGGCTCTTAGCTGCGGACAGCATCCTACCTTCGTCTTTAGCGTCTCTTCTCATCTACATCTCAGCAAAATGCTTTTCCACTATGTCTGGCTAGGAAAAACTGTGCCAGCACAGAAAACATCTCCCATCGTGTTCTAGACGTTGCACGGATGTCTGCCAAGTGTTTGGCAGGAAGAAAAGTAAAGTTGTCCAAAACAGCTTCCAATCGAATGTTCATGTGATTGGAAAAGTCAGGAGAGTGCAAAAGTACTGTTTTCTATCAGTTGGCAAGGTGCGCACACAATCCCAGTGTTGTACAGCTTGCTTCTTCACCTTCCCGAAGTTGCCGCTCTCTCCGGCTCCCGGAGCCGAAGAAGCGGCTTCTTGGCGCAAAGACGATTGTGCCGCTCACAGTTGCTCTGCTTAGCGTGGCTTCTGCCGAAAGACGCCCGGGAGCGGCTCTTAGCCGCGGACAGCATCCTACCTTCGTCTTTAGCGTCTTTTGTAGTCTACATCTCAGCAAAGAGCTTTTCCACTATGTCTGGCTAGGAAAAACTGTGCCAGCACAGAAAACATCTCCCATCGTGTTCTAGACGTTGCACGGATGTCTGCCAATTGTTTGGCAGGAAGAAAAGAAAAGTTGTCCAAAACAGCTTCCAATCGAATGTTCATGTGATTGGAAAAGTCAGGAGAGTGCAAAAGTACTGTTTTCTATCAGTTGGCAAGGTGCGCACACAATCCCAGTGTTGTACAGCTTGCTTCTTCACCTTCCCGAAGTTGCCGCTCTCTCCGGCTCCCGGAGCCGAAGAAGCGGCTTCTTGGCGCAAAGACGGTTGTGCCGCTCACAGTGCTCTCCTTAGCGCGGCTTCTGCCGAAAGACGCCCGGGAGCGGCTCTTAGCTGCGGACAGCATCCTACCTTCGTCTTTAGCGTCTCTTCTCATCTACATCTCAGCAAAATGCTTTCCCACTATGTCTGGCTAGGAAAAACTATGCCAGCACAGAAAACATCTCCCATCGTGTTCTAGACGTTGCAGAGATGTCTGCCAAGTGTTTGGCAGGAAGAAAAGAAAAGTTGTCCAAAACAGCTTCCAATCGAAAGTTCATGTGATTGGAAAAGTCAGGAGAGTGCAAAAGTACTGTTTTCTATCAGTTGGCAAGGTGCGCACACAATCCCAGTGTTGTACAGCTTGCTTCTTCACCTTCCCGAAGTTGCCACTGTCTACGGCTCCCGGAGCCGAAGAAGCGGCTTCTTGGCGCAAAGACGATTGTGCCGCTCACAGTGCTCTCCTTAGCGCGGCTTCTGCCGAAAGACGCCCGGGAGCGGCTCTTAGCTGCGGACAGCATCCTACCTTCGTCTTTAGCGTCTCTTCTCATCTACATCCCAGCAAAAAGGTTTCCCACTATGTCGGGCTAGGAAAAACTGTGCCAGCACAGAAAACATCTCCCATCGTGTTCTAGACGTTGCACGGATGTCTGCCAAGTGTTTGGCAGGAAGAAAAGTAAAGTTGTCCAAAACAGCTTCCAATCGAATGTTCATGTGATTGGAAGAGTCAGGAGAGTGCAAAAGTACTGTTTTCTATCAGTTGGCAAGGTGCGCACACAATCCCAGTGTTGTACAGCTTGCTTCTTCACCTTCCCGAAGTTGCCGCTCTCTCCGGCTCCCGGAGCCGAAGAAGCGGCTTCTTGGCGCAAAGACGACTGTGCCGCTCACAGTGCTCTCCTTAGCGCGGCTTCTGCCGAAAGACGCCCGGCAGCGGCTCTTAGCTGCGGACAGCATCCTACCTTCGTCTTTAGCGTCTCTTCTCATCTACATCTCAGCAAAAAGCTTTCCCACTATGTCTGGCTAGGAAAAACTGTGCCAGCACAGAAAACATCTCCCATCGTGTTCTAGACGTTGCAGAGATGTCTGCCAAGTGTTTGGCAGGAAGAAAAGAAAAGTTGTCCAAAACAGCTTCCAATTGAATATTCATGTGATTGGAAAAGTCAGGAGAGTGCAAAAGGACTGTTTTCTATCAGTTGGCAAGGTGCTCACACAATCCCAGTGTTGTACAGCTTGCTTCTTCACCTTCCCGAAGTTGCCGCTTTCTCCGGCGCCCAGAGCCGAATAAGCGGCTTCTTGGCGCAAATATGATTGTGCCGCTCACAGTGCTCTCCTTAGCGCGGCTTCTGCCGAAAGACGCCCGGGAGCGGCTCTTAGCTGCGGACAGCATCCTACCTTCGTCTTTAGCGTCTCTTCTCATCTACATCTCAGCAAAAAGCTTTCCCACTATGTCTGGCTAGGAAAAACTGTGCCAGCACAGAAAACATCTCCCATCGTGTTCTAGACGTTGCACGGATGTCTGCCAAGTGTTTGGCAGGAAGAAAAGTAAAGTTGTCCAAAACAGCTTCTAATCGAATATTCATGTGATTGGAAGAGTCAGGAGAGTGCAAAAGTACTGTTTTCTATCAGTTGGCAAGGTGCGCACACAATCCCAGTGTTGTACAGCTTGCTTCTTCACCTTCCCGAAGTTGCCGCTCTCTCCGGCTCCCGGAGCCGAAGAAGCGGCTTCTTGGCGCAAAGACGATTGTGCCGCTCACAGTGCTCTCCTTAGCGCGGCTTCTGCCGAAAGACGCCCGGGAGCGGCTCTTAGCTGCGGACAGCATCCTACCTTCGTCTTTAGCGTCTCTTCTCATCTACATCTCAGCAAAATGCTTTCCCACTATGTCTGGCTAGGAAAAACTGTGCCAGCACAGAAAACATCTCCCATCGTGTTCTAGACGTTGCAGAGATGTCTGCCAAGTGTTTGGCAGGAAGAAAAGTAAAGTTGTCCAAAACAGCTTCCAATCGAATGTTCATGTGATTGGAAGAGTCAGGAGAGTGCAAAAGTACTGTTTTGTATCAGTTGGCAAGGTGCGCACACAATCCCAGTGTTGTACAGCTTGCTTCTTCACCTTCCCGAAGTTGCCGCTCTCTCCGGCTCCCGGAGCCGAAGAAGCGGCTTCTTCGCGCAAAGACGATTGTGCCGCTCACAGTGCTCTCCTTAGCGCGGCTTCTGCCGAAAGACGCCCGGCAGCGGCTCTTAGCTGCGGACAGCATCCTACCTTCGTCTTTAGCGTCTCTTCTCATCTACATCTCAGAAAAAAGGTTTCCCAATATGTCTGGCTAGGAAAAACTGTGCCAGCACAGAAAACATCTCCCATTGTGTTCTAGACGTTGCACGGATGTCTGCCAAGTGTTTGGCAGGAAGAAAAGAAAAGTTGTCCTAAACAGCTTCCAATCGAATATTCATGTGATTGGAAGAGTCAGGAGAGTGCAAAAGTACTGTTTTCTATCAGTTGGCAAGGTGCGCACACAATCCCAGTGTTGTACAGCTTGCTTCTTCACCTTCCCGAAGTTGCCGCTCTCTCCGGCTCCCGGAGCCGAAGAAGCGGCTTCTTGGCGCAAAGACGATTGTGCCGCTCACAGTGCTCTGCTTAGCGTGGCTTCTGCCGAAAGACGCCCGGGAGCGGCTCTTAGCCGCGGACAGCATCCTACCTTCGTCTTTAGCGTCTCTTCTCATCTACATCTCAGCAAAAAGCTTTCCCACTATGTCTGGCTAGGAAAAACTGTGCCAGCACAGAAAACATCTCCCATCGTGTTCTAGACGTTGCAGAGATGTCTGCCAAGTGTTTGGCAGGAAGAAAAGAAAAGTTGTCCAAAACAGCTTCCAATCGAATGTTCATGTGATTGGAAAAGTCAGGAGAGTGCAAAAGTACTGTTTTCTATCAGTTGGCAAGGTGCGCACACAATCCCAGTGTTGTACAGCTTGCTTCTTCACCTTCCCGAAGTTGCCGCTCTCTCCGGCTCCCGGAGCCGAAGAAGCGGCTTCTTGGCGCAAAGACGGTTGTGCCGCTCACAGTGATCTCCGTAGCGCGGCTTCTGCCGAAAGACGCCCGGGAGCGGCTCTTAGCTGCGGACAGCATCCTACCTTCGTCTTCAGCGTCTCTTCTCATCTACATCTCAGCAAAAAGGTTTCCCACTATCTCTGGCTAGGAAAAACTGTGCCAGCACAGAAAACATCTCCCATCGTGTTCTAGACGTTGCAGAGATGTCTGCCAAGTGTTTGGCAGGAAGAAAAGTAAAGTTGTCCAAAACAGCTTCCAATGGAATGTTCATGTGATTGGAAAAGTCAGGAGAGTGCAAAAGTACTGTTTTGTATCAGTTAGCAAGGTGCGCACACAATCCCAGTGTTGTACAGCTTGCTTCTTCACCTTCCTGAAGTTGCCGCTCTCTCCGGCTCCCGGAGCCGAAGAAGCGGCTTCTTGGCGCAAAGACGATTGTGCCACTCACAGTGCTCTCCTTAGCGCGGCTTCTGCCGAAAGACGCCCGGGAGCGGCTCTTAGCTGCGGACAGCATCCTACCTTCGTCTTTAGCGTCTCTTCTCATCTACATCTCAGCAAAATGCTTTTCCACTATGTCTGGCTAGGAAAAACTGTGCCAGCACAGAAAACATCTCCCATCGTGTTCTAGACGTTGCAGAGATGTCTGCCAAGTGTTTGGCAGGAAGAAAAGTAAAGTTGTCCAAAACAGCTTCCAATCGAATGTTCATGTGATTGGAAAAGTCAGGAGAGTGCAAAAGGACTGTTTTCTATCAGTTGGCAAGGTGCGCACACAATCCCAGTGTTGTACAGCTTGCTTCTTCACCTTCCCGAAGTTGCCGCTCTCTCCGGCTCCCGGAGCCGAAGAAGCGGCTTCTTGGCGCAAAGACGATTGTGCCGCTCACAGTGCTCTCCTTAGCGCGGCTTCTGCCGAAAGACGCCCGGCAGCGGCTCTTAGCTGCGGACAGCATCCTACCTTCGTCTTTAGCGTCTCTTCTCATCTACATCTCAGCAAAAAGCTTTCCCACTATGTCTGGCTAGGAAAAACTGTGCCAGCACAGAAAACATCTCCCATCGTGTTCTAGACGTTGCAGAGATGTCTGCCAAGTGTTTGGCAGGAAGAAAAGTAAAGTTGTCCAAAACAGATTCCAATCGAATATTCATGTGATTGGAAAAGTCAGGAGAGTGCAAAAGTACTGTTTTCTATCAGTTGGCAAGGTGCGCACACAATCCCACTGTTGTACAGCTTGCTTCTTCACCTTCCCGAAATTGCCGCTCTCTCCGGCTCCCGGAGCCGAAGAAGCGGCTTCTTCGCGCAAAGACGATTGTGCCGCTCACAGTGCTCTCCTTAGCGCGGCTTCTGCCGAAAGACGCCCGGCAGCGGCTCTTAGCTGCGGACAGCATCCTACCTTCGTCTTTAGCGTCTCTTCTCATCTACATCTCAGCAAAAAGCTTTCCCACTATGTCTGGCTAGGAAAAACTGTGCCAGCACAGAAAACATCTCCCATCGTGTTCTAGACGTTGCAGAGATGTCTGCCAAGTGTTTGGCAGGAAGAAAAGTAAAGTTGTCCAAAACAGCTTCCAATCGAATGTTCATGTGATTGGAAAAGTCAGGAGAGTGCAAAAGTACTGTTTTGTATCAGTTCGCAAGGTGCGCACACAATCCCAGTGTTGTACAGCTTGCTTCTTCACCTTCCCGAAGTTGCCGCTTTCTCCGGTGCCCAGAGCCGAAGAAGCGGCTTCTTCGCGCAAAGATGATTGTGCCGCTCACAGTGCTCTCCTTAGCGCGGCTTCTGCCGAAAGACGCCCGGGAGAGGCTCTTAGCTGCGGACAGCATCCTACCTTCGTCTTTAGCGTCTCTTCTCATCTACATCTCAGCAAAAAGCTTTCCCACTATGTCTGGCTAGGAAAAACTGTGCCAGCACAGAAAACATCTCCCATCGTGTTCCAGACGTTGCACGGATGTCTGCCAAGTGTTTGGCAGGAAGAAAAGTAAAGTTGTCCAAAACAGCTTCCAATCGAATATTCATGTGATTGGAAGAGTCAGGAGAGTGCAAAAGTACTGTTTTCTATCAGTTGGCAAGGTGCGCACACAATCCCAGTGTTGTACAGCTTGCTTCTTCACCTTCCCGAAGTTGCCGCTCTCTCCGGCTCCCGGAGCCGAAGAAGCGGCTTCTTCGCGCAAAGACGATTGTGCCGCTCACAGTGCTCTCCTTAGCGCGGCTTCTGCCGAAAGACGCCCGGCAGCGGCTCTTAGCTGCGGACAGCATCCTACCTTCGTCTTTAGCGTCTCTTCTCATCTACATCTCAGCAAAATGCTTTCCCACTATGTCTGGCTAGGAAAAACTGTGCCAGCACAGAAAACATCTCCCATCGTGTTCTAGACGTTGCACGGATGTCTGCCAAGTGTTTGGCAGGAAGAAAAGAAAAGTTGTCCAAAACAGCTTCCAATCGAATGTTCATATGATTGGAAAAGTCAGGAGAGTGCAAAAGTACTGTTTTCTATCAGTTGGCAAGGTGCGCACACAATCCCAGTGTTGTACAGCTTGCTTCTTCACCTTCCCGAAGTTGCCGCTCTCTCCGGCTCCCGGAGCCGAAGAAGCGGCTTCTTGGCGCAAAGACGATTGTGCCGCTCACAGTGCTCTCCTTAGCGCGGCTTCTGCCGAAAGACGCCCGGGAGCGGCTCTTAGCTGCGGACAGCATCCTACCTTCGTCTATAGCGTCTCTTCTCATCTACATCTCAGCAAAAAGCTTTCCCACTATGTCTGGCTAGGAAAAACTGTGCCAGCACAGAAAACATCTCCCATCGTGTTCTAGACGTTGCAGAGATGTCTGCCAAGTGTTTGGCAGGAAGAAAAGTAAAGTTGTCCAAAACAGCTTCCAATGGAATGTTCATGTGATTGGAAGAGTCAGGAGAGTGCAAAAGTACTGTTTTGTATCAGTTGGCAAGGTGCGCACACAATCCCAGTGTTGTACAGCTTGCTTCTTAACCTTCCCGAAGTTGCCGCTCTCTCCGGCTCCCGGAGCCGAAGAAGCGGCTTCTTCGCGCAAAGACGATTGTGCCGCTCACAGTGCTCTCCTTAGCGCGGCTTCTGCCGAAAGACGCCCGGGAGCGGCTCTTAGCTGCGGACAGCATCCTACCTTCGTCTTTAGCGTCTCTTCTCATCTACATCTCAGAAAAAAGGTTTCCCAATATGTCTGGCTAGGAAAAACTGTGCCAGCACACAAAACATCTCCCATTGTGTTCTAGACGTTGCACGGATGTCTGCCAAGTATTTGGCAGGAAGAAAAGAAAAGTTGTCCTAAACAGCTTCCAATCGAATATTCATGTGATTGGAAGAGTCAGGAGAGTGCAAAAGTACTGTTTTCTATCAGTTGGCAAGGTGCGCACACAATCCCAGTGTTGTACAGCTTGCTTCTTCACCTTCCCGAAGTTGCCGCTCTCTCCGGCTCCCGGAGCCGAAGAAGCGGCTTCTTGGCGCAAAGACGATTGTGCCGCTCACAGTGCTCTGCTAAGCGTGGCTTCTGCCGAAAGACGCCCGGGAGCGGCTCTTAGCCGCGGACAGCATCCTACCTTCGTCTTTAGCCTCTTTTGTAGTCTACATCTCAGCAAAAAGCTTTCCCACTATGTCTGGCTAGGAAAAACTGTGCCAGCACAGAAAACATCTCCCATCGTGTTCTAGACATTGCACGGGTGTCTGCCAAGTGTTTGGCAGGAAGAAAAGAAAAGTTTTCCAAAACAGCTTCCAATCGAATGTTCATGTGATTGGAAGAGTCAGGAGAGTGCAAAAGTACTGTTTTCTATCAGTTGGCAAGGTGCGCACACAATCCCAGTGTTGTACAGCTTCCTTCTTCACCTTCCCGAAGTTGCCGCTCTCTCCGGCTCCCGGAGCCGAAGAAGCGGCTTCTTGGCGCAAAGACGGTTGTGCCGCTCACAGTGCTCTCCTTAGCGCGGCTTCTGCCGAAAGACGCCCGGCAGCGGCTCTTAGCTGCGGACAGCATCCTACCTTCGTCTTTAGCGTCTCTTCTCATCTACATCTCAGCAAAATTATTTCCCACTATGTCTGGCTAGGAAAAACTGTGCCAGCACAGAAAACATCTCCCATCGTGTTCTAGACGTTGCAGAGATGTCTGCCAAGTGTTTGGCAGGAAGAAAAGAAAAGTTGTCCAAAACAGCTTCCAATCGAATGTTCATGTGATTGGAAAAGTCAGGAGAGTGCAAAAGTACTGTTTTCTATCAGTTGGCAAGGTGCGCACACAATCCCAGTGTTGTACAGCTTGCTTCTTCACCTTCCCGAAGTTGCCGCTCTCTCCGGCTCCCGGAGCCGAAGAAGCGGCTTCTTGGCGCAAAGACGATTGTGCCGCTCACAGTGCTCTGCTAAGCGTGGCTTCTGCCGAAAGACGCCCGGGAGCGGCTCTTAGCCGCGGACAGCATCCTACCTTCGTCTTTAGCGTCTTTTGTAGTCTACATCTCAGCAAAAAGCTTTCCCACTATGTCTGGCTAGGAAAAACTGTGCCAGCACAGAAAACATCTCCCATCGTGTTCTAGACATTGCACGGGTGTCTGCCAAGTGTTTGGCAGGAAGAAAAGAAAAGTTTTCCAAAACAGCTTCCAATCGAATGTTCATGTGATTGGAAGAGTCAGGAGAGTGCAAAAGTACTGTTTTCTATCAGTTGGCAAGGTGCGCACACAATCCCAGTGTTGTACAGCTTCCTTCTTCACCTTCCCGAAGTTGCCGCTCTCTCCGGCTCCCGGAGCCGAAGAAGCGGCTTCTTGGCGCAAAGACGGTTGTGCCGCTCACAGTGCTCTCCTTAGCGCGGCTTCTGCCGAAAGACGCCCGGCAGCGGCTCTTAGCTGCGGACAGCATCCTACCTTCGTCTTTAGCGTCTCTTCTCATCTACATCTCAGCAAAATTATTTCCCACTATGTCTGGCTAGGAAAAACTGTGCCAGCACAGAAAACATCTCCCATCGTGTTCTAGACGTTGCAGAGATGTCTGCCAAGTGTTTGGCAGGAAGAAAAGAAAAGTTGTCCAAAACAGCTTCCAATCGAATGTTCATGTGATTGGAAAAGTCAGGAGAGTGCAAAAGTACTGTTTTCTATCAGTTGGCAAGGTGCGCACACAATCCCAGTGTTGTACAGCTTGCTTCTTCACCTTCCCGAAGTTGCCGCTCTCTCCGGCTCCCGGAGCCGAAGAAGCGGCTTCTTGGCGCAAAGACGATTGTGCCGCTCACAGTGCTCTCCGTCGCGCGGCTTCTGCCGAAAGACGCCCGGGAGCGGCTCTTAGCTGCGGACAGCATCCTACCTTCGTCTTTAGCGTCTCTTCTCATCTACATCTCAGCAAAAAGCTTTCCCACTATGTCTGGCTAGGAAAAACTGTGCCAGCACAGAAAACATCTCCCATCGTGTTCTAGACGTTGCAGAGATGTCTGCCAAGTGTTTGGCAGGAAGAAAAGTAAAGTTGTCCAAAACAGCTTCCAATGGAATGTTCATGTGATTGGAAAAGTCAGGAGAGTGCAAAAGTACTGTTTTGTATCAGTTAGCAAGGTGCGCACACAATCCCAGTGTTGTACAGCTTGCTTCTTCACCTTCCCGAAGTTGCCGCTCTCTCCGGCTCCCGGAGCCGAAGAAGCGGCTTCTTGGCGCAAAGACGATTGTGCCACTCACAGTGCTCTCCTTAGCGCGGCTTCTGCCGAAAGACGCCCGGGAGCGGCTCTTAGCTGCGGACAGCATCCTACCTTCGTCTTTAGCGTCTCTTCTCATCTACATCTCAGCAAAATGCTTTTCCACTATGTCTGGCTAGGAAAAACTGTGCCAGCACAGAAAACATCTCCCATCGTGTTCTAGACGTTGCACGGATGTCTGCCAAGTGTTTGGCAGGAAGAAAAGTAAAGTTGTCCAAAACAGCTTCCAATCGAATGTTCATGTGATTGGAAAAGTCAGGAGAGTGCAAAAGGACTGTTTTCTATCAGTTGGCAAGGTGCGCACACAATCCCAGTGTTGTACAGCTTGCTTCTTCACCTTCCCGAAGTTGCCGCTCTCTCCGGCTCCCGGAGCCGAAGAAGCGGCTTCTTGGCGCAAAGACAATTGTGCCGCTCACAGTTGCTCTGCTTAGCGTGGCTTCTGCCGAAAGACGCCCGGGAGCGGCTCTTAGCCGCGGACAGCATCCTACCTTCGTCTTTAGCGTCTTTTGTAGTCTACATCTCAGCAAAGAGCTTTTCCACTATGTCTGGCTAGGAAAAACTGTGCCAGCACAGAAAACATCTCCCATCGTGTTCTAGACGTTGCACGGATGTCTGCCAAGTGTTTGGCAGGAAGAAAAGAAAAGTTGTCCAAAACAGCTTCCAATCGAATGTTCATGTGATTGGAAAAGTCAGGAGAGTGCAAAAGTACTGTTTTCTATCAGTTGGCAAGGTGCGCACACAATCCCAGTGTTGTACAGCTTGCTTCTTCACCTTCCCGAAGTTGCCACTCTCTCCAGCTCCCGGAGCCGAAGAAGCGGCTTCTTGGCGCAAAGACGGTTGTGCCGCTCACAGTGCTCTCCTTAGCGCGGCTTCTGCCGAAAGACGCCCGGGAGCGGCTCTTAGCTGCGGACAGCATCCTACCTTCGTCTTTAGCGTCTCTTCTCATCTACATCTCAGCAAAATGCTTTCCCACTATGTCTGGCTAGGAAAAACTATGCCAGCACAGAAAACATCTCCCATCGTGTTCTAGACGTTGCAGAGATGTCTGCCAAGTGTTTGGCAGGAAGAAAAGAAAAGTTGTCCAAAACAGCTTCCAATCGAAAGTTCATGTGATTGGAAAAGTCAGGAGAGTGCAAAAGTACTGTTTTCTATCAGTTGGCAAGGTGCGCACACAATCCCAGTGTTGTACAGCTTGCTTCTTCACCTTCCCGAAGTTGCCACTGTCTACGGCTCCCGGAGCCGAAGAAGCGGCTTCTTGGCGCAAAGACGATTGTGCCGCTCACAGTGCTCTCCTTAGCGCGGCTTCTGCCGAAAGACGCCCGGGAGTGGCTCTTAGCTGCGGACAGCATCCTACCTTCGTCTTTAGCGTCTCTTCTCATCTACATCCCAGCAAAAAGGTTTCCCAATATGTCGGGCTAGGAAAAACTGTGCCAGCACAGAAAACATCTCCCATCGTGTTCTAGACGTTGCACGGATGTCTGCCAAGTGTTTGGCAGGAAGAAAAGTAAAGTTGTCCAAAACAGCTTCCAATCGAATGTTCATGTGATTGGAAGAGTCAGGAGAGTGCAAAAGTACTGTTTTCTATCAGTTGGCAAGGTGCGCACACAATCCCAGTGTTGTACAGCTTGCTTCTTCACCTTCCCGAAGTTGCCGCTCTCTCCGGCGCCCAGAGCCGAATAAGCGGCTTCTTGGCGCAAAGATGATTGTGCCGCTCACAGTGCTCTCCTTAGCGCGGCTTCTGCCGAAAGACGCCCGGGAGCGGCTCTTAGCTGCGGACAGCATCCTACCTTCGTCTTTAGCGTCTCTTCTCATCTACATCTCAGCAAAAAGCTTTCCCACTATGTCTGGCTAGGAAAAACTGTGCCAGCACAGAAAACATCTCCCATCGTGTTCTAGACGTTGCACGGATGTCTGCCAAGTGTTTGGCAGGAAGAAAAGTAAAGTTGTCCAAAACAGCTTCTAATCGAATATTCATGTGATTGGAAGAGTCAGGAGAGTGCAAAAGTACTGTTTTCTATCAGTTGGCAAGGTGCGCACACAATCCCAGTGTTGTACAGCTTGCTTCTTCACCTTCCCGAAGTTGCCGCTCTCTCCGGCTCCCGGAGCCGAAGAAGCGGCTTCTTGGCGCAAAGACGATTGTGCCGCTCACAGTGCTCTCCTTAGCGCGGCTTCTGCCGAAAGACGCCCGGGAGCGGCTCTTAGCTGCGGACAGCATCCTACCTTCGTCTTTAGCGTCTCTTCTCATCTACATCTCAGCAAAAAGCTTTCCCACTATGTCTGGCTAGGAAAAACTGTGCCAGCACAGAAAACATCTCCCATCGTGTTCTAGACGTTGCAGAGATGTCTGCCAAGTGTTTGGCAGGAAGAAAAGAAAAGTTGTCCAAAACAGCTTCCAATGGAATGTTCATGTGATTGGAAAAGTCAGGAGAGTGCAAAAGTACTGTTTTGTATCAGTTGGCAAGGTGCGCACACAATCCCAGTGTTGTACAGCTTGCTTCTTCACCTTCCCGAAGTTGCCGCTTTCTCCGGCGCCCAGAGCCGAATAAGCGGCTTCTTGGCGCAAAGAGGATTGTGCCGCTCACAGTGCTCTCCTTAGCGCGGCTTCTGCCGAAAGACGCCCGGGAGCGGCTCTTAGCTGCGGACAGCATCCTACCTTCGTCTTTAGCGTCTCTTCTCATCTACATCTCAGCAAAAAGCTTTCCCACTATGTCTGGCTAGGAAAAACTGTGCCAGCACAGAAAACATCTCCCATAGTGTTCTAGACGTTGCACGGGTGCCTGCCAAGTGTTTGGCAGTAAGAAAAGTAAAGTTGTCCTAAACAGCTTCTAATCGAATATTCATGTGATTGGAAGAGTCAGGAGAGTGCAAAAGTACTGTTTTCTATCAGTTGGCAAGGTGCGCACACAATCCCAGTGTTGTACAGCTTGCTTCTTCACCTTCCCGAAGTTGCCGCTCTCTCCGGCTCCCGGAGCCGAAGAAGCGGCTTCTTCGCGCAAAGACGATTGTGCCGCTCACAGTGCTCTCCTTAGCGCGGCTTCTGCCGAAAGACGCCCGGGAGCGGCTCTTAGCTGCGGACAGCATCCTACCTTCGTCTTTAGCGTCTCTTCTCATCTACATCTCAGCAAAAAGGTTTCCCACTATGTCTGGCTAGGAAAAACTGTGCCAGCACAGAAAACATCTCCCATTGTGTTCTAGACGTTGCAGAGATGTCTGCAAAGTGTTTGGCAGGAAGAAAAGAAAAGTTGTCCAAAACAGCTTCCAATGGAATGTTCATGTGATTGGAAAAGTCAGCAGAGTGCAAAAGTACTGTTTTCTATCAGTTGGCAAGGTGCGCACACAATCCCAGTGTTGTACAGCTTGCTTTTTCACCTTCCCGAAGTTGCCGCTTTCTCCGGCGCCCAGAGCCGAATAAGCGGCTTCTTGGCGCAAAGATGATTGTGCCGCTCACAGTGCTCTCCTTAGCGCGGCTTCTGCCGAAAGACGCCCGGGAGCGGCTCTTAGCTGCGGACAGCATCCTACCTTCGTCTTTAGCGTCTCTTCTCATCTACATCTCAGCAAAAAGCTTTCCCACTATGTCTGGCTAGGAAAAACTGTGCCAGCACAGAAAACATCTCCCATCGTGTTCTAGACGTTGCACGGATGTCTGCCAAGTGTTTGGCAGGAAGAAAAGTAAAGTTGTCCAAAACAGCTTCCAATCGAATATTCATGTGGTTGGAAGAGTCAGGAGAGTGCAAAAGTACTGTTTTCTATCAGTTGGCAAGGTGCGCACACAATCCCAGTGTTGTACAGCTTGCTTCTTCACCTTCCCGAAGTTGCCGCTCTCTCCGGCTCCCGGAGCCGAAGAAGCGGCTTCTTGGCGCAAAGACGATTGTGCCGCTCACAGTGCTCTCCTTAGCGCGGCTTCTGCCGAAAGACGCCCGGCAGCGGCTCTTAGCTGCGGACAGCATCCTACCTTCGTCTTTAGCGTCTCTTCTCATCTACATCTCAGCAAAAAGCTTTCCCACTATGTCTGGCTAGGAAAAACTGTGCCAGCACAGAAAACATCTCCCATCGTGTTCTAGACGTTGCAGAGATGTCTGCCAAGTGTTTGGCAGGAAGAAAAGTAAAGTTGTCCAAAACAGCTTCCAATCGAATGTTCATGTGATTGGAAGAGTCAGGAGAGTGCAAAAGTACTGTTTTCTATCAGTTGGCAAGGTGCGCACACAATCCCAGTGTTGTACAGCTTGCTTCTTCACCTTCCCGAAGTTGCCGCTCTCTCCGGCTCCCGGAGCCGAAGAAGCGGCTTCTTCGCGCAAAGACGATTGTGCCGCTCACAGTGCTCTCCTTAGCGCGGCTTCTGCCGAAAGACGCCCGGGAGCGGCTCTTAGCTGCGGACAGCATCCTACCTTCGTCTTTAGCGTCTCTTCTCATCTACATCTCAGCAAAATGCTTTCCCACTATGTCTGGCTAGGAAAAACTATGCCTGCACAGAAAACATCTCCCATCGTGTTCTAGACGTTGCAGAGATGTCTGCCAAGTGTTTGGCAGGAAGAAAAGAAAAGTTGTCCAAAACAGCTTCCAATCGAAAGTTCATGTGATTGGAAAAGTCAGGAGAGTGCAAAAGTACTGTTTTCTATCAGTTGGCAAGGTGCGCACACAATCCCAGTGTTGTACAGCTTGCTTCTTCACCTTCCCGAAGTTGCCACTGTCTACGGCTCCCGGAGCCGAAGAAGCGGCTTCTTGGCGCAAAGACGATTGTGCCGCTCACAGTGATCTCCTTAGCGCGGCTTCTGCCGAAAGACGCCCGGGAGCGGCTCTTAGCTGCGGACAGCATCCTACCTTCGTCTTTAGCGTCTCTTCTCATCTACATCCCAGCAAAAAGGTTTCCCACTATGTCGGGCTAGGAAAAACTGTGCCAGCACAGAAAACATCTCCCATCGTGTTCTAGACATTGCACGGATGTCTGCCAAGTGTTTGGCAGGAAGAAAAGTAAAGTTGTCCAAAACAGCTTCCAATCGAATGTTCATGTGATTGGAAGAGTCAGGAGAGTGCAAAAGTACTGTTTTCTATCAGTTGGCAAGGTGCGCACACAATCCCAGTGTTGTACAGCTTGCTTCTTCACCTTCCCGAAGTTGCCGCTCTCTCCGGCTCCCGGAGCCGAAGAAGCGGCTTCTTGGCGCAAAGACGACTGTGCCGCTCACAGTGCTCTCCTTAGCGCGGCTTCTGCCGAAAGACGCCCGGCAGAGGCTCTTAGCTGCGGACAGCATCCTACCTTCGTCTTTAGCGTCTCTTCTCATCTACATCTCAGCAAAAAGCTTTCCCACTATGTCTGGCTAGGAAAAACTGTGCCAGCACAGAAAACATCTCCCATCGTGTTCTAGACGTTGCAGAGATGTCTGCCAAGTGTTTGGCAGGAAGAAAAGAAAAGTTGTCCAAAACAGCTTCCAATTGAATATTCATGTGATTGGAAAAGTCAGGAGAGTGCAAAAGGACTGTTTTCTATCAGTTGGCAAGGTGCGCACACAATCCCAGTGTTGTACAGCTTGCTTCTTCACCTTCCCGAAGTTGCCGCTTTCTCCGGCGCCCAGAGCCGAATAAGCGGCTTCTTGGCGCAAAGATGATTGTGCCGCTCACAGTGCTCTCCTTAGCGCGGCTTCTGCCGAAAGACGCCCGGGAGCGGCTCTTAGCTGCGGACAGCATCCTACCTTCGTCTTTAGGGTCTCTTCTCATCTACATCTCAGCAAAAAGCTTTCCCACTATGTCTGGCTAGGAAAAACTGTGCCAGCACAGAAAACATCTCCCATCGTGTTCTAGACGTTGCACGGGTGTCTGCCAAGTGTTTGGCAGGAAGAAAAGTAAAGTTGTCCAAAACAGCTTCTAATCGAATATTCATGTGATTGGAAAAGTCAGGAGAGTGCAAAAGTACTGTTTTGTATCAGTTGGCAAGGTGCGCACACAATCCCAGTGTTGTACAGCTTGCTTCTTCACCTTCCCGAAGTTGCCGCTTTCTCCGGCGCCCAGAGCCGAATAAGCGGCTTCTTGGCGCAAAGATGATTGTGCCGCTCACAGTGCTCTCCTTAGCGCGGCTTCTGCCGAAAGACGCCCGGGAGCGGCTCTTAGCTGCGGACAGCATCCTACCTTCTTCTTTAGCGTCTCTTCTCATCTACATCTCAGCAAAAAGCTTTCCCACTATGTCTGGCTAGGAAAAACTGTGCCAGCACAGAAAACATCTCCCATCGTGTTCTAGACGTTGCACGGGTGTCTGCCAAGTGTTTGGCAGGAAGAAAAGTAAAGTTGTCCAAAACAGCTTCTAATCGAATATTCATGTGATTGGAAGAGTCAGGAGAGTGCAAAAGTACTGTTTTCTATCAGTTGGCAAGGTGCGCACACAATCCCAGTGTTGTACAGCTTGCTTCTTCACCTTCCCGAAGTTGCCGCTCTCTCCGGCTCCCGGAGCCGAAGAAGCGGCTTCTTGGCGCAAAGACGATTGTGCCGCTCACAGTGCTCTCCTTAGCGCGGCTTCTGCCGAAAGACGCCCGGGAGCGGCTCTTAGCTGCGGACAGCATCCTACCTTCGTCTTTAGCGTCTCTTCTCATCTACATCTCAGCAAAAAGGTTTCCCACTATGTCTGGCTAGGAAAAACTGTGCCAGCACAGAAAACATCTCCCATTGTGTTCTAGACGTTGCAGAGATGTCTGCAAAGTGTTTGGCAGGAAGAAAAGAAAAGTTGTCCAAAACAGCTTCCAATGGAATGTTCATGTGATTGGAAAAGTCAGGAGAGTGCAAAAGTACTGTTTTCTATCAGTTGGCAAGGTGCGCACACAATCCCAGTGTTGTACAGCTTGCTTCTTCACCTTCCCGAAGTTGCCGCTCTCTCCGGCTCCCGGAGCCGAAGAAGCGGCTTCTTGGCGCAAAGACGATTGTGCCGCTCACAGTGCTCTGCTAAGCGTGGCTTCTGCGGAAAGACGCCCGGGAGCGGCTCTTAGCTGCGGACAGCATCCTACCTTCGTCTTTAGCGTCTCTTCTCATCTACATCTCAGCAAAAAGCTTTCCCACTATGTCTGGCTAGGAAAAACTGTGCCAGCACAGAAAACATCTCCCATCGTGTTCTAGACGTTGCACGGATGTCTGCCAAGTGTTTGGCAGGAAGAAAAGTAAAGTTGTCCAAAACAGCTTCCAATCGAATATTCATGTGATTGGAAGAGTCAGGAGAGTGCAAAAGTACTGTTTTCTATCAGTTGGCAAGGTGCGCACACAATCCCAGTGTTGTACAGCTTGCTTCTTCACCTTCCCGAAGTTGCCGCTCTCTCCGGCTCCCGGAGCCGAAGAAGCGGCTTCTTGGCGCAAAGACGATTGTGCCGCTCACAGTGCTCTCCTTAGCGCGGCTTCTGCCGAAAGACGCCCGGGAGCGGCTCTTAGCTGCGGACCGCATCCTACCTTCGTCTTTAGCGTCTCTTCTCATCTACATCTCAGCAAAAAGCTTTCCCACTATGTCTGGCTAGGAAAAACTGTGCCAGCACAGAAAACATCTCCCATCGTGTTCTAGACGTTGCAGAGATGTCTGCCAAGTGTTTGGCAGGAAGAAAAGTAAAGTTGTCCAAAACAGCTTCCAATCGAATGTTCATGTGATTGGAAAAGTCAGGAGAGTGCAAAAGTACTGTTTTGTATCAGTTCGCAAGGTGCGCACACAATCCCAGTGTTGTACAGCTTGCTTCTTCACCTTCCTGAAGTTGACGCTTTCTCCGGCGCCCAGAGCCGAAGAAGCGGCTTCTTCGCGCAAAGATGATTGTGCCGCTCACAGTGCTCTCCTTAGCGCGGTTTCTGCCGAAAGACGCCCGGGAGCGGCTCTTAGCTGCGGACAGCCTCCTACCTTCGTCTTTAGCGTCTCTTCTCATCTACATCTCAGCAAAAAGCTTTCCCACTATGTCTGGCTAGGAAAAACTGTGCCAGCACAGAAAACATCTCCCATCGTGTTCCAGACGTTGCAGAGATGTCTGCCAAGTGTTTGGCAGGAAGAAAAGTAAAGTTGTCCAAAACAGCTTCCAATCGAATATTCATGTGATTGGAAGAGTCAGGAGAGTGCACAAGTACTGTTTTCTATCAGTTGGCAAGGTGCGCACACAATCCCAGTGTTGTACAGCTTGCTTCTTCACCTTCCTGAAGTTGCCGCTCTCTCCGGCTCCCAGAGCCGAAGAAGCGGCTTCTTGGCGCAAAGACGATTGTGCCGCTCACAGTGCTCTCCGTAGCGCGGCTTCTGCCGAAAGACGCCCAGGAGCGGCTCTTAGCTGCGGACAGCATCCTACCTTCGTCTTTAGCGTCTCTTCTCATCTACATCTCAGCAAAAAGCTTTCCCACTATGTCTGGCTAGGAAAAACTGTGCCAGCACAGAAAACATCTCCCATCGTGTTCTAGACGTTGCAGAGATGTCTGCCAAGTGTTTGGCAGGAAGAAAAGTAAAGTTGTCCAAAACAGCTTCCAATCGAATGTTCATGTGATTGGAAAAGTCAGGAGAGTGCAAAAGTACTGTTTTCTATCAGTTGGCAAGGTGCGCACACAATCCCAGTGTTGTACAGCTTGCTTCTTCACCTTCCTGAAGTTGCCACTCTCTCCGGCTCCCGGAGCCGAAGAAGCGGCTTCTTGGCGCAAAGACGATTGTGCCGCTCACAGTGCTCTCCTTAGCGCGGCTTCTGCCGAAAGACGCCCGGCAGCGGCTCTTAGCTGCGGACAGCATCCTACCTTCGTCTTTAGCGTCTCTTCTCATCTACATCTCAGCAAAAAGCTTTCCCACTATGTCTGGCTCGGAAAAACTGTGCCAGCACAGAAAACATCTCCCATCGTGTTCTAGACGTTGCAGAGATGTCTGCCAAGTGTTTGGCAGGAAGAAAAGAAAAGTTGTCCAAAACAGCTTCCAATCGAATGTTCATGTGATTGGAAAAGTCAGGAGAGTGCAAAAGTACTGTTTTGTATCAGTTGGCAAGGTGCGCACACAATCCCAGTGTTGTACAGCTTGCTTCTTCACCTTCCCGAAGTTGCCGCTCCTTCCGGCTCCCAGAGCCGAATAAGCGGCTTCTTAGCGCAAAGATGATTGTGCCGCTCACAGTGCTCTCCTTAGCGCGGCTTCTGCCGAAAGACGCCCGGGAGCGGCTCTTAGCTGCGGACAGCATCCTACCTTCGTCTTTAGCGTCTCTTCTCATCTACATCTCAGCAAAAAGCTTTCCCACTATGTCTGGCTAGGAAAAACTGTGCCAGCACAGAAAACATCTCCCATCGTGTTCTAGACGTTGCAGAGATGTCTGCCAAGTGTTTGGCAGGAAGAAAAGTAAAGTTGTCCAAAACAGCTTCCAATCGAATGTTCATGTGATTGGAAGAGTCAGGAGAGTGCAAAAGTACTGTTTTCTATCAGTTGGCAAGGTGCGCACACAATCCCAGTGTTGTACAGCTTGCTTCTTCACCTTCCCGAAGTTGCCGCTCTCTCCGGCTCCCGGAGCCGAAGAAGCGGCTTCTTGGCGCAAAGACGATTGTGCCGCTCACAGTGCTCTCCTTAGCGCGGCTTCTGCCGAAAGACGCCCGGCAGCGGCTCTTAGCTGCGGACAGCATCCTACCTTCGTCTTTAGCGTCTCTTCTCATCTACATCTCAGAAAAAAGGTTTCCCAATATGTCTGGCTAGGAAAAACTGTGCCAGCACAGAAAACATCTCCCATCGTGTTCTAGACGTTGCAGAGATGTCTGCCAAGTGTTTGGCAGGAAGAAAAGTAAAGTTGTCCAAAACAGCTTCCAATCGAATATTCATGTGATTGGAAAAGTCAGGAGAGTGCAAAAGTACTGTTTTCTATCAGTTGGCAAGGTGCGCACACAATCCCAGTGTTGTACAGCTTGCTTCTTCACCTTCCCGAAATTGCCGCTCTCTCCGGCTCCCGGAGCCGAAGAAGCGGCTTCTTCGCGCAAAGACGATTGTGCCGCTCACAGTGCTCTCCTTAGCGCGGCTTCTGCCGAAAGACGCCCGGCAGCGGCTCTTAGCTGCGGACAGCATCCTACCTTCGTCTTTAGCGTCTCTTCTTATCTACATCTCAGCAAAAAGCTTTCCCACTATGTCTGGCTAGGAAAAACTGTGCCAGCACAGAAAACATCTCCCATCGTGTTCTAGACGTTGCAGAGATGTCTGCCAAGTGTTTGGCAGGAAGAAAAGAAAAGTTGTCCAAAACAGCTTCCAATCGAATGTTCATGTGATTGGAAAAGTCAGGAGAGTGCAAAAGTACTGTTTTGTATCAGTTGGCAAGGTGCGCACACAATCCCAGTGTTGTACAGCTTGCTTCTTCACCTTCCCGAAGTTGCCGCTTTCTCCGGCGCCCAGAGCCGAAGAAGCGGCTTCTACGCGCAAAGATGATTGTGCCGCTCACAGTGCTCTCCTTAGCGCGGCTTCTGCCGAAAGAAGCCCGGGAGAGGCTCTTGGCTGCGGACAGCATCCTACCTTCGTCTTTAGCGTCTCTTCTCATCTACATCTCAGCAAAAAGCTTTCCCACTATGTCTGGCTAGGAAAAACTGTGCCAGCACAGAAAACATCTCCCATCGTGTTCCAGACGTTGCAGAGATGTCTGCCAAGTGTTTGGCAGGAAGAAAAGTAAAGTTGTCCAAAACAGCTTCCAATCGAATATTCATGTGATTGGAAGAGTCAGGAGAGTGCAAAAGTACTGTTTTCTATCAGTTGGCAAGGTGCGCACACAATCCCAGTGTTGTACAGCTTGCTTCTTCACCTTCCCGAAGTTGCCGCTCTCTCCGGCTCCCGGAGCCGAAGAAGCGGCTTCTTGGCGCAAAGACGATTGTGCCGCTCACAGTGCTCTCCTTAGCGCGGCTTCTGCCGAAAGACGCCCGGGAGCGGCTCTTAGCTGCGGACAGCATCCTACCTTCGTCTTTAGCGTCTCTTCTCATCTACATCTCAGCAAAATGCTTTCCCACTATGTCTGGCTAGGAAAAACTGTGCCAGCACAGAAAACATCTCCCATCGTGTTCTAGACGTTGCACGGATGTCTGCCAAGTGTTTGGCAGGAAGAAAAGAAAAGTTGTCCAAAACAGCTTCCAATCGAATGTTCATGTGATTGGAAAAGTCAGGAGAGTGCAAAAGTACTGTTTTCTATCAGTTGGCAAGGTGCGCACACAATCCCAGTGTTGTACAGCTTGCTTCTTCACCTTCCCGAAGTTGCCGCTCTCTCCGGCTCCCGGAGCCGAAGAAGCGGCTTCTTGGCGCAAAGACGATTGTGCCGCTCACAGTGCTCTCCGTAGCGCGGCTTCTGCCGAAAGACTCCCGGGAGCGGCTCTTAGCTGCGGACAGCATCCTACCTTCGTCTATAGCGTCTCTTCTCATCTACATCTCAGCAAAAAGCTTTCCCACTATGTCTGGCTAGGAAAAACTGTGCCAGCACAGAAAACATCTCCCATCGTGTTCTAGACGTTGCAGAGATGTCTGCCAAGTGTTTGGCAGGAAGAAAAGTAAAGTTGTCCAAAACAGCTTCCAATCGAATGTTCATGTGATTGGAAGAGTCAGGAGAGTGCAAAAGTACTGTTTTGTATCAGTTGGCAAGGTGCGCACACAATCCCAGTGTTGTACAGCTTGCTTCTTCACCTTCCCGAAGTTGCCGCTCTCTCCGGCTCCCGGAGCCGAAGAAGCGGCTTCTTCGCGCAAAGACGATTGTGCCGCTCACAGTGCTCTCCTTAGCGCGGCTTCTGCCGAAAGACGCCCGGCAGCGGCTCTTAGCTGCGGACAGCATCCTACCTTCGTCTTTAGCGTCTCTTCTCATCTACATCTCAGAAAAAAGGTTTCCCAATATGTCTGGCTAGGAAAAACTGTGCCAGCACAGAAAACATCTCCCATTGTGTTCTAGACGTTGCACGGATGTCTGCCAAGTGTTTGGCAGGAAGAAAAGAAAAGTTGTCCAAAACAGCTTCCAATCGAATATTCATGTGATTGGAAGAGTCAGGAGAGTGCAAAAGTACTGTTTTCTATCAGTTGGCAAGGTGCGCACACAATCCCAGTGTTGTACAGCTTGCTTCTTCACCTTCCCGAAGTTGCCGCTCTCTCCGGCTCCCGGAGCCGAAGAAGCGGCTTCTTGGCTCAAAGACGATTGTGCCGCTCACAGTGCTCTGCTTAGCGTGGCTTCTGCCGAAAGACGCCCGGGAGCGGCTCTTAGCCGCGGACAGCATCCTACCTTCGTCTTTAGCGTCTTTTGTAGTCTACATCTCAGCAAAAAGCTTTCCCACTATGTCTGGCTAGGAAAAACTGTGCCAGCACAGAAAACATCTCCCATCGTGTTCTAGACGTTGCAGAGATGTCTGCCAAGTGTTTGGCAGGAAGAAAAGTAAAGTTGTCCAAAACAGCTTCCAATCGAATGTTCATGTGATTGGAAAAGTCAGGAGAGTGCAAAAGTACTGTTTTCTATCAGTTAGCAAGGTGCGCACACAATCCCAGTGTTGTACAGCTTGCTTCTTCACCTTCCCGAAGTTGCCGCTCTCTCCGGCTCCCGGAGCCGAAGAAGCGGCTTCTTGGCGCAAAGACGATTGTGCCACTCACAGTGCTCTCCTTAGCGCGGCTTCTGCCGAAAGACGCCCGGGAGCGGCTCTTAGCTGCGGACAGCATCCTACCTTCGTCTTTAGCGTCTCTTCTCATCTACATCGCAGCAAAATGCTTTTCCACTATGTCTGGCTAGGAAAAACTGTGCCAGCACAGAAAACATCTCCCATCGTGTTCTAGACGTTGCACGGATGTCTG
Source organism: Melospiza melodia melodia (assembly GCF_035770615.1). NCBI lineage: Eukaryota > Metazoa > Chordata > Aves > Passeriformes > Passerellidae > Melospiza > Melospiza melodia. The sequence goes on from NC_086198.1 coordinate 44,131,921, forward strand.
CCAAGTGTTTGGCAGGAAGAAAAGTAAAGTTGTCCAAAACAGCTTCCAATCGAATGTTCATGTGATTGGAAAAGTCAGGAGAGTGCAAAAGGACTGTTTTCTATCAGTTGGCAAGGTGCGCACACAATCCCAGTGTTGTACAGCTTGCTTCTTCACCTTCCCGAAGTTGCCGCTCTCTCGGGCTCCCGGAGCCGAAGAAGCGGCTTCTTGGCGCAAAGACGATTGTGCCGCTCACAGTGCTCTCCTTAGCGCGGCTTCTGCCGAAAGACGCCCGGGAGCGGCTCTTAGCTGCGGACAGCATCCTACCTTCGTCTTTAGCGTCTCTTCTCATCTACATCTCAGCAAAAAGCTTTCCCACTATGTCTGGCTAGGAAAAACTGTGCCAGCACAGAAAACATCTCCCATCGTGTTCTAGACGTTGCAGAGATGTCTGCCAAGTGTTTGGCAGGAAGAAAAGTAAAGTTGTCCAAAACAGCTTCCAATCGAATATTCATGTGATTGGAAAAGTCAGGAGAGTGCAAAAGTACTGTTTTCTATCAGTTGGCAAGGTGCGCACACAATCCCAGTGTTGTACAGCTTGCTTCTTCACCTTCCCGAAATTGCCGCTCTCTCCGGCTCCCGGAGCCGAAGAAGCGGCTTCTTGGCGCAAAGACGATTGTGCCGCTCACAGTGCTCTCCTTAGCGCGGCTTCTGCCGAAAGACGCCCGGCAGCGGCTCTTAGCTGCGGACAGCATCCTACCTTCGTCTTTAGCGTCTCTTCTCATCTACATCTCAGCAAAAAGCTTTCCCACTATGTCTGGCTAGGAAAAACTGTGCCAGCACAGAAAACATCTCCCATCGTGTTCTAGACGTTGCAGAGATGTCTGCCAAGTGTTTGGCAGGAAGAAAAGAAAAGTTGTCCAAAACAGCTTCCAATCGAATGTTCATGTGATTGGAAAAGTCAGGAGAGTGCAAAAGTACTGTTTTGTATCAGTTCGCAAGGTGCGCACACAATCCCAGTGTTGTACAGCTTGCTTCTTCACCTTCCCGAAGTTGCCGCTTTCTCCGGAGCCCAGAGCCGAAGAAGCGGCTTCTACGCGCAAAGATGATTGTGCCGCTCACAGTGCTCTCCTTAGCGCGGCTTCTGCCGAAAGACGCCCGGGAGAGGCTCTTAGCTGCGGACAGCATCCTACCTTCGTCTTTAGCGTCTCTTCTCATCTACATCTCAGCAAAAAGCTTTCCCACTATGTCTGGCTAGGAAAAACTGTGCCAGCACAGAAAACATCTCCCATCGTGTTCCAGACGTTCCAGAGATGTCTGCCAAGTGTTTGGCAGGAAGAAAAGTAAAGTTGTCCAAAACAGCTTCCAATCGAATATTCATGTGATTGGAAGAGTCAGGAGAGTGCAAAAGTACTGTTTTCTATCAGTTGGCAAGGTGCGCACACAATCCCAGTGTTGTACAGCTTGCTTCTTCACCTTCCCGAAGTTGCCGCTCTCTCCGGCTCCCGGAGCCGAAGAAGCGGCTTCTTGGCGCAAAGACGATTGTGCCGCTCACAGTGCTCTCCTTAGCGCGGCTTCTGCCGAAAGACGCCCGGGAGCGGCTCTTAGCTGCGGACAGCATCCTACCTTCGTCTTTAGCGTCTCTTCTCATCTACATCTCAGCAAAAAGCTTTCCCACTATGTCTGGCTAGGAAAAACTGTGCCAGCACAGAAAACATCTCCCATCGTGTTCTAGACGTTGCACGGATGTCTGCCAAGTGTTTGGCAGGAAGAAAAGAAAAGTTGTCCAAAACAGCTTCCAATCGAATGTTCATGTGATTGGAAAAGTCAGGAGAGTGCAAAAGTACTGTTTTCTATCAGTTGGCAAGGTGCGCACACAATCCCAGTGTTGTACAGCTTGCTTCTTCACCTTCCCGAAGTTGCCGCTCTCTCCGGCTCCCGGAGCCGAAGAAGCGGCTTCTTGGCGCAAAGACGATTGTGCCGCTCACAGTGCTCTCCTTAGCGCGGCTTCTGCCGAAAGACGCCCGGGAGCGGCTCTTAGCTGCGGACAGCATCCTACCTTCGTCTATAGCGTCTCTTCTCATCTACATCTCAGCAAAAAGCTTTCCCACTATGTCTGGCTAGGAAAAACTGTGCCAGCACAGAAAACATCTCCCATCGTGTTCCAGACGTTGCAGAGATGTCTGCCAAGTGTTTGGCAGGAAGAAAAGTAAAGTTGTCCAAAACAGCTTCCAATCGAATGTTCATGTGATTGGAAGAGTCAGGAGAGTGCAAAAGTACTGTTTTGTATCAGTTGGCAAGGTGCGCACACAATCCCAGTGTTGTACAGCTTGCTTCTTAACCTTCCCGAAGTTGCCGCTCTCTCCGGCTCCCGGAGCCGAAGAAGCGGCTTCTTCGCGCAAAGACGATTGTGCCGCTCACAGTGCTCTCCTTAGCGCGGCTTCTGCCGAAAGACGCCCGGCAGCGGCTCTTAGCTGCGGACAGCATCCTACCTTCGTCTTTAGCGTCTCTTCTCATCTACATCTCAGAAAAAAGGTTTCCCAATATGTCTGGCTAGGAAAAACTGTGCCAGCACAGAAAACATCTCCCATCGTGTTCTAGACGTTGCACGGATGTCTGCCAAGTATTTGGCAGGAAGAAAAGAAAAGTTGTCCTAAACAGCTTCCAATCGAATATTCATGTGATTGGAAGAGTCAGGAGAGTGCAAAAGTACTGTTTTCTATCAGTTGGCAAGGTGCGCACACAATCCCAGTGTTGTACAGCTTGCTTCTTCACCTTCCCGAAGTTGCCGCTCTCTCCGGCTCCCGGAGCCGAAGAAGCGGCTTCTTGGCGCAAAGACGATTGTGCCGCTCACAGTGCTCTGCTAAGCGTGGCTTCTGCCGAAAGACGCCCGGGAGCGGCTCTTAGCCGCGGACAGCATCCTACCTTCGTCTTTAGCGTCTTTTGTAGTCTACATCTCAGCAAAAAGCTTTCCCACTATGTCTGGCTAGGAAAAACTGTGCCAGCACAGAAAACATCTCCCATCGTGTTCTAGACATTGCACGGGTGTCTGCCAAGTGTTTGGCAGGAAGAAAAGAAAAGTTTTCCAAAACAGCTTCCAATCGAATGTTCATGTGATTGGAAGAGTCAGGAGAGTGCAAAAGTACTGTTTTCTATCAGTTGGCAAGGTGCGCACACAATCCCAGTGTTGTACAGCTTCCTTCTTCACCTTCCCGAAGTTGCCGCTCTCTCCGGCTCCCGGAGCCGAAGAAGCGGCTTCTTGGCGCAAAGACGGTTGTGCCGCTCACAGTGCTCTCCTTAGCGCGGCTTCTGCCGAAAGACGCCCGGCAGCGGCTCTTAGCTGCGGACAGCATCCTACCTTCGTCTTTAGCGTCTCTTCTCATCTACATCTCAGCAAAATTATTTCCCACTATGTCTGGCTAGGAAAAACTGTGCCAGCACAGAAAACATCTCCCATCGTGTTCTAGACGTTGCAGAGATGTCTGCCAAGTGTTTGGCAGGAAGAAAAGAAAAGTTGTCCAAAACAGCTTCCAATCGAATGTTCATGTGATTGGAAAAGTCAGGAGAGTGCAAAAGTACTGTTTTCTATCAGTTGGCAAGGTGCGCACACAATCCCAGTGTTGTACAGCTTGCTTCTTCACCTTCCCGAAGTTGCCGCTCTCTCCGGCTCCCGGAGCCGAAGAAGCGGCTTCTTGGCGCAAAGACGGTTGTGCCGCTCACAGTGCTCTCCGTAGCGCGGCTTCTGCCGAAAGACGCCCGGCAGCGGCTCTTAGCTGCGGACAGCATCCTACCTTCGTCTTTAGCGTCTCTTCTCATCTACATCTCAGCAAAAAGCTTTCCCACTATGTCTGGCTAGGAAAAACTGTGCCAGCACAGAAAACATCTCCCATCGTGTTCTAGACGTTGCAGAGATGTCTGCCAAGTGTTTGGCAGGAAGAAAAGTAAAGTTGTCCAAAACAGCTTCCAATGGAATGTTCATGTGATTGGAAAAGTCAGGAGAGTGCAAAAGTACTGTTTTGTATCAGTTAGCAAGGTGCGCACACAATCCCAGTGTTGTACAGCTTGCTTCTTCACCTTCCTGAAGTTGCCACTCTCTCCGGCTCCCGGAGCCGAAGAAGCGGCTTCTTGGCGCAAAGACGATTGTGCCACTCACAGTGCTCTCCTTAGCGCGGCTTCTGCCGAAAGACGCCCGGCAGCGGCTCTTAGCTGCGGACAGCATCCTACCTTCGTCTTTAGCGTCTCTTCTCATCTACATCTCAGCAAAAAGCTTTCCCACTATGTCTGGCTAGGAAAAACTGTGCCAGCACAGAAAACATCTCCCATCGTGTTCTAGACGTTGCACGGATGTCTGCCAAGTGTTTGGCAGGAAGAAAAGTAAAGTTGTCCAAAACAGCTTCCAATCGAATATTCATGTGATTGGAAGAGTCAGGAGAGTGCAAAAGTACTGTTTTCTATCAGTTGGCAAGGTGCGCACACAATCCCAGTGTTGTACAGCTTGCTTCTTCACCTTCCCGAAGTTGCCGCTCTCTCCGGCTCCCGGAGCCGAAGAAGCGGCTTCTTGGCGCAAAGACGATTGTGCCGCTCACAGTGCTCTCCTTAGCGCGGCTTCTGCCGAAAGACGCCCGGGAGCGGCTCTTAGCTGCGGACAGCATCCTACCTTCGTCTTTAGCGTCTCTTCTCATCTACATCTCAGCAAAATGCTTTCCCACTATGTCTGGCTAGGAAAAACTGTGCCAGCACAGAAAACATCTCCCATCGTGTTCTAGACGTTGCACGGATGTCTGCCAAGTGTTTGGCAGGAAGAAAAGAAAAGTTGTCCAAAACAGCTTCCAATCGAATGTTCATGTGATTGGAAAAGTCAGGAGAGTGCAAAAGTACTGTTTTCTATCAGTTGGCAAGGTGCGCACACAATCCCAGTGTTGTACAGCTTGCTTCTTCACCTTCCCGAAGTTGCCGCTCTCTCCGGCTCCCGGAGCCGAAGAAGCGGCTTCTTGGCGCAAAGACGATTGTGCCGCTCACAGTGCTCTCCTTAGCGCGGCTTCTGCCGAAAGACTCCCGGGAGAGGCTCTTAGCTGCGGACAGCATCCTACCTTCGTCTATAGCGTCTCTTCTCATCTACATCTCAGCAAAAAGCTTTCCCACTATGTCTGGCTAGGAAAAACTGTGCCAGCACAGAAAACATCTCCCATCGTGTTCTAGACGTTGCAGAGATGTCTGCCAAGTGTTTGGCAGGAAGAAAAGTAAAGTTGTCCAAAACAGCTTCCAATCGAATGTTCATGTGATTGGAAGAGTCAGGAGAGTGCAAAAGTACTGTTTTGTATCAGTTGGCAAGGTGCGCACACAATCCCAGTGTTGTACAGCTTGCTTCTTCACCTTCCCGAAGTTGCCGCTCTCTCCGGCTCCCGGAGCCGAAGAAGCGGCTTCTTCGCGCAAAGACGATTGTGCCGCTCACAGTGCTCTCCTTAGCGCGGCTTCTGCCGAAAGACGCCCGGCAGCGGCTCTTAGCTGCGGACAGCATCCTACCTTCGTCTTTAGCGTCTCTTCTCATCTACATCTCAGAAAAAAGGTTTCCCAATATGTCTGGCTAGGAAAAACTGTGCCAGCACAGAAAACATCTCCCATTGTGTTCTAGACGTTGCACGGATGTCTGCCAAGTATTTGGCAGGAAGAAAAGAAAAGTTGTCCAGAACAGCTTCCAATCGAATATTCATGTGATTGGAAGAGTCAGGAGAGTGCAAAAGTACTGTTTTCTATCAGTTGGCAAGGTGCGCACACAATCCCAGTGTTGTACAGCTTGCTTCTTCACCTTCCCGAAGTTGCCGCTCTCTCCGGCTCCCGGAGCCGAAGAAGCGGCTTCTTGGCGCAAAGACGATTGTGCCGCTCACAGTGCTCTGCTTAGCGTGGCTTCTGCCGAAAGACGCCCGGGAGCGGCTCTTAGCCGCGGACAGCATCCTACCTTCGTCTTTAGCGTCTTTTGTAGTCTACATCTCAGCAAAAAGCTTTCCCACTATGTCTGGCTAGGAAAAACTGTGCCAGCACAGAAAACATCTCCCATCGTGTTCTAGACGTTGCAGAGATGTCTGCCAAGTGTTTGGCAGGAAGAAAAGAAAAGTTGTCCAAAACAGCTTCCAATCGAATGTTCATGTGATTGGAAAAGTCAGGAGAGTGCAAAAGTACTGTTTTCTATCAGTTGGCAAGGTGCGCACACAATCCCAGTGTTGTACAGCTTGCTTCTTCACCTTCCCGAAGTTGCCGCTCTCTCCGGCTCCCGGAGCCGAAGAAGCGGCTTCTTGGCGCAAAGACGGTTGTGCCGCTCACAGTGCTCTCCGTAGCGCGGCTTCTGCCGAAAGACGCCCGGGAGCGGCTCTTAGCTGCGGACAGCATCCTACCTTCGTCTTTAGCGTCTCTTCTCATCTACATCTCAGCAAAAAGCTTTCCCACTATGTCTGGCTAGGAAAAACTGTGCCAGCACAGAAAACATCTCCCATCGTGTTCTAGACGTTGCAGAGATGTCTGCCAAGTGTTTGGCAGGAAGAAAAGTAAAGTTGTCCAAAACAGCTTCCAATGGAATGTTCATGTGATTGGAAAAGTCAGGAGAGTGCAAAAGTACTGTTTTGTATCAGTTAGCAAGGTGCGCACACAATCCCAGTGTTGTACAGCTTGCTTCTTCACCTTCCCGAAGTTGCCGCTCTCTCCGGCTCCCGGAGCCGAAGAAGCGGCTTCTTGGCGCAAAGACGATTGTGCCACTCACAGTGCTCTCCTTAGCGCGGCTTCTGCCGAAAGACGCCCGGGAGCGGCTCTTAGCTGCGGACAGCATCCTACCTTCGTCTTTAGCGTCTCTTCTCATCTACATCTCAGCAAAATGCTTTTCCACTATGTCTGGCTAGGAAAAACTGTGCCAGCACAGAAAACATCTCCCATCGTGTTCTAGACGTTGCACGGATGTCTGCCAAGTGTTTGGCAGGAAGAAAAGTAAAGTTGTCCAAAACAGCTTCCAATCGAATATTCATGTGATTGGAAAAGTCAGGAGAGTGCAAAAGGACTGTTTTCTATCAGTTGGCAAGGTGCGCACACAATCCCAGTGTTGTACAGCTTGCTTCTTCACCTTCCCGAAGTTGCCGCTCTCTCCGGCTCCCGGAGCCGAAGAAGCGGCTTCTTGGCGCAAAGACGATTGTGCCGCTCACAGTGCTCTCCTTAGCGCGGCTTCTGCCGAAAGACGCCCGGGAGCGGCTCTTAGCTGCGGACAGCATCCTACCTTCGTCTTTAGCGTCTCTTCTCATCTACATCTCAGCAAAAAGCTTTCCCACTATGTCTGGCTAGGAAAAACTGTGCCAGCACAGAAAACATCTCCCATCGTGTTCTAGACGTTGCAGAGATGTCTGCCAAGTGTTTGGCAGGAAGAAAAGAAAAGTTGTCCAAAACAGCTTCCAATCGAATGTTCATGTGATTGGAAAAGTCAGGAGAGTGCAAAAGTACTGTTTTGTATCAGTTCGCAAGGTGCGCACACAATCCCAGTGTTGTACAGCTTGCTTCTTCACCTTCCCGAAGTTGCCGCTTTCTCCGGTGCCCAGAGCCGAAGAAGCGGCTTCTTCGCGCAAAGATGATTGTGCCGCTCACAGTGCTCTCCTTAGCGCGGCTTCTGCCGAAAGACGCCCGGGAGAGGCTCTTAGCTGCGGACAGCATCCTACCTTCGTCTTTAGCGTCTCTTCTCATCTACATCTCAGCAAAAAGCTTTCCCACTATGTCTGGCTAGGAAAAACTGTACCAGCACAGAAAACATCTCCCATCGTGTTCCAGACGTTGCACGGATGTCTGCCAAGTGTTTGGCAGGAAGAAAAGTAAAGTTGTCCAAAACAGCTTCCAATCGAATATTCATGTGATTGGAAGAGTCAGGAGAGTGCAAAAGTACTGTTTTCTATCAGTTGGCAAGGTGCGCACACAATCCCAGTGTTGTACAGCTTGCTTCTTCACCTTCCCGAAGTTGCCGCTCTCTCCGGCTCCCGGAGCCGAAGAAGCGGCTTCTTGGCGCAAAGACGATTGTGCCGCTCACAGTGCTCTGCTAAGCGTGGCTTCTGCCGAAAGACGCCCGGGAGCGGCTCTTAGCCGCGGACAGCATCCTACCTTCGTCTTTAGCGTCTTTTGTAGTCTACATCTCAGCAAAAAGCTTTCCCACTATGTCTGGCTAGGAAAAACTGTGCCAGCACAGAAAACATCTCCCATCGTGTTCTAGACATTGCACGGGTGTTTGCCAAGTGTTTGGCAGGAAGAAAAGAAAAGTTTTCCAAAACAGCTTCCAATCGAATGTTCATGTGATTGGAAGAGTCAGGAGAGTGCAAAAGTACTGTTTTCTATCAGTTGGCAAGGTGCGCACACAATCCCAGTGTTGTACAGCTTCCTTCTTCACCTTCCCGAAGTTGCCGCTCTCTCCGGCTCCCGGAGCCGAAGAAGCGGCTTCTTGGCGCAAAGACGGTTGTGCCGCTCACAGTGCTCTCCTTAGCGCGGCTTCTGCCGAAAGACGCCCGGCAGCGGCTCTTAGCTGCGGACAGCATCCTACCTTCGTCTTTAGCGTCTCTTCTCATCTACATCTCAGCAAAATTATTTCCCACTATGTCTGGCTAGGAAAAACTGTGCCAGCACAGAAAACATCTCCCATCGTGTTCTAGACGTTGCAGACATGTCTGCCAAGTGTTTGGCAGGAAGAAAAGAAAAGTTGTCCAAAACAGCTTCCAATCGAATGTTCATGTGATTGGAAAAGTCAGGAGAGTGCAAAAGTACTGTTTTCTATCAGTTGGCAAGGTGCGCACACAATCCCAGTGTTGTACAGCTTGCTTCTTCACCTTCCCGAAGTTGCCGCTCTCTCCGGCTCCCGGAGCCGAAGAAGCGGCTTCTTGGCGCAAAGACGGTTGTGCCGCTCACAGTGCTCTCCGTAGCGCGGCTTCTGCCGAAAGACGCCCGGGAGCGGCTCTTAGCTGCGGACAGCATCCTACCTTCGTCTTTAGCGTCTCTTCTCATCTACATCTCAGCAAAAAGCTTTCCCACTATGTCTGGCTAGGAAAAACTGTGCCAGCACAGAAAACATCTCCCATCGTGTTCTAGACGTTGCAGAGATGTCTGCCAAGTGTTTGGCAGGAAGAAAAGTAAAGTTGTCCAAAACAGCTTCCAATGGAATGTTCATGTGATTGGAAAAGTCAGGAGAGTGCAAAAGTACTGTTTTGTATCAGTTAGCAAGGTGCGCACACAATCCCAGTGTTGTACAGCTTGCTTCTTCACCTTCCCGAAGTTGCCGCTCTCTCCGGCTCCCGGAGCCGAAGAAGCGGCTTCTTGGCGCAAAGACGATTGTGCCACTCACAGTGCTCTCCTTAGCGCGGCTTCTGCCGAAAGACGCCCGGGAGCGGCTCTTAGCTGCGGACAGCATCCTACCTTCGTCTTTAGCGTCTCTTCTCATCTACATCTCAGCAAAATGCTTTTCCACTATGTCTGGCTAGGAAAAACTGTGCCAGCACAGAAAACATCTCCCATCGTGTTCTAGACGTTGCACGGATGTCTGCCAAGTGTTTGGCAGGAAGAAAAGTAAAGTTGTCCAAAACAGCTTCCAATCGAATGTTCATGTGATTGGAAAAGTCAGGAGAGTGCAAAAGTACTGTTTTCTATCAGTTGGCAAGGTGCGCACACAATCCCAGTGTTGTACAGCTTGCTTCTTCACCTTCCCGAAGTTGCCGCTCTCTCCGGCTCCCGGAGCCGAAGAAGCGGCTTCTTGGCGCAAAGACGATTGTGCCGCTCACAGTTGCTCTGCTTAGCGTGGCTTCTGCCGAAAGACGCCCGGGAGCGGCTCTTAGCCGCGGACAGCATCCTACCTTCGTCTTTAGCGTCTTTTGTAGTCTACATCTCAGCAAAGAGCTTTTCCACTATGTCTGGCTAGGAAAAACTGTGCCAGCACAGAAAACATCTCCCATCGTGTTCTAGACGTTGCACGGATGTCTGCCAATTGTTTGGCAGGAAGAAAAGAAAAGTTGTCCAAAACAGCTTCCAATCGAATGTTCATGTGATTGGAAAAGTCAGGAGAGTGCAAAAGTACTGTTTTCTATCAGTTGGCAAGGTGCGCACACAATCCCAGTGTTGTACAGCTTGCTTCTTCACCTTCCCGAAGTTGCCGCTCTCTCCGGCTCCCGGAGCCGAAGAAGCGGCTTCTTGGCGCAAAGACGGTTGTGCCGCTCACAGTGCTCTCCTTAGCGCGGCTTCTGCCGAAAGACGCCCGGGAGCGGCTCTTAGCTGCGGACAGCATCCTACCTTCGTCTTTAGCGTCTCTTCTCATCTACATCTCAGCAAAATGCTTTCCCACTATGTCTGGCTAGGAAAAACTATGCCAGCACAGAAAACATCTCCCATCGTGTTCTAGACGTTGCAGAGATGTCTGCCAAGTGTTTGGCAGGAAGAAAAGAAAAGTTGTCCAAAACAGCTTCCAATCGAAAGTTCATGTGATTGGAAAAGTCAGGAGAGTGCAAAAGTACTGTTTTCTATCAGTTGGCAAGGTGCGCACACAATCCCAGTGTTGTACAGCTTGCTTCTTCACCTTCCCGAAGTTGCCACTGTCTACGGCTCCCGGAGCCGAAGAAGCGGCTTCTTGGCGCAAAGACGATTGTGCCGCTCACAGTGCTCTCCTTAGCGCGGCTTCTGCCGAAAGACGCCCGGGAGCGGCTCTTAGCTGCGGACAGCATCCTACCTTCGTCTTTAGCGTCTCTTCTCATCTACATCCCAGCAAAAAGGTTTCCCACTATGTCGGGCTAGGAAAAACTGTGCCAGCACAGAAAACATCTCCCATCGTGTTCTAGACGTTGCACGGATGTCTGCCAAGTGTTTGGCAGGAAGAAAAGTAAAGTTGTCCAAAACAGCTTCCAATCGAATGTTCATGTGATTGGAAGAGTCAGGAGAGTGCAAAAGTACTGTTTTCTATCAGTTGGCAAGGTGCGCACACAATCCCAGTGTTGTACAGCTTGCTTCTTCACCTTCCCGAAGTTGCCGCTCTCTCCGGCTCCCGGAGCCGAAGAAGCGGCTTCTTGGCGCAAAGACGACTGTGCCGCTCACAGTGCTCTCCTTAGCGCGGCTTCTGCCGAAAGACGCCCGGCAGCGGCTCTTAGCTGCGGACAGCATCCTACCTTCGTCTTTAGCGTCTCTTCTCATCTACATCTCAGCAAAAAGCTTTCCCACTATGTCTGGCTAGGAAAAACTGTGCCAGCACAGAAAACATCTCCCATCGTGTTCTAGACGTTGCAGAGATGTCTGCCAAGTGTTTGGCAGGAAGAAAAGAAAAGTTGTCCAAAACAGCTTCCAATTGAATATTCATGTGATTGGAAAAGTCAGGAGAGTGCAAAAGGACTGTTTTCTATCAGTTGGCAAGGTGCTCACACAATCCCAGTGTTGTACAGCTTGCTTCTTCACCTTCCCGAAGTTGCCGCTTTCTCCGGCGCCCAGAGCCGAATAAGCGGCTTCTTGGCGCAAATATGATTGTGCCGCTCACAGTGCTCTCCTTAGCGCGGCTTCTGCCGAAAGACGCCCGGGAGCGGCTCTTAGCTGCGGACAGCATCCTACCTTCGTCTTTAGCGTCTCTTCTCATCTACATCTCAGCAAAAAGCTTTCCCACTATGTCTGGCTAGGAAAAACTGTGCCAGCACAGAAAACATCTCCCATCGTGTTCTAGACGTTGCACGGATGTCTGCCAAGTGTTTGGCAGGAAGAAAAGTAAAGTTGTCCAAAACAGCTTCTAATCGAATATTCATGTGATTGGAAGAGTCAGGAGAGTGCAAAAGTACTGTTTTCTATCAGTTGGCAAGGTGCGCACACAATCCCAGTGTTGTACAGCTTGCTTCTTCACCTTCCCGAAGTTGCCGCTCTCTCCGGCTCCCGGAGCCGAAGAAGCGGCTTCTTGGCGCAAAGACGATTGTGCCGCTCACAGTGCTCTCCTTAGCGCGGCTTCTGCCGAAAGACGCCCGGGAGCGGCTCTTAGCTGCGGACAGCATCCTACCTTCGTCTTTAGCGTCTCTTCTCATCTACATCTCAGCAAAATGCTTTCCCACTATGTCTGGCTAGGAAAAACTGTGCCAGCACAGAAAACATCTCCCATCGTGTTCTAGACGTTGCAGAGATGTCTGCCAAGTGTTTGGCAGGAAGAAAAGTAAAGTTGTCCAAAACAGCTTCCAATCGAATGTTCATGTGATTGGAAGAGTCAGGAGAGTGCAAAAGTACTGTTTTGTATCAGTTGGCAAGGTGCGCACACAATCCCAGTGTTGTACAGCTTGCTTCTTCACCTTCCCGAAGTTGCCGCTCTCTCCGGCTCCCGGAGCCGAAGAAGCGGCTTCTTCGCGCAAAGACGATTGTGCCGCTCACAGTGCTCTCCTTAGCGCGGCTTCTGCCGAAAGACGCCCGGCAGCGGCTCTTAGCTGCGGACAGCATCCTACCTTCGTCTTTAGCGTCTCTTCTCATCTACATCTCAGAAAAAAGGTTTCCCAATATGTCTGGCTAGGAAAAACTGTGCCAGCACAGAAAACATCTCCCATTGTGTTCTAGACGTTGCACGGATGTCTGCCAAGTGTTTGGCAGGAAGAAAAGAAAAGTTGTCCTAAACAGCTTCCAATCGAATATTCATGTGATTGGAAGAGTCAGGAGAGTGCAAAAGTACTGTTTTCTATCAGTTGGCAAGGTGCGCACACAATCCCAGTGTTGTACAGCTTGCTTCTTCACCTTCCCGAAGTTGCCGCTCTCTCCGGCTCCCGGAGCCGAAGAAGCGGCTTCTTGGCGCAAAGACGATTGTGCCGCTCACAGTGCTCTGCTTAGCGTGGCTTCTGCCGAAAGACGCCCGGGAGCGGCTCTTAGCCGCGGACAGCATCCTACCTTCGTCTTTAGCGTCTCTTCTCATCTACATCTCAGCAAAAAGCTTTCCCACTATGTCTGGCTAGGAAAAACTGTGCCAGCACAGAAAACATCTCCCATCGTGTTCTAGACGTTGCAGAGATGTCTGCCAAGTGTTTGGCAGGAAGAAAAGAAAAGTTGTCCAAAACAGCTTCCAATCGAATGTTCATGTGATTGGAAAAGTCAGGAGAGTGCAAAAGTACTGTTTTCTATCAGTTGGCAAGGTGCGCACACAATCCCAGTGTTGTACAGCTTGCTTCTTCACCTTCCCGAAGTTGCCGCTCTCTCCGGCTCCCGGAGCCGAAGAAGCGGCTTCTTGGCGCAAAGACGGTTGTGCCGCTCACAGTGATCTCCGTAGCGCGGCTTCTGCCGAAAGACGCCCGGGAGCGGCTCTTAGCTGCGGACAGCATCCTACCTTCGTCTTCAGCGTCTCTTCTCATCTACATCTCAGCAAAAAGGTTTCCCACTATCTCTGGCTAGGAAAAACTGTGCCAGCACAGAAAACATCTCCCATCGTGTTCTAGACGTTGCAGAGATGTCTGCCAAGTGTTTGGCAGGAAGAAAAGTAAAGTTGTCCAAAACAGCTTCCAATGGAAAGTTCATGTGATTGGAAAAGTCAGGAGAGTGCAAAAGTACTGTTTTGTATCAGTTAGCAAGGTGCGCACACAATCCCAGTGTTGTACAGCTTGCTTCTTCACCTTCCCGAAGTTGCCGCTCTCTCCGGCTCCCGGAGCCGAAGAAGCGGCTTCTTGGCGCAAAGACGATTGTGCCACTCACAGTGCTCTCCTTAGCGCGGCTTCTGCCGAAAGACGCCCGGGAGCGGCTCTTAGCTGCGGACAGCATCCTACCTTCGTCTTTAGCGTCTCTTCTCATCTACATCTCAGCAAAATGCTTTTCCACTATGTCTGGCTAGGAAAAACTGTGCCAGCACAGAAAACATCTCCCATCGTGTTCTAGACGTTGCAGAGATGTCTGCCAAGTGTTTGGCAGGAAGAAAAGTAAAGTTGTCCAAAACAGCTTCCAATCGAATGTTCATGTGATTGGAAAAGTCAGGAGAGTGCAAAAGGACTGTTTTCTATCAGTTGGCAAGGTGCGCACACAATCCCAGTGTTGTACAGCTTGCTTCTTCACCTTCCCGAAGTTGCCGCTCTCTCCGGCTCCCGGAGCCGAAGAAGCGGCTTCTTGGCGCAAAGACGATTGTGCCGCTCACAGTGCTCTCCTTAGCGCGGCTTCTGCCGAAAGACGCCCGGCAGCGGCTCTTAGCTGCGGACAGCATCCTACCTTCGTCTTTAGCGTCTCTTCTCATCTACATCTCAGCAAAAAGCTTTCCCACTATGTCTGGCTAGGAAAAACTGTGCCAGCACAGAAAACATCTCCCATCGTGTTCTAGACGTTGCAGAGATGTCTGCCAAGTGTTTGGCAGGAAGAAAAGTAAAGTTGTCCAAAACAGATTCCAATCGAATATTCATGTGATTGGAAAAGTCAGGAGAGTGCAAAAGTACTGTTTTCTATCAGTTGGCAAGGTGCGCACACAATCCCACTGTTGTACAGCTTGCTTCTTCACCTTCCCGAAATTGCCGCTCTCTCCGGCTCCCGGAGCCGAAGAAGCGGCTTCTTCGCGCAAAGACGATTGTGCCGCTCACAGTGCTCTCCTTAGCGCGGCTTCTGCCGAAAGACGCCCGGCAGCGGCTCTTAGCTGCGGACAGCATCCTACCTTCGTCTTTAGCGTCTCTTCTCATCTACATCTCAGCAAAAAGCTTTCCCACTATGTCTGGCTAGGAAAAACTGTGCCAGCACAGAAAACATCTCCCATCGTGTTCTAGACGTTGCAGAGATGTCTGCCAAGTGTTTGGCAGGAAGAAAAGTAAAGTTGTCCAAAACAGCTTCCAATCGAATGTTCATGTGATTGGAAAAGTCAGGAGAGTGCAAAAGTACTGTTTTGTATCAGTTCGCAAGGTGCGCACACAATCCCAGTGTTGTACAGCTTGCTTCTTCACCTTCCCGAAGTTGCCGCTTTCTCCGGTGCCCAGAGCCGAAGAAGCGGCTTCTTCGCGCAAAGATGATTGTGCCGCTCACAGTGCTCTCCTTAGCGCGGCTTCTGCCGAAAGACGCCCGGGAGAGGCTCTTAGCTGCGGACAGCATCCTACCTTCGTCTTTAGCGTCTCTTCTCATCTACATCTCAGCAAAAAGCTTTCCCACTATGTCTGGCTAGGAAAAACTGTGCCAGCACAGAAAACATCTCCCATCGTGTTCCAGACGTTGCACGGATGTCTGCCAAGTGTTTGGCAGGAAGAAAAGTAAAGTTGTCCAAAACAGCTTCCAATCGAATATTCATGTGATTGGAAGAGTCAGGAGAGTGCAAAAGTACTGTTTTCTATCAGTTGGCAAGGTGCGCACACAATCCCAGTGTTGTACAGCTTGCTTCTTCACCTTCCCGAAGTTGCCGCTCTCTCCGGCTCCCGGAGCCGAAGAAGCGGCTTCTTCGCGCAAAGACGATTGTGCCGCTCACAGTGCTCTCCTTAGCGCGGCTTCTGCCGAAAGACGCCCGGCAGCGGCTCTTAGCTGCGGACAGCATCCTACCTTCGTCTTTAGCGTCTCTTCTCATCTACATCTCAGCAAAATGCTTTCCCACTATGTCTGGCTAGGAAAAACTGTGCCAGCACAGAAAACATCTCCCATCGTGTTCTAGACGTTGCACGGATGTCTGCCAAGTGTTTGGCAGGAAGAAAAGAAAAGTTGTCCAAAACAGCTTCCAATCGAATGTTCATATGATTGGAAAAGTCAGGAGAGTGCAAAAGTACTGTTTTCTATCAGTTGGCAAGGTGCGCACACAATCCCAGTGTTGTACAGCTTGCTTCTTCACCTTCCCGAAGTTGCCGCTCTCTCCGGCTCCCGGAGCCGAAGAAGCGGCTTCTTGGCGCAAAGACGATTGTGCCGCTCACAGTGCTCTCCTTAGCGCGGCTTCTGCCGAAAGACGCCCGGGAGCGGCTCTTAGCTGCGGACAGCATCCTACCTTCGTCTATAGCGTCTCTTCTCATCTACATCTCAGCAAAAAGCTTTCCCACTATGTCTGGCTAGGAAAAACTGTGCCAGCACAGAAAACATCTCCCATCGTGTTCTAGACGTTGCAGAGATGTCTGCCAAGTGTTTGGCAGGAAGAAAAGTAAAGTTGTCCAAAACAGCTTCCAATGGAATGTTCATGTGATTGGAAGAGTCAGGAGAGTGCAAAAGTACTGTTTTGTATCAGTTGGCAAGGTGCGCACACAATCCCAGTGTTGTACAGCTTGCTTCTTAACCTTCCCGAAGTTGCCGCTCTCTCCGGCTCCCGGAGCCGAAGAAGCGGCTTCTTCGCGCAAAGACGATTGTGCCGCTCACAGTGCTCTCCTTAGCGCGGCTTCTGCCGAAAGACGCCCGGGAGCGGCTCTTAGCTGCGGACAGCATCCTACCTTCGTCTTTAGCGTCTCTTCTCATCTACATCTCAGAAAAAAGGTTTCCCAATATGTCTGGCTAGGAAAAACTGTGCCAGCACACAAAACATCTCCCATTGTGTTCTAGACGTTGCACGGATGTCTGCCAAGTATTTGGCAGGAAGAAAAGAAAAGTTGTCCTAAACAGCTTCCAATCGAATATTCATGTGATTGGAAGAGTCAGGAGAGTGCAAAAGTACTGTTTTCTATCAGTTGGCAAGGTGCGCACACAATCCCAGTGTTGTACAGCTTGCTTCTTCACCTTCCCGAAGTTGCCGCTCTCTCCGGCTCCCGGAGCCGAAGAAGCGGCTTCTTGGCGCAAAGACGATTGTGCCGCTCACAGTGCTCTGCTAAGCGTGGCTTCTGCCGAAAGACGCCCGGGAGCGGCTCTTAGCCGCGGACAGCATCCTACCTTCGTCTTTAGCCTCTTTTGTAGTCTACATCTCAGCAAAAAGCTTTCCCACTATGTCTGGCTAGGAAAAACTGTGCCAGCACAGAAAACATCTCCCATCGTGTTCTAGACATTGCACGGGTGTCTGCCAAGTGTTTGGCAGGAAGAAAAGAAAAGTTTTCCAAAACAGCTTCCAATCGAATGTTCATGTGATTGGAAGAGTCAGGAGAGTGCAAAAGTACTGTTTTCTATCAGTTGGCAAGGTGCGCACACAATCCCAGTGTTGTACAGCTTCCTTCTTCACCTTCCCGAAGTTGCCGCTCTCTCCGGCTCCCGGAGCCGAAGAAGCGGCTTCTTGGCGCAAAGACGGTTGTGCCGCTCACAGTGCTCTCCTTAGCGCGGCTTCTGCCGAAAGACGCCCGGCAGCGGCTCTTAGCTGCGGACAGCATCCTACCTTCGTCTTTAGCGTCTCTTCTCATCTACATCTCAGCAAAATTATTTCCCACTATGTCTGGCTAGGAAAAACTGTGCCAGCACAGAAAACATCTCCCATCGTGTTCTAGACGTTGCAGAGATGTCTGCCAAGTGTTTGGCAGGAAGAAAAGAAAAGTTGTCCAAAACAGCTTCCAATCGAATGTTCATGTGATTGGAAAAGTCAGGAGAGTGCAAAAGTACTGTTTTCTATCAGTTGGCAAGGTGCGCACACAATCCCAGTGTTGTACAGCTTGCTTCTTCACCTTCCCGAAGTTGCCGCTCTCTCCGGCTCCCGGAGCCGAAGAAGCGGCTTCTTGGCGCAAAGACGATTGTGCCGCTCACAGTGCTCTGCTAAGCGTGGCTTCTGCCGAAAGACGCCCGGGAGCGGCTCTTAGCCGCGGACAGCATCCTACCTTCGTCTTTAGCGTCTTTTGTAGTCTACATCTCAGCAAAAAGCTTTCCCACTATGTCTGGCTAGGAAAAACTGTGCCAGCACAGAAAACATCTCCCATCGTGTTCTAGACATTGCACGGGTGTCTGCCAAGTGTTTGGCAGGAAGAAAAGAAAAGTTTTCCAAAACAGCTTCCAATCGAATGTTCATGTGATTGGAAGAGTCAGGAGAGTGCAAAAGTACTGTTTTCTATCAGTTGGCAAGGTGCGCACACAATCCCAGTGTTGTACAGCTTCCTTCTTCACCTTCCCGAAGTTGCCGCTCTCTCCGGCTCCCGGAGCCGAAGAAGCGGCTTCTTGGCGCAAAGACGGTTGTGCCGCTCACAGTGCTCTCCTTAGCGCGGCTTCTGCCGAAAGACGCCCGGCAGCGGCTCTTAGCTGCGGACAGCATCCTACCTTCGTCTTTAGCGTCTCTTCTCATCTACATCTCAGCAAAATTATTTCCCACTATGTCTGGCTAGGAAAAACTGTGCCAGCACAGAAAACATCTCCCATCGTGTTCTAGACGTTGCAGAGATGTCTGCCAAGTGTTTGGCAGGAAGAAAAGAAAAGTTGTCCAAAACAGCTTCCAATCGAATGTTCATGTGATTGGAAAAGTCAGGAGAGTGCAAAAGTACTGTTTTCTATCAGTTGGCAAGGTGCGCACACAATCCCAGTGTTGTACAGCTTGCTTCTTCACCTTCCCGAAGTTGCCGCTCTCTCCGGCTCCCGGAGCCGAAGAAGCGGCTTCTTGGCGCAAAGACGATTGTGCCGCTCACAGTGCTCTCCGTCGCGCGGCTTCTGCCGAAAGACGCCCGGGAGCGGCTCTTAGCTGCGGACAGCATCCTACCTTCGTCTTTAGCGTCTCTTCTCATCTACATCTCAGCAAAAAGCTTTCCCACTATGTCTGGCTAGGAAAAACTGTGCCAGCACAGAAAACATCTCCCATCGTGTTCTAGACGTTGCAGAGATGTCTGCCAAGTGTTTGGCAGGAAGAAAAGTAAAGTTGTCCAAAACAGCTTCCAATGGAATGTTCATGTGATTGGAAAAGTCAGGAGAGTGCAAAAGTACTGTTTTGTATCAGTTAGCAAGGTGCGCACACAATCCCAGTGTTGTACAGCTTGCTTCTTCACCTTCCCGAAGTTGCCGCTCTCTCCGGCTCCCGGAGCCGAAGAAGCGGCTTCTTGGCGCAAAGACGATTGTGCCACTCACAGTGCTCTCCTTAGCGCGGCTTCTGCCGAAAGACGCCCGGGAGCGGCTCTTAGCTGCGGACAGCATCCTACCTTCGTCTTTAGCGTCTCTTCTCATCTACATCTCAGCAAAATGCTTTTCCACTATGTCTGGCTAGGAAAAACTGTGCCAGCACAGAAAACATCTCCCATCGTGTTCTAGACGTTGCACGGATGTCTGCCAAGTGTTTGGCAGGAAGAAAAGTAAAGTTGTCCAAAACAGCTTCCAATCGAATGTTCATGTGATTGGAAAAGTCAGGAGAGTGCAAAAGGACTGTTTTCTATCAGTTGGCAAGGTGCGCACACAATCCCAGTGTTGTACAGCTTGCTTCTTCACCTTCCCGAAGTTGCCGCTCTCTCCGGCTCCCGGAGCCGAAGAAGCGGCTTCTTGGCGCAAAGACAATTGTGCCGCTCACAGTTGCTCTGCTTAGCGTGGCTTCTGCCGAAAGACGCCCGGGAGCGGCTCTTAGCCGCGGACAGCATCCTACCTTCGTCTTTAGCGTCTTTTGTAGTCTACATCTCAGCAAAGAGCTTTTCCACTATGTCTGGCTAGGAAAAACTGTGCCAGCACAGAAAACATCTCCCATCGTGTTCTAGACGTTGCACGGATGTCTGCCAAGTGTTTGGCAGGAAGAAAAGAAAAGTTGTCCAAAACAGCTTCCAATCGAATGTTCATGTGATTGGAAAAGTCAGGAGAGTGCAAAAGTACTGTTTTCTATCAGTTGGCAAGGTGCGCACACAATCCCAGTGTTGTACAGCTTGCTTCTTCACCTTCCCGAAGTTGCCACTCTCTCCAGCTCCCGGAGCCGAAGAAGCGGCTTCTTGGCGCAAAGACGGTTGTGCCGCTCACAGTGCTCTCCTTAGCGCGGCTTCTGCCGAAAGACGCCCGGGAGCGGCTCTTAGCTGCGGACAGCATCCTACCTTCGTCTTTAGCGTCTCTTCTCATCTACATCTCAGCAAAATGCTTTCCCACTATGTCTGGCTAGGAAAAACTATGCCAGCACAGAAAACATCTCCCATCGTGTTCTAGACGTTGCAGAGATGTCTGCCAAGTGTTTGGCAGGAAGAAAAGAAAAGTTGTCCAAAACAGCTTCCAATCGAAAGTTCATGTGATTGGAAAAGTCAGGAGAGTGCAAAAGTACTGTTTTCTATCAGTTGGCAAGGTGCGCACACAATCCCAGTGTTGTACAGCTTGCTTCTTCACCTTCCCGAAGTTGCCACTGTCTACGGCTCCCGGAGCCGAAGAAGCGGCTTCTTGGCGCAAAGACGATTGTGCCGCTCACAGTGCTCTCCTTAGCGCGGCTTCTGCCGAAAGACGCCCGGGAGTGGCTCTTAGCTGCGGACAGCATCCTACCTTCGTCTTTAGCGTCTCTTCTCATCTACATCCCAGCAAAAAGGTTTCCCAATATGTCGGGCTAGGAAAAACTGTGCCAGCACAGAAAACATCTCCCATCGTGTTCTAGACGTTGCACGGATGTCTGCCAAGTGTTTGGCAGGAAGAAAAGTAAAGTTGTCCAAAACAGCTTCCAATCGAATGTTCATGTGATTGGAAGAGTCAGGAGAGTGCAAAAGTACTGTTTTCTATCAGTTGGCAAGGTGCGCACACAATCCCAGTGTTGTACAGCTTGCTTCTTCACCTTCCCGAAGTTGCCGCTCTCTCCGGCGCCCAGAGCCGAATAAGCGGCTTCTTGGCGCAAAGATGATTGTGCCGCTCACAGTGCTCTCCTTAGCGCGGCTTCTGCCGAAAGACGCCCGGGAGCGGCTCTTAGCTGCGGACAGCATCCTACCTTCGTCTTTAGCGTCTCTTCTCATCTACATCTCAGCAAAAAGCTTTCCCACTATGTCTGGCTAGGAAAAACTGTGCCAGCACAGAAAACATCTCCCATCGTGTTCTAGACGTTGCACGGATGTCTGCCAAGTGTTTGGCAGGAAGAAAAGTAAAGTTGTCCAAAACAGCTTCTAATCGAATATTCATGTGATTGGAAGAGTCAGGAGAGTGCAAAAGTACTGTTTTCTATCAGTTGGCAAGGTGCGCACACAATCCCAGTGTTGTACAGCTTGCTTCTTCACCTTCCCGAAGTTGCCGCTCTCTCCGGCTCCCGGAGCCGAAGAAGCGGCTTCTTGGCGCAAAGACGATTGTGCCGCTCACAGTGCTCTCCTTAGCGCGGCTTCTGCCGAAAGACGCCCGGGAGCGGCTCTTAGCTGCGGACAGCATCCTACCTTCGTCTTTAGCGTCTCTTCTCATCTACATCTCAGCAAAAAGCTTTCCCACTATGTCTGGCTAGGAAAAACTGTGCCAGCACAGAAAACATCTCCCATCGTGTTCTAGACGTTGCAGAGATGTCTGCCAAGTGTTTGGCAGGAAGAAAAGAAAAGTTGTCCAAAACAGCTTCCAATGGAATGTTCATGTGATTGGAAAAGTCAGGAGAGTGCAAAAGTACTGTTTTGTATCAGTTGGCAAGGTGCGCACACAATCCCAGTGTTGTACAGCTTGCTTCTTCACCTTCCCGAAGTTGCCGCTTTCTCCGGCGCCCAGAGCCGAATAAGCGGCTTCTTGGCGCAAAGAGGATTGTGCCGCTCACAGTGCTCTCCTTAGCGCGGCTTCTGCCGAAAGACGCCCGGGAGCGGCTCTTAGCTGCGGACAGCATCCTACCTTCGTCTTTAGCGTCTCTTCTCATCTACATCTCAGCAAAAAGCTTTCCCACTATGTCTGGCTAGGAAAAACTGTGCCAGCACAGAAAACATCTCCCATAGTGTTCTAGACGTTGCACGGGTGCCTGCCAAGTGTTTGGCAGTAAGAAAAGTAAAGTTGTCCTAAACAGCTTCTAATCGAATATTCATGTGATTGGAAGAGTCAGGAGAGTGCAAAAGTACTGTTTTCTATCAGTTGGCAAGGTGCGCACACAATCCCAGTGTTGTACAGCTTGCTTCTTCACCTTCCCGAAGTTGCCGCTCTCTCCGGCTCCCGGAGCCGAAGAAGCGGCTTCTTCGCGCAAAGACGATTGTGCCGCTCACAGTGCTCTCCTTAGCGCGGCTTCTGCCGAAAGACGCCCGGGAGCGGCTCTTAGCTGCGGACAGCATCCTACCTTCGTCTTTAGCGTCTCTTCTCATCTACATCTCAGCAAAAAGGTTTCCCACTATGTCTGGCTAGGAAAAACTGTGCCAGCACAGAAAACATCTCCCATTGTGTTCTAGACGTTGCAGAGATGTCTGCAAAGTGTTTGGCAGGAAGAAAAGAAAAGTTGTCCAAAACAGCTTCCAATGGAATGTTCATGTGATTGGAAAAGTCAGCAGAGTGCAAAAGTACTGTTTTCTATCAGTTGGCAAGGTGCGCACACAATCCCAGTGTTGTACAGCTTGCTTTTTCACCTTCCCGAAGTTGCCGCTTTCTCCGGCGCCCAGAGCCGAATAAGCGGCTTCTTGGCGCAAAGATGATTGTGCCGCTCACAGTGCTCTCCTTAGCGCGGCTTCTGCCGAAAGACGCCCGGGAGCGGCTCTTAGCTGCGGACAGCATCCTACCTTCGTCTTTAGCGTCTCTTCTCATCTACATCTCAGCAAAAAGCTTTCCCACTATGTCTGGCTAGGAAAAACTGTGCCAGCACAGAAAACATCTCCCATCGTGTTCTAGACGTTGCACGGATGTCTGCCAAGTGTTTGGCAGGAAGAAAAGTAAAGTTGTCCAAAACAGCTTCCAATCGAATATTCATGTGGTTGGAAGAGTCAGGAGAGTGCAAAAGTACTGTTTTCTATCAGTTGGCAAGGTGCGCACACAATCCCAGTGTTGTACAGCTTGCTTCTTCACCTTCCCGAAGTTGCCGCTCTCTCCGGCTCCCGGAGCCGAAGAAGCGGCTTCTTGGCGCAAAGACGATTGTGCCGCTCACAGTGCTCTCCTTAGCGCGGCTTCTGCCGAAAGACGCCCGGCAGCGGCTCTTAGCTGCGGACAGCATCCTACCTTCGTCTTTAGCGTCTCTTCTCATCTACATCTCAGCAAAAAGCTTTCCCACTATG
Source organism: Melospiza melodia melodia (assembly GCF_035770615.1). Lineage (NCBI taxonomy): Eukaryota > Metazoa > Chordata > Aves > Passeriformes > Passerellidae > Melospiza > Melospiza melodia. The sequence continues at coordinate 44,154,801 of NC_086198.1, forward strand.
TCTGGCTAGGAAAAACTGTGCCAGCACAGAAAACATCTCCCATCGTGTTCTAGACGTTGCAGAGATGTCTGCCAAGTGTTTGGCAGGAAGAAAAGTAAAGTTGTCCAAAACAGCTTCCAATCGAATGTTCATGTGATTGGAAGAGTCAGGAGAGTGCAAAAGTACTGTTTTCTATCAGTTGGCAAGGTGCGCACACAATCCCAGTGTTGTACAGCTTGCTTCTTCACCTTCCCGAAGTTGCCGCTCTCTCCGGCTCCCGGAGCCGAAGAAGCGGCTTCTTCGCGCAAAGACGATTGTGCCGCTCACAGTGCTCTCCTTAGCGCGGCTTCTGCCGAAAGACGCCCGGGAGCGGCTCTTAGCTGCGGACAGCATCCTACCTTCGTCTTTAGCGTCTCTTCTCATCTACATCTCAGCAAAATGCTTTCCCACTATGTCTGGCTAGGAAAAACTATGCCTGCACAGAAAACATCTCCCATCGTGTTCTAGACGTTGCAGAGATGTCTGCCAAGTGTTTGGCAGGAAGAAAAGAAAAGTTGTCCAAAACAGCTTCCAATCGAAAGTTCATGTGATTGGAAAAGTCAGGAGAGTGCAAAAGTACTGTTTTCTATCAGTTGGCAAGGTGCGCACACAATCCCAGTGTTGTACAGCTTGCTTCTTCACCTTCCCGAAGTTGCCACTGTCTACGGCTCCCGGAGCCGAAGAAGCGGCTTCTTGGCGCAAAGACGATTGTGCCGCTCACAGTGATCTCCTTAGCGCGGCTTCTGCCGAAAGACGCCCGGGAGCGGCTCTTAGCTGCGGACAGCATCCTACCTTCGTCTTTAGCGTCTCTTCTCATCTACATCCCAGCAAAAAGGTTTCCCACTATGTCGGGCTAGGAAAAACTGTGCCAGCACAGAAAACATCTCCCATCGTGTTCTAGACATTGCACGGATGTCTGCCAAGTGTTTGGCAGGAAGAAAAGTAAAGTTGTCCAAAACAGCTTCCAATCGAATGTTCATGTGATTGGAAGAGTCAGGAGAGTGCAAAAGTACTGTTTTCTATCAGTTGGCAAGGTGCGCACACAATCCCAGTGTTGTACAGCTTGCTTCTTCACCTTCCCGAAGTTGCCGCTCTCTCCGGCTCCCGGAGCCGAAGAAGCGGCTTCTTGGCGCAAAGACGACTGTGCCGCTCACAGTGCTCTCCTTAGCGCGGCTTCTGCCGAAAGACGCCCGGCAGAGGCTCTTAGCTGCGGACAGCATCCTACCTTCGTCTTTAGCGTCTCTTCTCATCTACATCTCAGCAAAAAGCTTTCCCACTATGTCTGGCTAGGAAAAACTGTGCCAGCACAGAAAACATCTCCCATCGTGTTCTAGACGTTGCAGAGATGTCTGCCAAGTGTTTGGCAGGAAGAAAAGAAAAGTTGTCCAAAACAGCTTCCAATTGAATATTCATGTGATTGGAAAAGTCAGGAGAGTGCAAAAGGACTGTTTTCTATCAGTTGGCAAGGTGCGCACACAATCCCAGTGTTGTACAGCTTGCTTCTTCACCTTCCCGAAGTTGCCGCTTTCTCCGGCGCCCAGAGCCGAATAAGCGGCTTCTTGGCGCAAAGATGATTGTGCCGCTCACAGTGCTCTCCTTAGCGCGGCTTCTGCCGAAAGACGCCCGGGAGCGGCTCTTAGCTGCGGACAGCATCCTACCTTCGTCTTTAGGGTCTCTTCTCATCTACATCTCAGCAAAAAGCTTTCCCACTATGTCTGGCTAGGAAAAACTGTGCCAGCACAGAAAACATCTCCCATCGTGTTCTAGACGTTGCACGGGTGTCTGCCAAGTGTTTGGCAGGAAGAAAAGTAAAGTTGTCCAAAACAGCTTCTAATCGAATATTCATGTGATTGGAAAAGTCAGGAGAGTGCAAAAGTACTGTTTTGTATCAGTTGGCAAGGTGCGCACACAATCCCAGTGTTGTACAGCTTGCTTCTTCACCTTCCCGAAGTTGCCGCTTTCTCCGGCGCCCAGAGCCGAATAAGCGGCTTCTTGGCGCAAAGATGATTGTGCCGCTCACAGTGCTCTCCTTAGCGCGGCTTCTGCCGAAAGACGCCCGGGAGCGGCTCTTAGCTGCGGACAGCATCCTACCTTCTTCTTTAGCGTCTCTTCTCATCTACATCTCAGCAAAAAGCTTTCCCACTATGTCTGGCTAGGAAAAACTGTGCCAGCACAGAAAACATCTCCCATCGTGTTCTAGACGTTGCACGGGTGTCTGCCAAGTGTTTGGCAGGAAGAAAAGTAAAGTTGTCCAAAACAGCTTCTAATCGAATATTCATGTGATTGGAAGAGTCAGGAGAGTGCAAAAGTACTGTTTTCTATCAGTTGGCAAGGTGCGCACACAATCCCAGTGTTGTACAGCTTGCTTCTTCACCTTCCCGAAGTTGCCGCTCTCTCCGGCTCCCGGAGCCGAAGAAGCGGCTTCTTGGCGCAAAGACGATTGTGCCGCTCACAGTGCTCTCCTTAGCGCGGCTTCTGCCGAAAGACGCCCGGGAGCGGCTCTTAGCTGCGGACAGCATCCTACCTTCGTCTTTAGCGTCTCTTCTCATCTACATCTCAGCAAAAAGGTTTCCCACTATGTCTGGCTAGGAAAAACTGTGCCAGCACAGAAAACATCTCCCATTGTGTTCTAGACGTTGCAGAGATGTCTGCAAAGTGTTTGGCAGGAAGAAAAGAAAAGTTGTCCAAAACAGCTTCCAATGGAATGTTCATGTGATTGGAAAAGTCAGGAGAGTGCAAAAGTACTGTTTTCTATCAGTTGGCAAGGTGCGCACACAATCCCAGTGTTGTACAGCTTGCTTCTTCACCTTCCCGAAGTTGCCGCTCTCTCCGGCTCCCGGAGCCGAAGAAGCGGCTTCTTGGCGCAAAGACGATTGTGCCGCTCACAGTGCTCTGCTAAGCGTGGCTTCTGCGGAAAGACGCCCGGGAGCGGCTCTTAGCTGCGGACAGCATCCTACCTTCGTCTTTAGCGTCTCTTCTCATCTACATCTCAGCAAAAAGCTTTCCCACTATGTCTGGCTAGGAAAAACTGTGCCAGCACAGAAAACATCTCCCATCGTGTTCTAGACGTTGCACGGATGTCTGCCAAGTGTTTGGCAGGAAGAAAAGTAAAGTTGTCCAAAACAGCTTCCAATCGAATATTCATGTGATTGGAAGAGTCAGGAGAGTGCAAAAGTACTGTTTTCTATCAGTTGGCAAGGTGCGCACACAATCCCAGTGTTGTACAGCTTGCTTCTTCACCTTCCCGAAGTTGCCGCTCTCTCCGGCTCCCGGAGCCGAAGAAGCGGCTTCTTCGCGCAAAGACGATTGTGCCGCTCACAGTGCTCTCCTTAGCGCGGCTTCTGCCGAAAGACGCCCGGCAGCGGCTCTTAGCTGCGGACAGCATCCTACCTTCGTCTTTAGCGTCTCTTCTCATCTACATCTCAGCAAAATGCTTTCCCACTATGTCTGGCTAGGAAAAACTGTGCCAGCACAGAAAACATCTCCCATCATGTTCTAGACGTTGCACGGATGTCTGCCAAGTGTTTGGCAGGAAGAAAAGAAAAGTTGTCCAAAACAGCTTCCAATCGAATGTTCATGTGATTGGAAAAGTCAGGAGAGTGCAAAAGTACTGTTTTGTATCAGTTGGCAAGGTGCGCACACAATCCCAGTGTTGTACAGCTTGCTTCTTCACCTTCCTGAAGTTGCCGCTCTCTCGGGCTCCCAGAGCCGAAGAAGCGGCTTCTTGGCGCAAAGACGATTGTGCCGCTCACAGTGCTCTCCGTAGCGCGGTTTCTGCCGAAAGACGCCCGGGAGCGGCTCTTACCTGCGGACAGCATCCTACCTTCGTCTTTAGCGTCTCTTCTCATCTACATCTCAGCAAAAAGCTTTCCCACTATGTCTGGTTAGGAAAAACTGTGCCAGCACAGAAAACATCTCCCATCGTGTTCTAGACGTTGCACGGATGTCTGCCAAGTGTTTGGCAGGATAAAAAGTAAAGTTGTCCAAAACAGCTTCCAATCGAATGTTCATGTGATTGGAAAAGTCAGGAGAGTGCAAAAGTACTGTTTTCTATCAGTTGGCAAGGTGCGCACACAATCCCAGTGTTGTACAGCTTGCTTCTTCACCTTCCCGAAGTTGCCGCTCTCTCCGGCTCCCGGAGCCGAAGAAGCGGCTTCTTGGCGCAAAGACGATTGTGCCGCTCACAGTGCTCTCCTTAGCGCGGCTTCTGCCGAAAGACCCCTGGGAGCGGCTCTTACCTGCGGACAGCATCCTACCTTCGTCTTTAGCGTCTCTTCCCATCTACATTTCAGCAAAAAGCTTTCCCACTATGTCTGGCTAGGAAAAACTGTGCCAGCACAGAAAACATCTCCCATCGTGTTCTAGACGTTGCAGAGATGTCTGCCAAGTGTTTTGCAGAAAGAAAATAAAGGTTGTCCAAAACAGCTTCCAATGGAATGTTCATGTGATTGGAAGAGTCAGGAGAGTGCAAAAGTACTGTTTTCTATCAGTTGGCAAGGTGCGCACACAATCCCAGTGTTGTACAGCTTGCTTCTTCACCTTCCCGAAGTTGCCGCTCTCTCCGGCTCCCGGAGCCGAATAAGCGGCTTCTTGGCGCAAAGATGATTGTGCCGCTCACAGTGCTCTCCTTAGCGCGGCTTCTGCCGAAAGATGCCCGGGAGCGGCTCTTAGCTGCGGACAGCATCCTACCTTCGTCTTTAGCGTCTCTTCTCATCTACATCTCAGCAAAACGCTTTTCCACTCTGTCTGCCTAGGAAAAACTGTGCCAGCACAGAAAACATCTCCCATCGTGTTCTAGACGTTGCAGAGATATCTGCCAAGTGTTTGGCAGGAAGAAAAGAAAAGTTGTCCAAAACAGCTTCCAATGGAATGTTCATGTGATTGGAAAAGTCAGGAGAGTGCAAAAGTACTGTTTTCTATCAGTTGGCAAGGTGCGCACACAATCCCAGTGTTGTACAGCTTGCTTCTTCACCTTCCCGAAGTTGCCGCTCTCTCCGGCTCCCGGAGCCGAAGAAGCGGCTTCTTGGCGCAAAGACGATTGTGCCGCTCACAGTGCTCTGCTTAGCGTGGCTTCTGCCGAAAGACGCCCGGGAGCGGCTCTTAGCTGCGGACAGCATCCTACCTTCGTCTTTAGCGTCTCTTCTCATCTACATCTCAGCAAAATGCTTTCCCACTATGTCTGGTTAGGAAAAACTGTGCCAGCACAGAAAACAGCTCCCATCGTGTTCTAGACGTTGCACGGATGTCTGCCAAGTGTTTGGCAGGAAGAAAAGAAAAGTTGTCCAAAACAGCTTCCAATCGAATGTTCATGTGATTGGAAAAGTCAGGAGAGTGCAAAAGTACTGTTTTCTATCAGTTGGCAAGGTGCGCACACAATCCCAGTGTTGTACAGCTTGCTTCTTCACCTTCCTGAAGTTGCCGCTCTCTCGGGCTCCCAGAGCCGAAGAAGCGGCTTCTTGGCGCAAAGACGATTGTGCCGCTCACAGTGCTCTCCGTAGCGCGGTTTCTGCCGAAAGACGCCCGGGAGCGGCTCTTAGCTGCGGACAGCATCCTACCTTCGTCTTTAGCGTCTCTTCTCATCTACATCTCAGCAAAAAGCTTTCCCACTATGTCTGGCTAGGAAAAACTGTGCCAGCACAGAAAACATCTCCCATCGTGTTCTAGACGTTGCACGGATGTCTGCCAAGTGTTTGGCAGGATAAAAAGTAAAGTTGTCCAAAACAGCTTCCAATCGAATGTTCATGTGATTGGAAAAGTCAGGAGAGTGCAAAAGTACTGTTTTCTATCAGTTGGCAAGGTGCGCACACAATCCCAGTGTTGTACAGCTTGCTTCTTCACCTTCCCGAAGTTGCCGCTCTCTCCGGCTCCCGGAGCCGAAGAAGCGGCTTCTTGGCGCAAAGACGATTGTGCCGCTCACAGTGCTCTCCTTAGCGCGGCTTCTGCCGAAAGACCCCTGGGAGCGGCTCTTACCTGCGGACAGCATCCTACCTTCGTCTTTAGCGTCTCTTCCCATCTACATTTCAGCAAAAAGCTTTCCCACTATGTCTGGCTAGGAAAAACTGTGCCAGCACAGAAAACATCTCCCATCGTGTTCTAGACGTTGCAGAGATGTCTGCCAAGTGTTTTGCAGAAAGAAAATAAAGGTTGTCCAAAACAGCTTCCAATGGAATGTTCATGTGATTGGAAGAGTCAGGAGAGTGCAAAAGTACTGTTTTCTATCAGTTGGCAAGGTGCGCACACAATCCCAGTGTTGTACAGCTTGCTTCTTCACCTTCCCGAAGTTGCCGCTCTCTCCGGCTCCCGGAGCCGAAGAAGCGGCTTCTTGGCGCAAAGACGATTGTGCCGCTCACAGTGCTCTGCTTAGCGTGGCTTCTGCCGAAAGACGCCCGGGAGCGGCTCTTAGCTGCGGACAGCATCCTACCTTCGTCTTTAGCGTCTCTTCTCATCTACATCTCAGCAAAATGCTTTCCCACTATGTCTGGTTAGGAAAAACTGTGCCAGCACAGAAAACAGCTCCCATCGTGTTCTAGACGTTGCACGGATGTCTGCCAAGTGTTTGGCAGGAAGAAAAGAAAAGTTGTCCAAAACAGCTTCCAATCGAATGTTCATGTGATTGGAAAAGTCAGGAGAGTGCAAAAGGACTGTTTTCTATCAGTTGGCAAGGTGCGCACACAATCCCAGTGTGGTACAGCTTGCTTCTTCACCTTCCCGAAGTTGCCGCTCTCTCCGGCTCCCGGAGCCGAAGAAGCGGCTTCTTCGCGCAAAGACGATTGTGCCGCTCACAGTGCTCTCCTTAGCGCGGCTTCTGCCGAAAGACGCCCGGCAGCGGCTCTTAGCTGCGGACAGCATCCTGCCTTCGTCTTTAGCGTCTCTTCTCATCTACATCTCAGCAAAAAGCTTTCCCACTATGTCTGGCTAGGAAAAACTGTGCCAGCACAGAAAACATCTCCCATCGTGTTCTAGACGTTGCAGAGATGTCTGCCAAGTGTTTGGCAGGCAGAAAAGAAAAGTTGTCCAAAACAGCTTCCAATCGAATGTTCATGTGATTGGAAGAGTCAGGAGAGTGCAAAAGTACTGTTTTCTATCAGTTGGCAAGGTGCGCACACAATCCCAGTGTTGTACAGCTTGCTTCTTCAACTTCCCGAAGTTGCCGCTCTCTCCGGCTCCCGGAGCCGAAGAAGCATCTTCTTCGTGCAAAGACGATTGTGCCGCTCACAGTGCTCTCCTTAGCGCGGCTTCTGCCGAAAGACGCCCGGGAGCGGCTCTTAGCTGCGGACAGCATCCTACCTTCGTCTTTAGCGTCTCTTCTCATCTACATCTCAGCAAAATGCTTTCCCAATATGTCTGGCTAGGAAAAACTGTGCCAGCACAGAAAACATCTCCCATCGTGTTCTAAACTTTGCAGAGATGTCTGCCAAGTGTTTGGCAGGAAGAAAAGAAAAGTTGTCCAAAACAGCTTCCAATGGAATGTTCATGTGTTTGGAAAAGTCAGGAGAGTGCAAAAGTACTGTTTTCTATCAGTTGGCAAGGTGCGCACACAATCCCAGTGTTGTACAGCTTGCTTCTTCACCTTCCCGAAGTTGCCGCTCTCTCCGGCTCCCGGAGCCGAAGATGCGGCTTCTTGGCGCAAAGACAATTGTGCCGCTCACAGTTGCTCTGCTTAGCGCGGCTTCTGCCGAAAGACGCCCGGGAGCGGCTCTTAGCCGCGGACAGCCTCCTACCTTCGTCTTTAGCGATTTTTGTAGTCTACATCTCAGCAAAATGCTTTCCCACTATGTCTGGCTAGGGCAAACTGTGCCAGCACAGAAAACATCTCCCATCGTGTTCTAGACGTTGCACGGATGTCTGCCAAGTGTTTGGCAGGAAGAAAAGTAAAGTTGTCCAAAACAGCTTCCAATCGAATATTCATGTGATTGGAAGAGTCAGGAGAGTGCAAAAGTACTGTTTTCTATCAGTTGGCAAGGTGCGCACACAATCCCAGTGTTGTACAGCTTGCTTCTTCACCTTCCCGAAGTTGCCGCTCTCTCCGGCTCCCGGAGCCGAAGAAGCGGCTTCTTCGCGCAAAGACGATTGTGCCGCTCACAGTGCTCTCCTTAGCGCGGCTTCTGCCGAAAGACGCCCGGGAGCGGCTCTTAGCTCCGTACCTTCCAATTCAATTTTTTGGCTCGACAAACCAAATGGTATACTTGCAGCAGTAGGGCAGGACAGTGAACTGGACTTTCTCCTTGTAGAGAGAAGCTAATGAAAAAGTTTCACTGCAATCAGAGCAGGCTGTCAAACAAGAGAAATGTCATGAAAATAAGCCAGCCTTATCCTCTTAGTCTTGCTTGTTGTTATTGACCAAGAATGAAATGCGTCAACTCTGTGTTTCTGGGTATCACATCAGTAACAGGTACTTCAGCTGCTGTACTTCTCTCCTAAAGTTAAGAACAGAATCCAAGGAATTGTGCTTCCATGGTCTCAATTCACCCTATGAAAAAGGAGTCGAAGGTGCAGGGGTCAATTAACTTGAATGGCCTATGTCAATCAGCGGCCACTGATTTCCTGAAGGCTTCAACAGGTTACTTGCCCATGTTTTTCTTGGAATTGTTTTAACCTTTGGTCATGTTTTTCTTGGGATTCTTTTACCCTTTCCCCATTTGTTCAGCCTTTGCTCTCAAGCCTTTGCTGACATTTCCAATATCTCGGTAGCCTGGAAAAGTGTTGTCTTGATTGATCACATCATTATTCCCTTCCAAGGGTCGTTTGCCTCAAGTCTCATTTTGGCTGGTGTTCTGCCACCTGTCAGAGGGCAGCAGGTGTTTTGTAAGAGCAAGTACACAATCCCATAGCTTGCTTTTCTTTGGATTTGGCCTGTCTAGAAAATGGAATGACTAAACATCTCTGAGAGGCTTTTCTCTCCCCATTAGGTTTCACTGGAAGGGCAGATGCAAACCGTCTACCTAAAGTCTTGGCACAGAAGAAAGTAGTGTTTTGCTGCTGCATATAGCTAGAAGCTTAAAAATAGAAGGCCTTGGGCTGAGGCCCATTACTTTGGCTAAGTAGAAAAGGACTGTGGGAGGTGAGGCAGCTGAATTAGAGGTAAATCAACAAGTTCTAGAACCGTCGTGTGTTCACAGCGTGGTGCATGGTGGTGGGTTGAATTGTGTTTGTTATGGCTAAAAGATTTAGAACTGATAAAGGCCTGATGTTGGAATCCATAAGGTTAGAGGATTTTTAAGAAATGGTTACAAAGAAGTATGTAGGCCTTAGACTGGAGTTTTGTTAGCATTGCAGAAAAGTTTCCCATGCAAGCAGAAAAGATCTCCGTGCAAGCAGAAAAGTTTCCCAAGCAGCAGAGGTGAAAAATGGAAACAAGGTTATTTATTGTATATTTTTAGAAGGTTAGCATGAATAGAACTCTGTCCTTTGTCTCTTATCAACTAGTCTTTGTTTTAGCTACGATTACCTATGTTTCATAAGATTGGATAGAATGCTTGTCAAGATGTGTTTTCTGTGTCTGATTGGCTGAATTCTAGTCTGAGATGATTTTATGTATTGCTGTATGAGCCCTGTTGAAGGAGACATTTTTTGGTGTGGATCAGTGAGCTGTCATATCTCCATTTTGTATTTTAAGACTGATGTGCTGGAAATAAAAGCAAAAATCTCTTCACTGGTCTGGTTACCATGTTATTCATATTTGGATATTTTGCCGCGACCTAGTGGGTTCCTTTTTTAAGGCGTGGGCTCCTGACACCATTGGACTTATACCTGTCCCGTCCCCCGCATATTGGTGCCTCGTGTCAGGACGTAGAATAGAAGAAAAAGAAAAATATTGTAGAAGTACCAGCTGCGGAGACCCAAGTGTTAACAAGGAGCACACTGTATCATCTCTCCCGCTGAAGCCAAGAAAATTGTAAGTAACTTATCTCGGGAGAGCGCTTGGGTGACGTTGGGAGGCAAAATAGAGAAAAAGAAAATTATTACAAGAACACAAAAATGGGAACGAATTTATCAAAAGTTGAATGGGATGTTTTTCATCATTTAGAGACAATGTTACAAGAAAAAGGTCACTCTGAAATTTCAAAAACTGAGCTTAAAAACTTACTTATCTGGGTTAAAGCGAATATGCAAGATTTAAATCTGCAGTCTGCTTTTACTTTTCATTTTTGGGATCAGATAAACTGGAGAATCTATAATCTAGTCTCTCTCAAAAAAGATGAAAGCTTAAGAGAACTTATGCCGGTTTGTAGAGCGCTGTTGGAGTGCTGTTTTAAACAAACGGATAATAATAAGATCAACTTGGACTCAGAAAACAAAGCTTCTGGTTCTGTCTCAATAAATTCCAGTAAACCGGAGACTGTGTGAGTATCGGAGAATGTTACAAGTGTTGTTGCAAATGCTGAAAGTATTGCTTTGAACTCTGTTGAACAAAATCTTTCTTCTCTCTCTCTGGGAAAAAATGAGACTCTTTTGGACTTTTCTTTGTGTTGTTCTGTTAATGTAAAAATATGTGACTCTTGTAAGGGGGATGGAACAAAGTGTGTAAAAGATGGAAATGAAAAAGTGACTGTACCTCCTAAAATTGTTTGTGCAGGGACACTGAAACCTGAATTGGATTCTGTTGGGCCTGGGGTGGAGGCTGAGGTGGCTGCTTCCACTCGGGAAATTGTGGTTCCGGGGAACTCTTTTTCAGTTAAGCAAAAACATGGTTGTTCTGGTGTTTGTCAATCTATAGATACAGAGAAAGAAAAATTGGCTTTAAGGGTGGAGTCCTTTGAAAGGAAGAGATGGAAGAAACTCGTGACTGTGTTGTTGCTGAAATTCAAAAAGCTGGACTTGAAATCTCCGCAACGAAAATTCAACAAGTTTCACCTTAGAAGTACCTGGGATGGAAGATGACTGAGACGACAAGAAGACCACAGAAAATTCAGATCCGAACGAGAGTCAACAACCTACAAGAATTACAACAACTTCTAGGAGAAATCAACTGGGTCAGACCAATGTTGGGAATCACCAATGATGAACTGAGTCCGCTCTTCCATTTGCTGAGAGGAAGTTGCGACATCACTTTGCCAAGAACTTTAACCCCTGAAGCTCGTGCTGCTCTCGACAAAGTCACAGAAGCTCTTCAAAAAAGACAAGCTCATCGCTGCGTTCCTGAAAATCCTTTCTTTCTTGCAATCTTAGGAGAGAAGATGCAGCTTTGTGGTCTCATTTTCCAGTGGGATGCCACAGAACAAGATCCTTTGTTAATAATGGAATGGGTTTTTCCTCCCTACAGGTTTTCAAAGACCATTTGCTCAGTTTTAGAAATGATTGCATACATTATAATTAAGGCTAGAACCAGACTGTTAACTTTGGCAGGTCAAGAATGTTCAGTTATCTATTTGCCATTGAAAAATGATTATTTCAATTGGGCAATGCAAAATTCTGATGATTTACAATATGCATTCTTAGGTTTTCCAGGTGTTTGTTCCATACACTATCCAGCTCACAAACTACCGCAAGCAAAATTGAGTTTCAGAGAAAAACCTAAATTAAGTGAAGAACCTTTACATGCTGTGACTCTCTTCACTGATGGCTCTGGTAAAAGCCACAAGTCCGTTGTGACTTGGTTTAATCAAAAGACTGATGTTTGGGAATCTGATATTCAAACAGTAGAGGGATCCCCTCAAATTGTTGAGCTTGCTGCAGTAGTTTGAGCTTTTCAGCTGTTTCCTCAGCCTTTTAATTTGGTCACAGATTCTGCTTATGTTGCTAATGTAGTCAGGAGAATAGAAGGTTCCATTTTAAAGGATGTTAGTAATGAAACTTTACATCGTTGGCTTTCATGTCTTTTTATAACTTTGCAATATAGAACTAATCCATACTTTGTTTCTCACATTAGGGCGCATTCTTCACTTCCTGGATTTGTAGTGGAAGGAAATGCAAGAGCAGACAAGCTGACAATGGTCATTTCTAACACATTGCCAAATATTTTTGAACAAGCAAAATTGAGTCATGCCTTTTTCCACCAAAATGCACAAGCACTCATGCGAATGTTCCAAATCACTAAAAGTCAAGCTAAAGCTATCATTCATACTTGCCCTGACTGTCAATTGGTACAACCTCCTGTTTCTACAGGAGCAATCAACCCCCGAGGCTTACAAAGCCTACAGTTGTGGCAAACAGGTGTTACTAAATAGCCTGCTTTTGGTAAATTTAAAAATATTCATGTTTCCATAGACACGTTCTCTGGTGCAGTTTTTGCTTCCCTTCACACAGGTGAAACTGGCAGCCATGCCTGTCATCATTTCCTGCAAGCTTTTGCTTCATTGGGTATACCCCAAGAAGTAAAAACTGACAATGGTCCCGCATACATATCTCAAAAATTGGCCACATTTTTAAATGAATGGGGTGTTCGACACATTTTTGGTATTCCCCACTCTCCCACAAGCCAAGCAATCATTGAAAGAACACATCAAACCTTAAAACGCATATTAGATCAACAGAGAGGGGGAACGGAAATCACCCCACAGATGAGACTGAGTAAGGCTTTGTATGGTTTTAATTTTCTAAATAGTTCAAGTACAGAACCAGATCCACCAATCTTTAGACACTTTTCAAATAGCACCCAGGCAAAACTGAAAGAACATCCTCCTCTTCTAATTAGAAACCCTGACTCTGGACAGATGGAAGGCCCGTTTCAATTAATAACGTGGGGCAAAGGGTATGCTTCTATTTCCACAGGTGCTGGAAGAATTAAGTGGGTTCCTGCCAAAAACGTCAAACCGTATCGCACTTCAGAACCTGTTGTCGAGCCTAGAACTGAGGAAGCGAGTACGCAGACGTGGACCAAATGGAAGGATCCCGGGTCTCGCCTGACGCCTCTTGTGCCTGACGTTCTTTGTGCATCGGTGGAACCCATGAACTCTGATTTTGTGCCAATGTTATTTATGAGTATACGAATTGAATGCTGAATGTTTGTTTAACGAAGCAAATTTTTGGCTGAAAATTTAGGTTGTTGTTTTTGTTTAGAAAGAATTCTGCCAAAACTTAGTTCTTGAAAGAGATGGGGCAGAATCAAATGGTATACTTGTTTTGCTTGTTAATTGTTTTTTGTCGTGCAGATTTGCCTGTGGATCAACGAAAAACGAATGTTTGGGTGACCTTAGCCAAGGCTGCCGGATCGGATACTATATGTCTGTCTAATTCGGAACCAGAAAAGCCTTTCTCAACCTGTTTGGTTGGTGTGCCAGTGAAAGAGTTTCCTTTGGTCAGAAAAGAATCCAATGGTAAACCAGGTGGAATTGACAATGGAAACAGTCCTTCCTTCAATTGGAACATTTGTTTGAAAAAACTTCTCAGGGCAGCAAATGTTTCAAACAGTTGGGATGTGTTTCTGGAGACGGACCAATATCCAGGGCAATTGCCAAAAGGGTATTGGATCATTTGCGGAGACAGAGGTTGGCAAGGCATTCCAGCCCACCTTGAAGGTGGCCCTTGTAGCATTGGTATGCTTACCATAATTGCCCCCACTGCCAAAGCAGTGATGAAAAAGAAACAAAGGAAAACAAGAGCTGTTCCTCATTATGATGAGAACTGTCAGAGTGATTTTATGCCTTGGAATGCTGCCAGAAGGCTTTCAGCAGGTATATTTCTACCCCAATTGGCTTCAGCTGTGGCATTGAGACAATTAGATCGAGTTGGATGTTGGCTGAGCAAACAAGCTAATGCCACATCCTCCGCAATCAGTGATATGTTGACCGATGTTGATAGTATTAGACATGCTACTCTTCAAAACAGAGCAGCCATTGATTTTCTCTTACTGGCACAAGGACATGGTTGTGAGGAATTTGAAGGATTGTGTTGTATGAATTTGTCTGATCATTCTGAATCCATTCACAAAAGCATTCAAAAATTAAAGGATCTGACAGCCCAAATTAAAGAAGATGGAGGTTCCTGGTTGGATGATTTGTTTCAAAATTGGAGTTTTGCACCTTGGCTAAGGCAACTTTGCAAGATAGGTCTTTACATATTAGGTGTTCTAATACTGATATTGATAGTGGCACCTTGTATACTCCGTTGTCTTCGGCGAATGATGAACAAAACAGTCCGAGAAGTTTTTGTCATTCAAGCAGGAGAACTAGGAAGTAGAAGCACAGAGAGTGTACGAAATCTCACGAAAGCAGTAGATGAGGGTATTGACATGAACGAAGGTTTTGAATTAAGGCCTTGGAATCGACCAGAGTTTTTTGAACGATGCCTTGTGACTGTTGCCAAACGTGATTCATATCTCTCTTTCAGGGATTGGGTCTTCACAGCATGAAGTTGCTGTGCCGTAATATAGCAATGCTTCAGTTTAGTGAAAATAGGTCTTCAGCAGATAATAAGCAGAAATTTTGCAATAGAGCTATGAAACGCAAATAGCAAGCGACAAGAAAATGAAAGCTTCTGGGTCAAACAGAGAGGGGGAAATGTTGGAATCCATAAGGTTAGAGGATTTTTAAGAAATGGTTACAAAGAAGTATGTAGGCCTTAGACTGGAGTTTTGTTAGCATTGCAGAAAAGTTTCCCATGCAAGCAGAAAAAGTTTTCCATGCAAGCAGAATAGTTTCCCAAGCTGTAGACGTGACAAATAACAATAGGCTTCTGTAGAATTGGCTTTAGGATGGCAACAAGGTTATTTAATGTATATCTTTAGAAGGTTAGCATGAATAGAACTCTGTTCTTTGTCTCTTATCAACTAGTCTTTGTTTTAGCTATGATTACCTATGTTTCATAAGATTGGATAGAATGCTTGTCAGGATGTGTTTTCTGTGTCTGATTGGCTGAATTCTAGTCTGAGATGATTTTATGTATTGCTGTATGAGCCCTGTTGAAGGAGACATTTTTTGGTGTGGATCAGTGAGCTGTCATGTCTCCATTTTGTATTTTGAGACTGATGTGCTGGAAATAAAAGCAAAAATCTCTTCACTGGTCTGGTTACCATGTTATGCATATTTGGATATTTTGCCGTGACCTAGTGGGTTCCTTTTTTAAGGCGTGGGTTCCTGACACTATTGGACTTATACCTGTCCCGTCCCCCGCATATTGGTGCCTCGTGTCAGGACGTAGAATAGAAGAAAAAGAAAGAAAAATCGTGGAAGTACCAGCTGCGGAGACCCAAGTGTTAACAAGGAGGACACTGTATCATCTGTCCCGCCGAAGTCAAGAAAATTGTAAGTAACTTACCTCGGGAGAGCGCTTGGGTGACGTTGGGAGGCAAAATAGAGAAAAAGAAAATTATTACAAGAACACAAAAATGGGAACGAATTTATCAAAAGTTGAATGGGATGTTTTTCATCAATTAGAGACAATGTTACAAGAGAAAGGTCACTCTGAAATTTCAAAAACTGAGCTTAAAAACTTACTTATCTGGGTTAAAGCGAATACGCAAGATTTAAATCTGCAGTCTGCTTTTACTTTTCATTTTTGGGATCAGATAAACTGGAGAATCTATAATCTAGTCTCTCTCAAAAAAGATGAAAGCTTAAGAGAACTTATGCCGGTTTGTAGAGCGCTGTTGGAGCACTGTTTTAAACAAACGGATAATAATAAGATCAACTTGGACTCAGAAAACAAAGCTTCTGGTTCTGTCTCATTAAATTCCAGTAAACCGGAGACTGTGTGTGTATCGGAGAATGTTACAAGTGTTGTTGCAAATGCTGAAAGTATTGCTTTGAACTCTGTTGAACAAAATCTTTCTTCTCTCTCTCTGGGAAAAAATGAGACTCTTTTGGACTTTTCTTTGCGTTGTTCTGTGAATGTAAAAATATGTGACTCTTGTAAGGGGGATGGAACAAAATGTGTAAAAGATGGAAATGAAAAAGTGACTGTACTTCCTAAAATTGTTTGTGCAGGGACACTGAAACCTGAATTGGATTCTGTTGGGCCTGGGGTGGAGGCTGAGGTGGCTGCTTCCACTCGGGAAATTGTGGTTCCGGGGAACTCATTTTCAGTTAAGCAAAAACATGGTTGTTCTGGTGTTTGTCAATCTATAGATACAGAGAAAGAAAAATTGGCTTTAAGGGTGGAGTCCTTTGAAAGGAAGAGATGGAAGAAACTCGCGACTGTGTTGTTGCTGAAATTCAAAAAGCTGGACTTGAAATCTCTGCAACGAAAATTCAACAAGTTTCACCTTAGAAGTACCTGGGATGGAAGATGATGGAAGACGACAAGAAGACCACAGAAAATTCAGATCTGAACCAGAGTCAACAACCTACAAGAGTTACAACAACTTCTAGGAGAAATCAACTGGGTCAGACCGATGTTGGGAATCACCAATGATGAACTGAGTCCGCTCTTCCATTTGCTGAGAGGAAGTTGCGACATCACTTTGCCAAGAACTTTAACCCCTGAAGCTCGTGCTGCTCTCGACAAAGCCACAGAAGCTCTTCAAAAAAGACAAGCTCATCGCTGCGTTCCTGAAAATCCTTTCTTTCTTGCAATCTTAGGAGAGAAGATGCAGCTTTGTGGTCTCATTTTCCAGTGGGATGCCACAGAACAAGATCCTTTGTTAATAATGGAATGGGTTTTTCCTCCCTACAGGTTTTCAAAGACCATTTGCTCAGTTTTAGAAATGATTGCATACATTATAATTAAGGCTAGAACCAGATTGTTAACTTTGGCAGGTCAAGAATGTTCAGTTATCTATTTGCCATTGAAAAATGATTATTTCAATTGGGCAATGCAAAATTCTGATGATTTACAATATGCATTCTTAGGTTTTCCAGGTGTTTGTTCCATACACTATCCAGCTCACAAACTACTGCAAGCAAAATTGAGTTTCAGAGAAAAACCTAAATTAAGTGAAGAACCTTTACATTCTGTGACTCTCTTCACTGATGGCTCTGGTAAAAGCCACAAGTCCGTTGTGACTTGGTTTAATCAAAAGACTGATGTTTGGGAATCTGATATGCAAACAGTAGAGGGATCCCCTCAAATTGTTGAGCTTGCTGCAATAGTTTGAGCTTTTCAGCTGTTTCCTCAGCCTTTTAATTTGGTCACAGATTCTGCTTATGTTGCTAATGTAGTCAGGAGAATAGAAGGTTCCATTTTAAAGGATGTTAGTAATGAAACTTTACATCGTTGGCTTTCATGTCTTTTTATAACTTTGCAATATAGAACTAATCCATATTTTGTTTCTCACATTAGGGCGCATTCTTCACTTCCTAGATTTGTAGTGGAAGGAAATGCAAGAGCGGACAAGCTGACAATGGTCATTTCTAACACATTGCCAAATATTTTTGAACAGGCAAAATTGAGTCATGCCTTTTTCCACCAAAATGCACAAGCACTCATGCGAATGTTCCAAATCACTAAAAGTCAAGCTAAAGCTATCATTCATACTTGCCCTGACTGTCAATTGGTACAACCTCCTGTTTCTACAGGAGCAATCAACCCCCGAGGCTTACAAAGCCTACAGTTGTGGCAAACAGGTGTTACTAAATAGCCTTCTTTTGGTAAATTTAAAAATATTCATGTTTCCATAGACACGTTCTCTGGTGCAGTTTTTGCTTCCCTTCACACAGGTGAAACTGGCAGCCATGCCTGTCATCATTTCCTGCAAGCTTTTGCTTCATTGGGTATACCCCAAGAAGTAAAAACTGACAATAGTCCCGCATACATATCTCAAAAATTGGCCACATTTTTAAATGAATGAGGTGTTCGACACATTTTTGGTATTCCCCACTCTCCCACAAGCCAAGCAATCATTGAAAGAACACATCAAACCTTAAAACGCATATTAGATCAACAGAGAGGGGGAACGGAAATCACCCCACAGATGAGACTGAGTAAGGCTTTGTATGGTTTTAATTTTCTAAACAGTTCAAGTACAGAACCAGATCCACCAATCTTTAGACACTTTTCAAATAGCACCCAGGCAAAACTGAAAGAACATCCTCCTCTTCTAATTAGAAACCCTGACTCTGGACAGATGGAAGGCCCGTTTCAATTAATAACGTGGGGCAAAGGGTATGCTTCTATTTCCACAGGTGCTGGAAGAATTAAGTGGGTTCCTGCCAAAAACGTCAAACCGTATCGCACTTCAGAACCTGTTGTCGAGCCTAGAACTGAGGAAGCCAGTACGCAGACGTGGACCAAATGGAAGGATCCCGGGTCTCGCCTGACGCCTCTTGTGCCTGACGTTCTTTGTGCATCGGTGGAACCCATGAACTCTGATTTTGTGCCAATGTTATTTATGAGTATACGAATTGAATGCTGAATGTTTGTTTAACGAAGCAAATTTTTGGCTGAAAATTTAGGTTGTTGTTTTTGTTTAGAAAGAATTCTGCCAAAACTTAGTTCTTGAAAGAGATGGGGCAGAATCAAATGGTATACTTGTTTTGCTTGTTAATTGTTTTTTGTCGTGCAGATTTGCCTGTGGATCAACGAAAAACGAATGTTTGGGTGACCTTAGCCAAGGCTGCCGGATCGGATACTATATGTCTGTCTAATTCGGAACCAGAAAAGCCTTTCTCAACCTGTTTGGTTGGTGTGCCAGTGAAAGAGTTTCCTTTGGTCAGAAAAGAATCCAATGGTAAACCAGGTGGAATTGACAATGGAAACAGTCCTTCCTTCAATTGGAACATTTGTTTGAAAAAACTTCTCAGGGCAGCAAATGTTTCAAACAGTTGGGATGTGTTTCTGGAGACGGACCAATATCCAGGGCAATTGCCAAAAGGGTATTGGATCATTTGCGGAGACAGAGGTTGGCAAGGCATTCCAGCCCACCTTGAAGGTGGCCCTTGTAGCATTGGTATGCTTACCATAATTGCCCCCACTGCCAAAGCAGTGATGAAAAAGAAACAAAGGAAAACAAGAGCTGTTCCTCATTATGATGAGAACTGTCAGAGTGATTTTATGCCTTGGAATGCTGCCAGAAGGCTTTCAGCAGGTATATTTCTACCCCAATTGGCTTCAGCTGTGGCATTGAGACAATTAGATCGAGTTGGATGTTGGCTGAGCAAACAAGCTAATGCCACATCCTCCGCAATCAGTGATATGTTGACCGATGTTGATAGTATTAGACATGCTACTCTTCAAAACAGAGCAGCCATTGATTTTCTCTTACTGGCACAAGGACATGGTTGTGAGGAATTTGAAGGATTGTGTTGTATGAATTTGTCTGATCATTCTGAATCCATTCACAAAAGCATTCAAAAATTAAAGGATCTGACAGCCCAAATTAAAGAAGATGGAGGTTCCTGGTTGGATGATTTGTTTCAAAATTGGAGTTTTGCACCTTGGCTAAGGCAACTTTGCAAGATAGGTCTTTACATATTAGGTGTTCTAATACTGATATTGATAGTGGCACCTTGTATACTCCGTTGTCTTCGGCGAATGATGAACAAAACAGTCCGAGAAGTTTTTGTCATTCAAGCAGGAGAACTAGGAAGTAGAAGCACAGAGAGTGTACGAAATCTCACGAAAGCAGTAGATGAGGGTATTGACATGAACGAAGGTTTTGAATTAAGGCCTTGGAATCGACCAGAGTTTTTTGAACGATGCCTTGTGACTGTTGCCAAACGTGATTCATATCTCTCTTTCAGGGATTGGGTCTTCACAGCATGAAGTTGCTGTGCCGTAATATAGCAATGCTTCAGTTTAGTGAAAATAGGTCTTCAGCAGATAATAAGCAGAAATTTTGCAATAGAGCTATGAAACGCAAATAGCAAGCGACAAGAAAATGAAAGCTTCTGGGTCAAACAGAGAGGGGGAAATGTTGGAATCCATAAGGTTAGAGGATTTTTAAGAAATGGTTACAAAGAAGTATGTAGGCCTTAGACTGGAGTTTTGTTAGCATTGCAGAAAAGTTTCCCATGCAAGCAGAAAAAGTTTTCCATGCAAGCAGAATAGTTTCCCAAGCTGTAGACGTGACAAATAACAATAGGCTTCTGTAGAATTGGCTTTAGGATGGCAACAAGGTTATTTAATGTATATCTTTAGAAGGTTAGCATGAATAGAACTCTGTTCTTTGTCTCTTATCAACTAGTCTTTGTTTTAGCTATGATTACCTATGTTTCATAAGATTGGATAGAATGCTTGTCAGGATGTGTTTTCTGTGTCTGATTGGCTGAATTCTAGTCTGAGATGATTTTATGTATTGCTGTATGAGCCCTGTTGAAGGAGACATTTTTTGGTGTGGATCAGTGAGCTGTCATGTCTCCATTTTGTATTTTGAGACTGATGTGCTGGAAATAAAAGCAAAAATCTCTTCACTGGTCTGGTTACCATGTTATGCATATTTGGATATTTTGCCGTGACCTAGTGGGTTCCTTTTTTAAGGCGTGGGTTCCTGACACTATTGGACTTATACCTGTCCCGTCCCCCGCATATTGGTGCCTCGTGTCAGGACGTAGAATAGAAGAAAAAGAAAGAAAAATCGTGGAAGTACCAGCTGCGGAGACCCAAGTGTTAACAAGGAGGACACTGTATCATCTGTCCCGCCGAAGTCAAGAAAATTGTAAGTAACTTACCTCGGGAGAGCGCTTGGGTGACGTTGGGAGGCAAAATAGAGAAAAAGAAAATTATTACAAGAACACAAAAATGGGAACGAATTTATCAAAAGTTGAATGGGATGTTTTTCATCATTTAGAGACAATGTTACAAGAAAAAGGTCACTCTGAAATTTCAAAAACTGAGCTTAAAAACTTACTTATCTGGGTTAAAGCGAATACGCAAGATTTAAATCTGCAGTCTGCTTTTACTTTTCATTTTTGGGATCAGATAAACTGGAGAATCTATAATCTAGTCTCTCTCAAAAAAGATGAAAGCTTAAGAGAACTTATGCCGGTTTGTAGAGCGCTGTTGGAGCACTGTTTTAAACAAACGGATAATAATAAGATCAACTTGGACTCAGAAAACAAAGCTTCTGGTTCTGTCTCATTAAATTCCAGTAAACCGGAGACTGTGTGTGTATCGGAGAATGTTACAAGTGTTGTTGCAAATGCTGAAAGTATTGCTTTGAACTCTGTTGAACAAAATCTTTCTTCTCTCTCTCTGGGAGAAAATGAGACTCTTTTGGACTTTTCTTTGCGTTGTTCTGTGAATGTAAAAATATGTGACTCTTGTAAGGGGGATGGAACAAAATGTGTAAAAGATGGAAATGAAAAAGTGACTGTACTTCCTAAAATTGTTTGTGCAGGGACACTGAAACCTGAATTGGATTCTGTTGGGCCTGGGGTGGAGGCTGAGGTGGCTGCTTCCACTCGGGAAATTGTGGTTCCGGGGAACTCTTTTTCAGTTAAGCAAAAACATGGTTGTTCTGGTGTTTGTCAATCTATAGATACAGAGAAAGAAAAATTGGCTTTAAGGGTGGAGTCCTTTGAAAGGAAGAGATGGAAGAAACTCGCGACTGTGTTGTTGCTGAAATTCAAAAAGCTGGACTTGAAATCTCTGCAACGAAAATTCAACAAGTTTCACCTTAGAAGTACCTGGGATGGAAGATGATGGAAGACGACAAGAAGACCACAGAAAATTCAGATCTGAACCAGAGTCAACAACCTACAAGAGTTACAACAACTTCTAGGAGAAATCAACTGGGTCAGACCGATGTTGGGAATCACCAATGATGAACTGAGTCCGCTCTTCCATTTGCTGAGAGGAAGTTGCGACATCACTTTGCCAAGAACTTTAACCCCTGAAGCTCGTGCTGCTCTCGACAAAGCCACAGAAGCTCTTCAAAAAAGACAAGCTCATCGCTGCGTTCCTGAAAATCCTTTCTTTCTTGCAATCTTAGGAGAGAAGATGCAGCTTTGTGGTCTCATTTTCCAGTGGGATGCCACAGAACAAGATCCTTTGTTAATAATGGAATGGGTTTTTCCTCCCTACAGGTTTTCAAAGACCATTTGCTCAGTTTTAGAAATGATTGCATACATTATAATTAAGGCTAGAACCAGATTGTTAACTTTGGCAGGTCAAGAATGTTCAGTTATCTATTTGCCATTGAAAAATGATTATTTCAATTGGGCAATGCAAAATTCTGATGATTTACAATATGCATTCTTAGGTTTTCCAGGTGTTTGTTCCATACACTATCCAGCTCACAAACTACTGCAAGCAAAATTGAGTTTCAGAGAAAAACCTAAATTAAGTGAAGAACCTTTACATGCTGTGACTCTCTTCACTGATGGCTCTGGTAAAAGCCACAAGTCCGTTGTGACTTGGTTTAATCAAAAGACTGATGTTTGGGAATCTGATATGCAAACAGTAGAGGGATCCCCTCAAATTGTTGAGCTTGCTGCAATAGTTTGAGCTTTTCAGCTGTTTCCTCAGCCTTTTAATTTGGTCACAGATTCTGCTTATGTTGCTAATGTAGTCAGGAGAATAGAAGGTTCCATTTTAAAGGATGTTAGTAATGAAACTTTACATCGTTGGCTTTCATGTCTTTTTATAACTTTGCAATATAGAACTAATCCATATTTTGTTTCTCACATTAGGGCGCATTCTTCACTTCCTAGATTTGTAGCGGAAGGAAATGCAAGAGCGGACAAGCTGACAATGGTCATTTCTAACACATTGCCAAATATTTTTGAACAGGCAAAATTGAGTCATGCCTTTTTCCACCAAAATGCACAAGCACTCATGCGAATGTTCCAAATCACTAAAAGTCAAGCTAAAGCTATCATTCATACTTGCCCTGACTGTCAATTGGTACAACCTCCTGTTTCTACAGGAGCAATCAACCCCCGAGGCTTACAAAGCCTACAGTTGTGGCAAACAGGTGTTACTAAATAGCCTTCTTTTGGTAAATTTAAAAATATTCATGTTTCCATAGACACGTTCTCTGGTGCAGTTTTTGCTTCCCTTCACACAGGTGAAACTGGCAGCCATGCCTGTCATCATTTCCTGCAAGCTTTTGCTTCATTGGGTATACCCCAAGAAGTAAAAACTGACAATGGTCCCGCATACATATCTCAAAAATTGGCCACATTTTTAAATGAATGAGGTGTTCGACACATTTTTGGTATTCCCCACTCTCCCACAAGCCAAGCAATCATTGAAAGAACACATCAAACCTTAAAACGCATATTAGATCAACAGAGAGGGGGAACGGAAATCACCCCACAGATGAGACTGAGTAAGGCTTTGTATGGTTTTAATTTTCTAAATAGTTCAAGTACAGAACCAGATCCACCAATCTTTAGACACTTTTCAAATAGCACCCAGGCAAAACTGAAAGAACATCCTCCTCTTCTAATTAGAAACCCTGACTCTGGACAGATGGAAGGCCCGTTTCAATTAATAACGTGGGGCAAAGGGTATGCTTCTATTTCCACAGGTGCTGGAAGAATTAAGTGGGTTCCTGCCAAAAACGTCAAACCCTATCGCACTTCAGAACCTGTTGTCGAGCCTAGAACTGAGGAAGCGAGTACGCAGACGTGGACCAAATGGAAGGATCCCGGGTCTCGCCTGACGCCTCTTGTGCCTGACGTTCTTTGTGCATCGGTGGAACCCATGAACTCTGATTTTGTGCTAATGTTATTTATGAGTATACGAATTGAATGCTGAATGTTTGTTGAACGAAGCAAATTTTTGGCTGAAAATTTAGGTTATTGTTTTTGTTTAGAAAGAATTCTGCCAAAACATAGTTCTTGAAAGAGATGGGGCAGAATCAAATGGTATACTTGTTTTGCTTGATGTTAATTGTTTTATGTCGTGCAGATTTGCCTGTGGATCAACTGAAAACAAAAGTTTTGGTGACCTTAGCCAAGGCTGCCGGATCGGATACTATATGTCTGTCTAATTCGGAACCAGAAAAGCCTTTCTCAACCTGCTTGGTTGGTGTGCCAGTGAAAGAGTTTCCTTTGGTCAGAAAAGAATCCAATGGTAAACCAGGTGGAATTGACAATGGAAACAGTCCTTCCTTCAATTGGAACATTTGTTTGAAAAAACTTCTCAGGGCAGCAAATGTTTCAAACAGTTGGGATGTGTTTCTGGAGACGGACCAATATCCAGGGCAATTGCCAAAAGGGTATTGGATCATTTGCGGAGACAGAGGTTGGCAAGGCATTCCAGCCCACCTTGAAGGTGGCCCTTGTAGCATTGGTATGCTTACCATAATTGCCCCCACTGCCAAAGCAGTGATGAAAAAGAAACAAAGGAAAACAAGAGCTGTTCCTCATTATGATGAGAACTGTCAGAGTGATTTTATGCCTTGGAATGCTGCCAGAAGGCTTTCAGCAGGTATATTTCTACCCCAATTGGCTTCAGCTGTGGCATTGAGACAATTAGATCGAGTTGGATGTTGGCTGAGCAAACAAGCTAATGCCACATCCTCCGCAATCAGTGATATGTTGACCGATGTTGATAGTATTAGACATGCTACTCTTCAAAACAGAGCAGCCATTGATTTTCTCTTACTGGCACAAGGACATGGTTGTGAGGAATTTGAAGGATTGTGTTGTATGAATTTGTCTGATCATTCTGAATCCATTCACAAAAGCATTCAAAAATTAAAGGATCTGACAGCCCAAATTAAAGAAGATGGAGGTTCCTGGTTGGATGATTTGTTTCAAAATTGGAGTTTTGCACCTTGGCTAAGGCAACTTTGCAAGATAGGTCTTTACATATTAGGTGTTCTAATACTGATATTGATAGTGGCACCTTGTATACTCTGTTGTCTTCGGCGAATGATGAACAAAACAGTCCGAGAAGTTTTTGTCATTCAAGCAGGAGAACTAGGAAGTAGAAGCACAGAGAGTGTACGAAATCTCACGAAAGCAGTAGATGAGGGTATTGACATGAACGAAGGTTTTGAATTAAGGCCTTGGAATCGACCAGAGTTTTTTGAACGATGCCTTGTGACTGTTGCCAAACGTGATTCATATCTCTCTTTCAGGGATTGGGTCTTCACAGCATGAAGTTGCTGTGCCGTAATATAGCAATGCTTCAGTTTAGTGAAAATAGGTCTTCAGCAGATAATAAGCAGAAATTTTGCAATAGAGCTATGAAACGCAAATAGCAAGCGACAAGAAAATGAAAGCTTCTGGGTCAAACAGAGAGGGGGAAATGTTGGAATCCATAAAGTTAGAGGATTTTTAAGAAATGGTTACAAAGAAGTATGTAGGCCTTAGACTGGAGTTTTGTTAGCATTGCAGAAAAGTTTCCCATGCAAGCAGAAAAAGTTTTCCATGCAAGCAGAAAAGTTTCCCAAGCTGTAGACGTGACAAATAAAAATAGGCTTCTGTAGAATTGGCTTTAGGATGGCAACAAGGTTATTTAATGTATATCTTTAGAAGGTTAGCATGAATAGAACTCTGTTCTTTGTCTCTTATCAACTAGTCTTTGTTTTAGCTACGATTACCTATGTTTCATAAGATTGGATAGAATGCTTGTCAAGATGTGTTTTCTGTGTCTGATTGGCTGAATTCTAGTCTGAGATGATTTTATGTATTGCTGTATGAGCCCTGTTGAAGGAGACATTTTTTGGTGTGGATCAGTGAGCTGTCATGTCTCCATTTTGTATTTTGAGACTGATGTGCTGGAAATAAAAGCAAAAATCTCTTCACTGGTCTGGTTACCATGTTATTCATATTTGGATATTTTGCCGCGACCTAGTGGGTTCCTTTTTTAAGGCGTGGGTTCCTGACACTATTGGACTTATACCTGTCCCGTCCCCCGCATATTGGTGCCTCGTGTCAGGACGTAGAATAGAAGAAAAAGAAAGAAAAATCGTGGAAGTACCAGCTGCGGAGACCCAAGTGTTAACAAGGAGGACACTGTATCATCTGTCCCGCCGAAGCCAAGAAAATTGTAAGTAACTTACCTCGGGAGAGCGCTTGGGTGACGTTGGGAGGCAAAATAGAGAAAAAGAAAATTATTACAAGAACACAAAAAATGGGAACGAATTTATCAAAAGTTGAATGGGATGTTTTTCATCAATTAGAGACAATGTTACAAGAGAAAGGTCACTCTGAAATTTCAAAAACTGAGCTTAAAAACTTACTTATCTGGGTTAAAGCGAATACGCAAGATTTAAATCTGCAGTCTGCTTTTAGTTTTCATTTTTGGGATCAGATAAACTGGAGAATCTATAATCTAGTCTCTCTCAAAAAAGATGAAAGCTTAAGAGAACTTATGCCGGTTTGTAGAGCGCTGTTGGAGCACTGTTTTAAACAAACGGATAATAATAAGATCAACTTGGACTCAGAAAACAAAGCTTCTGGTTCTGTCTCATTAAATTCCAGTAAACCGGAGACTGTGTGAGTATCGGAGAATGTTACAAGTGTTGTTGCAAATGCTGAAAGTATTGCTTTGAACTCTGTTGAACAAAATCTTTCTTCTCTCTCTCTGGGAGAAAATGAGACTCTTTTGGACTTTTCTTTGCGTTGTTCTGTGAATGTAAAAATATGTGACTCTTGTAAGGGGGATGGAACAAAATGTGTAAAAGATGGAAATGAAAAAGTGACTGTACTTCCTAAAATTGTTTGTGCAGGGACACTGAAACCTGAATTGGATTCTGTTGGGCCTGGGGTGGAGGCTGAGGTGGCTGCTTCCACTCGGGAAATTGTGGTTCCGGGGAACTCTTTTTCAGTTAAGCAAAAACATGGTTGTTCTGGTGTTTGTCAATCTATAGATACAGAGAAAGAAAAATTGGCTTTAAGGGTGGAGTCCTTTGAAAGGAAGAGATGGAAGAAACTCGCGACTGTGTTGTTGCTGAAATTCAAAAAGCTGGACTTGAAATCTCTGCAACCAAAATTCAACAAGTTTCACCTTAGAAGTACCTGGGATGGAAGATGATGGAAGACGACAAGAAGACCACAGAAAATTCAGATCTGAACCAGAGTCAACAACCTACAAGAGTTACAACAACTTCTAGGAGAAATCAACTGGGTCAGACCGATGTTGGGAATCACCAATGATGAACTGAGTCCGCTCTTCCATTTGCTGAGAGGAAGTTGCGACATCACTTTGCCAAGAACTTTAACCCCTGAAGCTCGTGCTGCTCTCGACAAAGTCACAGAAGCTCTTCAAAAAAGACAAGCTCATCGCTGCGTTCCTGAAAATCCTTTCTTTCTTGCAATCTTAGGAGAGAAGATGCAGCTTTGTGGTCTCATTTTCCAGTGGGATGCCACAGAACAAGATCCTTTGTTAATAATGGAATGGGTTTTTCCTCCCTACAGGTTTTCAAAGACCATTTGCTCAGTTTTAGAAATGATTGCATACATTATAATTAAGGCTAGAACCAGATTGTTAACTTTGGCAGGTCAAGAATGTTCAGTTATCTATTTGCCATTGAAAAATGATTATTTCAATTGGGCAATGCAAAATTCTGATGATTTACAATATGCATTCTTAGGTTTTCCAGGTGTTTGTTCCATACACTATCCAGCTCACAAACTACTGCAAGCAAAATTGAGTTTCAGAGAAAAACCTAAATTAAGTGAAGAACCTTTACATGCTGTGACTCTCTTCACTGATGGCTCTGGTAAAAGCCACAAGTCCGTTGTGACTTGGTTTAATCAAAAGACTGATGTTTGGGAATCTGATATTCAAACAGTACAGGGATCCCCTCAAATTGTTGAGCTTGCTGCAGTAGTTTGAGCTTTTCAGCTGTTTCCTCAGCCTTTTAATTTGGTCACAGATTCTGCTTATGTTGCTAATGTAGTCAGGAGAATAGAAGGTTCCATTTTAAAGGATGTTAGTAATGAAACTTTACATCGTTGGCTTTCATGTCTTTTTATAACTTTGCAATATAGAACTAATCCATATTTTGTTTCTCACATTAGGGCGCATTCTTCACTTCCTAGATTTGTAGCGGAAGGAAATGCAAGAGCGGACAAGCTGACAATGGTCATTTCTAACACATTGCCAAATATTTTTGAACAAGCAAAATTGAGTCATGCCTTTTTCCACCAAAATGCACAAGCACTCATGCAAATGTTCCAAATCACTAAAAGTCAAGCTAAAGCTATCATTCATACTTGCCCTGACTGTCAATTGGTACAACCTCCTGTTTCTACAGGAGCAATCAACCCCCGAGGCTTACAAAGCCTACAGTTGTGGCAAACAGGTGTTACTAAATAGCCTTCTTTTGGTAAATTTAAAAATATTCATGTTTCCATAGACACGTTCTCTGGTGCAGTTTTTGCTTCCCTTCACACAGGTGAAACTGGCAGCCATGCC
Source organism: Melospiza melodia melodia (assembly GCF_035770615.1). NCBI lineage: Eukaryota > Metazoa > Chordata > Aves > Passeriformes > Passerellidae > Melospiza > Melospiza melodia. The sequence continues at coordinate 44,182,953 of NC_086198.1, forward strand.
TGTCATCATTTCCTGCAAGCTTTTGCTTCATTGGGTATACCCCAAGAAGTAAAAACTGACAATGGTCCCGCATACATATCTCAAAAATTGGCCACATTTTTAAATGAATGGGGTGTTCGACACATTTTTGGTATTCCCCACTCTCCCACAAGCCAAGCAATCATTGAAAGAACACATCAAACCTTAAAACGCATATTAGATCAACAGAGAGGGGGAACGGAAATCACCCCACAGATGAGACTGAGTAAGGCTTTGTATGGTTTTAATTTTCTAAATAGTTCAAGTACAGAACCAGATCCACCAATCTTTAGACACTTTTCAAATAGCACCCAGGCAAAACTGAAAGAACATCCTCCTCTTCTAATTAGAAACCCTGACTCTGGACAGATGGAAGGCCCGTTTCAATTAATAACGTGGGGCAAAGGGTATGCTTCTATTTCCACAGGTGCTGGAAGAATTAAGTGGGTTCTGCCAAAAACGTCAAACCCTATCGCACTTCAGAACCTGTTGTCGAGCCTAGAACTGAGGAAGCGAGTACGCAGACGTGGACCAAATGGAAGGATCCCGGGTCTCGCCTGACGCCTCTTGTGCCTGACGTTCTTTGTGCATCGGTGGAACCCATGAACTCTGATTTTGTGCCAATGTTATTTATGAGTATACGAATTGAATGCTGAATGTTTGTTGAACGAAGCAAATTTTTGGCTGAAAATTTAGGTTATTGTTTTTGTTTAGAAAGAATTCTGCCAAAACATAGTTCTTGAAAGAGATGGGGCAGAATCAAATGGTATACTTGTTTTGCTTGACGTTAATTGTTTTATGTCGTGCAGATTTGCCTGTGGATCAACCGAAAACAAAAGTTTTGGTGACCTTAGCCAAGGCTGCCGGATCGGATACTATATGTCTGTCTAATTCGGAACCAGAAAAGCCTTTCTCAACCTGCTTGGTTGGTGTGCCAGTGAAAGAGTTTCCTTTGGTCAGAAAAGAATCCAATGGTAAACCAGGTGGAATTGACAATGGAAACAGTCCTTCCTTCAATTGGAACATTTGTTTGAAAAAACTTCTCAGGGCAGCAAATGTTTCAAACAGTTGGGATGTGTTTCTGGAGACGGACCAATATCCAGGGCAATTGCCAAAAGGGTATTGGATCATTTGCGGAGACAGAGGTTGGCAAGGCATTCCAGCCCACCTTGAAGGTGGCCCTTGTAGCATTGGTATGCTTACCATAATTGCCCCCACTGCCAAAGCAGTGATGAAAAAGAAACAAAGGAAAACAAGAGCTGTTCCTCATTATGATGAGAACTGTCAGAGTGATTTTATGCCTTGGAATGCTGCCAGAAGGCTTTCAGCAGGTATATTTCTACCCCAATTGGCTTCAGCTGTGGCATTGAGACAATTAGATCGAGTTGGATGTTGGCTGAGCAAACAAGCTAATGCCACATCCTCCGCAATCAGTGATATGTTGACCGATGTTGATAGTATTAGACATGCTACTCTTCAAAACAGAGCAGCCATTGATTTTCTCTTACTGGCACAAGGACATGGTTGTGAGGAATTTGAAGGATTGTGTTGTATGAATTTGTCTGATCATTCTGAATCCATTCACAAAAGCATTCAAAAATTAAAGGATCTGACAGCCCAAATTAAAGAAGAGTGAGGTTCCTGGTTGGATGATTTGTTTCAAAATTGGAGTTTTGCACCTTGGCTAAGGCAACTTTGCAAGATAGGTCTTTACATATTAGGTGTTCTAACACTGATATTGATAGTGGCACCTTGTATACTCTGTTGTCTTCGGCGAATGATGAACAAAACAGTCCGAGAAGTTTTTGTCATTCAAGCAGGAGAACTAGGAAGTAGAAGCACAGAGAGTGTACGAAATCTCACGAAAGCAGTAGATGAGGGTATTGACATGAACGAAGGTTTTGAATTAAGGCCTTGCAATCGACCAGAGTTTTTTGAACGATGCCTTGTGACTGTTGCCAAACGTGATTCATATCTCTCTTTCAGGGATTGGGTCTTCACAGCATGAAGTTGCTGTGCCGTAATATAGCAATGCTTCAGTTTAGTGAAAATAGGTCTTCAGCAGATAATAAGCAGAAATTTTGCAATAGAGCTATGAAACGCAAATAGCAAGCGACAAGAAAATGAAAGCTTCTGGGTCAAACAGAGAGGGGGAAATGTTGGAATCCATAAAGTTAGAGGATTTTTAAGAAATGGTTACAAAGAAGTATGTAGGCCTTAGACTGGAGTTTTGTTAGCATTGCAGAAAAGTTTCCCATGCAAGCAGAAAAAGTTTTCCATGCAAGCAGAAAAGTTTCCCAAGCTGTAGACGAGACAAATAACAATAGGCTTCTGTAGAATTGGCTTTAGGATGGCAACAAGGTTATTTAATGTATATCTTTAGAAGGTTAGCATGAATAGAACTCTGTTCTTTGTCTCTTATCAACTAGTCTTTGTTTTAGCTACGATTACCTATGTTTCATAAGATTGGATAGAATGCTTGTCAAGATGTGTTTTCTGTGTCTGATTGGCTGAATTCTAGTCTGAGATGATTTTATGTATTGCTGTATGAGCCCTGTTGAAGGAGACATTTTTTGGTGTGGATCAGTGAGCTGTCATGTCTCCATTTTGTATTTTGAGACTGATGTGCTGGAAATAAAAGCAAAAATCTCTTCACTGGTCTGGTTACCATGTTATTCATATTTGGATATTTTGCCGCGACCTAGTGGGTTCCTTTTTTAAGGCGTGGGTTCCTGACACCATTGGACTTATACCTGTCCCGTCCCCCGCATATTGGTGCCTCGTGTCAGGACGTAGAATAGAAGAAAAAGAAAGAAAAATCGTGGAAGTACCAGCTGCGGAGACCCAAGTGTTAACAAGGAGGACACTGTATCATCTGTCCCGCCGAAGCCAAGAAAATTGTAAGTAACTTACCTCGGGAGAGCGCTTGGGTGATGTTGGGAGGCAAAATAGAGAAAAAGAAAATTATTACAAGAACACAAAAAATGGGAACGAATTTATCAAAAGTTGAATGGGATGTTTTTCATCAATTAGAGACAATGTTACAAGAAAAAGGTCACTCTGAAATTTCAAAAACTGAGCTTAAAAACTTACTTATCTGGGTTAAAGCGAATACGCAAGATTTAAATCTGCAGTCTGCTTTTACTTTTCATTTTTGGGATCAGATAAACTGGAGAATCTATAATCTAGTCTCTCTCAAAAAAGATGAAAGCTTAAGAGAACTTATGCCGGTTTGTAGAGCGCTGTTGGAGCACTGTTTTAAACAAACGGATAATAATAAGATCAACTTGGACTCAGAAAACAAAGCTTCTGGTTCTGTCTCATTAAATTCCAGTAAACCGGAGACTGTGTGAGTATCGGAGAATGTTACAAGTGTTGTTGCAAATGCTGAAAGTATTGCTTTGAACTCTGTTGAACAAAATCTTTCTTCTCTCTCTCTGGGAGAAAATGAGACTCTTTTGGACTTTTCTTTGCGTTGTTCTGTGAATGTAAAAATATGTGACTCTTGTAAGGGGGATGGAACAAAATGTGTAAAAGATGGAAATGAAAAAGTGACTGTACTTCCTAAAATTGTTTGTGCAGGGACACTGAAACCTGAATTGGATTCTGTTGGGCCTGGGGTGGAGGCTGAGGTGGCTGCTTCCACTCGGGAAATTGTGGTTCCGGGAAACTCTTTTTCAGTTAAGCAAAAACATGGTTGTTCTGGTGTTTGTCAATCTATAGATACAGAGAAAGAAAAATTGGCTTTAAGGGTGGAGTCCTTTGAAAGGAAGAGATGGAAGAAACTCGCGACTGTGTTGTTGCTGAAATTCAAAAAGCTGGACTTGAAATCTCTGCAACCAAAATTCAACAAGTTTCACCTTAGAAGTACCTGGGTTGGAAGATGATGGAAGACGACAAGAAGACCACAGAAAATTCAGATCTGAACCAGAGTCAACAACCTACAAGAGTTACAACAACTTCTAGGAGAAATCAACTGGGTCAGACCAATGTTGGGAATCACCAATGATGAACTGAGTCCGCTCTTCCATTTGCTGAGAGGAAGTTGCGACATCACTTTGCCAAGAACTTTAACCCCTGAAGCTCGTGCTGCTCTCGACAAAGTCACAGAAGCTCTTCAAAAAAGACAAGCTCATCGCTGCGTTCCTGAAAATCCTTTCTTTCTTGCAATCTTAGGAGAGAAGATGCAGCTTTGTGGTCTCATTTTCCAGTGGGATGCCACAGAACAAGATCCTTTGTTAATAATGGAATGGGTTTTTCCTCCCTACAGGTTTTCAAAGACCATTTGCTCAGTTTTAGAAATGATTGCATACATTATAATTAAGGCTAGAACCAGATTGTTAACTTTGGCAGGTCAAGAATGTTCAGTTATCTATTTGCCATTGAAAAATGATTATTTCAATTGGGCAATGCAAAATTCTGATGATTTACAATATGCATTCTTAGGTTTTCCAGGTGTTTGTTCCATACACTATCCAGCTCACAAACTACTGCAAGCAAAATTGAGTTTCAGAGAAAAACCTAAATTAAGTGAAGAACCTTTACATGCTGTGACTCTCTTCACTGATGGCTCTGGTAAAAGCCACAAGTCCGTTGTGACTTGGTTTAATCAAAAGACTGATGTTTGGGAATCTGATATTCAAACAGTAGAGGGATCCCCTCAAATTGTTGAGCTTGCTGCAGTAGTTTGAGCTTTTCAGCTGTTTCCTCAGCCTTTTAATTTGGTCACAGATTCTGCTTATGTTGCTAATGTAGTCAGGAGAATAGAAGGTTCCATTTTAAAGGATGTTAGTAATGAAACTTTACATCGTTGGCTTTCATGTCTTTTTATAACTTTGCAATATAGAACTAATCCATATTTTGTTTCTCACATTAGGGCGCATTCTTCACTTCCTAGATTTGTAGCGGAAGGAAATGCAAGAGCGGACAAGCTGACAATGGTCATTTCTAACACATTGCCAAATATTTTTGAACAGGCAAAATTGAGTCATGCCTTTTTCCACCAAAATGCACAAGCACTCATGCGAATGTTCCAAATCACTAAAAGTCAAGCTAAAGCTATCATTCATACTTGCCCTGACTGTCAATTGGTACAACCTCCTGTTTCTACAGGAGCAATCAACCCCCGAGGCTTACAAAGCCTACAGTTGTGGCAAACAGGTGTTACTAAATAGCCTTCTTTTGGTAAATTTAAAAATATTCATGTTTCCATAGACACGTTCTCTGGTGCAGTTTTTGCTTCCCTTCACACAGGTGAAACTGGCAGCCATGCCTGTCATCATTTCCTGCAAGCTTTTGCTTCATTGGGTATACCCCAAGAAGTAAAAACTGACAATGGTCCCGCATACATATCTCAAAAATTGGCCACATTTTTAAATGAATGAGGTGTTCGACACATTTTTGGTATTCCCCACTCTCCCACAAGCCAAGCAATCATTGAAAGAACACATCAAACCTTAAAACGCATATTAGATCAACAGAGAGGGGGAACGGAAATCACCCCACAGATGAGACTGAGTAAGGCTTTGTATGGTTTTAATTTTCTAAATAGTTCAAGTACAGAACCAGATCCACCAATCTTTAGACACTTTTCAAATAGCACCCAGGCAAAACTGAAAGAACATCCTCCTCTTCTAATTAGAAACCCTGACTCTGGACAGATGGAAGGCCCGTTTCAATTAATAACGTGGGGCAAAGGGTATGCTTCTATTTCCACAGGTGCTGGAAGAATTAAGTGGGTTCCTGCCAAAAACGTCAAACCCTATCGCACTTCAGAACCTGTTGTCGAGCCTAGAACTGAGGAAGCGAGTACGCAGACGTGGACCAAATGGAAGGATCCCGGGTCTCGCCTGACGCCTCTTGTGCCTGACGTTCTTTGTGCATCGGTGGAACCCATGAACTCTGATTTTGTGCCAATGTTATTTATGAGTATACGAATTGAATGCTGAATGTTTGTTGAACGAAGCAAATTTTTGGCTGAAAATTTAGGTTATTGTTTTTGTTTAGAAAGAATTCTGCCAAAACATAGTTCTTGAAAGAGATGGGGCAGAATCAAATGGTATACTTGTTTTGCTTGATGTTAATTGTTTTATGTCGTGCAGATTTGCCTGTGGATCAACTGAAAACAAAAGTTTTGGTGACCTTAGCCAAGGCTGCCGGATCGGATACTATATGTCTGTCTAATTCGGAACCAGAAAAGCCTTTCTCAACCTGCTTGGTTGGTGTGCCAGTGAAAGAGTTTCCTTTGGTCAGAAAAGAATCCAATGGTAAACCAGGTGGAATTGACAATGGAAACAGTCCTTCCTTCAATTGGAACATTTGTTTGAAAAAACTTCTCAGGGCAGCAAATGTTTCAAACAGTTGGGATGTGTTTCTGGAGACGGACCAATATCCAGGGCAATTGCCAAAAGGGTATTGGATCATTTGCGGAGACAGAGGTTGGCAAGGCATTCCAGCCCACCTTGAAGGTGGCCCTTGTAGCATTGGTATGCTTACCATAATTGCCCCCACTGCCAAAGCAGTGATGAAAAAGAAACAAAGGAAAACAAGAGCTGTTCCTCATTATGATGAGAACTGTCAGAGTGATTTTATGCCTTGGAATGCTGCCAGAAGGCTTTCAGCAGGTATATTTCTACCCCAATTGGCTTCAGCTGTGGCATTGAGACAATTAGATCGAGTTGGATGTTGGCTGAGCAAACAAGCTAATGCCACATCCTCCGCAATCAGTGATATGTTGACCGATGTTGATAGTATTAGACATGCTACTCTTCAAAACAGAGCAGCCATTGATTTTCTCTTACTGGCACAAGGACATGGTTGTGAGGAATTTGAAGGATTGTGTTGTATGAATTTGTCTGATCATTCTGAATCCATTCACAAAAGCATTCAAAAATTAAAGGATCTGACAGCCCAAATTAAAGAAGATGGAGGTTCCTGGTTGGATGATTTGTTTCAAAATTGGAGTTTTGCACCTTGGCTAAGGCAACTTTGCAAGATAGGTCTTTACATATTAGGTGTTCTAATACTGATATGGATAGTGGCACCTTGTATACTCTGTTGTCTTCGGCGAATGATGAACAAAACAGTCCGAGAAGTTTTTGTCATTCAAGCAGGAGAACTAGGAAGTAGAAGCACAGAGAGTGTACGAAATCTCACGAAAGCAGTAGATGAGGGTATTGACATGAACGAAGGTTTTGAATTAAGGCCTTGCAATCGACCAGAGTTTTTTGAACGATGCCTTGTGACTGTTGCCAAACGTGATTCATATCTCTCTTTCAGGGATTGGGTCTTCACAGCATGAAGTTGCTGTGCCGTAATATAGCAATGCTTCAGTTTAGTGAAAATAGGTCTTCAGCAGATAATAAGCAGAAATTTTGCAATAGAGCTATGAAACGCAAATAGCAAGCGACAAGAAAATGAAAGCTTCTGGGTCAAACAGAGAGGGGGAAATGTTGGAATCCATAAAGTTAGAGGATTTTTAAGAAATGGTTACAAAGAAGTATGTAGGCCTTAGACTGGAGTTTTGTTAGCATTGCAGAAAAGTTTCCCATGCAAGCAGAAAAAGTTTTCCATGCAAGCAGAAAAGTTTCCCAAGCTGTAGACGTGACAAATAACAATAGGCTTCTGTAGAATTGGCTTTAGGATGGCAACAAGGTTATTTAATGTATATCTTTAGAAGGTTAGCATGAATAGAACTCTGTTCTTTGTCTCTTATCAACTAGTCTTTGTTTTAGCTACGATTACCTATGTTTCATAAGATTGGATAGAATGCTTGTCAAGATGTGTTTTCTGTGTCTGATTGGCTGAATTCTAGTCTGAGATGATTTTATGTATTGCTGTATGAGCCCTGTTGAAGGAGACATTTTTTGGTGTGGATCAGTGAGCTGTCATGTCTCCATTTTGTATTTTGAGACTGATGTGCTGGAAATAAAAGCAAAAATCTCTTCACTGGTCTGGTTACCATGTTATTCATATTTGGATATTTTGCCGCGACCTAGTGGGTTCCTTTTTTAAGGCGTGGGTTCCTGACACTATTGGACTTATACCTGTCCCGTCCCCCGCATATTGGTGCCTCGTGTCAGGACGTAGAATAGAAGAAAAAGAAAGAAAAATCGTGGAAGTACCAGCTGCGGAGACCCAAGTGTTAACAAGGAGGACACTGTATCATCTGTCCCGCCGAAGCCAAGAAAATTGTAAGTAACTTACCTCGGGAGAGCGCTTGGGTGACGTTGGGAGGCAAAATAGAGAAAAAGAAAATTATTACAAGAACACAAAAAATGGGAACGAATTTATCAAAAGTTGAATGGGATGTTTTTCATCAATTAGAGACAATGTTACAAGAGAAAGGTCACTCTGAAATTTCAAAAACTGAGCTTAAAAACTTACTTATCTGGGTTAAAGCGAATACGCAAGATTTAAATCTGCAGTCTGCTTTTAGTTTTCATTTTTGGGATCAGATAAACTGGAGAATCTATAATCTAGTCTCTCTCAAAAAAGATGAAAGCTTAAGAGAACTTATGCCGGTTTGTAGAGCGCTGTTGGAGCACTGTTTTAAACAAACGGATAATAATAAGATCAACTTGGACTCAGAAAACAAAGCTTCTGGTTCTGTCTCATTAAATTCCAGTAAACCGGAGACTGTGTGAGTATCGGAGAATGTTACAAGTGTTGTTGCAAATGCTGAAAGTATTGCTTTGAACTCTGTTGAACAAAATCTTTCTTCTCTCTCTCTGGGAGAAAATGAGACTCTTTTGGACTTTTCTTTGCGTTGTTCTGTGAATGTAAAAATATGTGACTCTTGTAAGGGGGATGGAACAAAATGTGTAAAAGATGGAAATGAAAAAGTGACTGTACTTCCTAAAATTGTTTGTGCAGGGACACTGAAACCTGAATTGGATTCTGTTGGGCCTGGGGTGGAGGCTGAGGTGGCTGCTTCCACTCGGGAAATTGTGGTTCCGGGGAACTCTTTTTCAGTTAAGCAAAAACATGGTTGTTCTGGTGTTTGTCAATCTATAGATACAGAGAAAGAAAAATTGGCTTTAAGGGTGGAGTCCTTTGAAAGGAAGAGATGGAAGAAACTCGCGACTGTGTTGTTGCTGAAATTCAAAAAGCTGGACTTGAAATCTCTGCAACGAAAATTCAACAAGTTTCACCTTAGAAGTACCTGGGATGGAAGATGATGGAAGACGACAAGAAGACCACAGAAAATTCAGATCTGAACCAGAGTCAACAACCTACAAGAGTTACAACAACTTCTAGGAGAAATCAACTGGGTCAGACCGATGTTGGGAATCACCAATGATGAACTGAGTCCGCTCTTCCATTTGCTGAGAGGAAGTTGCGACATCACTTTGCCAAGAACTTTAACCCCTGAAGCTCGTGCTGCTCTCGACAAAGTCACAGAAGCTCTTCAAAAAAGACAAGCTCATCGCTGCGTTCCTGAAAATCCTTTCTTTCTTGCAATCTTAGGAGAGAAGATGCAGCTTTGTGGTCTCATTTTCCAGTGGGATGCCACAGAACAAGATCCTTTGTTAATAATGGAATGGGTTTTTCCTCCCTACAGGTTTTCAAAGACCATTTGCTCAGTTTTAGAAATGATTGCATACATTATAATTAAGGCTAGAACCAGATTGTTAACTTTGGCAGGTCAAGAATGTTCAGTTATCTATTTGCCATTGAAAAATGATTATTTCAATTGGGCAATGCAAAATTCTGATGATTTACAATATGCATTCTTAGGTTTTCCAGGTGTTTGTTCCATACACTATCCAGCTCACAAACTACTGCAAGCAAAATTGAGTTTCAGAGAAAAACCTAAATTAAGTGAAGAACCTTTACATGCTGTGACTCTCTTCACTGATGGCTCTGGTAAAAGCCACAAGTCCGTTGTGACTTGGTTTAATCAAAAGACTGATGTTTGGGAATCTGATATTCAAACAGTAGAGGGATCCCCTCAAATTGTTGAGCTTGCTGCAGTAGTTTGAGCTTTTCAGCTGTTTCCTCAGCCTTTTAATTTGGTCACAGATTCTGCTTATGTTGCTAATGTAGTCAGGAGAATAGAAGGTTCCATTTTAAAGGATGTTAGTAATGAAACTTTACATCGTTGGCTTTCATGTCTTTTTATAACTTTGCAATATAGAACTAATCCATATTTTGTTTCTCACATTAGGGCGCATTCTTCACTTCCTAGATTTGTAGCGGAAGGAAATGCAAGAGCGGACAAGCTGACAATGGTCATTTCTAACACATTGCCAAATATTTTTGAACAGGCAAAATTGAGTCATGCCTTTTTCCACCAAAATGCACAAGCACTCATGCGAATGTTCCAAATCACTAAAAGTCAAGCTAAAGCTATCATTCATACTTGCCCTGACTGTCAATTGGTACAACCTCCTGTTTCTACAGGAGCAATCAACCCCCGAGGCTTACAAAGCCTACAGTTGTGGCAAACAGGTGTTACTAAATAGCCTTCTTTTGGTAAATTTAAAAATATTCATGTTTCCATAGACACGTTCTCTGGTGCAGTTTTTGCTTCCCTTCACACAGGTGAAACTGGCAGCCATGCCTGTCATCATTTCCTGCAAGCTTTTGCTTCATTGGGTATACCCCAAGAAGTAAAAACTGACAATGGTCCCGCATACATATCTCAAAAATTGGCCACATTTTTAAATGAATGAGGTGTTCGACACATTTTTGGTATTCCCCACTCTCCCACAAGCCAAGCAATCATTGAAAGAACACATCAAACCTTAAAACGCATATTAGATCAACAGAGAGGGGGAACGGAAATCACCCCACAGATGAGACTGAGTAAGGCTTTGTATGGTTTTAATTTTCTAAATAGTTCAAGTACAGAACCAGATCCACCAATCTTTAGACACTTTTCAAATAGCACCCAGGCAAAACTGAAAGAACATCCTCCTCTTCTAATTAGAAACCCTGACTCTGGACAGATGGAAGGCCCGTTTCAATTAATAACGTGGGGCAAAGGGTATGCTTCTATTTCCACAGGTGCTGGAAGAATTAAGTGGGTTCCTGCCAAAAACGTCAAACCCTATCGCACTTCAGAACCTGTTGTCGAGCCTAGAACTGAGGAAGCGAGTACGCAGACGTGGACCAAATGGAAGGATCCCGGGTCTCGCCTGACGCCTCTTGTGCCTGACGTTCTTTGTGCATCGGTGGAACCCATGAACTCTGATTTTGTGCCAATGTTATTTATGAGTATACGAATTGAATGCTGAATGTTTGTTGAACGAAGCAAATTTTTGGCTGAAAATTTAGGTTATTGTTTTTGTTTAGAAAGAATTCTGCCAAAACATAGTTCTTGAAAGAGATGGGGCAGAATCAAATGGTATACTTGTTTTGCTTGATGTTAATTGTTTTATGTCGTGCAGATTTGCCTGTGGATCAACTGAAAACAAAAGTTTTGGTGACCTTAGCCAAGGCTGCCGGATCGGATACTATATGTCTGTCTAATTCGGAACCAGAAAAGCCTTTCTCAACCTGCTTGGTTGGTGTGCCAGTGAAAGAGTTTCCTTTGGTCAGAAAAGAATCCAATGGTAAACCAGGTGGAATTGACAATGGAAACAGTCCTTCCTTCAATTGGAACATTTGTTTGAAAAAACTTCTCAGGGCAGCAAATGTTTCAAACAGTTGGGATGTGTTTCTGGAGACGGACCAATATCCAGGGCAATTGCCAAAAGGGTATTGGATCATTTGCGGAGACAGAGGTTGGCAAGGCATTCCAGCCCACCTTGAAGGTGGCCCTTGTAGCATTGGTATGCTTACCATAATTGCCCCCACTGCCAAAGCAGTGATGAAAAAGAAACAAAGGAAAACAAGAGCTGTTCCTCATTATGATGAGAACTGTCAGAGTGATTTTATGCCTTGGAATGCTGCCAGAAGGCTTTCAGCAGGTATATTTCTACCCCAATTGGCTTCAGCTGTGGCATTGAGACAATTAGATCGAGTTGGATGTTGGCTGAGCAAACAAGCTAATGCCACATCCTCCGCAATCAGTGATATGTTGACCGATGTTGATAGTATTAGACATGCTACTCTTCAAAACAGAGCAGCCATTGATTTTCTCTTACTGGCACAAGGACATGGTTGTGAGGAATTTGAAGGATTGTGTTGTATGAATTTGTCTGATCATTCTGAATCCATTCACAAAAGCATTCAAAAATTAAAGGATCTGACAGCCCAAATTAAAGAAGATGGAGGTTCCTGGTTGGATGATTTGTTTCAAAATTGGAGTTTTGCACCTTGGCTAAGGCAACTTTGCAAGATAGGTCTTTACATATTAGGTGTTCTAATACTGATATGGATAGTGGCACCTTGTATACTCTGTTGTCTTCGGCGAATGATGAACAAAACAGTCCGAGAAGTTTTTGTCATTCAAGCAGGAGAACTAGGAAGTAGAAGCACAGAGAGTGTACGAAATCTCACGAAAGCAGTAGATGAGGGTATTGACATGAACGAAGGTTTTGAATTAAGGCCTTGCAATCGACCAGAGTTTTTTGAACGATGCCTTGTGACTGTTGCCAAACGTGATTCATATCTCTCTTTCAGGGATTGGGTCTTCACAGCATGAAGTTGCTGTGCCGTAATATAGCAATGCTTCAGTTTAGTGAAAATAGGTCTTCAGCAGATAATAAGCAGAAATTTTGCAATAGAGCTATGAAACGCAAATAGCAAGCGACAAGAAAATGAAAGCTTCTGGGTCAAACAGAGAGGGGGAAATGTTGGAATCCATAAAGTTAGAGGATTTTTAAGAAATGGTTACAAAGAAGTATGTAGGCCTTAGACTGGAGTTTTGTTAGCATTGCAGAAAAGTTTCCCATGCAAGCAGAAAAAGTTTTCCATGCAAGCAGAAAAGTTTCCCAAGCTGTAGACGTGACAAATAACAATAGGCTTCTGTAGAATTGGCTTTAGGATGGCAACAAGGTTATTTAATGTATATCTTTAGAAGGTTAGCATGAATAGAACTCTGTTCTTTGTCTCTTATCAACTAGTCTTTGTTTTAGCTACGATTACCTATGTTTCATAAGATTGGATAGAATGCTTGTCAAGATGTGTTTTCTGTGTCTGATTGGCTGAATTCTAGTCTGAGATGATTTTATGTATTGCTGTATGAGCCCTGTTGAAGGAGACATTTTTTGGTGTGGATCAGTGAGCTGTCATGTCTCCATTTTGTATTTTGAGACTGATGTGCTGGAAATAAAAGCAAAAATCTCTTCACTGGTCTGGTTACCATGTTATTCATATTTGGATATTTTGCCGCGACCTAGTGGGTTCCTTTTTTAAGGCGTGGGTTCCTGACACTATTGGACTTATACCTGTCCCGTCCCCCGCATATTGGTGCCTCGTGTCAGGACGTAGAATAGAAGAAAAAGAAAGAAAAATCGTGGAAGTACCAGCTGCGGAGACCCAAGTGTTAACAAGGAGGACACTGTATCATCTGTCCCGCCGAAGCCAAGAAAATTGTAAGTAACTTACCTCGGGAGAGCGCTTGGGTGACGTTGGGAGGCAAAATAGAGAAAAAGAAAATTATTACAAGAACACAAAAAATGGGAATGAATTTATCAAAAGTTGAATGGGATGTTTTTCATCAATTAGAGACAATGTTACAAGAGAAAGGTCACTCTGAAATTTCAAAAACTGAGCTTAAAAACTTACTTATCTGGGTTAAAGCGAATACGCAAGATTTAAATCTGCAGTCTGCTTTTTGTTTTCATTTTTGGGATCAGATAAACTGGAGAATCTATAATCTAGTCTCTCTCAAAAAAGATGAAAGCTTAAGAGAACTTATGCCGGTTTGTAGAGCGCTGTTGGAGCACTGTTTTAAACAAACGGATAATAATAAGATCAACTTGGACTCAGAAAACAAAGCTTCTGGTTCTGTCTCATTAAATTCCAGTAAACCGGAGACTGTGTGAGTATCGGAGAATGTTACAAGTGTTGTTGCAAATGCTGAAAGTATTGCTTTGAACTCTGTTGAACAAAATCTTTCTTCTCTCTCTCTGGGAGAAAATGAGACTCTTTTGGACTTTTCTTTGCGTTGTTCTGTGAATGTAAAAATATGTGACTCTTGTAAGGGGGATGGAACAAAATGTGTAAAAGATGGAAATGAAAAAGTGACTGTACTTCCTAAAATTGTTTGTGCAGGGACACTGAAACCTGAATTGGATTCTGTTGGGCCTGGGGTGGAGGCTGAGGTGGCTGCTTCCACTCGGGAAATTGTGGTTCCGGGGAACTCTTTTTCAGTTAAGCAAAAACATGGTTGTTCTGGTGTTTGTCAATCTATAGATACAGAGAAAGAAAAATTGGCTTTAAGGGTGGAGTCCTTTGAAAGGAAGAGATGGAAGAAACTCGCGACTGTGTTGTTGCTGAAATTCAAAAAGCTGGACTTGAAATCTCTGCAACCAAAATTCAACAAGTTTCACCTTAGAAGTACCTGGGATGGAAGATGATGGAAGACGACAAGAAGACCACAGAAAATTCAGATCTGAACCAGAGTCAACAACCTACAAGAGTTACAACAACTTCTAGGAGAAATCAACTGGGTCAGACCGATGTTGGGAATCACCAATGATGAACTGAGTCCGCTCTTCCATTTGCTGAGAGGAAGTTGCGACATCACTTTGCCAAGAACTTTAACCCCTGAAGCTCGTGCTGCTCTCGACAAAGTCACAGAAGCTCTTCAAAAAAGACAAGCTCATCGCTGCGTTCCTGAAAATCCTTTCTTTCTTGCAATCTTAGGAGAGAAGATGCAGCTTTGTGGTCTCATTTTCCAGTGGGATGCCACAGAACAAGATCCTTTGTTAATAATGGAATGGGTTTTTCCTCCCTACAGGTTTTCAAAGACCATTTGCTCAGTTTTAGAAATGATTGCATACATTATAATTAAGGCTAGAACCAGATTGTTAACTTTGGCAGGTCAAGAATGTTCAGTTATCTATTTGCCATTGAAAAATGATTATTTCAATTGGGCAATGCAAAATTCTGATGATTTACAATATGCATTCTTAGGTTTTCCAGGTGTTTGTTCCATACACTATCCAGCTCACAAACTACTGCAAGCAAAATTGAGTTTCAGAGAAAAACCTAAATTAAGTGAAGAACCTTTACATGCTGTGACTCTCTTCACTGATGGCTCTGGTAAAAGCCACAAGTCCGTTGTGACTTGGTTTAATCAAAAGACTGATGTTTGGGAATCTGATATTCAAACAGTAGAGGGATCCCCTCAAATTGTTGAGCTTGCTGCAGTAGTTTGAGCTTTTCAGCTGTTTCCTCAGCCTTTTAATTTGGTCACAGATTCTGCTTATGTTGCTAATGTAGTCAGGAGAATAGAAGGTTCCATTTTAAAGGATGTTAGTAATGAAACTTTACATCGTTGGCTTTCATGTCTTTTTATAACTTTGCAATATAGAACTAATCCATATTTTGTTTCTCACATTAGGGCGCATTCTTCACTTCCTAGATTTGTAGCGGAAGGAAATGCAAGAGCGGACAAGCTGACAATGGTCATTTCTAACACATTGCCAAATATTTTTGAACAAGCAAAATTGAGTCATGCCTTTTTCCACCAAAATGCACAAGCACTCATGCAAATGTTCCAAATCACTAAAAGTCAAGCTAAAGCTATCATTCATACTTGCCCTGACTGTCAATTGGTACAACCTCCTGTTTCTACAGGAGCAATCAACCCCCGAGGCTTACAAAGCCTACAGTTGTGGCAAACAGGTGTTACTAAATAGCCTTCTTTTGGTAAATTTAAAAATATTCATGTTTCCATAGACACGTTCTCTGGTGCAGTTTTTGCTTCCCTTCACACAGGTGAAACTGGCAGCCATGCCTGTCATCATTTCCTGCAAGCTTTTGCTTCATTGGGTATACCCCAAGAAGTAAAAACTGACAATGGTCCCGCATACATATCTCAAAAATTGGCCACATTTTTAAATGAATGGGGTGTTCGACACATTTTTGGTATTCCCCACTCTCCCACAAGCCAAGCAATCATTGAAAGAACACATCAAACCTTAAAACGCATATTAGATCAACAGAGAGGGGGAACGGAAATCACCCCACAGATGAGACTGAGTAAGGCTTTGTATGGTTTTAATTTTCTAAATAGTTCAAGTACAGAACCAGATCCACCAATCTTTAGACACTTTTCAAATAGCACCCAGGCAAAACTGAAAGAACATCCTCCTCTTCTAATTAGAAACCCTGACTCTGGACAGATGGAAGGCCCGTTTCAATTAATAACGTGGGGCAAAGGGTATGCTTCTATTTCCACAGGTGCTGGAAGAATTAAGTGGGTTCCTGCCAAAAACGTCAAACCCTATCGCACTTCAGAACCTGTTGTCGAGCCTAGAACTGAGGAAGCGAGTACGCAGACGTGGACCAAATGGAAGGATCCCGGGTCTCGCCTGACGCCTCTTGTGCCTGACGTTCTTTGTGCATCGGTGGAACCCATGAACTCTGATTTTGTGCCAATGTTATTTATGAGTATACGAATTGAATGCTGAATGTTTGTTGAACGAAGCAAATTTTTGGCTGAAAATTTAGGTTATTGTTTTTGTTTAGAAAGAATTCTGCCAAAACATAGTTCTTGAAAGAGATGGGGCAGAATCAAATGGTATACTTGTTTTGCTTGACGTTAATTGTTTTTTGTCGTGCAGATTTGCCTGTGGATCAACTGAAAACAAAAGTTTTGGTGACCTTAGCCAAGGCTGCCGGATCGGATACTATATGTCTGTCTAATTCGGAACCAGAAAAGCCTTTCTCAACCTGCTTGGTTGGTGTGCCAGTGAAAGAGTTTCCTTTGGTCAGAAAAGAATCCAATGGTAAACCAGGTGGAATTGACAATGGAAACAGTCCTTCCTTCAATTGGAACATTTGTTTGAAAAAACTTCTCAGGGCAGCAAATGTTTCAAACAGTTGGGATGTGTTTCTGGAGACGGACCAATATCCAGGGCAATTGCCAAAAGGGTATTGGATCATTTGCGGAGACAGAGGTTGGCAAGGCATTCCAGCCCACCTTGAAGGTGGCCCTTGTAGCATTGGTATGCTTACCATAATTGCCCCCACTGCCAAAGCAGTGATGAAAAAGAAACAAAGGAAAACAAGAGCTGTTCCTCATTATGATGAGAACTGTCAGAGTGATTTTATGCCTTGGAATGCTGCCAGAAGGCTTTCAGCAGGTATATTTCTACCCCAATTGGCTTCAGCTGTGGCATTGAGACAATTAGATCGAGTTGGATGTTGGCTGAGCAAACAAGCTAATGCCACATCCTCCGCAATCAGTGATATGTTGACCGATGTTGATAGTATTAGACATGCTACTCTTCAAAACAGAGCAGCCATTGATTTTCTCTTACTGGCACAAGGACATGGTTGTGAGGAATTTGAAGGATTGTGTTGTATGAATTTGTCTGATCATTCTGAATCCATTCACAAAAGCATTCAAAAATTAAAGGATCTGACAGCCCAAATTAAAGAAGAGTGAGGTTCCTGGTTGGATGATTTGTTTCAAAATTGGAGTTTTGCACCTTGGCTAAGGCAACTTTGCAAGATAGGTCTTTACATATTAGGTGTTCTAACACTGATATTGATAGTGGCACCTTGTATACTCCGTTGTCTTCGGCGAATGATGAACAAAACAGTCCGAGAAGTTTTTGTCATTCAAGCAGGAGAACTAGGAAGTAGAAGCACAGAGAGTGTACGAAATCTCACGAAAGCAGTAGATGAGGGTATTGACATGAACGAAGGTTTTGAATTAAGGCCTTGCAATCGACCAGAGTTTTTTGAACGATGCCTTGTGACTGTTGCCAAACGTGATTCATATCTCTCTTTCAGGGATTGGGTCTTCACAGCATGAAGTTGCTGTGCCGTAATATAGCAATGCTTCAGTTTAGTGAAAATAGGTCTTCAGCAGATAATAAGCAGAAATTTTGCAATAGAGCTATGAAACGCAAATAGCAAGCGACAAGAAAATGAAAGCTTCTGGGTCAAACAGAGAGGGGGAAATGTTGGAATCCATAAAGTTAGAGGATTTTTAAGAAATGGTTACAAAGAAGTATGTAGGCCTTAGACTGGAGTTTTGTTAGCATTGCAGAAAAGTTTCCCATGCAAGCAGAAAAAGTTTTCCATGCAAGCAGAAAAGTTTCCCAAGCTGTAGACGTGACAAATAACAATAGGCTTCTGTAGAATTGGCTTTAGGATGGCAACAAGGTTATTTAATGTATATCTTTAGAAGGTTAGCATGAATAGACCTCTGTTCTTTGTCTCTTATCAACTAGTCTTTGTTTTAGCTACGATTACCTATGTTTCATAAGATTGGATAGAATGCTTGTCAAGATGTGTTTTCTGTGTCTGATTGGCTGAATTCTAGTCTGAGATGATTTTATGTATTGCTGTATGAGCCCTGTTGAAGGAGACATTTTTTGGTGTGGATCAGTGAGCTGTCATGTCTCCATTTTGTATTTTGAGACTGATGTGCTGGAAATAAAAGCAAAAATCTCTTCACTGGTCTGGTTACCATGTTATTCATATTTGGATATTTTGCCGCGACCTAGTGGGTTCCTTTTTTAAGGCGTGGGTTCCTGACACTATTGGACTTATACCTGTCCCGTCCCCCGCATATTGGTGCCTCGTGTCAGGACGTAGAATAGAAGAAAAAGAAAGAAAATCGTGGAAGTACCAGCTGCGGAGACCCAAGTGTTAACAAGGAGGACACTGTATCATCTGTCCCGCCGAAGCCAAGAAAATTGTAAGTAACTTACCTCGGGAGAGCGCTTGGGTGACGTTGGGAGGCAAAATAGAGAAAAAGAAAATTATTACAAGAACACAAAAAATGGGAACGAATTTATCAAAAGTTGAATGGGATGTTTTTCATCAATTAGAGACAATGTTACAAGAAAAAGGTCACTCTGAAATTTCAAAAACTGAGCTTAAAAACCTACTTATCTGGGTTAAAGCGAATACGCAAGATTTAAATCGGCAGTCTGCTTTTACTTTTCATTTTTGGGATCAGTTAAACTGGAGAATCTATAATCTAGTCTCTCTCAAAAAGGATGAAAGCTTAAGAGAACTTATGCTGGTTTGTAGAGCGCTGTTGGAGCACTGTTTTAAACAAACGGATAATAATAAGATCAACTTGGACTCAGAAAACAAAGCTTCTGGTTCTGTCTCATTAAATTCCAGTAAACCGGAGACTGTGTGAGTATCGGAGAATGTTACAAGTGTTGTTGCAAATGCTGAAAGTATTGCTTTGAACTCTGTTGAACAAAATCTTTCTTCTCTCTCTCTGGGAGAAAATGAGACTCTTTTGGACTTTTCTTTGCGTTGTTCTGTGAATGTAAAAATATGTGACTCTTGTAAGGGGGATGGAACAAAGTGTGTAAAAGATGGAAATGAAAAAGTGACTGTACTTCCTAAAATTGTTTGTGCAGGGACACTGAAACCTGAATTGGATTCTGTTGGGCCTGGGGTGGAGGCTGAGGTGGCTGCTTCCACTCGGGAAATTGTGGTTCCGGGAAACTCTTTTTCAGTTAAGCAAAAACATGGTTG
This sequence comes from Melospiza melodia melodia, assembly GCF_035770615.1. Classification (NCBI taxonomy): domain Eukaryota; kingdom Metazoa; phylum Chordata; class Aves; order Passeriformes; family Passerellidae; genus Melospiza; species Melospiza melodia. Next base: position 44,202,546 of record NC_086198.1, read on the forward strand.
TTCTGGTGTTTGTCAATCTATAGATACAGAGAAAGAAAAATTGGCTTTAAGGGTGGAGTCCTTTGAAAGGAAGAGATGGAAGAAACTCGCGACTGTGTTGTTGCTGAAATTCAAAAAGCTGGACTTGAAATCTCTGCAACCAAAATTCAACAAGTTTCACCTTAGAAGTACCTGGGATGGAAGATGATGGAAGACGACAAGTAGACCACAGAAAATTCAGATCCGAACCAGAGTCAACAACCTACAAGAGTTACAACAACTTCTAGGAGAAATCAACTGGGTCAGACCGATGTTGGGAATCACCAATGATGAACTGAGTCCGCTCTTCCATTTGCTGAGAGGAAGTTGCGACATCACTTTGCCAAGAACTTTAACCCCTGAAGCTCGTGCTGCTCTCGACAAAGTCACAGAAGCTCTTCAAAAAAGACAAGCTCATCGCTGCGTTCCTGAAAATCCTTTCTTTCTTGCAATCTTAGGAGAGAAGATGCAGCTTTGTGGTCTCATTTTCCAGTGGGATGCCACAGAACAAGATCCTTTGTTAATAATGGAATGGGTTTTTCCTCCCTACAGGTTTTCAAAGACCATTTGCTCAGTTTTAGAAATGATTGCATACATTATAATTAAGGCTAGAACCAGATTGTTAACTTTGGCAGGTCAAGAATGTTCAGTTATCTATTTGCCATTGAAAAATGATTATTTCAATTGGGCAATGCAAAATTCTGATGATTTACAATATGCATTCTTAGGTTTTCCAGGTGTTTGTTCCATACACTATCCAGCTCACAAACTACTGCAAGCAAAATTGAGTTTCAGAGAAAAACCTAAATTAAGTGAAGAACCTTTACATGCTGTGACTCTCTTCACTGATGGCTCTGGTAAAAGCCACAAGTCCGTTGTGACTTGGTTTAATCAAAAGACTGATGTTTGGGAATCTGATATTCAAACAGTAGAGGGATCCCCTCAAATTGTTGAGCTTGCTGCAGTAGTTTGAGCTTTTCAGCTGTTTCCTCAGCCTTTTAATTTGGTCACAGATTCTGCTTATGTTGCTAATGTAGTCAGGAGAATAGAAGGTTCCATTTTAAAGGATGTTAGTAATGAAACTTTACATCGTTGGCTTTCATGTCTTTTTATAACTTTGCAATATAGAACTAATCCATATTTTGTTTCTCACATTAGGGCGCATTCTTCACTTCCTGGATTTGTAGTGGAAGGAAATGCAAGAGCGGACAAGCTGACAATGGTCATTTCTAACACATTGCCAAATATTTTTGAACAGGCAAAATTGAGTCATGCCTTTTTCCACCAAAATGCACAAGCACTCATGCGAATGTTCCAAATCACTAAAAGTCAAGCTAAAGCTATCATTCATACTTGCCCTGACTGTCAATTGGTACAACCTCCTGTTTCTACAGGAGCAATCAACCCCCGAGGCTTACAAAGCCTACAGTTGTGGCAAAGAGGTGTTACTAAATAGCCTGCTTTTGGTAAATTTAAAAATATTCATGTTTCCATAGACACGTTCTCTGGTGCAGTTTTTGCTTCCCTTCACACAGGTGAAACTGGCAGCCATGCCTGTCATCATTTCCTGCAAGCTTTTGCTTCATTGGGTATACACCAAGAAGTAAAAACTGACAATGGTCCCGCATACATATCTCAAAAATTGGCCACATTTTTAAATGAATGGGGTGTTCGACACATTTTTGGTATTCCCCACTCTCCCACAAGCCAAGCAATCATTGAATGAACACATCAAACCTTAAAACGCATATTAGATCAACAGAGAGGGGGAACGGAAATCACCCCACAGATGAGACTGAGTAAGGCTTTGTATGGTTTTAATTTTCTAAATAGTTCAAGTACAGAACCAGATCCACCAATCTTTAGACACTTTTCAAATAGCACCCAGGCAAAACTGAAAGAACATCCTCCTCTTCTAATTAGAAACCCTGACTCTGGACAGATGGAAGGCCCGTTTCAATTAATAACGTGGGGCAAAGGGTATGCTTCTATTTCCACAGGTGCTGGAAGAATTAAGTGGGTTCCTGCCAAAAACGTCAAACCGTATCGCACTTCAGAACCTGTTGTCGAGCCTAGAACTGAGGAAGCGAGTACGCAGACCTGGACCGAATGGAAGGATCCCGGGTCTCGCCTGACGCCTCTTGTGCCTGACGTTCTTTGTGCATCGGTGGAACCCATGAACTCTGATTTTGTGCCAATGTTATTTATGAGTATACGAATTGAATGCTGAATGTTTGTTTAACGAAGCAAATTTTTGGCTGAAAATTTAGGTTGTTGTTTTTGTTTAGAAAGAATTCTGCCCAAACTTAGTTCTTGAAAGAGATGGGGCAGAATCAAATGGTATACTTGTTTTGCTTGATGGTAATTGTTTTATGTCGTGCAGATTTGCCTGTGGATCAACCGAAAACGAATGTTTGGGTGACCTTAGCCAAGGCTGCCGGATCGGATACTATATGTCTGTCTAATTCGGAACCAGAAAAGCCTTTCTCAACCTGTTTGGTTGGTGTGCCAGTGAAAGAGTTTCCTTTGGTCAGAAAAGAATCCAATGGTAAACCAGGTGGAATTGACAATGGAAACAGTCCTTCCTTCAATTGGAACATTTGTTTGAAAAAACTTCTCAGGGCAGCAAATGTTTCAAACAGTTGGGATGTGTTTCTGGAGACGGACCAATATCCACGGCAATTGCCAAAAGGGTATTGGATCATTTGCGGAGACAGAGGTTGGCAAGGCATTCCAGCCCACCTTGAAGGTGGCCCTTGTAGCATTGGTATGCTTACCATAATTGCCCCCACTGCCAAAGCAGTGATGAAAAAGAAACAAAGGAAAACAAGAGCTGTTCCTCATTATGATGAGAACTGTCAGAGTGATTTTATGCCTTGGAATGCTGCCAGAAGGCTTTCAGCAGGTATATTTCTACCCCAATTGGCTTCAGCTGTGGCATTGAGACAATTAGATCGAGTTGGATGTTGGCTGAGCAAACAAGCTAATGCCACATCCTCCGCAATCAGTGATATGTTGACCGATGTTGATAGTATTAGACATGCTACTCTTCAAAACAGAGCAGCCATTGATTTTCTCTTACTGGCACAAGGACATGGTTGTGAGGAATTTGAAGGATTGTGTTGTATGAATTTGTCTGATCATTCTGAATCCATTCACAAAAGCATTCAAAAATTAAAGGATCTGACAGCCCAAATTAAAGAAGATGGAGGTTCCTGGTTGGATGATTTGTTTCAAAATTGGAGTTTTGCACCTTGGCTAAGGCAACTTTGCAAGATAGGTCTTTACATATTAGGTGTTCTAATACTGATATTGATAGTGGCACCTTGTATACTCTGTTGTCTTCGGCGAATGATGAACAAAACAGTCCGAGAAGTTTTTGTCATTCAAGCAGGAGAACTAGGAAGTAGAAGCACAGAGAGTGTACGAAATCTCACGAAAGCAGTAGATGAGGGTATTGACATGAATGAAGGTTTTGAATTAAGGCCTTGGAATCGACCAGAGTTTTTTGAACGATGCCTTGTGACTGTTGCCAAACGTGATTCATATCTCTCTTTCAGGGATTGGGTCTTCACAGCATGAAGTTGCTGTGCCGTAATATAGCAATGCTTCAGTTTAGTGAAAATAGGTCTTCAGCAGATAATAAGCAGAAATTTTGCAATAGAGCTATGAAACGCAAATAGCAAGCGACAAGAAAATGAAAGCTTCTGGGTCAAACAGAGAGGGGGAAATGTTGGAATCCATAAGGTTAGAGGATTTTTAAGAAATGGTTACAAAGAAGTATGTAGGCCTTAGACTGGAGTTTTGTTAGCATTGCAGAAAAGTTTCCCATGCAAGCAGAAAAAGTTTTCCATGCAAGCAGAAAAGTTTCCCAAGCTGTAGACGTGACAAATAACAATAGGCTTCTGTAGAATTGGCTTTAGGATGGCAACAAGGTTATTTAATGTATATCTTTAGAAGGTTAGCATGAATAGAACTCTGTTCTTTGTCTCTTATCAACTAGTCTTTGTTTTAGCTACGATTACCTATGTTTCATAAGATTGGATAGAATGCTTGTCAAGATGTGTTTTCTGTGTCTGATTGGCTGAATTCTAGTCTGAGATGATTTTATGTATTGCTGTATGAGCCCTGTTGAAGGAGACATTTTTTGGTGTGGATCAGTGAGCTGTCATGTCTCCATTTTGTATTTTGAGACTGATGTGCTGGAAATAAAAGCAAAAATCTCTTCACTGGTCTGGTTACCATGTTATTCATATTTGGATATTTTGCCGCGACCTAGTGGGTTCCTTTTTTAAGGCGTGGGTTCCTGACACTATTGGACTTATACCTGTCCCGTCCCCCGCATATTGGTGCCTCGTGTCAGGACGTAGAATAGAAGAAAAAGAAAGAAAATCGTGGAAGTACCAGCTGCGGAGACCCAAGTGTTAACAAGGAGGACACTGTATCATCTGTCCCGCCGAAGCCAAGAAAATTGTAAGTAACTTACCTCGGGAGAGCGCTTGGGTGACGTTGGGAGGCAAAATAGAGAAAAAGAAAATTATTACAAGAACACAAAAAATGGGAACGAATTTATCAAAAGTTGAATGGGATGTTTTTCATCAATTAGAGACAATGTTACAAGAGAAAGGTCACTCTGAAATTTCAAAAACTGAGCTTAAAAACTTACTTATCTGGGTTAAAGCGAATACGCAAGATTTAAATCTGCAGTCTGCTTTTAGTTTTCATTTTTGGGATCAGATAAACTGGAGAATCTATAATCTAGTCTCTCTCAAAAAAGATGAAAGCTTAAGAGAACTTATGCCGGTTTGTAGAGCGCTGTTGGAGCACTGTTTTAAACAAACGGATAATAATAAGATCAACTTGGACTCAGAAAACAAAGCTTCTGGTTCTGTCTCATTAAATTCCAGTAAACCGGAGACTGTGTGAGTATCGGAGAATGTTACAAGTGTTGTTGCAAATGCTGAAAGTATTGCTTTGAACTCTGTTGAACAAAATCTTTCTTCTCTCTCTCTGGGAGAAAATGAGACTCTTTTGGACTTTTCTTTGCGTTGTTCTGTGAATGTAAAAATATGTGACTCTTGTAAGGGGGATGGAACAAAATGTGTAAAAGATGGAAATGAAAAAGTGACTGTACTTCCTAAAATTGTTTGTGCAGGGACACTGAAACCTGAATTGGATTCTGTTGGGCCTGGGGTGGAGGCTGAGGTGGCTGCTTCCACTCGGGAAATTGTGGTTCCGGGGAACTCTTTTTCAGTTAAGCAAAAACATGGTTGTTCTGGTGTTTGTCAATCTATAGATACAGAGAAAGAAAAATTGGCTTTAAGGGTGGAGTCCTTTGAAAGGAAGAGATGGAAGAAACTCGCGACTGTGTTGTTGCTGAAATTCAAAAAGCTGGACTTGAAATCTCTGCAACGAAAATTCAACAAGTTTCACCTTAGAAGTACCTGGGATGGAAGATGATGGAAGACGACAAGAAGACCACAGAAAATTCAGATCTGAACCAGAGTCAACAACCTACAAGAGTTACAACAACTTCTAGGAGAAATCAACTGGGTCAGACCGATGTTGGGAATCACCAATGATGAACTGAGTCCGCTCTTCCATTTGCTGAGAGGAAGTTGCGACATCACTTTGCCAAGAACTTTAACCCCTGAAGCTCGTGCTGCTCTCGACAAAGTCACAGAAGCTCTTCAAAAAAGACAAGCTCATCGCTGCGTTCCTGAAAATCCTTTCTTTCTTGCAATCTTAGGAGAGAAGATGCAGCTTTGTGGTCTCATTTTCCAGTGGGATGCCACAGAACAAGATCCTTTGTTAATAATGGAATGGGTTTTTCCTCCCTACAGGTTTTCAAAGACCATTTGCTCAGTTTTAGAAATGATTGCATACATTATAATTAAGGCTAGAACCAGATTGTTAACTTTGGCAGGTCAAGAATGTTCAGTTATCTATTTGCCATTGAAAAATGATTATTTCAATTGGGCAATGCAAAATTCTGATGATTTACAATATGCATTCTTAGGTTTTCCAGGTGTTTGTTCCATACACTATCCAGCTCACAAACTACTGCAAGCAAAATTGAGTTTCAGAGAAAAACCTAAATTAAGTGAAGAACCTTTACATGCTGTGACTCTCTTCACTGATGGCTCTGGTAAAAGCCACAAGTCCGTTGTGACTTGGTTTAATCAAAAGACTGATGTTTGGGAATCTGATATTCAAACAGTACAGGGATCCCCTCAAATTGTTGAGCTTGCTGCAGTAGTTTGAGCTTTTCAGCTGTTTCCTCAGCCTTTTAATTTGGTCACAGATTCTGCTTATGTTGCTAATGTAGTCAGGAGAATAGAAGGTTCCATTTTAAAGGATGTTAGTAATGAAACTTTACATCGTTGGCTTTCATGTCTTTTTATAACTTTGCAATATAGAACTAATCCATATTTTGTTTCTCACATTAGGGCGCATTCTTCACTTCCTGGATTTGTAGTGGAAGGAAATGCAAGAGCGAACAAGCTGACAATGGTCATTTCTAACACATTGCCAAATATTTTTGAACAAGCAAAATTGAGTCATGCCTTTTTCCACCAAAATGCACAAGCACTCATGCGAATGTTCCAAATCACTGAAAGTCAAGCTAAAGCTATCATTCATACTTGCCCTGACTGTCAATTGGTACAACCTCCTGTTTCTACAGGAGCAATCAACCCCCGAGGCTTACAAAGCCTACAGTTGTGGCAAACAGGTGTTACTAAATAGCCTTCTTTTGGTAAATTTAAAAATATTCATGTTTCCATAGACACGTTCTCTGGTGCAGTTTTTGCTTCCCTTCACACAGGTGAAACTGGCAGCCATGCCTGTCATCATTTCCTGCAAGCTTTTGCTTCATTGGGTATACCCCAAGAAGTAAAAACTGACAATGGTCCCGCATACATATCTCAAAAATTGGCCACATTTTTAAATGAATGGGGTGTTCGACACATTTTTGGTATTCCCCACTCTCCCACAAGCCAAGCAATCATTGAAAGAACACATCAAACCTTAAAACGCATATTAGATCAACAGAGAGGGGGAACGGAAATCACCCCACAGATGAGACTGAGTAAGGCTTTGTATGGTTTTAATTTTCTAAATAGTTCAAGTACAGAACCAGATCCACCAATCTTTAGACACTTTTCAAATAGCACCCAGGCAAAACTGAAAGAACATCCTCCTCTTCTAATTAGAAACCCTGACTCTGGACAGATGGAAGGCCCGTTTCAATTAATAACGTGGGGCAAAGGGTATGCTTCTATTTCCACAGGTGCTGGAAGAATTAAGTGGGTTCCTGCCAAAAACGTCAAACCGTATCGCACTTCAGAACCTGTTGTCGAGCCTAGAACTGAGGAAGCCAGTACGCAGACGTGGACCAAATGGAAGGATCCCGGGTCTCGCCTGACGCCTCTTGTGCCTGACGTTCTTTGTGCATCGGTGGAACCCATGAACTCTGATTTTGTGCCAATGTTATTTATGAGTATACGAATTGAATGCTGAATGTTTGTTTAACGAAGCAAATTTTTGGCTGAAAATTTAGGTTATTGTTTTTGTTTAGAAAGAATTCTGCCAAAACATAGTTCTTGAAAGAGATGGGGCAGAATCAAATGGTATACTTGTTTTGCTTGATGTTAATTGTTTTATGTCGTGCAGATTTGCCTGTGGATCAACTGAAAACAAAAGTTTTGGTGACCTTAGCCAAGGCTGCCGGATCGGATACTATATGTCTGTCTAATTCGGAACCAGAAAAGCCTTTCTCAACCTGTTTGGTTGGTGTGCCAGTGAAAGAGTTTCCTTTGGTCAGAAAAGAATCCAATGGTAAACCAGGTGGAATTGACAATGGAAACAGTCCTTCCTTCAATTGGAACATTTGTTTGAAAAAACTTCTCAGGGCAGCAAATGTTTCAAACAGTTGGGATGTGTTTCTGGAGACGGACCAATATCCAGGGCAATTGCCAAAAGGGTATTGGATCATTTGCGGAGACAGAGGTTGGCAAGGCATTCCAGCCCACCTTGAAGGTGGCCCTTGTAGCATTGGTATGCTTACCATAATTGCCCCCACTGCCAAAGCAGTGATGAAAAAGAAACAAAGGAAAACAAGAGCTGTTCCTCATTATGATGAGAACTGTCAGAGTGATTTTATGCCTTGGAATGCCGCCAGAAGGCTTTCAGCAGGTATATTTCTACCCCAATTGGCTTCAGCTGTGGCATTGAGACAATTAGATCGAGTTGGATGTTGGCTGAGCAAACAAGCTAATGCCACATCCTCCGCAATCAGTGATATGTTGACCGATGTTGATAGTATTAGACATGCTACTCTTCAAAACAGAGCAGCCATTGATTTTCTCTTACTGGCACAAGGACATGGTTGTGAGGAATTTGAAGGATTGTGTTGTATGAATTTGTCTGATCATTCTGAATCCATTCACAAAAGCATTCAAAAATTAAAGGATCTGACAGCCCAAATTAAAGAAGAGTGAGGTTCCTGGTTGGATGATTTGTTTCAAAATTGGAGTTTTGCACCTTGGCTAAGGCAACTTTGCAAGATAGGTCTTTACATATTAGGTGTTCTAACACTGATATTGATAGTGGCACCTTGTATACTCTGTTGTCTTCGGCGAATGATGAACAAAACAGTCCGAGAAGTTTTTGTCATTCAAGCAGGAGAACTAGGAAGTAGAAGCACAGAGAGTGTACGAAATCTCACGAAAGCAGTAGATGAGGGTATTGACATGAACGAAGGTTTTGAATTAAGGCCTTGCAATCGACCAGAGTTTTTTGAACGATGCCTTGTGACTGTTGCCAAACGTGATTCATATCTCTCTTTCAGGGATTGGGTCTTCACAGCATGAAGTTGCTGTGCCGTAATATAGCAATGCTTCAGTTTAGTGAAAATAGGTCTTCAGCAGATAATAAGCAGAAATTTTGCAATAGAGCTATGAAACGCAAAGAGCAAGCGACAAGAAAATGAAAGCTTCTGGGTCAAACAGAGAGGGGGAAATGTTGGAATCCATAAGGTTAGAGGATTTTTAAGAAATGGTTACAAAGAAGTATGTAGGCCTTAGACTGGAGTTTTGTTAGCATTGCAGAAAAGTTTCCCATGCAAGCAGAAAAACTTTTCCATGCAAGCAGAAAAGTTTCCCAAGCAGTAGACGTGACAAATAACAATAGGCTTCTGTAGAATTGGCTTTAGGATGGCAACAAGGTTATTTAATGTATATCTTTAGAAGGTTAGCATGAATAGAACTCTGTTCTTTGTCTCTTATCAACTAGTCTTTGTTTTAGCTACGATTACCTATGTTTTATAAGATTGGATAGAATGCTTGTCAGGATGTGTTTTCTGTGTCTGATTGGCTGAATTCTAGTCTGAGATGATTTTATGTATTGCTGTATGAGCCCTGTTGAAGGAGACATTTTTTGGTGTGGATCAGTGAGCTGTCATGTCTCCATTTTGTATTTTGAGACTGATGTGCTGGAAATAAAAGCAAAAATCTCTTCACTGGTCTGGTTACCATGTTATCCATATTTGGATATTTTGCCGCGACCTAGTGGGTTCCTTTTTTAAGGCGTGGGTTCCTGACACCATTGGACTTATACCTGTCCCGTCCCCCGCATATTGGTGCCTCGTGTCAGGACGTAGAATAGAAGAAAAAGAATGAAAATCGTGGAAGTACCAGCTGCGGAGACCCAAGTGTTAACAAGGAGGACACTGTATCATCTGTCCCGCCGAAGCCAAGAAATTTGTAAGTAACTTATCTGGGGAGAGCGCTTGGGTGACGTTGGGAGGCAAAATAGAGAAAAAGAAAATTATTACAAGAACACAAAAATGGGAACGAATTTATCAAAAGTTGAATGGGATGTTTTTCATCAATTAGAGACAATGTTACAAGAAAAAGGTCACTCTGAAATTTCAAAAACTGAGCTTAGAATCTTACTTATCTGGGTTAAAGCGAATACGCAAGATTTAAATCTGCAGTCTGCTTTTACTTTTCATTTTTGGGATCAGATAAACTGGAGAATCTATAATCTAGTCTCTCTCAAAAAAGATGAAAGCTTAAGAGAACTTATGCCGGTTTGTAGAGCGCTGTTGGAGCACTGTTTTAAACAAACGGATAATAATAAGATCAACTTGGACTCAGAAAACAAAGCTTCTGGTTCTGTCTCATTAAATTCCAGTAAACCGGAGACTGTGTGAGTATCGGAGAATGTTACAAGTGTTGTTGCAAATGCTGAAAGTATTGCTTTGAACTCTGTTGAACAAAATCTTTCTTCTCTCTCTCTGGGAGAAAATGAGACTATTTTGGACTTTTCTTTGCGTTGTTCTGTTAATGTAAAAATATGTGACTCTTGTAAGGGGGATGGAACAAAGTGTGTAAAAGATGGAAATGAAAAAGTGACTGTACTTCCTAAAATTGTTTGTGCAGGGACACTGAAACCTGAATTGGATTCTGTTGGGCCTGGGGTGGAGGCTGAGGTGGCTGCTTCCACTCGGGAAATTGTGGTTCCGGGGAACTCTTTTTCAGTTAAGCAAAAACATGGTTGTTCTGGTGTTTGTCAATCTATAGATACAGAGAAAGAAAAATTGGCTTTAAGGGTGGAGTCCTTTGAAAGGAAGAGATGGAAGAAACTCGCGACTGTGTTGTTGCTGAAATTCAAAAAGCTGGACTTGAAATCTCTGCAACGAAAATTCAACAAGTTTCACCTTAGAAGTACCTGGGATGGAAGATGATGGAAGACGACAAGAAGACCACAGAAAATTCAGATCTGAACCAGAGTCAACAACCTACAAGAGTTACAACAACTTCTAGGAGAAATCAACTGGGTCAGACCGATGTTGGGAATCACCAATGATGAACTGAGTCCGCTCTTCCATTTGCTGAGAGGAAGTTGCGACATCACTTTGCCAAGAACTTTAACCCCTGAAGCTCGTGCTGCTCTCGACAAAGTCACAGAAGCTCTTCAAAAAAGACAAGCTCATCGCTGCGTTCCTGAAAATCCTTTCTTTCTTGCAATCTTAGGAGAGAAGATGCAGCTTTGTGGTCTCATTTTCCAGTGGGATGCCACAGAACAAGATCCTTTGTTAATAATGGAATGGGTTTTTCCTCCCTACAGGTTTTCAAAGACCATTTGCTCAGTTTTAGAAATGATTGCATACATTATAATTAAGGCTAGAACCAGATTGTTAACTTTGGCAGGTCAAGAATGTTCAGTTATCTATTTGCCATTGAAAAATGATTATTTCAATTGGGCAATGCAAAATTCTGATGATTTACAATATGCATTCTTAGGTTTTCCAGGTGTTTGTTCCATACACTATCCAGCTCACAAACTACTGCAAGCAAAATTGAGTTTCAGAGAAAAACCTAAATTAAGTGAAGAACCTTTACATGCTGTGACTCTCTTCACTGATGGCTCTGGTAAAAGCCACAAGTCCGTTGTGACTTGGTTTAATCAAAAGACTGATGTTTGGGAATCTGATATTCAAACAGTACAGGGATCCCCTCAAATTGTTGAGCTTGCTGCAGTAGTTTGAGCTTTTCAGCTGTTTCCTCAGCCTTTTAATTTGGTCACAGATTCTGCTTATGTTGCTAATGTAGTCAGGAGAATAGAAGGTTCCATTTTAAAGGATGTTAGTAATGAAACTTTACATCGTTGGCTTTCATGTCTTTTTATAACTTTGCAATATAGAACTAATCCATATTTTGTTTCTCACATTAGGGCGCATTCTTCACTTCCTGGATTTGTAGTGGAAGGAAATGCAAGAGCGGACAAGCTGACAATGGTCATTTCTAACACATTGCCAAATATTTTTGAACAAGCAAAATTGAGTCATGCCTTTTTCCACCAAAATGCACAAGCACTCATGCGAATGTTCCAAATCACTAAAAGTCAAGCTAAAGCTATCATTCATACTTGCCCTGACTGTCAATTGGTACAACCTCCTGTTTCTACAGGAGCAATCAACCCCCGAGGCTTACAAAGCCTACAGTTGTGGCAAACAGGTGTTACTAAATAGCCTTCTTTTGGTAAATTTAAAAATATTCATGTTTCCATAGACACGTTCTCTGGTGCAGTTTTTGCTTCCCTTCACACAGGTGAAACTGGCAGCCATGCCTGTCATCATTTCCTGCAAGCTTTTGCTTCATTGGGTATACACCAAGAAGTAAAAACTGACAATGGTCCCACATACATATCTCAAAAATTGGCCACATTTTTAAATGAATGGGGTGTTCGACACATTTTTGGTATTCCCCACTCTCCCACAAGCCAAGCAATCATTGAAAGAACACATCAAACCTTAAAACGCATATTAGATCAGCAGAGAGGGGGAACGGAAATCACCCCACAGATGAGACTGAGTAAGGCTTTGTATGGTTTTAATTTTCTAAATAGTTCAAGTACAGAACCAGATCCACCAATCTTTAGACACTTTTCAAATAGCACCCAGGCAAAACTGAAAGAACATCCTCCTCTTCTAATTAGAAACCCTGACTCTGGACAGATGGAAGGCCCGTTTCAATTAATAACGTGGGGCAAAGGGTATGCTTCTATTTCCACAGGTGCTGGAAGAATTAAGTGGGTTCCTGCCAAAAACGTCAAACCGTATCGCACTTCAGAACCTGTTGTCGAGCCTAGAACTGAGGAAGCCAGTACGCAGACGTGGACCGAATGGAAGGATCCCGGGTCTCGCCTGACGCCTCTTGTGCCTGACGTTCTTTGTGCATCGGTAGAACCCATGAACTCTGATTTTGTGCCAATGTTATTTATGAGTATACGAATTGAATGCTGAATGTTTGTTTAACGAAGCAAATTTTTGGCTGAAAATTTAGGTTATTGTTTTTGTTTAGAAAGAATTCTGCCAAAACTTAGTTCTTGAAAGAGATGGGGCAGAATCAAATGGTATACTTGTTTTGCTTGATGTTAATTGTTTTTTGTCGTGCAGATTTGCCTGTGGATCAACGAAAAACGAATGTTTGGGTGACCTTAGCCAAGGCTGCCGGATCGGATACTATATGTCTGTCTAATTCGGAACCAGAAAAGCCTTTCTCAACCTGTTTGGTTGGTGTGCCAGTGATAGAGTTTCCTTTGGTCAGAAAAGAATCCAATGGTAAACCAGGTGGAATTGACAATGGAAACAGTCCTTCCTTCAATTGGAACATTTGTTTGAAAAAACTTCTCAGGGCAGCAAATGTTTCAAACAGTTGGGATGTGTTTCTGGAGACGGACCAATATCCAGGGCAATTGCCAAAAGGGTATTGGATCATTTGCGGAGACAGAGGTTGGCAAGGCATTCCAGCCCACCTTGAAGGTGGCCCTTGTAGCATTGGTATGCTTACCATAATTGCCCCCACTGCCAAAGCAGTGATGAAAAAGAAACAAAGGAAAACAAGAGCTGTTCCTCATTATGATGAGAACTGTCAGAGTGATTTTATGCCTTGGAATGCCGCCAGAAGGCTTTCAGCAGGTATATTTCTACCCCAATTGGCTTCAGCTGTGGCATTGAGACAATTAGATCGAGTTGGATGTTGGCTGAGCAAACAAGCTAATGCCACATCCTCCGCAATCAGTGATATGTTGACCGATGTTGATAGTATTAGACATGCTACTCTTCAAAACAGAGCAGCCATTGATTTTCTCTTACTGGCACAAGGACATGGTTGTGAGGAATTTGAAGGATTGTGTTGTATGAATTTGTCTGATCATTCTGAATCCATTCACAAAAGCATTCAAAAATTAAAGGATCTGACAGCCCAAATTAAAGAAGATGGAGGTTCCTGGTTGGATGATTTGTTTCAAAATTGGAGTTTTGCACCTTGGCTAAGGCAACTTTGCAAGATAGGTCTTTACATATTAGGTGTTCTAATACTGATATTGATAGTGGCACCTTGTATACTCTGTTGTCTTCGGCGAATGATGAACAAAACAGTCCGAGAAGTTTTTGTCATTCAAGCAGGAGAACTAGGAAGTAGAAGCACAGAGAGTGTACGAAATCTCACGAAAGCAGCAGATGAGGGTATTGACATGAACGAAGGTTTTGAATTAAGGCCTTGGAATCGACCAGAGTTTTTTGAACGATGCCTTGTGACTGTTGCCAAACGTGATTCATATCTCTCTTTCAGGGATTGGGTCTTCACAGCATGAAGTTGCTGTGCCGTAATATAGCAATGCTTCAGTTTAGTGAAAATAGGTCTTCAGCAGATAATAAGCAGAAATTTTGCAATAGAGCTATGAAACGCAAATAGCAAGCGACAAGAAAATGAAAGCTTCTGGGTCAAACAGAGAGGAGGAAATGTTGGAATCCATAAGGTTAGAGGATTTTTAAGAAATGGTTACAAAGAAGTATGTAGGCCTTAGACTGGAGTTTTGTTAGCATTGCAGAAAAGTTTCCCATGCAAGCAGAAAAACTTTTCCATGCAAGCAGAAAAGTTTCCCAAGCAGTAGACGTGACAAATAACAATAGGCTTCTGTAGAATTGGCTTTAGGATGGCAACAAGGTTATTTAATGTATATCTTTAGAAGGTTAGCATGAATAGAACTCTGTTCTTTGTCTCTTATCAACTAGTCTTTGTTTTAGCTATGATTACCTATGTTTTATAAGATTGGATAGAATGCTTGTCAGGATGTGTTTTCTGTGTCTGATTGGCTGAATTCTAGTCTGAGATGATTTTATGTATTGCTGTATGAGCCCTGTTGAAGGAGACATTTTTTGGTGTGGTTCAGTGAGCTGTCATGTCTCCATTTTGTATTTTGAGACTGATGTGCTGGAAATAAAAGCAAAAATCTCTTCACTGGTCTGGTTACCATGTTATCCATATTTGGATATTTTTCCGCGACCTAGTGGGTTCCTTTTTTAAGGCGTGGGTTCCTGACACTATTGGACTTATACCTGTCCCGTCCCCCGCATATTGGTGCCTCGTGTCAGGACGTAGAATAGAAGAAAAACAAAGAAAAATCGTGGAAGTACCAGCTGCAGAGACCCAAGTGTTAACAAGGAGGACACTGTATCATCTGTCCCGCCGAAGCCAAGAAAATTGTAAGTAACTTATCTCGAGAGAGCGCTTGGGTGACGTTGGGAGGCAAAATAGAGAAAAAGAAAATTATTACAAGAACACAAAAATGGGAACGAATTTATCAAAAGTTGAATGGGATGTTTTTCATCAATTAGAGACAATGTTACAAGAGAAAGGTCACTCTGAAATTTCAAAAACTGAGCTTAAAAACTTACTTATCTGGGTTAAAGCGAATACGCAAGATTTAAATCTGCAGTCTGCTTTTACTTTTCATTTTTGGGATCAGATAAACTGGAGAATCTATAATCTAGTCTCTCTCAAAAAAGATGAAAGCTTAAGAGAACTTATGCCGGTTTGTAGAGCGCTGTTGGAGTGCTGTTTTAAACAAACGGATAATAATAAGATCAACTTGGACTCAGAAAACAAAGCTTC
The DNA here is from genome assembly GCF_035770615.1 of Melospiza melodia melodia. Taxonomy (NCBI): domain Eukaryota; kingdom Metazoa; phylum Chordata; class Aves; order Passeriformes; family Passerellidae; genus Melospiza; species Melospiza melodia. The sequence goes on from NC_086198.1 coordinate 44,218,028, forward strand.
TGGTTCTGTCTCATTAAATTCCAGTAAACCGGAGACTGTGTGAGTATCGGAGAATGTTACAAGTGTTGTTGCAAATGCTGAAAGTATTGCTTTGAACTCTGTTGAACAAAATCTTTCTTCTCTCTCTCTGGGAGAAAATGAGACTCTTTTGGACTTTTCTTTGCGTTGTTCTGTGAATGTAAAAATATGTGACTCTTGTAAGGGGGATGGAACAAAGTGTGTAAAAGATGGAAATGAAAAAGTGACTGTACTTCCTAAAATTGTTTGTGCAGGGACACTGAAACCTGAATTGGATTCTGTTGGGCCTGGGGTGGAGGCTGAGGTGGCTGCTTCCACTCGGGAAATTGTGGTTCCGGGGAACTCTTTTTCAGTTAAGCAAAAACATGGTTGTTCTGGTGTTTGTCAATCTATAGATACAGAGAAAGAAAAATTGGCTTTAAGGGTGGAGTCCTTTGAAAGGAAGAGATGGAAGAAACTCGCGACTGTGTTGTTGCTGAAATTCAAAAAGCTGGACTTGAAATCTCTGCAACGAAAATTCAACAAGTTTCACCTTAGAAGTACCTGGGATGGAAGATGATGGAAGACGATGGAAGACGACAAGAATACCACAGAAAATTCAGATCCGAACCAGAGTCAACAACCTACAAGAGTTACAACAACTTCTAGGAGAAATCAACTGGGTCAGACCGATGTTGGGAATCACCAATGATGAACTGAGTCCGCTCTTCCATTTGCTGAGAGGAAGTTGCGACATCACTTTGCCAAGAACTTTAACCCCTGAAGCTCGTGCTGCTCTCGACAAAGTCACAGAAGCTCTTCAAAAAAGACAAGCTCATCGCTGCGTTCCTGAAAATCCTTTCTTTCTTGCAATCTTAGGAGAGAAGATGCAGCTTTGTGGTCTCATTTTCCAGTGGGATGCCACAGAACAAGATCCTTTGTTAATAATGGAATGGGTTTTTCCTCCCTACAGGTTTTCAAAGACCATTTGCTCAGTTTTAGAAATGATTGCATACATTATAATTAAGGCTAGAACCAGACTGTTAACTTTGGCAGGTCAAGAATGTTCAGTTATCTATTTGCCATTGAAAAATGATTATTTCAATTGGGCAATGCAAAATTCTGATGATTTACAATATGCATTCTTAGGTTTTCCAGGTGTTTGTTCCATACACTATCCAGCTCACAAACTACTGCAAGCAAAATTGAGTTTCAGAGAAAAACCTAAATTAAGTGAAGAACCTTTACATGCTGTGACTCTCTTCACTGATGGCTCTGGTAAAAGCCACAAGTCCGTTGTGACTTGGTTTAATCAAAAGACTGATGTTTGGGAATCTGATATTCAAACAGTAGAGGGATCCCCTCAAATTGTTGAGCTTGCTGCAGTAGTTTGAGCTTTTCAGCTGTTTCCTCAGCCTTTTAATTTGGTCACAGATTCTGCTTATGTTGCTAATGTAGTCAGGAGAATAGAAGGTTCCATTTTAAAGGATGTTAGTAATGAAACTTTACATCGTTGGCTTTCATGTCTTTTTATAACTTTGCAATATAGAACTAATCCATACTTTGTTTCTCACATTAGGGCGCATTCTTCACTTCCTGGATTTGTAGTGGAAGGAAATGCAAGAGCGGACAAGCTGACAATGGTCATTTCTAACACATTGCCAAATATTTTTGAACAAGCAAAATTGAGTCATGCCTTTTTCCACCAAAATGCACAAGCACTCATGCGAATGTTCCAAATCACTAAAAGTCAAGCTAAAGCTATCATTCATACTTGCCCTGACTGTCAATTGGTACAACCTCCTGTTTCTACAGGAGCAATCAACCCCCGAGGCTTACAAAGCCTACAGTTGTGGCAAACAGGTGTTACTAAATAGCCTTCTTTTGGTAAATTTAAAAATATTCATGTTTCCATAGACACGTTCTCTGGTGCAGTTTTTGCTTCCCTTCACACAGGTGAAACTGGCAGCCATGCCTGTCATCATTTCCTGCAAGCTTTTGCTTCATTGGGTATACCCCAAGAAGTAAAAACTGACAATGGTCCCACATACATATCTCAAAAATTGGCCACATTTTTAAATGAATGGGGTGTTTGACACATTTTTGGTATTCCCCACTCTCCCACAAGCCAAGCAATCATTGAAAGAACACATCAAACCTTAAAACGCATATTAGATCAGCAGAGAGGGGGAACGGAAATCACCCCACAGATGAGACTGAGTAAGGCTTTGTATGGTTTTAATTTTCTAAATAGTTCAAGTACAGAACCAGATCCACCAATCTTTAGACACTTTTCAAATAGCACCCAGGCAAAACTGAAAGAACATCCTCCTCTTCTAATTAGAAACCCTGACTCTGGACAGATGGAAGGCCCGTTTCAATTAATAACGTGGGGCAAAGGGTATGCTTCTATTTCCACAGGTGCTGGAAGAATTAAGTGGGTTCCTGCCAAAAACGTCAAACCGTATCGCACTTCAGAACCTGTTGTCGAGCCTAGAACTGAGGAAGCCAGTACGCAGACGTGGACCGAATGGAAGGATCCCGGGTCTCGCCTGACGCCTCTTGTGCCTGACGTTCTTTGTGCATCGGTAGAACCCATGAACTCTGATTTTGTGCCAATGTTATTTATGAGTATACGAATTGAATGCTGAATGTTTGTTTAACGAAGCAAATTTTTGGCTGAAAATTTAGGTTATTGTTTTTGTTTAGAAAGAATTCTGCCAAAACTTAGTTCTTGAAAGAGATGGGGCAGAATCAAATGGTATACTTGTTTTGCTTGATGTTAATTGTTTTTTGTCGTGCAGATTTGCCTGTGGATCAACGAAAAACGAATGTTTGGGTGACCTTAGCCAAGGCTGCCGGATCGGATACTATATGTCTGTCTAATTCGGAACCAGAAAAGCCTTTCTCAACCTGTTTGGTTGGTGTGCCAGTGATAGAGTTTCCTTTGGTCAGAAAAGAATCCAATGGTAAACCAGGTGGAATTGACAATGGAAACAGTCCTTCCTTCAATTGGAACATTTGTTTGAAAAAACTTCTCAGGGCAGCAAATGTTTCAAACAGTTGGGATGTGTTTCTGGAGACGGACCAATATCCACGGCAATTGCCAAAAGGGTATTGGATCATTTGCGGAGACAGAGGTTGGCAAGGCATTCCAGCCCACCTTGAAGGTGGCCCTTGTAGCATTGGTATGCTTACCATAATTGCCCCCACTGCCAAAGCAGTGATGAAAAAGAAACAAAGGAAAACAAGAGCTGTTCCTCATTATGATGAGAACTGTCAGAGTGATTTTATGCCTTGGAATGCCGCCAGAAGGCTTTCAGCAGGTATATTTCTACCCCAATTGGCTTCCTTTGTGGCATTGAGACAATTAGATCGAGTTGGATGTTGGCTGAGCAAACAAGCTAATGCCACATCCTCCGCAATCAGTGATATGTTGACCGATGTTGATAGTATTAGACATGCTACTCTTCAAAACAGAGCAGCCATTGATTTTCTCTTACTGGCACAAGGACATGGTTGTGAGGAATTTGAAGGATTGTGTTGTATGAATTTGTCTGATCATTCTGAATCCATTCACAAAAGCATTCAAAAATTAAAGGATCTGACAGCCCAAATTAAAGAAGATGGAGGTTCCTGGTTGGATGATTTGTTTCAAAATTGGAGTTTTGCACCTTGGCTAAGGCAACTTTGCAAGATAGGTCTTTACATATTAGGTGTTCTAATACTGATATTGATAGTGGCACCTTGTATACTCTGTTGTCTTCGGCGAATGATGAACAAAACAGTCCGAGAAGTTTTTGTCATTCAAGCAGGAGAACTAGGAAGTAGAAGCACAGAGAGTGTACGAAATCTCACGAAAGCAGTAGATGAGGGTATTGACATGAACGAAGGTTTTGAATTAAGGCCTTGGAATCGACCAGAGTTTTTTGAACGATGCCTTGTGACTGTTGCCAAACGTGATTCATATCTCTCTTTCAGGGATTGGGTCTTCACAGCATGAAGTTGCTGTGCCGTAATATAGCAATGCTTCAGTTTAGTGAAAATAGGTCTTCAGCAGATAATAAGCAGAAATTTTGCAATAGAGCTATGAAACGCAAATAGCAAGCGACAAGAAAATGAAAGCTTCTGGGTCAAACAGAGAGGAGGAAATGTTGGAATCCATAAGGTTAGAGGATTTTTAAGAAATGGTTACAAAGAAGTATGTAGGCCTTAGACTGGAGTTTTGTTAGCATTGCAGAAAAGTTTCCCATGCAAGCAGAAAAAGTTTTCCATGCAAGCAGAAAAGTTTCCCAAGCAGTAGACGTGACAAATAACAATAGGCTTCTGTAGAATTGGCTTTAGGATGGCAACAAGGTTATTTAATGTATATCTTTAGAAGGCTAGCATGAATAGAACTCTGTTCTTTGTCTCTTATCAACTAGTCTTTGTTTTAGCTATGATTACCTATGTTTTATAAGATTGGATAGAATGCTTGTCAGGATGTGTTTTCTGTGTCTGATTGGCTGAATTCTAGTCTGAGATGATTTTATGTATTGCTGTATGAGCCCTGTTGAAGGAGACATTTTTTGGTGTGGTTCAGTGAGCTGTCATGTCTCCATTTTGTATTTTGAGACTGATGTGCTGGAAATAAAAGCAAAAATCTCTTCACTGGTCTGGTTACCATGTTATCCATATTTGGATATTTTGCCGCGACCTAGTGGGTTCCTTTTTTAAGGCGTGGGTTCCTGACACTATTGGACTTATACCTGTCCCGTCCCCCGCATATTGGTGCCTCGTGTCAGGACGTAGAATAGAAGAAAAACAAAGAAAAATCGTGGAAGTACCAGCTGCAGAGACCCAAGTGTTAACAAGGAGGACACTGTATCATCTGTCCCGCCGAAGCCAAGAAAATTGTAAGTAACTTATCTCGAGAGAGCGCTTGGGTGACGTTGGGAGGCAAAATAGAGAAAAAGAAAATTATTACAAGAACACAAAAATGGGAACGAATTTATCAAAAGTTGAATGGGATGTTTTTCATCAATTAGAGACAATGTTACAAGAGAAAGGTCACTCTGAAATTTCAAAAACTGAGCTTAAAAACTTACTTATCTGGGTTAAAGCGAATACGCAAGATTTAAATCTGCAGTCTGCTTTTACTTTTCATTTTTGGGATCAGATAAACTGGAGAATCTATAATCTAGTCTCTCTCAAAAAAGATGAAAGCTTAAGAGAACTTATGCCGGTTTGTAGAGCGCTGTTGGAGTGCTGTTTTAAACAAACGGATAATAATAAGATCAACTTGGACTCAGAAAACAAAGCTTCTGGTTCTGTCTCATTAAATTCCAGTAAACCGGAGACTGTGTGAGTATCGGAGAATGTTACAAGTGTTGTTGCAAATGCTGAAAGTATTGCTTTGAACTCTGTTGACCAAAATCTTTCTTCTCTCTCTCTGGGAGAAAATGAGACTCTTTTGGACTTTTCTTTGCGTTGTTCTGTTAATGTAAAAATATGTGACTCTTGTAAGGGGGATGGAACAAAGTGTGTAAAAGATGGAAATGAAAAAGTGACTGTACTTCCTAAAATTGTTTGTGCAGGGACACTGAAACCTGAATTGGATTCTGTTGGGCCTGGGGTGGAGGCTGAGGTGGCTGCTTCCACTCGGGAAATTGTGGTTCCGGGGAACTCTTTTTCAGTTAAGCAAAAACATGGTTGTTCTGGTGTTTGTCAATCTATAGATACAGAGAAAGAAAAATTGGCTTTAAGGGTGGAGTCCTTTGAAAGGAAGAGATGGAAGAAACTCGCGACTGTGTTGTTGCTGAAATTCAAAAAGCTGGACTTGAAATCTCTGCAACGAAAATTCAACAAGTTTCACCTTAGAAGTACCTGGGATGGAAGATGATGGAAGACGATGGAAGACGACAAGAATACCACAGAAAATTCAGATCCGAACCAGAGTCAACAACCTACAAGAGTTACAACAACTTCTAGGAGAAATCAACTGGGTCAGACCGATGTTGGGAATCACCAATGATGAACTGAGTCCGCTCTTCCATTTGCTGAGAGGAAGTTGCGACATCACTTTGCCAAGAACTTTAACCCCTGAAGCTCGTGCTGCTCTCGACAAAGTCACAGAAGCTCTTCAAAAAAGACAAGCTCATCGCTGCGTTCCTGAAAATCCTTTCTTTCTTGCAATCTTAGGAGAGAAGATGCAGCTTTGTGGTCTCATTTTCCAGTGGGATGCCACAGAACAAGATCCTTTGTTAATAATGGAATGGGTTTTTCCTCCCTACAGGTTTTCAAAGACCATTTGCTCAGTTTTAGAAATGATTGCATACATTATAATTAAGGCTAGAACCAGACTGTTAACTTTGGCAGGTCAAGAATGTTCAGTTATCTATTTGCCATTGAAAAATGATTATTTCAATTGGGCAATGCAAAATTCTGATGATTTACAATATGCATTCTTAGGTTTTCCAGGTGTTTGTTCCATACACTCTCCAGCTCACAAACTACTGCAAGCAAAATTGAGTTTCAGAGAAAAACCTAAATTAAGTGAAGAACCTTTACATGCTGTGACTCTCTTCACTGATGGCTCTGGTAAAAGCCACAAGTCCGTTGTGACTTGGTTTAATCAAAAGACTGATGTTTGGGAATCTGATATTCAAACAGTAGAGGGATCCCCTCAAATTGTTGAGCTTGCTGCAGTAGTTTGAGCTTTTCAGCTGTTTCCTCAGCCTTTTAATTTGGTCACAGATTCTGCTTATGTTGCTAATGTAGTCAGGAGAATAGAAGGTTCCATTTTAAAGGATGTTAGTAATGAAACTTTACATCGTTGGCTTTCATGTCTTTTTATAACTTTGCAATATAGAACTAATCCATACTTTGTTTCTCACATTAGGGCGCATTCTTCACTTCCTGGATTTGTAGTGGAAGGAAATGCAAGAGCGGACAAGCTGACAATGGTCATTTCTAACACATTGCCAAATATTTTTGAACAAGCAAAATTGAGTCATGCCTTTTTCCACCAAAATGCACAAGCACTCATGCGAATGTTCCAAATCACTAAAAGTCAAGCTAAAGCTATCATTCATACTTGCCCTGACTGTCAATTGGTACAACCTCCTGTTTCTACAGGAGCAATCAACCCCCGAGGCTTACAAAGCCTACAGTTGTGGCAAACAGGTGTTACTAAATAGCCTTCTTTTGGTAAATTTAAAAATATTCATGTTTCCATAGACACGTTCTCTGGTGCAGTTTTTGCTTCCCTTCACACAGGTGAAACTGGCAGCCATGCCTGTCATCATTTCATGCAAGCTTTTGCTTCATTGGGTATACCCCAAGAAGTAAAAACTGACAATGGTCCCACATACATATCTCAAAAATTGGCCACATTTTTAAATGAATGGGGTGTTTGACACATTTTTGGTATTCCCCACTCTCCCACAAGCCAAGCAATCATTGAAAGAACACATCAAACCTTAAAACGCATATTAGATCAGCAGAGAGGGGGAACGGAAATCACCCCACAGATGAGACTGAGTAAGGCTTTGTATGGTTTTAATTTTCTAAATAGTTCAAGTACAGAACCAGATCCACCAATCTTTAGACACTTTTCAAATAGCACCCAGGCAAAACTGAAAGAACATCCTCCTCTTCTAATTAGAAACCCTGACTCTGGACAGATGGAAGGCCCGTTTCAATTAATAACGTGGGGCAAAGGGTATGCTTCTATTTCCACAGGTGCTGGAAGAATTAAGTGGGTTCCTGCCAAAAACGTCAAACCGTATCGCACTTCAGAACCTGTTGTCGAGCCTAGAACTGAGGAAGCCAGTACGCAGACGTGGACCGAATGGAAGGATCCCGGGTCTCGCCTGACGCCTCTTGTGCCTGACGTTCTTTGTGCATCGGTAGAACCCATGAACTCTGATTTTGTGCCAATGTTATTTATGAGTATACGAATTGAATGCTGAATGTTTGTTTAACGAAGCAAATTTTTGGCTGAAAATTTAGGTTATTGTTTTTGTTTAGAAAGAATTCTGCCAAAACATAGTTCTTGAAAGAGATGGGGCAGAATCAAATGGTATACTTGTTTTGCTTGATGTTAATTGTTTTTTGTCGTGCAGATTTGCGTGTGGATCAACGAAAAACGAATGTTTGGGTGACCTTAGCCAAGGCTGCCGGATCGGATACTATATGTCTGTCTAATTCGGAACCAGAAAAGCCTTTCTCAACCTGTTTGGTTGGTGTGCCAGTGATAGAGTTTCCTTTGGTCAGAAAAGAATCCAATGGTAAACCAGGTGGAATTGACAATGGAAACAGTCCTTCCTTCAATTGGAACATTTGTTTGAAAAAACTTCTCAGGGCAGCAAATGTTTCAAACAGTTGGGATGTGTTTCTGGAGACGGACCAATATCCAGGGCAATTGCCAAAAGGGTATTGGATCATTTGCGGAGACAGAGGTTGGCAAGGCATTCCAGCCCACCTTGAAGGTGGCCCTTGTAGCATTGGTATGCTTACCATAATTGCCCCCACTGCCAAAGCAGTGATGAAAAAGAAACAAAGGAAAACAAGAGCTGTTCCTCATTATGATGAGAACTGTCAGAGTGATTTTATGCCTTGGAATGCTGCCAGAAGGCTTTCAGCAGGTATATTTCTACCCCAATTGGCTTCAGCTGTGGCATTGAGACAATTAGATCGAGTTGGATGTTGGCTGAGCAAACAAGCTAATGCCACATCCTCCGCAATCAGTGATATGTTGACCGATGTTGATAGTATTAGACATGCTACTCTTCAAAACAGAGCAGCCATTGATTTTCTCTTACTGGCACAAGGACATGGTTGTGAGGAATTTGAAGGATTGTGTTGTATGAATTTGTCTGATCATTCTGAATCCATTCACAAAAGCATTCAAAAATTAAAGGATCTGACAGCCCAAATTAAAGAAGATGGAGGTTCCTGGTTGGATGATTTGTTTCAAAATTGGAGTTTTGCACCTTGGCTAAGGCAACTTTGCAAGATAGGTCTTTACATATTAGGTGTTCTAACACTGATATTGATAGTGGCACCTTGTATACTCTGTTGTCTTCGGCGAATGATGAACAAAACAGTCCGAGAAGTTTTTGTCATTCAAGCAGGAGAACTAGGAAGTAGAAGCACAGAGAGTGTACGAAATCTCACGAAAGCAGTAGATGAGGGTATTGACATGAACGAAGGTTTTGAATTAAGGCCTTGGAATCGACCAGAGTTTTTTGAACGATGCCTTGTGACTGTTGCCAAACGTGATTCATATCTCTCTTTCAGGGATTGGGTCTTCACAGCATGAAGTTGCTGTGCTGTAATATAGCAATGCTTCAGTTTAGTGAAAATAGGTCTTCAGCAGATAATAAGCAGAAATTTTGCAATAGAGCTATGAAACGCAAAGAGCAAGCGACAAGAAAATGAAAGCTTCTGGGTCAAACAGAGAGGGGGAAATGTTGGAATCCATAAGGTTAGAGGATTTTTAAGAAATGGTTACAAAGAAGTATGTAGGCCTTAGACTGGAGTTTTGTTAGCATTGCAGAAAAGTTTCCCATGCAAGCAGAAAAAGTTTTCCATGCAAGCAGAAAAGTTTCCCAAGCAGTAGACGTGACAAATAACAATAGGCTTCTGTAGAATTGGCTTTAGGATGGCAACAAGGTTATTTAATGTATATCTTTAGAAGGTTAGCATGAATAGAACTCTGTTCTTTGTCTCTTATCAACTAGTCTTTGTTTTAGCTACGATTACCTATGTTTTATAAGATTGGATAGAATGCTTGTCAGGATGTGTTTTCTGTGTCTGATTGGCTGAATTCTAGTCTGAGATGATTTTATGTATTGCTGTATGAGCCCTGTTGAAGGAGACATTTTTTGGTGTGGTTCAGTGAGCTGTCATGTCTCCATTTTGTATTTTGAGACTGATGTGCTGGAAATAAAAGCAAAAATCTCTTCACTGGTCTGGTTACCATGTTATCCATATTTGGATATTTTGCCGCGACCTAGTGGGTTCCTTTTTTAAGGCGTGGGTTCCTGACACCATTGGACTTATACCTGTCCCGTCCCCCGCATATTGGTGCCTCGTGTCAGGACGTAGAATAGAAGAAAAAGAATGAAAATCGTGGAAGTACCTGCTGCGGAGACCCAAGTGTTAACAAGGAGGACACTGTATCATCTGTCCCGCCGAAGCCAAGAAATTTGTAAGTAACTTATCTCGGGAGAGCGCTTGGGTGACGTTGGGAGGCAAAATAGAGAAAAAGAAAATTATTACAAGAACACAAAAAATGGGAACGAATTTATCAAAAGTTGAATGGGATGTTTTTCATCAATTAGAGACAATGTTACAAGAAAAAGGTCACTCTGAAATTTCAAAAACTGAGCTTAGAATCTTACTTATCTGGGTTAAAGCGAATACGCAAGATTTAAATCTGCAGTCTGCTTTTACTTTTCATTTTTGGGATCAGATAAACTGGAGAATCTATAATCTAGTCTCTCTCAAAAAAGATGAAAGCTTAAGAGAACTTATGCCGGTTTGTAGAGCGCTGTTGGAGCACTGTTTTAAACAAACGGATAATAATAAGATCAACTTGGACTCAGAAAACAAAGCTTCTGGTTCTGTCTCATTAAATTCCAGTAAACCGGAGACTGTGTGAGTATCGGAGAATGTTACAAGTGTTGTTGCAAATGCTGGAAGTATTGCTTTGAACTCTGTTGAACAAAATCTTTCTTCTCTCTCTCTGGGAGAAAATGAGACTCTTTTGGACTTTTCTTTGCGTTGTTCTGTTAATGTAAAAATATGTGACTCTTGTAAGGGGGATGGAACAAAGTGTGTAAAAGATGGAAATGAAAAAGTGACTGTACTTCCTAAAATTGTTTGTGCAGGGACACTGAAACCTGAATTGGATTCTGTTGGGCCTGGGGTGGAGGCTGAGGTGGCTGCTTCCACTCGGGAAATTGTGGTTCCGGGGAACTCATTTTCAGTTAAGCAAAAACATGGTTGTTCTGGTGTTTGTCAATCTATAGATACAGAGAAAGAAAAATTGGCTTTAAGGGTGGAGTCCTTTGAAAGGAAGAGATGGAAGAAACTCGCGACTGTGTTGTTGCTGAAATTCAAAAAGCTGGACTTGAAATCTCTGCAACGAAAATTCAACAAGTTTCACCTTAGAAGTACCTGGGATGGAAGATGATGGAAGACGATGGAAGACGACAATAATACCACAGAAAATTCAGATCCGAACCAGAGTCAACAACCTACAAGAGTTACAACAACTTCTAGGAGAAATCAACTGGGTCAGACCGATGTTGGGAATCACCAATGATGAACTGAGTCCGCTCTTCCATTTGCTGAGAGGAAGTTGCGACATCACTTTGCCAAGAACTTTAACCCCTGAAGCTCGTGCTGCTCTCGACAAAGTCACAGAAGCTCTTCAAAAAAGACAAGCTCATCGCTGCGTTCCTGAAAATCCTTTCTTTCTTGCAATCTTAGGAGAGAAGATGCAGCTTTGTGGTCTCATTTTCCAGTGGGATGCCACAGAACAAGATCCTTTGTTAATAATGGAATGGGTTTTTCCTCCCTACAGGTTTTCAAAGACCATTTGCTCAGTTTTAGAAATGATTGCATACATTATAATTAAGGCTAGAACCAGACTGTTAACTTTGGCAGGTCAAGAATGTTCAGTTATCTATTTGCCATTGAAAAATGATTATTTCAATTGGGCAATGCAAAATTCTGATGATTTACAATATGCATTCTTAGGTTTTCCAGGTGTTTGTTCCATACACTCTCCAGCTCACAAACTACTGCAAGCAAAATTGAGTTTCAGAGAAAAACCTAAATTAAGTGAAGAACCTTTACATGCTGTGACTCTCTTCACTGATGGCTCTGGTAAAAGCCACAAGTCCGTTGTGACTTGGTTTAATCAAAAGACTGATGTTTGGGAATCTGATATTCAAACAGTAGAGGGATCCCCTCAAATTGTTGAGCTTGCTGCAGTAGTTTGAGCTTTTCAGCTGTTTCCTCAGCCTTTTAATTTGGTCACAGATTCTGCTTATGTTGCTAATGTAGTCAGGAGAATAGAAGGTTCCATTTTAAAGGATGTTAGTAATGAAACTTTACATCGTTGGCTTTCATGTCTTTTTATAACTTTGCAATATAGAACTAATCCATATTTTGTTTCTCACATTAGGGCGCATTCTTCACTTCCTGGATTTGTAGTGGAAGGAAATGCAAGAGCGGACAAGCTGACAATGGTCATTTCTAACACATTGCCAAATATTTTTGAACAAGCAAAATTGAGTCATGCCTTTTTCCACCAAAATGCACAAGCACTCATGCGAATGTTCCAAATCACTAAAAGTCAAGCTAAAGCTATCATTCATACTTGCCCTGACTGTCAATTGGTACAACCTCCTGTTTCTACAGGAGCAATCAACCCCCGAGGCTTACAAAGCCTACAGTTGTGGCAAACAGGTGTTACTAAATAGCCTTCTTTTGGTAAATTTAAAAATATTCATGTTTCCATAGACACGTTCTCTGGTGCAGTTTTTGCTTCCCTTCACACAGGTGAAACTGGCAGCCATGCCTGTCATCATTTCCTGCAAGCTTTTGCTTCATTGGGTATACCCCAAGAAGTAAAAACTGACAATGGTCCCGCATACATATCTCAAAAATTGGCCACATTTTTAAATGAATGGGGTGTTCGACACATTTTTGGTATTCCCCACTCTCCCACAAGCCAAGCAATCATTGAAAGAACACATCAAACCTTAAAACGCATATTAGATCAATAGAGAGGGGGAACGGAAATCACCCCACAGATGAGACTGAGTAAGGCTTTGTATGGTTTTAATTTTCTAAATAGTTCAAGTACAGAACCAGATCCACCAATCTTTAGACACTTTTCAAATAGCACCCAGGCAAAACTGAAAGAACATCCTCCTCTTCTAATTAGAAACCCTGACTCTGGACAGATGGAAGGCCCGTTTCAATTAATAACGTGGGGCAAAGGGTATGCTTCTATTTCCACAGGTGCTGGAAGAATTAAGTGGGTTCCTGCCAAAAACGTCAAACCGTATCGCACTTCAGAACCTGTTGTCGAGCCTAGAACTGAGGAAGCGAGTACGCAGACGTGGACCGAATGGAAGGATCCCGGGTCTCGCCTGACGCCTCTTGTGCCTGACGTTCTTTGTGCATCGGTGGAACCCATGAACTCTGATTTTGTGCCAATGTTATTTATGAGTATACGAATTGAATGCTGAATGTTTGTTTAACGAAGCAAATTTTTGGCTGAAAATTTAGGTTGTTGTTTTTGTTTAGAAAGAATTCTGCCAAAACTTAGTTCTTGAAAGAGATGGGGCAGAATCAAATGGTATACTTGTTTTGCTTGACGTTAATTGTTTTTTGTCGTGCAGATTTGCCTGTGGATCAACGAAAAACGAATGTTTGGGTGACCTTAGCCAAGGCTGCCGGATCGGATACTATATGTCTGTCTAATTCGGAACCAGAAAAGCCTTTCTCAACCTGTTTGGTGGGTGTGCCAGTGAAAGAGTTTCCTTTGGTCAGAAAAGAATCCAATGGTAAACCAGGTAGAATTGACAATGGAAACAGTCCTTCCTTCAATTGGAACATTTGTTTGAAAAAACTTCTCAGGGCAGCAAATGTTTCAAACAGTTGGGATGTGTTTCTGGAGACGGACCAATATCCACGGCAATGGCCAAAAGGGTATTGGATCATTTGCGGAGACAGAGGTTGGCAAGGCATTCCAGCCCACCTTGAAGGTGGCCCTTGTAGCATTGGTATGCTTACCATAATTGCCCCCACTGCCAAAGCAGTGATGAAAAAGAAACAAAGGAAAACAAGAGCTGTTCCTCATTATGATGAGAACTGTCAGAGTGATTTTATGCCTTGGAATGCCGCCAGAAGGCTTTCAGCAGGTATATTTCTACCCCAATTGGCTTCAGCTGTGGCATTGAGACAATTAGATCGAGTTGGATGTTGGCTGAGCAAACAAGCTAATGCCACATCCTCCGCAATCAGTGATATGTTGACCGATGTTGATAGTATTAGACATGCTACTCTTCAAAACAGAGCAGCCATTGATTTTCTCTTACTGGCACAAGGACATGGTTGTGAGGAATTTGAAGGATTGTGTTGTATGAATTTGTCTGATCATTCTGAATCCATTCACAAAAGCATTCAAAAATTAAAGGATCTGACAGCCCAAATTAAAGAAGATGGAGGTTCCTGGTTGGATGATTTGTTTCAAAATTGGAGTTTTGCACCTTGGCTAAGGCAACTTTGCAAGATAGGTCTTTACATATTAGGTGTTCTAATACTGATATTGATAGTGGCACCTTGTATACTCTGTTGTCTTCGGCGAATGATGAACAAAACAGTCCGAGAAGTTTTTGTCATTCAAGCAGGAGAACTAGGAAGTAGAAGCACAGAGAGTGTACGAAATCTCACGAAAGCAGTAGATGAGGGTATTGACATGAACGAAGGTTTTGAATTAAGGCCTTGGAATCGACCAGAGTTTTTTGAACGATGCCTTGTGACTGTTGCCAAACGTGATTCATATCTCTCTTTCAGGGATTGGGTCTTCACAGCATGAAGTTGCTGTGCCGTAATATAGCAATGCTTCAGTTTAGTGAAAATAGGTCTTCAGCAGATAATAAGCAGAAATTTTGCAATAGAGCTATGAAACGCAAATAGCAAGCGACAAGAAAATGAAAGCTTCTGGGTCAAACAGAGAGGGGGAAATGTTGGAATCCATAAGGTTAGAGGATTTTTAAGAAATGGTTACAAAGAAGTATGTAGGCCTTAGACTGGAGTTTTGTTAGCATTGCAGAAAAGTTTCCCATGCAAGCAGAAAAAGTTTTCCATGCAAGCAGAAAAGTTTCCCAAGCAGTAGACGTGACAAATAACAATAGGCTTCTGTAGAATTGGCTTTAGGATGGCAACAAGGTTATTTAATGTATATCTTTAGAAGGCTAGCATGAATAGAACTCTGTTCTTTGTCTCTTATCAACTAGTCTTTGTTTTAGCTACGATTACCTATGTTTCATAAGATTGGATAGAATGCTTGTCAAGATGTATTTTCTGTGTCTGATTGGCTGAATTCTAGTCTGAGATGATTTTATGTATTGCTGTATGAGCCCTGTTGAAGGAGACATTTTTTGGTGTGGATCAGTGAGCTGTCATGTCTCCATTTTGTATTTTGAGACTGATGTGCTGGAAATAAAGCAAAAATCTCTTCACTGGTCTGGTTACCATGTTATCCATATTTGTATATTTTGCCGCGAGCTAGTGGGTTCCTTTTTTAAGGCGTCGGCTCCTGACACCATTGGACTTATACCTGTCCCGTCCCCCGCATATTGGTGCCTCGTGTCAGGACGTAGAATAGAAGAAAAACAAAGAAAAATCGTGGAAGTACCAGCTGCGGAGACCCAAGTGTTAACAAGGAGCACACTGTATCATCTCTCCCGCCGAAGCCAAGAAAATTGTAAGTAACTTATCTCAGGAGAGCGCTTGGGTGACGTTGGGAGGCAAAATAGAGAAAAAGAAAATTATTACAAGAACACAAAAATGGGAACGAATTTATCAAAAGTTGAATGGGATGTTTTTCATCATTTAGAGACAATGTTACAAGAAAAAGGTCACTCTGAAATTTCAAAAACTGAGCTTAAAAACTTACTTATCTGGGTTAAAGCGAATACGCAAGATTTAAATCTGCAGTCTGCTTTTACTTTTCATTTTTGGGATCAGATAAACTGGAGAATCTATAATCTAGTCTCTCTCAAAAAAGATGAAAGCTTAAGAGAACTTATGCCGGTTTGTAGAGCGCTGTTGGAGCACTGTTTTAAACAAACGGATAATAATAAGATCAACTTGGACTCAGAAAACAAAGCTTCTGGTTCTGTCTCATTAAATTCCAGTAAACCGGAGACTGTGTGAGTATCGGAGAATGTTACAAGTGTTGTTGCAAATGCTGGAAGTATTGCTTTGAACTCTGTTGAACAAAATCTTTCTTCTCTCTCTCTGGGAGAAAATGAGACTCTTTTGGACTTTTCTTTGCGTTGTTCTGTTAATGTAAAAATATGTGACTCTTGTAAGGGGGATGGAACAAAGTGTGTAAAAGATGGAAATGAAAAAGTGACTGTACTTCCTAAAATTGTTTGTGCAGGGACACTGAAACCTGAATTGGATTCTGTTGGGCCTGGGGTGGAGGCTGAGGTGGCTGCTTCCACTCGGGAAATTGTGGTTCCGGGGAACTCATTTTCAGTTAAGCAAAAACATGGTTGTTCTGGTGTTTGTCAATCTATAGATACAGAGAAAGAAAAATTGGCTTTAAGGGTGGAGTCCTTTGAAAGGAAGAGATGGAAGAAACTCGCGACTGTGTTGTTGCTGAAATTCAAAAAGCTGGACTTGAAATCTCTGCAACGAAAATTCAACAAGTTTCACCTTAGAAGTACCTGGGATGGAAGATGATGGAAGACGACAAGAAGACCACAGAAAATTCAGATCTGAACCAGAGTCAACAACCTACAAGAGTTACAACAACTTCTAGGAGAAATCAACTGGGTCAGACCGATGTTGGGAATCACCAATGATGAACTGAGTCCGCTCTTCCATTTGCTGAGAGGAAGTTGCGACATCACTTTGCCAAGAACTTTAACCCCTGAAGCTCGTGCTGCTCTCGACAAAGTCACAGAAGCTCTTCAAAAAAGACAAGCTCATCGCTGCGTTCCTGAAAATCCTTTCTTTCTTGCAATCTTAGGAGAGAAGATGCAGCTTTGTGGTCTCATTTTCCAGTGGGATGCCACAGAACAAGATCCTTTGTTAATAATGGAATGGGTTTTTCCTCCCTACAGGTTTTCAAAGACCATTTGCTCAGTTTTAGAAATGATTGCATACATTATAATTAAGGCTAGAACCAGATTGTTAACTTTGGCAGGTCAAGAATGTTCAGTTATCTATTTGCCATTGAAAAATGATTATTTCAATTGGGCAATGCAAAATTCTGATGATTTACAATATGCATTCTTAGGTTTTCCAGGTGTTTGTTCCATACACTATCCAGCTCACAAACTACTGCAAGCAAAATTGAGTTTCAGAGAAAAACCTAAATTAAGTGAAGAACCTTTACATGCTGTGACTCTCTTCACTGATGGCTCTGGTAAAAGCCACAAGTCCGTTGTGACTTGGTTTAATCAAAAGACTGATGTTTGGGAATCTGATATTCAAACAGTACAGGGATCCCCTCAAATTGTTGAGCTTGCTGCAGTAGTTTGAGCTTTTCAGCTGTTTCCTCAGCCTTTTAATTTGGTCACAGATTCTGCTTATGTTGCTAATGTAGTCAGGAGAATAGAAGGTTCCATTTTAAAGGATGTTAGTAATGAAACTTTACATCGTTGGCTTTCATGTCTTTTTATAACTTTGCAATATAGAACTAATCCATATTTTGTTTCTCACATTAGGGCGCATTCTTCACTTCCTGGATTTGTAGTGGAAGGAAATGCAAGAGCGGACAAGCTGACAATGGTCATTTCTAACACATTGCCAAATATTTTTGAACAAGCAAAATTGAGTCATGCCTTTTTCCACCAAAATGCACAAGCACTCATGCGAATGTTCCAAATCACTAAAAGTCAAGCTAAAGCTATCATTCATACTTGCCCTGACTGTCAATTGGTACAACCTCCTGTTTCTACAGGAGCAATCAACCCCCGAGGCTTACAAAGCCTACAGTTGTGGCAAACAGGTGTTACTAAATAGCCTTCTTTTGGTAAATTTAAAAATATTCATGTTTCCATAGACACGTTCTCTGGTGCAGTTTTTGCTTCCCTTCACACAGGTGAAACTGGCAGCCATGCCTGTCATCATTTCCTGCAAGCTTTTGCTTCATTGGGTATACCCCAAGAAGTAAAAACTGACAATGGTCCCGCATACATATCTCAAAAATTGGCCACATTTTTAAATGAATGGGGTGTTCGACACATTTTTGGTATTCCCCACTCTCCCACAAGCCAAGCAATCATTGAAAGAACACATCAAACCTTAAAACGCATATTAGATCAACAGAGAGGGGGAACGGAAATCACCCCACAGATGAGACTGAGTAAGGCTTTGTATGGTTTTAATTTTCTAAACAGTTCAAGTACAGAACCAGATCCACCAATCTTTAGACACTTTTCAAATAGCACCCAGGCAAAACTGAAAGAACATCCTCCTCTTCTAATTAGAAACCCTGACTCTGGACAGATGGAAGGCCCGTTTCAATTAATAACGTGGGGCAAAGGGTATGCTTCTATTTCCACAGGTGCTGGAAGAATTAAGTGGGTTCCTGCCAAAAACGTCAAACCGTATCGCACTTCAGAACCTGTTGTCGAGCCTAGAACTGAGGAAGCCAGTACGCAGACGTGGACCGAATGGAAGGATCCCGGGTCTCGCCTGACGCCTCTTGTGCCTGACGTTCTTTGTGCATCGGTGGAACCCATGAACTCTGATTTTGTGCCAATGTTATTTATGAGTATACGAATTGAATGCTGAATGTTTGTTTAACGAAGCAAATGTTTGGCTGAAAATTTAGGTTGTTGTTTTTGTTTAGAAAGAATTCTGCCAAAACTTAGTTCTTGAAAGAGATGGGGCAGAATCAAATGGTATACTTGTTTTGCTTGACGTTAATTGTTTTTTGTCGTGCAGATTTGCCTGTGGATCAACGAAAAACGAATGTTTGGGTGACCTTAGCCAAGGCTGCCGGATCGGATACTATATGTCTGTCTAATTCGGAACCAGAAAAGCCTTTCTCAACCTGTTTGGTGGGTGTGCCAGTGAAAGAGTTTCCTTTGGTCAGAAAAGAATCCAATGGTAAACCAGGTAGAATTGACAATGGAAACAGTCCTTCCTTCAATTGGAACATTTGTTTGAAAAAACTTCTCAGGGCAGCAAATGTTTCAAACAGTTGGGATGTGTTTCTGGAGACGGACCAATATCCACGGCAATGGCCAAAAGGGTATTGGATCATTTGCGGAGACAGAGGTTGGCAAGGCATTCCAGCCCACCTTGAAGGTGGCCCTTGTAGCATTGGTATGCTTACCATAATTGCCCCCACTGCCAAAGCAGTGATGAAAAAGAAACAAAGGAAAACAAGAGCTGTTCCTCATTATGATGAGAACTGTCAGAGTGATTTTATGCCTTGGAATGCCGCCAGAAGGCTTTCAGCAGGTATATTTCTACCCCAATTGGCTTCAGCTGTGGCATTGAGACAATTAGATCGAGTTGGATGTTGGCTGAGCAAACAAGCTAATGCCACATCCTCCGCAATCAGTGATATGTTGACCGATGTTGATAGTATTAGACATGCTACTCTTCAAAACAGAGCAGCCATTGATTTTCTCTTACTGGCAGAAGGACATGGTTGTGAGGAATTTGAAGGATTGTGTTGTATGAATTTGTCTGATCATTCTGAATCCATTCACAAAAGCATTCAAAAATTAAAGGATCTGACAGCCCAAATTAAAGAAGATGGAGGTTCCTGGTTGGATGATTTGTTTCAAAATTGGAGTTTTGCACCTTGGCTAAGGCAACTTTGCAAGATAGGTCTTTACATATTAGGTGTTCTAATACTGATATTGATAGTGGCACCTTGTATACTCTGTTGTCTTCGGCGAATGATGAACAAAACAGTCCGAGAAGTTTTTGTCATTCAAGCAGGAGAACTAGGAAGTAGAAGCACAGAGAGTGTACGAAATCTCACGAAAGCAGTAGATGAGGGTATTGACATGAACGAAGGTTTTGAATTAAGGCCTTGGAATCGACCAGAGTTTTTTGAACGATGCCTTGTGACTGTTGCCAAACGTGATTCATATCTCTCTTTCAGGGATTGGGTCTTCACAGCATGAAGTTGCTGTGCCGTAATATAGCAATGCTTCAGTTTAGTGAAAATAGGTCTTCAGCAGATAATAAGCAGAAATTTTGCAATAGAGCTATGAAACGCAAATAGCAAGCGACAAGAAAATGAAAGCTTCTAGGTCAAACAGAGAGGGGGAAATGTTGGAATCCATAAGGTTAGAGGATTTTTAAGAAATGGTTACAAAGAAGTATGTAGGCCTTAGACTGGAGTTTTGTTAGCATTGCAGAAAAGTTTCCCATGCAAGCAGAAAAAGTTTTCCATGCAAGCAGAAAAGTTTCCCAAGCTGTAGACGTGACAAATAACAATAGGCTTCTGTAGAATTGGCTTTAGGATGGCAACAAGGTTATTTAATGTATATCTTTAGAAGGTTAGCATGAATAGAACTCTGTTCTTTGTCTCTTATCAACTAGTCTTTGTTTTAGCTACGATTACCTATGTTTCATAAGATTGGATAGAATGCTTGTCAAGATGTGTTTTCTGTGTCTGATTGGCTGAATTCTAGTCTGAGATGATTTTATGTATTGCTGTATGAGCCCTGTTGAAGGAGACATTTTTTGGTGTGGTTCAGTGAGCTGTCATGTCTCCATTTTGTATTTTGAGACTGATGTGCTGGAAATAAAGCAAAAATCTCTTCACTGGTCTGGTTACCATGTTATCCATATTTGGATATTTTGCCACGACCTAGTGGGTTCCTTTGTTAAGGCGTGGGTTCCTGACATTATTGGACTTATACCTGTCCCGTCCCCCGCATATTGGTGCCTCGTGTCAGGACGTAGAATAGAAGAAAAACAAAGAAAAATCGTGGAAGTACCAGCTGCGGAGACCCAAGTGTTAACAAGGAGCACACTGTATCATCTCTCCCGCCGAAGCCAAGAAAATTGTAAGTAACTTATCTCAGGAGAGCGCTTGGGTGACGTTGGGAGGCAAAATAGAGAAAAAGAAAATTATTACAAGAACACAAAAATGGGAACGAATTTATGAAAAGTTGAATGGGATGTTTTTCATCAATTAGAGACAATGTTACAAGAAAAAGGTCACTCTGAAATTTCAAAAACTGAGCTTAAATCTTACTTATCTGGGTTAAAGCGAATACGCAAGATTTAAATCTGCAGTCTGCTTTTACTTTTCATTTTTGGGATCAGATAAACTGGAGAATCTATAATCTAGTCTCTCTCAAAAAAGATGAAAGCTTAAGAGAACTTATGCCGGTTTGTAGAGCGCTGTTGGAGTGCTGTTTTAAACAAACGGATAATAATAAGATCAACTTGGACTCAGAAAACAAAGCTTCTGGTTCTGTCTCATTAAATTCCAGTAAACCGGAGACTGTGTGAGTATCGGAGAATGTTACAAGTGTTGTTGCAAATGCTGGAAGTATTGCTTTGAACTCTGTTGAACAAAATCTTTCTTCTCTCTCTCTGGGAGAAAATGAGACTCTTTTGGACTTTTCTTTGCGTTGTTCTGTTAATGTAAAAATATGTGACTCTTGTAAGGGGGATGGAACAAAGTGTGTAAAAGATGGAAATGAAAAAGTGACTGTACTTCCTAAAATTGTTTGTGCAGGGACACTGAAACCTGAATTGGATTCTGTTGGGCCTGGGGTGGAGGCTGAGGTGGCTGCTTCCACTCGGGAAATTGTGGTTCCGGGGAACTCATTTTCAGTTAAGCAAAAACATGGTTGTTCTGGTGTTTGTCAATCTATAGATACAGAGAAAGAAAAATTGGCTTTAAGGGTGGAGTCCTTTGAAAGGAAGAGATGGAAGAAACTCGCGACTGTGTTGTTGCTGAAATTCAAAAAGCTGGACTTGAAATCTCTGCAACGAAAATTCAACAAGTTTCACCTTAGAAGTACCTGGGATGGAAGATGATGGAAGACGACAAGAAGACCACAGAAAATTCAGATCTGAACCAGAGTCAACAACCTACAAGAGTTACAACAACTTCTAGGAGAAATCAACTGGGTCAGACCGATGTTGGGAATCACCAATGATGAACTGAGTCCGCTCTTCCATTTGCTGAGAGGAAGTTGCGACATCACTTTGCCAAGAACTTTAACCCCTGAAGCTCGTGCTGCTCTCGACAAAGTCACAGAAGCTCTTCAAAAAAGACAAGCTCATCGCTGCGTTCCTGAAAATCCTTTCTTTCTTGCAATCTTAGGAGAGAAGATGCAGCTTTGTGGTCTCATTTTCCAGTGGGATGCCACAGAACAAGATCCTTTGTTAATAATGGAATGGGTTTTTCCTCCCTACAGGTTTTCAAAGACCATTTGCTCAGTTTTAGAAATGATTGCATACATTATAATTAAGGCTAGAACCAGATTGTTAACTTTGGCAGGTCAAGAATGTTCAGTTATCTATTTGCCATTGAAAAATGATTATTTCAATTGGGCAATGCAAAATTCTGATGATTTACAATATGCATTCTTAGGTTTTCCAGGTGTTTGTTCCATACACTATCCAGCTCACAAACTACTGCAAGCAAAATTGAGTTTCAGAGAAAAACCTAAATTAAGTGAAGAACCTTTACATGCTGTGACTCTCTTCACTGATGGCTCTGGTAAAAGCCACAAGTCCGTTGTGACTTGGTTTAATCAAAAGACTGATGTTTGGGAATCTGATATTCAAACAGTACAGGGATCCCCTCAAATTGTTGAGCTTGCTGCAGTAGTTTGAGCTTTTCAGCTGTTTCCTCAGCCTTTTAATTTGGTCACAGATTCTGCTTATGTTGCTAATGTAGTCAGGAGAATAGAAGGTTCCATTTTAAAGGATGTTAGTAATGAAACTTTACATCGTTGGCTTTCATGTCTTTTTATAACTTTGCAATATAGAACTAATCCATATTTTGTTTCTCACATTAGGGCGCATTCTTCACTTCCTGGATTTGTAGTGGAAGGAAATGCAAGAGCGGGCAAGCTGACAATGGTCATTTCTAACACATTGCCAAATATTTTTGAACAAGCAAAATTGAGTCATGCCTTTTTCCACCAAAATGCACAAGCACTCATGCAAATGTTCCAAATCACTAAAAGTCAAGCTAAAGCTATCATTCATACTTGCCCTGACTGTCAATTGGTACAACCTCCTGTTTCTACAGGAGCAATCAACCCCCGAGGCTTACAAAGCCTACAGTTGTGGCAAACAGGTGTTACTAAATAGCCTTCTTTTGGTAAATTTAAAAATATTCATGTTTCCATAGACACGTTCTCTGGTGCAGTTTTTGCTTCCCTTCACACAGGTGAAACTGGCAGCCATGCCTGTCATCATTTCCTGCAAGCTTTTGCTTCATTGGGTATACACCAAGAAGTAAAAACTGACAATGGTCCCGCATACATATCTCAAAAATTGGCCACATTTTTAAATGAATGGGGTGTTCGACACATTTTTGGTATTCCCCACTCTCCCACAAGCCAAGCAATCATTGAAAGAACACATCAAACCTTAAAACGCATATTAGATCAACAGAGAGGGGGAACGGAAATCACCCCACAGATGAGACTGAGTAAGGCTTTGTATGGTTTTAATTTTCTAAACAGTTCAAGTACAGAACCAGATCCACCAATCTTTAGACACTTTTCAAATAGCACCCAGGCAAAACTGAAAGAACATCCTCCTCTTCTAATTAGAAACCCTGACTCTGGACAGATGGAAGGCCCGTTTCAATTAATAACGTGGGGCAAAGGGTATGCTTCTATTTCCACAGGTGCTGGAAGAATTAAGTGGGTTCCTGCCAAAAACGTCAAACCGTATCGCACTTCAGAACCTGTTGTCGAGCCTAGAACTGAGGAAGCCAGTACGCAGACGTGGACCGAATGGAAGGATCCCGGGTCTCGCCTGACGCCTCTTGTGCCTGACGTTCTTTGTGCATCGGTGGAACCCATGAACTCTGATTTTGTGCCAATGTTATTTATGAGTATACGAATTGAATGCTGAATGTTTGTTTAACGAAGCAAATTTTTGGCTGAAAATTTAGGTTGTTGTTTTTGTTTAGAAAGAATTCTGCCAAAACTTAGTTCTTGAAAGAGATGGGGCAGAATCAAATGGTATACTTGTTTTGCTTGACGTTAATTGTTTTTTGTCGTGCAGATTTGCCTGTGGATCAACGAAAAACGAATGTTTGGGTGACCTTAGCCAAGGCTGCCGGATCGGATACTATATGTCTGTCTAATTCGGAACCAGAAAAGCCTTTCTCAACCTGTTTGGTGGGTGTGCCAGTGAAAGAGTTTCCTTTGGTCAGAAAAGAATCCAATGGTAAACCAGGTAGAATTGACAATGGAAACAGTCCTTCCTTCAATTGGAACATTTGTTTGAAAAAACTTCTCAGGGCAGCAAATGTTTCAAACAGTTGGGATGTGTTTCTGGAGACGGACCAATATCCACGGCAATGGCCAAAAGGGTATTGGATCATTTGCGGAGACAGAGGTTGGCAAGGCATTCCAGCCCACCTTGAAGGTGGCCCTTGTAGCATTGGTATGCTTACCATAATTGCCCCCACTGCCAAAGCAGTGATGAAAAAGAAACAAAGGAAAACAAGAGCTGTTCCTCATTATGATGAGAACTGTCAGAGTGATTTTATGCCTTGGAATGCCGCCAGAAGGCTTTCAGCAGGTATATTTCTACCCCAATTGGCTTCAGCTGTGGCATTGAGACAATTAGATCGAGTTGGATGTTGGCTGAGCAAACAAGCTAATGCCACATCCTCCGCAATCAGTGATATGTTGACCGATGTTGATAGTATTAGACATGCTACTCTTCAAAACAGAGCAGCCATTGATTTTCTCTTACTGGCACAAGGACATGGTTGTGAGGAATTTGAAGGATTGTGTTGTATGAATTTGTCTGATCATTCTGAATCCATTCACAAAAGCATTCAAAAATTAAAGGATCTGACAGCCCAAATTAAAGAAGATGGAGGTTCCTGGTTGGATGATTTGTTTCAAAATTGGAGTTTTGCACCTTGGCTAAGGCAACTTTGCAAGATAGGTCTTTACATATTAGGTGTTCTAATACTGATATTGATAGTGGCACCTTGTATACTCTGTTGTCTTCGGCGAATGATGAACAAAACAGTCCGAGAAGTTTTTGTCATTCAAGCAGGAGAACTAGGAAGTAGAAGCACAGAGAGTGTACGAAATCTCACGAAAGCAGTAGATGAGGGTATTGACATGAACGAAGGTTTTGAATTAAGGCCTTGGAATCGACCAGAGTTTTTTGAACGATGCCTTGTGACTGTTGCCAAACGTGATTCATATCTCTCTTTCAGGGATTGGGTCTTCACAGCATGAAGTTGCTGTGCCGTAATATAGCAATGCTTCAGTTTAGTGAAAATAGGTCTTCAGCAGATAATAAGCAGAAATTTTGCAATAGAGCTATGAAACGCAAATAGCAAGCGACAAGAAAATGAAAGCTTCTGGGTCAAACAGAGAGGGGGAAATGTTGGAATCCATAAAGTTAGAGGATTTTTAAGAAATGGTTACAAAGAAGTATGTAGGCCTTAGACTGGAGTTTTGTTAGCATTGCAGAAAAGTTTCCCATGCAAGCAGAAAAAGTTTTCCATGCAAGCAGAAAAGTTTCCCAAGCAGTAGACGTGACAAATAACAATAGGCTTCTGTAGAATTGGCTTTAGGATGGCAACAAGGTTATTTAATGTATATCTTTAGAAGGTTAGCATGAATAGAACTCTGTTCTTTGTCTCTTATCAACTAGTCTTTGTTTTAGCTACGATTACCTATGTTTTATAAGATTGGATAGAATGCTTGTCAGGATGTGTTTTCTGTGTCTGATTGGCTGAATTCTAGTCTGAGATGATTTTATGTATTGCTGTATGAGCCCTGTTGAAGGAGACATTTTTTGGTGTGGTTCAGTGAGCTGTCATGTCTCCATTTTGTATTTTGAGACTGATGTGCTGGAAATAAAAGCAAAAATCTCTTCACTGGTCTGGTTACCATGTTATCCATATTTGGATATTTTGCCGCGACCTAGTGGGTTCCTTTGTTAAGGCGTGGGTTCCGGACATTATTGGACTTATACCTGTCCCGTCCCCCGCATATTGGTGCCTCGTGTCAGGACGTAGAATAGAAGAAAAACAAAGAAAAATCGTGGAAGTACCAGCTGCGGAGACCCAAGTGTTAACAAGGAGGACACTGTATCATCTGTCCCGCCGAAGCCAAGAAAATTGTAAGTAACTTACCTCGGGAGAGCGCTTGGATGACGTTGGGAGGCAAAATAGAGAAAAAGAAAATTATTACAAGAACACAAAAATGGGAACGAATTTATGAAAAGTTGAATGGGATGTTTTTCATCAATTAGAGACAATGTTACAAGAAAAAGGTCACTCTGAAATTTCAAAAACTGAGCTTAAATCTTACTTATCTGGGTTAAAGCGAATACGCAAGATTTAAATCTGCAGTCTGCTTTTACTTTTCATTTTTGGGATCAGATAAACTGGAGAATCTATAATCTAGTCTCTCTCAAAAAAGATGAAAGCTTAAGAGAACTTATGCCGGTTTGTAGAGCGCTGTTGGAGTGCTGTTTTAAACAAACGGATAATAATAAGATCAACTTGGACTCAGAAAACAAAGCTTCTGGTTCTGTCTCATTAAATTCCAGTAAACCGGAGACTGTGTGAGTATCGGAGAATGTTACAAGTGTTGTTGCAAATGCTGGAAGTATTGCTTTGAACTCTGTTGAACAAAATCTTTCTTCTCTCTCTCTGGGAGAAAATGAGACTCTTTTGGACTTTTCTTTGCGTTGTTCTGTTAATGTAAAAATATGTGACTCTTGTAAGGGGGATGGAACAAAGTGTGTAAAAGATGGAAATGAAAAAGTGACTGTACTTCCTAAAATTGTTTGTGCAGGGACACTGAAACCTGAATTGGATTCTGTTGGGCCTGGGGTGGAGGCTGAGGTGGCTGCTTCCACTCGGGAAATTGTGGTTCCGGGGAACTCTTTTTCAGTTAAGCAAAAACATGGTTGTTCTGGTGTTTGTCAATCTATAGATACAGAGAAAGAAAAATTGGCTTTAAGGGTGGAGTCCTTTGAAAGGAAGAGATGGAAGAAACTCGCGACTGTGTTGTTGCTGAAATTCAAAAAGCTGGACTTGAAATCTCTGCAACGAAAATTCAACAAGTTTCACCTTAGAAGTACCTGGGATGGAAGATGATGGAAGACGACAAGAAGACCACAGAAAATTCAGATCTGAACCAGAGTCAACAACCTACAAGAGTTACAACAACTTCTAGGAGAAATCAACTGGGTCAGACCGATGTTGGGAATCACCAATGATGAACTGAGTCCGCTCTTCCATTTGCTGAGAGGAAGTTGCGACATCACTTTGCCAAGAACTTTAACCCCTGAAGCTCGTGCTGCTCTCGACAAAGTCACAGAAGCTCTTCAAAAAAGACAAGCTCATCGCTGCGTTCCTGAAAATCCTTTCTTTCTTGCAATCTTAGGAGAGAAGATGCAGCTTTGTGGTCTCATTTTCCAGTGGGATGCCACAGAACAAGATCCTTTGTTAATAATGGAATGGGTTTTTCCTCCCTACAGGTTTTCAAAGACCATTTGCTCAGTTTTAGAAATGATTGCATACATTATAATTAAGGCTAGAACCAGATTGTTAACTTTGGCAGGTCAAGAATGTTCAGTTATCTATTTGCCATTGAAAAATGATTATTTCAATTGGGCAATGCAAAATTCTGATGATTTACAATATGCATTCTTAGGTTTTCCAGGTGTTTGTTCCATACACTATCCAGCTCACAAACTACTGCAAGCAAAATTGAGTTTCAGAGAAAAACCTAAATTAAGTGAAGAACCTTTACATGCTGTGACTCTCTTCACTGATGGCTCTGGTAAAAGCCACAAGTCCGTTGTGACTTGGTTTAATCAAAAGACTGATGTTTGGGAATCTGATATTCAAACAGTACAGGGATCCCCTCAAATTGTTGAGCTTGCTGCAGTAGTTTGAGCTTTTCAGCTGTTTCCTCAGCCTTTTAATTTGGTCACAGATTCTGCTTATGTTGCTAATGTAGTCAGGAGAATAGAAGGTTCCATTTTAAAGGATGTTAGTAATGAAACTTTACATCGTTGGCTTTCATGTCTTTTTATAACTTTGCAATATAGAACTAATCCATATTTTGTTTCTCACATTAGGGCGCATTCTTCACTTCCTGGATTTGTAGTGGAAGGAAATGCAAGAGCGGACAAGCTGACAATGGTCATTTCTAACACATTGCCAAATATTTTTGAACAAGCAAAATTGAGTCATGCCTTTTTCCACCAAAATGCACAAGCACTCATGCGAATGTTCCAAATCACTAAAAGTCAAGCTAAAGCTATCATTCATACTTGCCCTGACTGTCAATTGGTACAACCTCCTGTTTCTACAGGAGCAATCAACCCCCGAGGCTTACAAAGCCTACAGTTGTGGCAAACAGGTGTTACTAAATAGCCTTCTTTTGGTAAATTTAAAAATATTCATGTTTCCATAGACACGTTCTCTGGTGCAGTTTTTGCTTCCCTTCACACAGGTGAAACTGGCAGCCATGCCTGTCATCATTTCCTGCAAGCTTTTGCTTCATTGGGTATACCCCAAGAAGTAAAAACTGACAATGGTCCCGCATACATATCTCAAAAATTGGCCACATTTTTAAATGAATGGGGTGTTCGACACATTTTTGGTATTCCCCACTCTCCCACAAGCCAAGCAATCATTGAAAGAACACATCAAACCTTAAAACGCATATTAGATCAACAGAGAGGGGGAACGGAAATCACCCCACAGATGAGACTGAGTAAGGCTTTGTATGGTTTTAATTTTCTAAATAGTTCAAGTACAGAACCAGATCCACCAATCTTTAGACACTTTTCAAATAGCACCCAGGCAAAACTGAAAGAACATCCTCCTCTTCTAATTAGAAACCCTGACTCTGGACAGATGGAAGGCCCGTTTCAATTAATAACGTGGGGCAAAGGGTATGCTTCTATTTCCACAGGTGCTGGAAGAATTAAGTGGGTTCCTGCCAAAAACGTCAAACCGTATCGCACTTCAGAACCTGTTGTCGAGCCTAGAACTGAGGAAGCCAGTACGCAGACGTGGACCAAATGGAAGGATCCCGGGTCTCGCCTGACGCCTCTTGTGCCTGACGTTCTTTGTGCATCGGTGGAACCCATCAACTCTGATTTTGTGCCAATGTTATTTATGAGTATACGAATTGAATGCTGAATGTTTGTTTAACAAAGCAAATTTTTGGCTGAAATCTTAGGTTGTTGTTTTTGTTTAGAAAGAATTCTGCCAAAACTTAGTTCTTGAAAGAGATGGGGCAGAATCAAATGGTATACTTGTTTTGCTTGACGTTAATTGTTTTTTGTCGTGCAGATTTGCCTGTGGATCAACGAAAAACGAATGTTTGGGTGACCTTAGCCAAGGCTGCCGGATCGGATACTATATGTCTGTCTAATTCGGAACCAGAAAAGCCTTTCTCAACCTGTTTGGTGGGTGTGCCAGTGAAAGAGTTTCCTTTGGTCAGAAAAGAATCCAATGGTAAACCAGGTAGAATTGACAATGGAAACAGTCCTTCCTTCAATTGGAACATTTGTTTGAAAAAACTTCTCAGGGCAGCAAATGTTTCAAACAGTTGGGATGTGTTTCTGGAGACGGACCAATATCCACGGCAATGGCCAAAAGGGTATTGGATCATTTGCGGAGACAGAGGTTGGCAAGGCATTCCAGCCCACCTTGAAGGTGGCCCTTGTAGCATTGGTATGCTTACCATAATTGCCCCCACTGCCAAAGCAGTGATGAAAAAGAAACAAAGGAAAACAAGAGCTGTTCCTCATTATGATGAGAACTGTCAGAGTGATTTTATGCCTTGGAATGCCGCCAGAAGGCTTTCAGCAGGTATATTTCTACCCCAATTGGCTTCAGCTGTGGCATTGAGACAATTAGATCGAGTTGGATGTTGGCTGAGCAAACAAGCTAATGCCACATCCTCCGCAATCAGTGATATGTTGACCGATGTTGATAGTATTAGACATGCTACTCTTCAAAACAGAGCAGCCATTGATTTTCTCTTACTGGCACAAGGACATGGTTGTGAGGAATTTGAAGGATTGTGTTGTATGAATTTGTCTGATCATTCTGAATCCATTCACAAAAGCATTCAAAAATTAAAGGATCTGACAGCCCAAATTAAAGAAGATGGAGGTTCCTGGTTGGATGATTTGTTTCAAAATTGGAGTTTTGCACCTTGGCTAAGGCAACTTTGCAAGATAGGTCTTTACATATTAGGTGTTCTAATACTGATATTGATAGTGGCACCTTGTATACTCTGTTGTCTTCGGCGAATGATGAACAAAACAGTCCGAGAAGTTTTTGTCATTCAAGCAGGAGAACTAGGAAGTAGAAGCACAGAGAGTGTACGAAATCTCACGAAAGCAGTAGATGAGGGTATTGACATGAACGAAGGTTTTGAATTAAGGCCTTGGAATCGACCAGAGTTTTTTGAACGATGCCTTGTGACTGTTGCCAAACGTGATTCATATCTCTCTTTCAGGGATTGGGTCTTCACAGCATGAAGTTGCTGTGCCGTAATATAGCAATGCTTCAGTTTAGTGAAAATAGGTCTTCAGCAGATAATAAGCAGAAATTTTGCAATAGAGCTATGAAACGCAAATAGCAAGCGACAAGAAAATGAAAGCTTCTAGGTCAAACAGAGAGGGGGAAATGTTGGAATCCATAAGGTTAGAGGATTTTTAAGAAATGGTTACAAAGAAGTATGTAGGCCTTAGACTGGAGTTTTGTTAGCATTGCAGAAAAGTTTCCCATGCAAGCAGAAAAAGTTTTCCATGCAAGCAGAAAAGTTTCCCAAGCAGTAGACGTGACAAATAACAATAGGCTTCTGTAGAATTGGCTTTAGGATGGCAACAAGTTTATTTAATGTATATCTTTAGAAGGCTAGCATGAATAGAACTCTGTTCTTTGTCTCTTATCAACTAGTCTTTGTTTTAGCTACGATTACCTATGTTTCATAAGATTGGATAGAATGCTTGTCAAGATGTATTTTCTGTGTCTGATTGGCTGAATTCTAGTCTGAGATGATTTTATGTATTGCTGTATGAGCCCTGTTGAAGGAGACATTTTTTGGTGTGGATCAGTGAGCTGTCATGTCTCCATTTTGTATTTTGAAACTGATGTGCTGGAAATAAAAGCAAAAATCTCTTCACTGGTCTGGTTACCATGTTATCCATATTTGTATATTTTGCCGCGAGCTAGTGGGTTCCTTTTTTAAGGCGTCGGCTCCTGACACCATTGGACTTATACCTGTCCCGTCCCCCGCATATTGGTGCCTCGTGTCAGGACGTAGAATAGAAGAAAAACAAAGAAAAATCGTGGAAGTACCAGCTGCGGAGACCCAAGTGTTAACAAGGAGCACACTGTATCATCTCTCCCGTCGAAGCCAAGAAAATTGTAAGTAACTTATCTCAGGAGAGCGCTTGGGTGACGTTGGGAGGCAAAATAGAGAAAAAGAAAATTATTACAAGAACACAAAAATGGGAACGAATTTATGAAAAGTTGAATGGGATGTTTTTCATCATTTAGAGACAATGTTACAAGAAAAAGGTCACTCTGAAATTTCAAAAACTGAGCTTAAAAACTTACTTATCTGGGTTAAAGCGAATACGCAAGATTTAAATCTGCAGTCTGCTTTTACTTTTCATTTTTGGGATCAGATAAACTGGAGAATCTATAATCTAGTCTCTCTCAAAAAAGATGAAAGCTTAAGAGAACTTATGCCGGTTTGTAGAGCGCTGTTGGAGCACTGTTTTAAACAAACGGATAATAATAAGATCAACTTGGACTCAGAAAACAAAGCTTCTGGTTCTGTCTCATTAAATTCCAGTAAACCGGAGACTGTGTGAGTATCGGAGAATGTTACAAGTGTTGTTGCAAATGCTGGAAGTATTGCTTTGAACTCTGTTGAACAAAATCTTTCTTCTCTCTCTCTGGGAGAAAATGAGACTCTTTTGGACTTTTCTTTGCGTTGTTCTGTTAATGTAAAAATATGTGACTCTTGTAAGGGGGATGGAACAAAGTGTGTAAAAGATGGAAATGAAAAAGTGACTGTACTTCCTAAAATTGTTTGTGCAGGGACACTGAAACCTGAATTGGATTCTGTTGGGCCTGGGGTGGAGGCTGAGGTGGCTGCTTCCACTCGGGAAATTGTGGTTCCGGGGAACTCTTTTTCAGTTAAGCAAAAACATGGTTGTTCTGGTGTTTGTCAATCTATAGATACAGAGAAAGAAAAATTGGCTTTAAGGGTGGAGTCCTTTGAAAGGAAGAGATGGAAGAAACTCGCGACTGTGTTGTTGCTGAAATTCAAAAAGCTGGACTTGAAATCTCTGCAACGAAAATTCAACAAGTTTCACCTTAGAAGTACCTGGGATGGAAGATGATGGAAGACGACAAGAAGACCACAGAAAATTCAGATCTGAACCAGAGTCAACAACCTACAAGAGTTACAACAACTTCTAGGAGAAATCAACTGGGTCAGACCGATGTTGGGAATCACCAATGATGAACTGAGTCCGCTCTTCCATTTGCTGAGAGGAAGTTGCGACATCACTTTGCCAAGAACTTTAACCCCTGAAGCTCGTGCTGCTCTCGACAAAGTCACAGAAGCTCTTCAAAAAAGACAAGCTCATCGCTGCGTTCCTGAAAATCCTTTCTTTCTTGCAATCTTAGGAGAGAAGATGCAGCTTTGTGGTCTCATTTTCCAGTGGGATGCCACAGAACAAGATCCTTTGTTAATAATGGAATGGGTTTTTCCTCCCTACAGGTTTTCAAAGACCATTTGCTCAGTTTTAGAAATGATTGCATACATTATAATTAAGGCTAGAACCAGATTGTTAACTTTGGCAGGTCAAGAATGTTCAGTTATCTATTTGCCATTGAAAAATGATTATTTCAATTGGGCAATGCAAAATTCTGATGATTTACAATATGCATTCTTAGGTTTTCCAGGTGTTTGTTCCATACACTATCCAGCTCACAAACTACTGCAAGCAAAATTGAGTTTCAGAGAAAAACCTAAATTAAGTGAAGAACCTTTACATGCTGTGACTCTCTTCACTGATGGCTCTGGTAAAAGCCACAAGTCCGTTGTGACTTGGTTTAATCAAAAGACTGATGTTTGGGAATCTGATATTCAAACAGTAGAGGGATCCCCTCAAATTGTTGAGCTTGCTGCAGTAGTTTGAGCTTTTCAGCTGTTTCCTCAGCCTTTTAATTTGGTCACAGATTCTGCTTATGTTGCTAATGTAGTCAGGAGAATAGAAGGTTCCATTTTAAAGGATGTTAGTAATGAAACTTTACATCGTTGGCTTTCATGTCTTTTTATAACTTTGCAATATAGAACTAATCCATACTTTGTTTCTCACATTAGGGCGCATTCTTCACTTCCTGGATTTGTAGTGGAAGGAAATGCAAGAGCGGACAAGCTGACAATGGTCATTTCTAACACATTGCCAAATATTTTTGAACAAGCAAAATTGAGTCATGCCTTTTTCCACCAAAATGCACAAGCACTCATGCGAATGTTCCAAATCACTAAAAGTCAAGCTAAAGCTATCATTCATACTTGCCCTGACTGTCAATTGGTACAACCTCCTGTTTCTACAGGAGCAATCAACCCCCGAGGCTTACAAAGCCTACAGTTGTGGCAAACAGGTGTTACTAAATAGCCTTCTTTTGGTAAATTTAAAAATATTCATGTTTCCATAGACACGTTCTCTGGTGCAGTTTTTGCTTCCCTTCACACAGGTGAAACTGGCAGCCATGCCTGTCATCATTTCCTGCAAGCTTTTGCTTCATTGGGTATACACCAAGAAGTAAAAACTGACAATGGTCCCGCATACATATCTCAAAAATTGGCCACATTTTTAAATGAATGGGGTGTTCGACACATTTTTGGTATTCCCCACTCTCCCACAAGCCAAGCAATCATTGAAAGAACACATCAAACCTTAAAACGCATATTAGATCAACAGAGAGGGGGAACGGAAATCACCCCACAGATGAGACTGAGTAAGGCTTTGTATGGTTTTAATTTTCTAAATAGTTCAAGTACAGAACCAGATCCACCAATCTTTAGACACTTTTCAAATAGCACCCAGGCAAAACTGAAAGAACATCCTCCTCTTCTAATTAGAAACCCTGACTCTGGACAGATGGAAGGCCCGTTTCAATTAATAACGTGGGGCAAAGGGTATGCTTCTATTTCCACAGGTGCTGGAAGAATTAAGTGGGTTCCTGCCAAAAACGTCAAACCGTATCGCACTTCAGAACCTGTTGTCGAGCCTAGAACTGAGGAAGCCAGTACGCAGACGTGGACCGAATGGAAGGATCCCGGGTCTCGCCTGACGCCTCTTGTGCCTGACGTTCTTTGTGCATCGGTGGAACCCATGAACTCTGATTTTGTGCCAATGTTATTTATGAGTATACGAATTGAATGCTGAATGTTTGTTTAACGAAGCAAATTTTTGGCTGAAAATTTAGGTTGTTGTTTTTGTTTAGAAAGAATTCTGCCAAAACTTAGTTCTTGAAAGAGATGGGGCAGAATCAAATGGTATACTTGTTTTGCTTGACGTTAATTGTTTTTTGTCGTGCAGATTTGCCTGTGGATCAACGAAAAACGAATGTTTGGGTGACCTTAGCCAAGGCTGCCGGATCGGATACTATATGTCTGTCTAATTCGGAACCAGAAAAGCCTTTCTCAACCTGTTTGGTGGGTGTGCCAGTGAAAGAGTTTCCTTTGGTCAGAAAAGAATCCAATGGTAAACCAGGTAGAATTGACAATGGAAACAGTCCTTCCTTCAATTGGAACATTTGTTTGAAAAAACTTCTCAGGGCAGCAAATGTTTCAAAGAGTTGGGATGTGTTTCTGGAGACGGACCAATATCCACGGCAATGGCCAAAAGGGTATTGGATCATTTGCGGAGACAGAGGTTGGCAAGGCATTCCAGCCCACCTTGAAGGTGGCCCTTGTAGCATTGGTATGCTTACCATAATTGCCCCCACTGCCAAAGCAGTGATGAAAAAGAAACAAAGGAAAACAAGAGCTGTTCCTCATTATGATGAGAACTGTCAGAGTGATTTTATGCCTTGGAATGCCGCCAGAAGGCTTTCAGCAGGTATATTTCTACCCCAATTGGCTTCAGCTGTGGCATTGAGACAATTAGATCGAGTTGGATGTTGGCTGAGCAAACAAGCTAATGCCACATCCTCCGCAATCAGTGATATGTTGACCGATGTTGATAGTATTAGACATGCTACTCTTCAAAACAGAGCAGCCATTGATTTTCTCTTACTGGCACAAGGACATGGTTGTGAGGAATTTGAAGGATTGTGTTGTATGAATTTGTCTGATCATTCTGAATCCATTCACAAAAGCATTCAAAAATTAAAGGATCTGACAGCCCAAATTAAAGAAGATGGAGGTTCCTGGTTGGATGATTTGTTTCAAAATTGGAGTTTTGCACCTTGGCTAAGGCAACTTTGCAAGATAGGTCTTTACATATTAGGTGTTCTAATACTGATATTGATAGTGGCACCTTGTATACTCTGTTGTCTTCGGCGAATGATGAACAAAACAGTCCGAGAAGTTTTTGTCATTCAAGCAGGAGAACTAGGAAGTAGAAGCACAGAGAGTGTACGAAATCTCACGAAAGCAGTAGATGAGGGTATTGACATGAACGAAGGTTTTGAATTAAGGCCTTGGAATCGACCAGAGTTTTTTGAACGATGCCTTGTGACTGTTGCCAAACGTGATTCATATCTCTCTTTCAGGGATTGGGTCTTCACAGCATGAAGTTGCTGTGCCGTAATATAGCAATGCTTCAGTTTAGTGAAAATAGGTCTTCAGCAGATAATAAGCAGAAATTTTGCAATAGAGCTATGAAACGCAAATAGCAAGCGACAAGAAAATGAAAGCTTCTGGGTCAAACAGAGAGGGGGAAATGTTGGAATCCATAAGGTTAGAGGATTTTTAAGAAATGGTTACAAAGAAGTATGTAGGCCTTAGACTGGAGTTTTGTTAGCATTGCAGAAAAGTTTCCCATGCAAGCAGAAAAAGTTTTCCATGCAAGCAGAAAAGTTTCCCAAGCTGTAGATGTGACAAATAACAATAGGCTTCTGTAGAATTGGCTTTAGGATGGCAACAAGGTTATTTAATGTATATCTTTAGAAGGCTAGCATGAATAGAACTCTGTTCTTTGTCTCTTATCAACTAGTCTTTGTTTTAGCTACGATTACCTATGTTTCATAAGATTGGATAGAATGCTTGTCAAGATGTATTTTCTGTGTCTGATTGGCTGAATTCTAGTCTGAGATGATTTTATGTATTGCTGTATGAGCCCTGTTGAAGGAGACATTTTTTGGTGTGGATCAGTGAGCTGTCATGTCTCCATTTTGTATTTTGAGACTGATGTGCTGGAAATAAAAGCAAAAATCTCTTCACTGGTCTGGTTACCATGTTATCCATATTTGTATATTTTGCCGCGAGCTAGTGGGTTCCTTTTTTAAGGCGTCGGCTCCTGACACCATTGGACTTATACCTGTCCCGTCCCCCGCATATTGGTGCCTCGTGTCAGGACGTAGAATAGAAGAAAAACAAAGAAAAATCGTGGAAGTACCAGCTGCGGAGACCCAAGTGTTAACAAGGAGCACACTGTATCATCTCTCCCGCCGAAGCCAAGAAAATTGTAAGTAACTTATCTCAGGAGAGCGCTTGGGTGACGTTGGGAGGCAAAATAGAGAAAAAGAAAATTATTACAAGAATACAAAAATGGGAACGAATTTATCAAAAGTTGAATGGGATGTTTTTCATCAATTAGAGACAATGTTACAAGAAAAAGGTCACTCTGAAATTTCAAAAACTGAGCTTAAAAACTTACTTATCTGGGTTAAAGCGAATACGCAAGATTTAAATCTGCAGTCTGCTTTTACTTTTCATTTTTGGGATCAGATAAACTGGAGAATCTATAATCTAGTCTCTCTCAAAAAAGATGAAAGCTTAAGAGAACTTATGCCGGTTTGTAGAGCGCTGTTGGAGCACTGTTTTAAACAAACGGATAATAATAAGATCAACTTGGACTCAGAAAACAAAGCTTCTGGTTCTGTCTCATTAAATTCCAGTAAACCGGAGACTGTGTGAGTATCGGAGAATGTTACAAGTGTTGTTGCAAATGCTGAAAGTATTGCTTTGAACTCTGTTGAACAAAATCTTTCTTCTCTCTCTCTGGGAGAAAATGAGACTCTTTTGGACTTTTCTTTGCGTTGTTCTGTGAATGTAAAAATATGTGACTCTTGTAAGGGGGATGGAACAAAGTGTGTAAAAGATGGAAATGAAAAAGTGACTGTACTTCCTAAAATTGTTTGTGCAGGGACACTGAAACCTGAATTGGATTCTGTTGGGCCTGGGGTGGAGGCTGAGGTGGCTGCTTCCACTCGGGAAATTGTGGTTCCGGGGAACTCATTTTCAGTTAAGCAAAAACATGGTTGTTCTGGTGTTTGTCAATCTATAGATACAGAGAAAGAAAAATTGGCTTTAAGGGTGGAGTCCTTTGAAAGGAAGAGATGGAAGAAACTCGCGACTGTGTTGTTGCTGAAATTCAAAAAGCTGGACTTGAAATCTCTGCAACGAAAATTCAACAAGTTTCACCTTAGAAGTACCTGGGATGGAAGATGATGGAAGACGACAAGAAGACCACAGAAAATTCAGATCTGAACCAGAGTCAACAACCTACAAGAGTTACAACAACTTCTAGGAGAAATCAACTGGGTCAGACCGATGTTGGGAATCACCAATGATGAACTGAGTCCGCTCTTCCATTTGCTGAGAGGAAGTTGCGACATCACTTTGCCAAGAACTTTAACCCCTGAAGCTCGTGCTGCTCTCGACAAAGTCACAGAAGCTCTTCAAAAAAGACAAGCTCATCGCTGCGTTCCTGAAAATCCTTTCTTTCTTGCAATCTTAGGAGAGAAGATGCAGCTTTGTGGTCTCATTTTCCAGTGGGATGCCACAGAACAAGATCCTTTGTTAATAATGGAATGGGTTTTTCCTCCCTACAGGTTTTCAAAGACCATTTGCTCAGTTTTAGAAATGATTGCATACATTATAATTAAGGCTAGAACCAGATTGTTAACTTTGGCAGGTCAAGAATGTTCAGTTATCTATTTGCCATTGAAAAATGATTATTTCAATTGGGCAATGCAAAATTCTGATGATTTACAATATGCATTCTTAGGTTTTCCAGGTGTTTGTTCCATACACTATCCAGCTCACAAACTACTGCAAGCAAAATTGAGTTTCAGAGAAAAACCTAAATTAAGTGAAGAACCTTTACATGCTGTGACTCTCTTCACTGATGGCTCTGGTAAAAGCCACAAGTCCGTTGTGACTTGGTTTAATCAAAAGACTGATGTTTGGGAATCTGATATTCAAACAGTAGAGGGATCCCCTCAAATTGTTGAGCTTGCTGCAGTAGTTTGAGCTTTTCAGCTGTTTCCTCAGCCTTTTAATTTGGTCACAGATTCTGCTTATGTTGCTAATGTAGTCAGGAGAATAGAAGGTTCCATTTTAAAGGATGTTAGTAATGAAACTTTACATCGTTGGCTTTCATGTCTTTTTATAACTTTGCAATATAGAACTAATCCATATTTTGTTTCTCACATTAGGGCGCATTCTTCACTTCCTGGATTTGTAGTGGAAGGAAATGCAAGAGCGGGCAAGCTGACAATGGTCATTTCTAACACATTGCCAAATATTTTTGAACAAGCAAAATTGAGTCATGCCTTTTTCCACCAAAATGCACAAGCACTCATGCGAATGTTCCAAATCACTAAAAGTCAAGCTAAAGCTATCATTCATACTTGCCCTGACTGTCAATTGGTACAACCTCCTGTTTCTACAGGAGCAATCAACCCCCGAGGCTTACAAAGCCTACAGTTGTGGCAAACAGGTGTTACTAAATAGCCTTCTTTTGGTAAATTTAAAAATATTCATGTTTCCATAGACACGTTCTCTGGTGCAGTTTTTGCTTCCCTTCACACAGGTGAAACTGGCAGCCATGCCTGTCATCATTTCCTGCAAGCTTTTGCTTCATTGGGTATACACCAAGAAGTAAAAACTGACAATGGTCCCGCATACATATCTCAAAAATTGGCCACATTTTTAAATGAATGGGGTGTTCGACACATTTTTGGTATTCCCCACTCTCCCACAAGCCAAGCAATCATTGAAAGAACACATCAAACCTTAAAACGCATATTAGATCAACAGAGAGGGGGAACGGAAATCACCCCACAGATGAGACTGAGTAAGGCTTTGTATGGTTTTAATTTTCTAAATAGTTCAAGTACAGAACCAGATCCACCAATCTTTAGACACTTTTCAAATAGCACCCAGGCAAAACTGAAAGAACATCCTCCTCTTCTAATTAGAAACCCTGACTCTGGACAGATGGAAGGCCCGTTTCAATTAATAACGTGGGGCAAAGGGTATGCTTCTATTTCCACAGGTGCTGGAAGAATTAAGTGGGTTCCTGCCAAAAACGTCAAACCGTATCGCACTTCAGAACCTGTTGTCGAGCCTAGAACTGAGGAAGCCAGTACGCAGACGTGGACCGAATGGAAGGATCCCGGGTCTCGCCTGACGCCTCTTGTGCCTGACGTTCTTTGTGCATCGGTGGAACCCATCAACTCTGATTTTGTGCCAATGTTATTTATGAGTATACGAATTGAATGCTGAATGTTTGTTTAACAAAGCAAATTTTTGGCTGAAATCTTAGGTTGTTGTTTTTGTTTAGAAAGAATTCTGCCAAAACTTAGTTCTTGAAAGAGATGGGGCAGAATCAAATGGTATACTTGTTTTGCTTGACGTTAATTGTTTTTTGTCGTGCAGATTTGCCTGTGGATCAACGAAAAACGAATGTTTGGGTGACCTTAGCCAAGGCTGCCGGATCGGATACTATATGTCTGTCTAATTCGGAACCAGAAAAGCCTTTCTCAACCTGTTTGGTGGGTGTGCCAGTGAAAGAGTTTCCTTTGGTCAGAAAAGAATCCAATGGTAAACCAGGTGGAATTGACAATGGAAACAGTCCTTCCTTCAATTGGAACATTTGTTTGAAAAAACTTCTCAGGGCAGCAAATGTTTCAAACAGTTGGGATGTGTTTCTGGAGACGGACCAATATCCACGGCAATGGCCAAAAGGGTATTGGATCATTTGCGGAGACAGAGGTTGGCAAGGCAATCCAGCCCACCTTGAAGGTGGCCCTTGTAGCATTGGTATGCTTACCATAATTGCCCCCACTGCCAAAGCAGTGATGAAAAAGAAACAAAGGAAAACAAGAGCTGTTCCTCATTATGATGAGAACTGTCAGAGTGATTTTATGCCTTGGAATGCCGCCAGAAGGCTTTCAGCAGGTATATTTCTACCCCAATTGGCTTCAGCTGTGGCATTGAGACAATTAGATCGAGTTGGATGTTGGCTGAGCAAACAAGCTAATGCCACATCCTCCGCAATCAGTGATATGTTGACCGATGTTGATAGTATTAGACATGCTACTCTTCAAAACAGAGCAGCCATTGATTTTCTCTTACTGGCACAAGGACATGGTTGTGAGGAATTTGAAGGATTGTGTTGTATGAATTTGTCTGATCATTCTGAATCCATTCACAAAAGCATTCAAAAATTAAAGGATCTGACAGCCCAAATTAAAGAAGATGGAGGTTCCTGGTTGGATGATTTGTTTCAAAATTGGAGTTTTGCACCTTGGCTAAGGCAACTTTGCAAGATAGGTCTTTACATATTAGGTGTTCTAACACTGATATTGATAGTGGCGCCTTGTATACTCTGTTGTCTTCGGCGAATGATGAACAAAACAGTCCGAGAAGTTTTTGTCATTCAAGCAGGAGAACTAGGAAGTAGAAGCACAGAGAGTGTACGAAATCTCACGAAAGCAGTAGATGAGGGTATTGACATGAACGAAGGTTTTGAATTAAGGCCTTGGAATCGACCAGAGTTTTTTGAACGATGCCTTGTGACTGTTGCCAAACGTGATTCATATCTCTCTTTCAGGGATTGGGTCTTCACAGCATGAAGTTGCTGTGCCGTAATATAGCAATGCTTCAGTTTAGTGAAAATAGGTCTTCAGCAGATAATAAGCAGAAATTTTGCAATAGAGCTATGAAACGCAAATAGCAAGCGACAAGAAAATGAAAGCTTCTGGGTCAAACAGAGAGGGGGAAATGTTGGAATCCATAAAGTTAGAGGATTTTTAAGAAATGGTTACAAAGAAGTATGTAGGCCTTAGACTGGAGTTTTGTTAGCATTGCAGAAAAGTTTCCCATGCAAGCAGAAAAAGTTTTCCATGCAAGCAGAAAAGTTTCCCAAGCAGTAGACGTGACAAATAACAATAGGCTTCTGTAGAATTGGCTTTAGGATGGCAACAAGTTTATTTAATGTATATCTTTAGAAGGTTAGCATGAATAGAACTCTGTTCTTTGTCTCTTATCAACTAGTCTTTGTTTTAGCTACGATTACCTATGTTTTATAAGATTGGATAGAATGCTTGTCAGGATGTGTTTTCTGTGTCTGATTGGCTGAATTCTAGTCTGAGATGATTTTATGTATTGCTGTATGAGCCCTGTTGAAGGAGACATTTTTTGGTGTGGATCAGTGAGCTGTCATGTCTCCATTTTGTATTTTGAGACTGATGTGCTGGAAATAAAAGCAAAAATCTCTTCACTGGTCTGGTTACCATGTTATCCATATTTGTATATTTTGCCGCGAGCTAGTGGGTTCCTTTGTTAAGGCGTGGGTTCCTGACATTATTGGACTTATACCTGTCCCGTCCCCCGCATATTGGTGCCTCGTGTCAGGACGTAGAATAGAAGAAAAAGAAAGAAAAATCGTGGAAGTACCAGCTGCGGAGACCCAAGTGTTAACAAGGAGGACACTGTATCATCTGTCCCGCCGAAGCCAAGAAAATTGTAAGTAACTTATCTCAGGAGAGCGCCTGGGTGACGTTGGGAGGCAAAATAGAGAAAAAGAAAATTATTACAAGAACACAAAAATGGGAACGAATTTATCAAAAGTTGAATGGGATGTTTTTCATCATTTAGAGACAATGTTACAAGAAAAAGGTCACTCTGAAATTTCAAAAACTGAGCTTAAAAACTTACTTATCTGGGTTAAAGCGAATACGCAAGATTTAAATCTGCAGTCTGCTTTTAGTTTTCATTTTTGGGATCAGATAAACTGGAGAATCTATAATCTAGTCTCTCTCAAAAAAGATGAAAGCTTAAGAGAACTTATGCCGGTTTGTAGAGCGCTGTTGGAGTGCTGTTTTAAACAAACGGATAATAATAAGATCAACTTGGACTCAGAAAACAAAGCTTCTGGTTCTGTCTCATTAAATTCCAGTAAACCGGAGACTGTGTGAGTATCGGAGAATGTTACAAGTGTTGTTGCAAATGCTGGAAGTATTGCTTTGAACTCTGTTGACCAAAATCTTTCTTCTCTCTCTCTGGGAGAAAATGAGACTCTTTTGGACTTTTCTTTGCGTTGTTCTGTTAATGTAAAAATATGTGCCTCTTGTAAGGGGGATGGAACAAAGTGTGTAAAAGATGGAAATGAAAAAGTGACTGTACTTCCTAAAATTGTTTGTGCAGGGACACTGAAACCTGAATTGGATTCTGTTGGGCCTGGGGTGGAGGCTGAGGTGGCTGCTTCCACTCGGGAAATTGTGGTTCCGGGGAACTCTTTTTCAGTTAAGCAAAAACATGGTTGTTCTGGTGTTTGTCAATCTATAGATACAGAGAAAGAAAAATTGGCTTTAAGGGTGGAGTCCTTTGAAAGGAAGAGATGGAAGAAACTCGCGACTGTGTTGTTGCTGAAATTCAAAAAGCTGGACTTGAAATCTCTGCAACGAAAATTCAACAAGTTTCACCTTAGAAGTACCTGGGATGGAAGATGATGGAAGACGATGGAAGACGACAAGAATACCACAGAAAATTCAGATCCGAACCAGAGTCAACAACCTACAAGAGTTACAACAACTTCTAGGAGAAATCAACTGGGTCAGACCGATGTTGGGAATCACCAATGATGAACTGAGTCCGCTCTTCCATTTGCTGAGAGGAAGTTGCGACATCACTTTGCCAAGAACTTTAACCCCTGAAGCTCGTGCTGCTCTCGACAAAGTCACAGAAGCTCTTCAAAAAAGACAAGCTCATCGCTGCGTTCCTGAAAATCCTTTCTTTCTTGCAATCTTAGGAGAGAAGATGCAGCTTTGTGGTCTCATTTTCCAGTGGGATGCCACAGAACAAGATCCTTTGTTAATAATGGAATGGGTTTTT
Source organism: Melospiza melodia melodia (assembly GCF_035770615.1). Lineage (NCBI taxonomy): Eukaryota > Metazoa > Chordata > Aves > Passeriformes > Passerellidae > Melospiza > Melospiza melodia. Next base: position 44,261,341 of record NC_086198.1, read on the forward strand.
CCTCCCTACAGGTTTTCAAAGACCATTTGCTCAGTTTTAGAAATGATTGCATACATTATAATTAAGGCTAGAACCAGATTGTTAACTTTGGCAGGTCAAGAATGTTCAGTTATCTATTTGCCATTGAAAAATGATTATTTCAATTGGGCAATGCAAAATTCTGATGATTTACAATATGCATTCTTAGGTTTTCCAGGTGTTTGTTCCATACACTCTCCAGCTCACAAACTACTGCAAGCAAAATTGAGTTTCAGAGAAAAACCTAAATTAAGTGAAGAACCTTTACATGCTGTGACTCTCTTCACTGATGGCTCTGGTAAAAGCCACAAGTCCGTTGTGACTTGGTTTAATCAAAAGACTGATGTTTGGGAATCTGATATTCAAACAGTACAGGGATCCCCTCAAATTGTTGAGCTTGCTGCAGTAGTTTGAGCTTTTCAGCTGTTTCCTCAGCCTTTTAATTTGGTCACAGATTCTGCTTATGTTGCTAATGTAGTCAGGAGAATAGAAGGTTCCATTTTAAAGGATGTTAGTAATGAAACTTTACATCGTTGGCTTTCATGTCTTTTTATAACTTTGCAATATAGAACTAATCCATATTTTGTTTCTCACATTAGGGCGCATTCTTCACTTCCTGGATTTGTAGTGGAAGGAAATGCAAGAGCGGACAAGCTGACAATGGTCATTTCTAACACATTGCCAAATATTTTTGAACAAGCAAAATTGAGTCATGCCTTTTTCCACCAAAATGCACAAGCACTCATGCGAATATTCCAAATCACTAAAAGTCAAGCTAAAGCTATCATTCATACTTGCCCTGACTGTCAATTGGTACAACCTCCTGTTTCTACAGGAGCAATCAACCCCCGAGGCTTACAAAGCCTACAGTTGTGGCAAACAGGTGTTACTAAATAGCCTTCTTTTGGTAAATTTAAAAATATTCATGTTTCCATAGACACGTTCTCTGGTGCAGTTTTTGCTTCCCTTCACACAGGTGAAACTGGCAGCCATGCCTGTCATCATTTCCTGCAAGCTTTTGCTTCATTGGGTATACCCCAAGAAGTAAAAACTGACAATGGTCCCGCATACATATCTCAAAAATTGGCCACATTTTTAAATGAATGGGGTGTTCGACACATTTTTGGTATTCCCCACTCTCCCACAAGCCAAGCAATCATTGAAAGAACACATCAAACCTTAAAACGCATATTAGATCAACAGAGAGGGGGAACGGAAATCACCCCACAGATGAGACTGAGTAAGGCTTTGTATGGTTTTAATTTTCTAAACAGTTCAAGTACAGAACCAGATCCACCAATCTTTAGACACTTTTCAAATAGCACCCAGGCAAAACTGAAAGAACATCCTCCTCTTCTAATTAGAAACCCTGACTCTGGACAGATGGAAGGCCCGTTTCAATTAATAACGTGGGGCAAAGGGTATGCTTCTATTTCCACAGGTGCTGGAAGAATTAAGTGGGTTCCTGCCAAAAACGTCAAACCGTATCGCACTTCAGAACCTGTTGTCGAGCCTAGAACTGAGGAAGCCAGTACGCAGACGTGGACCGAATGGAAGGATCCCGGGTCTCGCCTGACGCCTCTTGTGCCTGACGTTCTTTGTGCATCGGTGGAACCCATGAACTCTGATTTTGTGCCAATGTTATTTATGAGTATACGAATTGAATGCTGAATGTTTGTTTAACGAAGCAAATTTTTGGCTGAAAATTTAGGTTATTGTTTTTGTTTAGAAAGAATTCTGCCAAAACTTAGTTCTTGAAAGAGATGGGGCAGAATCAAATGGTATACTTGTTTTGCTTGATGTTAATTGTTTTTTGTCGTGCAGATTTGCCTGTGGATCAACGAAAAACGAATGTTTGGGTGACCTTAGCCAAGGCTGCCGGATCGGATACTATATGTCTGTCTAATTCGGAACCAGAAAAGCCTTTCTCAACCTGTTTGGTGGGTGTGCCAGTGAAAGAGTTTCCTTTGGTCAGAAAAGAATCCAATGGTAAACCAGGTGGAATTGACAATGGAAACAGTCCTTCCTTCAATTGGAACATTTGTTTGAAAAAACTTCTCAGGGCAGCAAATGTTTCAAACAGTTGGGATGTGTTTCTGGAGACGGACCAATATCCACGGCAATGGCCAAAAGGGTATTGGATCATTTGCGGAGACAGAGGTTGGCAAGGCATTCCAGCCCACCTTGAAGGTGGCCCTTGTAGCATTGGTATGCTTACCATAATTGCCCCCACTGCCAAAGCAGTGATGAAAAAGAAACAAAGGAAAACAAGAGCTGTTCCTCATTATGATGAGAACTGTCAGAGTGATTTTATGCCTTGGAATGCCGCCAGAAGGCTTTCAGCAGGTATATTTCTACCCCAATTGGCTTCAGCTGTGGCATTGAGACAATTAGATCGAGTTGGATGTTGGCTGAGCAAACAAGCTAATGCCACATCCTCCGCAATCAGTGATATGTTGACCGATGTTGATAGTATTAGACATGCTACTCTTCAAAACAGAGCAGCCATTGATTTTCTCTTACTGGCACAAGGACATGGTTGTGAGGAATTTGAAGAATTGTGTTGTATGAATTTGTCTAATCATTCTGAATCCATTCACAAAAGCATTCAAAAATTAAAGGATCTGACAGCCCAAATTAAAGAAGATGGAGGTTCCTGGTTGGATGATTTGTTTCAAAATTGGAGTTTTGCACCTTGGCTAAGGCAACTTTGCAAGATAGGTCTTTACATATTAGGTGTTCTAATACTGATATTGATAGTGGCACCTTGTATACTCTGTTGTCTTCGGCGAATGATGAACAAAACAGTCCGAGAAGTTTTTGTCATTCAAGCAGGAGAACTAAAAAGTAGAAGCACAGAGAGTGTACGAAATCTCACGAAAGCAGTAGATGAGGGTATTGACATGAACGAAGGTTTTGAATTAAGGCCTTGGAATCGACCAGAGTTTTTTGAACGATGCCTTGTGACTGTTGCCAAACGTGATTCATATCTCTCTTTCAGGGATTGGGTCTTCACAGCATGAAGTTGCTGTGCCGTAAAATAGCAATGCTTCAGTTTAGTGAAAATAGGTCTTCAGCAGATAATAAGCAGAAATTTTGCAATAGAGCTATGAAACGCAAATAGCAAGCGACAAGAAAATGAAAGCTTCTAGGTCAAACAGAGAGGGGGAAATGTTGGAATCCATAAGGTTAGAGGATTTTTAAGAAATGGTTACAAAGAAGTATTTAGGCCTTAGACTGGAGTTTTGTTAGCATTGCAGAAAAGTTTCCCATGCAAGCAGAAAAAGTTTTCCATGCAAGCAGAAAAGTTTCCCAAGCTGTAGACGTGACAAATAACAATAGGCTTCTGTAGAATTGGCTTTAGGATGGCAAGAAGGTTATTTAATGTATATCTTTAGAAGGCTAGCATGAATAGAACTCTGTTCTTTGTCTCTTATCAACTAGTCTTTGTTTTAGCTACGATTACCTATGTTTTATAAGATTGGATAGAATGCTTGTCAGGATGTGTTTTCTGTGTCTGATTGGCTGAATTCTAGTCTGAGATGATTTTATGTATTGCTGTATGAGCCCTGTTGAAGGAGACATTTTTTGGTGTGGTTCAGTGAGCTGTCATGTCTCCATTTTGTATTTTGAGACTGATGTGCTGGAAATAAAAGCAAAAATCTCTTCACTGGTCTGGTTACCATGTTATCCATATTTGGATATTTTGCCGCGACCTAGTGGGTTCCTTTGTTAAGGCGTGGGTTCCTGACACTATTGGACTTATACCTGTCCCGTCCCCCGCATATTGGTGCCTCGTGTCAGGACGTAGAATAGAAGAAAAACAAAGAAAAATCGTGGAAGTACCAGCTGCGGAGACCCAAGTGTTAACAAGGAGGACACTGTATCATCTCTCCCGCCGAAGCCAAGAAAATTGTAAGTAACTTATCTCAGGAGAGCGCTTGGGTGACGTTGGGAGGCAAAATAGAGAAAAAGAAAATTATTACAAGAACACAAAAATGGGAACGAATTTATCAAAAGTTGAATGGGATGTTTTTCATCATTTAGAGACAATGTTACAAGAAAAAGGTCACTCTGAAATTTCAAAAACTGAGCTTAAAAACTTACTTATCTGGGTTAAAGCGAATACGCAAGATTTAAATCTGCAGTCTGCTTTTAGTTTTCATTTTTGGGATCAGATAAACTGGAGAATCTATAATCTAGTCTCTCTCAAAAAAGATGAAAGCTTAAGAGAACTTATGCCGGTTTGTAGAGCGCTGTTGGAGTGCTGTTTTAAACAAACGGATAATAATAAGATCAACTTGGACTCAGAAAACAAAGCTTCTGGTTCTGTCTCATTAAATTCCAGTAAACCGGAGACTGTGTGAGTATCGGAGAATGTTACAAGTGTTGTTGCAAATGCTGGAAGTATTGCTTTGAACTCTGTTGACCAAAATCTTTCTTCTCTCTCTCTGGGAGAAAATGAGACTCTTTTGGACTTTTCTTTGCGTTGTTCTGTTAATGTAAAAATATGTGACTCTTGTAAGGGGGATGGAACAAAGTGTGTAAAAGATGGAAATGAAAAAGTGACTGTACTTCCTAAAATTGTTTGTGCAGGGACACTGAAACCTGAATTGGATTCTGTTGGGCCTGGGGTGGAGGCTGAGGTGGCTGCTTCCACTCGGGAAATTGTGGTTCCGGGGAACTCTTTTTCAGTTAAGCAAAAACATGGTTGTTCTGGTGTTTGTCAATCTATAGATACAGAGAAAGAAAAATTGGCTTTAAGGGTGGAGTCCTTTGAAAGGAAGAGATGGAAGAAACTCGCGACTGTGTTGTTGCTGAAATTCAAAAAGCTGGACTTGAAATCTCTGCAACGAAAATTCAACAAGTTTCACCTTAGAAGTACCTGGGATGGAAGATGATGGAAGACGATGGAAGACGACAAGAATACCACAGAAAATTCAGATCCGAACCAGAGTCAACAACCTACAAGAGTTACAACAACTTCTAGGAGAAATCAACTGGGTCAGACCGATGTTGGGAATCACCAATGATGAACTGAGTCCGCTCTTCCATTTGCTGAGAGGAAGTTGCGACATCACTTTGCCAAGAACTTTAACCCCTGAAGCTCGTGCTGCTCTCGACAAAGTCACAGAAGCTCTTCAAAAAAGACAAGCTCATCGCTGCGTTCCTGAAAATCCTTTCTTTCTTGCAATCTTAGGAGAGAAGATGCAGCTTTGTGGTCTCATTTTCCAGTGGGATGCCACAGAACAAGATCCTTTGTTAATAATGGAATGGGTTTTTCCTCCCTACAGGTTTTCAAAGACCATTTGCTCAGTTTTAGAAATGATTGCATACATTATAATTAAGGCTAGAACCAGATTGTTAACTTTGGCAGGTCAAGAATGTTCAGTTATCTATTTGCCATTGAAAAATGATTATTTCAATTGGGCAATGCAAAATTCTGATGATTTACAATATGCATTCTTAGGTTTTCCAGGTGTTTGTTCCATACACTCTCCAGCTCACAAACTACTGCAAGCAAAATTGAGTTTCAGAGAAAAACCTAAATTAAGTGAAGAACCTTTACATGCTGTGACTCTCTTCACTGATGGCTCTGGTAAAAGCCACAAGTCCGTTGTGACTTGGTTTAATCAAAAGACTGATGTTTGGGAATCTGATATTCAAACAGTACAGGGATCCCCTCAAATTGTTGAGCTTGCTGCAGTAGTTTGAGCTTTTCAGCTGTTTCCTCAGCCTTTTAATTTGGTCACAGATTCTGCTTATGTTGCTAATGTAGTCAGGAGAATAGAAGGTTCCATTTTAAAGGATGTTAGTAATGAAACTTTACATCGTTGGCTTTCATGTCTTTTTATAACTTTGCAATATAGAACTAATCCATATTTTGTTTCTCACATTAGGGCGCATTCTTCACTTCCTGGATTTGTAGTGGAAGGAAATGCAAGAGCGGACAAGCTGACAATGGTCATTTCTAACACATTGCCAAATATTTTTGAACAAGCAAAATTGAGTCATGCCTTTTTCCACCAAAATGCACAAGCACTCATGCGAATGTTCCAAATCACTAAAAGTCAAGCTAAAGCTATCATTCATACTTGCCCTGACTGTCAATTGGTACAACCTCCTGTTTCTACAGGAGCAATCAACCCCCGAGGCTTACAAAGCCTACAGTTGTGGCAAACAGGTGTTACTAAATAGCCTTCTTTTGGTAAATTTAAAAATATTCATGTTTCCATAGACACGTTCTCTGGTGCAGTTTTTGCTTCCCTTCACACAGGTGAAACTGGCAGCCATGCCTGTCATCATTTCCTGCAAGCTTTTGCTTCATTGGGTATACCCCAAGAAGTAAAAACTGACAATGGTCCCGCATACATATCTCAAAAATTGGCCACATTTTTAAATGAATGGGGTGTTCGACACATTTTTGGTATTCCCCACTCTCCCACAAGCCAAGCAATCATTGAAAGAACACATCAAACCTTAAAACGCATATTAGATCAACAGAGAGGGGGAACGGAAATCACCCCACAGATGAGACTGAGTAAGGCTTTGTATGGTTTTAATTTTCTAAATAGTTCAAGTACAGAACCAGATCCACCAATCTTTAGACACTTTTCAAATAGCACCCAGGCAAAACTGAAAGAACATCCTCCTCTTCTAATTAGAAACCCTGACTCTGGACAGATGGAAGGCCCGTTTCAATTAATAACGTGGGGCAAAGGGTATGCTTCTATTTCCACAGGTGCTGGAAGAATTAAGTGGGTTCCTGCCAAAAACGTCAAACCGTATCGCACTTCAGAACCTGTTGTCGAGCCTAGAACTGAGGAAGCGAGTACGCAGACGTGGACCGAATGGAAGGATCCCGGGTCTCGCCTGACGCCTCTTGTGCCTGACGTTCTTTGTGCATCGGTAGAACCCATGAACTCTGATTTTGTGCCAATGTTATTTATGAGTATACGAATTGAATGCTGAATGTTTGTTTAACGAAGCTAATTTTTGGCTGAAATCTTAGGTTGTTGTTTTTGTTTAGAAAGAATTCTGCCAAAACTTAGTTCTTGAAAGAGATGGGGCAGAATCAAATGGTATACTTGTTTTGCTTGATGTTAATTGTTTTTTGTCGTGCAGATTTGCCTGTGGATCAACGAAAAACGAATGTTTGGGTGACCTTAGCCAAGGCTGCCGGATCGGATACTATATGTCTGTCTAATTTGGAACCAGAAAAGCCTTTCTCAACCTGTTTGGTGGGTGTGCCAGTGAAAGAGTTTCCTTTGGTCAGAAAAGAATCCAATGGTAAACCAGGTGGAATTGACAATGGAAACAGTCCTTCCTTCAATTGGAACATTTGTTTGAAAAAACTTCTCAGGGCAGCAAATGTTTCAAACAGTTGGGATGTGTTTCTGGAGACGGACCAATATCCACGGCAATGGCCAAAAGGGTATTGGATCATTTGCGGAGACAGAGGTTGGCAAGGCATTCCAGCCCACCTTGAAGGTGGCCCTTGTAGCATTGGTATGCTTACCATAATTGCCCCCACTGCCAAAGCAGTGATGAAAAAGAAACAAAGGAAAACAAGAGCTGTTCCTCATTATGATGAGAACTGTCAGAGTGATTTTATGCCTTGGAATGCTGCCAGAAGGCTTTCAGCAGGTATATTTCTACCCCAATTGGCTTCAGCTGTGGCATTGAGACAATTAGATCGAGTTGGATGTTGGCTGAGCAAACAAGCTAATGCCACATCCTCCGCAATCAGTGATATGTTGACCGATGTTGATAGTATTAGACATGCTACTCTTCAAAACAGAGCAGCCATTGATTTTCTCTTACTGGCACAAGGACATGGTTGTGAGGAATTTGAAGAATTGTGTTGTATGAATTTGTCTGATCATTCTGAATCCATTCACAAAAGCATTCAAAAATTAAAGGATCTGACAGCCCAAATTAAAGAAGATGGAGGTTCCTGGTTGGATGATTTGTTTCAAAATTGGAGTTTTGCACCTTGGCTAAGGCAACTTTGCAAGATAGGTCTTTACATATTAGGTGTTCTAATACTGATATTGATAGTGGCACCTTGTATACTCTGTTGTCTTCGGCGAATGATGAACAAAACAGTCCGAGAAGTTTTTGTCATTCAAGCAGGAGAACTAGGAAGTAGAAGCACAGAGAGTGTACGAAATCTCACGAAAGCAGTAGATGAGGGTATTGACATGAACGAAGGTTTTGAATTAAGGCCTTGGAATCGACCAGAGTTTTTTGAACGATGCCTTGTGACTGTTGCCAAACGTGATTCATATCTCTCTTTCAGGGATTGGGTCTTCACAGCATGAAGTTGCTGTGCCGTAATATAGCAATGCTTCAGTTTAGTGAAAATAGGTCTTCAGCAGATAATAAGCAGAAATTTTGTAATAGAGCTATGAAACGCAAATAGCAAGCGACAAGAAAATGAAAGCTTCTGGGTCAAACAGAGAGGGGGAAATGTTGGAATCCATAAGGTTAGAGGATTTTTAAGAAATGGTTACAAAGAAGTATGTAGGCCTTAGACTGGAGTTTTGTTAGCATTGCAGAAAAGTTTCCCATGCAAGCAGAAAAAGTTTTCCATGCAAGCAGAAAAGTTTCCCAAGCTGTAGACGTGACAAATAACAATAGGCTTCTGTAGAATTGGCTTTAGGATGGCAACAAGGTTATTTAATGTATATCTTTAGAAGGCTAGCATGAATAGAACTCTGTTCTTTGTCTCTTATCAACTAGTCTTTGTTTTAGCTACGATTACCTATGTTTCATAAGATTGGATAGAATGCTTGTCAAGATGTATTTTCTGTGTCTGATTGGCTGAATTCTAGTCTGAGATGATTTTATGTATTGCTGTATGAGCCCTGTTGAAGGAGACATTTTTTGGTGTGGTTCAGTGAGCTGTCATGTCTCCATTTTGTATTTTGAGACTGTTGTGCTGGAAATAAAAGCAAAAATCTCTTCACTGGTCTGGTTACCATGTTATCCATATTTGGATATTTTGCCGCGACCTAGTGGGTTCCTTTTTTAAGGCGTGGGCTCCTGACACCATTGGACTTTTACCTGTCCCGTTCCCCGCATATTGGTGCCTCGTGTCAGGACGTAGAATAGAAGAAAAAGAAAGAAAAATCGTGGAAGTACCAGCTGCGGAGACCCAAGTGATAACAAGGAGCACACTGTATCATCTCTCCCGCCGAAGCCAAGAAAATTGTAAGTAACTTATCTCGGGAGAGCGCTTGGGTGACGTTGGGAGGCAAAATAGAGAAAAAGAAAATTATTACAAGAACACAAAAATGGGAACGAATTTATCAAAAGTTGAATGGGATGTTTTTCATCATTTAGAGACAATGTTACAAGAAAAAGGTCACTCTGAAATTTCAAAAACTGAGCTTAAAAACTTACTTATCTGGGTTAAAGCGAATACGCAAGATTTAAATCTGCAGTCTGCTTTTACTTTTCATTTTTAGGATCAGATAAACTGGAGAATCTATAATCTAGTCTCTCTCAAAAAAGACGAAAGCTTAAGAGAACTTATGCCGGTTTGTAGAGCGCTGTTGGAGCACTGTTTTAAACAAACGGATAATAATAAGATCAACTTGGACTCAGAAAACAAAGCTTCTGGTTCTGTCTCATTAAATTCCAGTAAACCGGAGACTGTGTGAGTATCGGAGAATGTTACAAGTGTTGTTGCAAATGCTGAAAGTATTGCTTTGAACTCTGTTGACCAAAATCTTTCTTCTCTCTCTCTGGGAGAAAATGAGACTCTTTTGGACTTTTCTTTGCGTTGTTCTGTGAATGTAAAAATATGTGACTCTTGTAAGGGGGATGGAACAAAGTGTGTAAAAGATGGAAATGAAAAAGTGACTGTACTTCCTAAAATTGTTTGTGCAGGGACACTGAAACCTGAATTGGATTCTGTTGGGCCTGGGGTGGAGGCTGAGGTGGCTGCTTCCACTCGGGAAATTGTGGTTCCGGGGAACTCTTTTTCAGTTAAGCAAAAACATGGTTGTTCTGGTGTTTGTCAATCTATAGATACAGAGAAAGAAAAATTGGCTTTAAGGGTGGAGTCCTTTGAAAGGAAGAGATGGAAGAAACTCGCGACTGTGTTGTTGCTGAAATTCAAAAAGCTGGACTTGAAATCTCTGCAACGAAAATTCAACAAGTTTCACCTTAGAAGTACCTGGGATGGAAGATGATGGAAGACGACAAGAAGACCACAGAAAATTCAGATCTGAACCAGAGTCAACAACCTACAAGAGTTACAACAACTTCTAGGAGAAATCAACTGGGTCAGACCGATGTTGGGAATCACCAATGATGAACTGAGTCCGCTCTTCCATTTGCTGAGAGGAAGTTGCGACATCACTTTGCCAAGAACTTTAACCCCTGAAGCTCGTGCTGCTCTCGACAAAGTCACAGAAGCTCTTCAAAAAAGACAAGCTCATCGCTGCGTTCCTGAAAATCCTTTCTTTCTTGCAATCTTAGGAGAGAAGATGCAGCTTTGTGGTCTCATTTTCCAGTGGGATGCCACAGAACAAGATCCTTTGTTAATAATGGAATGGGTTTTTCCTCCCTACAGGTTTTCAAAGACCATTTGCTCAGTTTTAGAAATGATTGCATACATTATAATTAAGGCTAGAACCAGATTGTTAACTTTGGCAGGTCAAGAATGTTCAGTTATCTATTTGCCATTGAAAAATGATTATTTCAATTGGGCAATGCAAAATTCTGATGATTTACAATATGCATTCTTAGGTTTTCCAGGTGTTTGTTCCATACACTCTCCAGCTCACAAACTACTGCAAGCAGAATTGAGTTTCAGAGAAAAACCTAAATTAAGTGAAGAACCTTTACATGCTGTGACTCTCTTCACTGATGGCTCTGGTAAAAGCCACAAGTCCGTTGTGACTTGGTTTAATCAAAAGACTGATGTTTGGGAATCTGATATTCAAACAGTACAGGGATCCCCTCAAATTGTTGAGCTTGCTGCAGTAGTTTGAGCTTTTCAGCTGTTTCCTCAGCCTTTTAATTTGGTCACAGATTCTGCTTATGTTGCTAATGTAGTCAGGAGAATAGAAGGTTCCATTTTAAAGGATGTTAGTAATGAAACTTTACATCGTTGGCTTTCATGTCTTTTTATAACTTTGCAATATAGAACTAATCCATATTTTGTTTCTCACATTAGGGCGCATTCTTCACTTCCTGGATTTGTAGTGGAAGGAAATGCAAGAGCGGACAAGCTGACAATGGTCATTTCTAACACATTGCCAAATATTTTTGAACAAGCAAAATTGAGTCATGCCTTTTTCCACCAAAATGCACAAGCACTCATGCGAATGTTCCAAATCACTAAAAGTCAAGCTAAAGCTATCATTCATACTTGCCCTGACTGTCAATTGGTACAACCTCCTGTTTCTACAGGAGCAATCAACCCCCGAGGCTTACAAAGCCTACAGTTGTGGCAAACAGGTGTTACTAAATAGCCTTCTTTTGGTAAATTTAAAAATATTCATGTTTCCATAGACACGTTCTCTGGTGCAGTTTTTGCTTCCCTTCACACAGGTGAAACTGGCAGCCATGCCTGTCATCATTTCCTGCAAGCTTTTGCTTCATTGGGTATACCCCAAGAAGTAAAAACTGACAATGGTCCCGCATACATATCTCAAAAATTGGCCACATTTTTAAATGAATGGGGTGTTCGACACATTTTTGGTATTCCCCACTCTCCCACAAGCCAAGCAATCATTGAAAGAACACATCAAACCTTAAAACGCATATTAGATCAACAGAGAGGGGGAACGGAAATCACCCCACAGATGAGACTGAGTAAGGCTTTGTATGGTTTTAATTTTCTAAATAGTTCAAGTACAGAACCAGATCCACCAATCTTTAGACACTTTTCAAATAGCACCCAGGCAAAACTGAAAGAACATCCTCCTCTTCTAATTAGAAACCCTGACTCTGGACAGATGGAAGGCCCGTTTCAATTAATAACGTGGGGCAAAGGGTATGCTTCTATTTCCACAGGTGATGGAAGAATTAAGTGGGTTCCTGCCAAAAACGTCAAACCGTATCGCACTTCAGAACCTGTTGTCGAGCCTAGAACTGAGGAAGCGAGTACGCAGACGTGGACCGAATGGAAGGATCCCGGGTCTCGCCTGACGCCTCTTGTGCCTGACGTTCTTTGTGCATCGGTAGAACCCATGAACTCTGATTTTGTGCCAATGTTATTTATGAGTATACGAATTGAATGCTGAATGTTTGTTTAACAAAGCAAATTTTTGGCTGAAATCTTAGGTTGTTGTTTTTGTTTAGAAAGAATTCTGCCAAAACTTAGTTCTTGAAAGAGATGGGGCAGAATCAAATGGTATACTTGTTTTGCTTGATGTTAATTGTTTTTTGTCGTGCAGATTTGCCTGTGGATCAACGAAAAACGAATGTTTTGGTGACCTTAGCCAAGGCTGCCGGATCGGATACTATATGTCTGTCTAATTCGGAACCAGAAAAGCCTTTCTCAACCTGTTTGGTGGGTGTGCCAGTGAAAGAGTTTCCTTTGGTCAGAAAAGAATCCAATGGTAAACCAGGTGGAATTGACAATGGAAACAGTCCTTCCTTCAATTGGAACATTTGTTTGAAAAAACTTCTCAGGGCAGCAAATGTTTCAAACAGTTGGGATGTGTTTCTGGAGACGGACCAATATCCACGGCAATGGCCAAAAGGGTATTGGATCATTTGCGGAGACAGAGGTTGGCAAGGCATTCCAGCCCACCTTGAAGGTGGCCCTTGTAGCATTGGTATGCTTACCATAATTGCCCCCACTGCCAAAGCAGTGATGAAAAAGAAACAAAGGAAAACAAGAGCTGTTCCTCATTATGATGAGAACTGTCAGAGTGATTTTATGCCTTGGAATGCCGCCAGAAGGCTTTCAGCAGGTATATTTCTACCCCAATTGGCTTCAGCTGTGGCATTGAGACAATTAGATCGAGTTGGATGTTGGCTGAGCAAACAAGCTAATGCCACATCCTCCGCAATCAGTGATATGTTGACCGATGTTGATAGTATTAGACATGCTACTCTTCAAAACAGAGCAGCCATTGATTTTCTCTTACTGGCACAAGGACATGGTTGTGAGGAATTTGAAGGATTGTGTTGTATGAATTTGTCTGATCATTCTGAATCCATTCACAAAAGCATTCAAAAATTAAAGGATCTGACAGCCCAAATTAAAGAAGATGGAGGTTCCTGGTTGGATGATTTGTCTCAAAATTGGAGTTTTGCACCTTGGCTAAGGCAACTTTGCAAGATAGGTCTTTACATATTAGGTGTTCTAATACTGATATTGATAGTGGCACCTTGTATACTCTGTTGTCTTCGGCGAATGATGAACAAAACAGTCCGAGAAGTTTTTGTCATTCAAGCAGGAGAACTAAAAAGTAGAAGCACAGAGAGTGTACGAAATCTCACGAAAGCAGTAGATGAGGGTATTGACATGAACGAAGGTTTTGAATTAAGGCCTTGGAATCGACCAGAGTTTTTTGAACGATGCCTTGTGACTGTTGCCAAACGTGATTCATATCTCTCTTTCAGGGATTGGGTCTTCACAGCATGAAGTTGCTGTGCCATAATATAGCAATGCTTCAGTTTAGTGAAAATAGGTCTTCAGCAGATAATAAGCAGAAATTTTGCAATAGAGCTATGAAACGCAAATAGCAAGCGACAAGAAAATGAAAGCTTCTAGGTCAAACAGAGAGGGGGAAATGTTGGAATCCATAAGGTTAGAGGATTTTTAAGAAATGGTTACAAAGAAGTATGTAGGCCTTAGACTGGAGTTTTGTTAGCATTGCAGAAAAGTTTCCCATGCAAGCAGAAAAAGTTTTCCATGCAAGCAGAAAAGTTTCCCAAGCAGTAGACGTGACAAATAACAATAGGCTTCTGTAGAATTGGCTTTAGGATGGCAACAAGGTTATTTAATGTATATCTTTAGAAGGCTAGCATGAATAGAACTCTGTTCTTTGTCTCTTATCAACTAGTCTTTGTTTTAGCTACGATTACCTATGTTTCATAAGATTGGATAGAATGCTTGTCAAGATGTGTTTTCTGTGTCTGATTGGCTGAATTCTAGTCTGAGATGATTTTATGTATTGCTGTATGAGCCCTGTTGAAGGAGACATTTTTTGGTGTGGTTCAGTGAGCTGTCATGTCTCCATTTTGTATTTTGAGACTGTTGTGCTGGAAATAAAAGCAAAAATCTCTTCACTGGTCTGGTTACCATGTTATCCATATTTGGATATTTTGCCGCGACCTAGTGGGTTCCTTTTTTAAGGCGTGGGCTCCTGACACCATTGGACTTATACCTGTCCCGTCCCCCGCATATTGGTGCCTCGTGTCAGGACGTAGAATAGAAGAAAAACAAAGAAAAATCGTGGAAGTACCAGCTGCGGAGACCCAAGTGATAACAAGGAGCACACTGTATCATCTCTCCCGCCGAAGCCAAGAAAATTGTAAGTAACTTATCTCGGGAGAGCGCTTGGGTGACGTTGGGAGGCAAAATAGAGAAAAAGAAAATTATTACAAGAACACAAAAATGGGAACGAATTTATCAAAAGTTGAATGGGATGTTTTTCATCATTTAGAGACAATGTTACAAGAAAAAGGTCACTCTGAAATTTCAAAAACTGAGCTTAAAAACTTACTTATCTGGGTTAAAGCGAATACGCAAGATTTAAATCTGCAGTCTGCTTTTAGTTTTCATTTTTGGGATCAGATAAACTGGAGAATCTATAATCTAGTCTCTCTCAAAAAAGATGAAAGCTTAAGAGAACTTATGCCGGTTTGTAGAGCGCTGTTGGAGCACTGTTTTAAACAAACGGATAATAATAAGATCAACTTGGACTCAGAAAACAAAGCTTCTGGTTCTGTCTCATTAAATTCCAGTAAACCGGAGACTGTGTGAGTATCGGAGAATGTTACAAGTGTTGTTGCAAATGCTGAAAGTATTGCTTTGAACTCTGTTGACCAAAATCTTTCTTCTCTCTCTCTGGGAGAAAATGAGACTCTTTTGGACTTTTCTTTGCGTTGTTCTGTTAATGTAAAAATATGTGACTCTTGTAAGGGGGATGGAACAAAGTGTGTAAAAGATGGAAATGAAAAAGTGACTGTACTTCCTAAAATTGTTTGTGCAGGGACACTGAAACCTGAATTGGATTCTGTTGGGCCTGGGGTGGAGGCTGAGGTGGCTGCTTCCACTCGGGAAATTGTGGTTCCGGGGAACTCTTTTTCAGTTAAGCAAAAACATGGTTGTTCTGGTGTTTGTCAATCTATAGATACAGAGAAAGAAAAATTGGCTTTAAGGGTGGAGTCC
Organism: Melospiza melodia melodia; assembly: GCF_035770615.1. Classification (NCBI taxonomy): domain Eukaryota; kingdom Metazoa; phylum Chordata; class Aves; order Passeriformes; family Passerellidae; genus Melospiza; species Melospiza melodia. The sequence goes on from NC_086198.1 coordinate 44,276,726, forward strand.
TTTGAAAGGAAGAGATGGAAGAAACTCGCGACTGTGTTGTTGCTGAAATTCAAAAAGCTGGACTTGAAATCTCTGCAACGAAAATTCAACAAGTTTCACCTTAGAAGTACCTGGGATGGAAGATGATGGAAGACGACAAGAAGACCACAGAAAATTCAGATCTGAACCAGAGTCAACAACCTACAAGAGTTACAACAACTTCTAGGAGAAATCAACTGGGTCAGACCGATGTTGGGAATCACCAATGATGAACTGAGTCCGCTCTTCCATTTGCTGAGAGGAAGTTGCGACATCACTTTGCCAAGAACTTTAACCCCTGAAGCTCGTGCTGCTCTCGACAAAGTCACAGAAGCTCTTCAAAAAAGACAAGCTCATCGCTGCGTTCCTGAAAATCCTTTCTTTCTTGCAATCTTAGGAGAGAAGATGCAGCTTTGTGGTCTCATTTTCCAGTGGGATGCCACAGAACAAGATCCTTTGTTAATAATGGAATGGGTTTTTCCTCCCTACAGGTTTTCAAAGACCATTTGCTCAGTTTTAGAAATGATTGCATACATTATAATTAAGGCTAGAACCAGATTGTTAACTTTGGCAGGTCAAGAATGTTCAGTTATCTATTTGCCATTGAAAAATGATTATTTCAATTGGGCAATGCAAAATTCTGATGATTTACAATATGCATTCTTAGGTTTTCCAGGTGTTTGTTCCATACACTCTCCAGCTCACAAACTACTGCAAGCAGAATTGAGTTTCAGAGAAAAACCTAAATTAAGTGAAGAACCTTTACATGCTGTGACTCTCTTCACTGATGGCTCTGGTAAAAGCCACAAGTCCGTTGTGACTTGGTTTAATCAAAAGACTGATGTTTGGGAATCTGATATTCAAACAGTAGAGGGATCCCCTCAAATTGTTGAGCTTGCTGCAGTAGTTTGAGCTTTTCAGCTGTTTCCTCAGCCTTTTAATTTGGTCACAGATTCTGCTTATGTTGCTAATGTAGTCAGGAGAATAGAAGGTTCCATTTTAAAGGATGTTAGTAATGAAACTTTACATCGTTGGCTTTCATGTCTTTTTATAACTTTGCAATATAGAACTAATCCATATTTTGTTTCTCACATTAGGGCGCATTCTTCACTTCCTGGATTTGTAGTGGAAGGAAATGCAAGAGCGGACAAGCTGACAATGGTCATTTCTAACACATTGCCAAATATTTTTGAACAAGCAAAATTGAGTCATGCCTTTTTCCACCAAAATGCACAAGCACTCATGCGAATGTTCCAAATCACTAAAAGTCAAGCTAAAGCTATCATTCATACTTGCCCTGACTGTCAATTGGTACAACCTCCTGTTTCTACAGGAGCAATCAACCCCCGAGGCTTACAAAGCCTACAGTTGTGGCAAACAGGTGTTACTAAATAGCCTTCTTTTGGTAAATTTAAAAATATTCATGTTTCCATAGACACGTTCTCTGGTGCAGTTTTTGCTTCCCTTCACACAGGTGAAACTGGCAGCCATGCCTGTCATCATTTCCTGCAAGCTTTTGCTTCATTGGGTATACCCCAAGAAGTAAAAACTGACAATGGTCCCGCATACATATCTCAAAAATTGGCCACATTTTTAAATGAATGGGGTGTTCGACACATTTTTGGTATTCCCCACTCTCCCACAAGCCAAGCAATCATTGAAAGAACACATCAAACCTTAAAACGCATATTAGATCAACAGAGAGGGGGAACGGAAATCACCCCACAGATGAGACTGAGTAAGGCTTTGTATGGTTTTAATTTTCTAAATAGTTCAAGTACAGAACCAGATCCACCAATCTTTAGACACTTTTCAAATAGCACCCAGGCAAAACTGAAAGAACATCCTCCTCTTCTAATTAGAAACCCTGACTCTGGACAGATGGAAGGCCCGTTTCAATTAATAACGTGGGGCAAAGGGTATGCTTCTATTTCCACAGGTGCTGGAAGAATTAAGTGGGTTCCTGCCAAAAACGTCAAACCGTATCGCACTTCAGAACCTGTTGTCGAGCCTAGAACTGAGGAAGCGAGTACGCAGACCTGGACCGAATGGAAGGATCCCAGGACTCGCCTGACGCCTCTTGTGCCTGACGTTCTTTGTGCATCGGTGGAACCCATGAACTCTGATTTTGTGCCAATGTTATTTATGAGTATACGAATTGAATGCTGAATGTTTGTTTAACGAAGCAAATTTTTGGCTGAAAATTTAGGTTATTGTTTTTGTTTAGAAAGAATTCTGCCAAAACTTAGTTCTTGAAAGAGATGGGGCAGAATCAAATGGTATACTTGTTTTGCTTGATGTTAATTGTTTTTTGTCGTGCAGATTTGCCTGTGGATCAACGAAAAACGAATGTTTTGGTGACCTTAGCCAAGGCTGCCGGATCGGATACTATATGTCTGTCTAATTCGGAACCAGAAAAGCCTTTCTCAACCTGTTTGGTGGGTGTGCCAGTGAAAGAGTTTCCTTTGGTCAGAAAAGAATCCAATGGTAAACCAGGTGGAATTGAAAATGGAAACAGTCCTTCCTTCAATTGGAACATTTGTTTGAAAAAACTTCTCAGGGCAGCAAATGTTTCAAACAGTTGGGATGTGTTTCTGGAGACGGACCAATATCCACGGCAATGGCCAAAAGGGTATTGGATCATTTGCGGAGACAGAGGTTGGCAAGGCATTCCAGCCCACCTTGAAGGTGGCCCTTGTAGCATTGGTATGCTTACCATAATTGCCCCCACTGCCAAAGCAGTGATGAAAAAGAAACAAAGGAAAACAAGAGCTGTTCCTCATTATGATGAGAACTGTCAGAGTGATTTTACGCCTTGGAATGCCGCCAGAAGGCTTTCAGCAGGTATATTTCTACCCCAATTGGCTTCAGCTGTGGCATTGAGACAATTAGATCGAGTTGGATGTTGGCTGAGCAAACAAGCTAATGCCACATCCTCCGCAATCAGTGATATGTTGACCGATGTTGATAGTATTAGACATGCTACTCTTCAAAACAGAGCAGCCATTGATTTTCTCTTACTGGCACAAGGACATGGTTGTGAGGAATTTGAAGGATTGTGTTGTATGAATTTGTCTGATCATTCTGAATCCATTCACAAAAGCATTCAAAAATTAAAGGATCTGACAGCCCAAATTAAAGAAGATGGAGGTTCCTGGTTGGATGATTTGTCTCAAAATTGGAGTTTTGCACCTTGGCTAAGGCAACTTTGCAAGATAGGTCTTTACATATTAGGTGTTCTAACACTGATATTGATAGTGGCACCTTGTATACTCTGTTGTCTTCGGCGAATGATGAACAAAACAGTCCGAGAAGTTTTTGTCATTCAAGCAGGAGAACTAGGAAGTAGAAGCACAGAGAGTGTACGAAATCTCACGAAAGCAGTAGATGAGGGTATTGACATGAACGAAGGTTTTGAATTAAGGCCTTGGAATCGACCAGAGTTTTTTGAACGATGCCTTGTGACTGTTGCCAAACGTGATTCATATCTCTCTTTCAGGGATTGGGTCTTCACAGCATGAAGTTGCTGTGCCGTAAAATAGCAATGCTTCAGTTTAGTGAAAATAGGTCTTCAGCAGATAATAAGCAGAAATTTTGCAATAGAGCTATGAAACGCAAATAGCAAGCGACAAGAAAATGAAAGCTTCTAGGTCAAACAGAGAGGGGGAAATGTTGGAATCCATAAGGTTAGAGGATTTTTAAGAAATGGTTACAAAGAAGTATGTAGGCCTTAGACTGGAGTTTTGTTAGCATTGCAGAAAAGTTTCCCATGCAAGCAGAAAAAGTTTTCCATGCAAGCAGAAAAGTTTCCCAAGCTGTAGACGTGACAAATAACAATAGGCTTCTGTAGAATTGGCTTTAGGATGGCAACAAGGTTATTTAATGTATATCTTTAGAAGGCTAGCATGAATAGAACTCTGTTCTTTGTCTCTTATCAACTAGTCTTTGTTTTAGCTACGATTACCTATGTTTCATAAGATTGGATAGAATGCTTGTCAAGATGTGTTTTCTGTGTCTGATTGGCTGAATTCTAGTCTGAGATGATTTTATGTATTGCTGTATGAGCCCTGTTGAAGGAGACATTTTTTGGTGTGGTTCAGTGAGCTGTCATGTCTCCATTTTGTATTTTGAGACTGTTGTGCTGGAAATAAAAGCAAAAATCTCTTCACTGGTCTGGTTACCATGTTATCCATATTTGGATATTTTGCCGCGACCTAGTGGGTTCCTTTTTTAAGGCGTGGGCTCCTGACACCATTGGACTTATACCTGTCCCGTCCCCCGCATATTGGTGCCTCGTGTCAGGACGTAGAATAGAAGAAAAACAAAGAAAAATCGTGGAAGTACCAGCTGCGGAGACCCAAGTGATAACAAGGAGCACACTGTATCATCTCTCCCGCCGAAGCCAAGAAAATTGTAAGTAACTTATCTCGGGAGAGCGCTTGGGTGACGTTGGGAGGCAAAATAGAGAAAAAGAAAATTATTACAAGAACACAAAAATGGGAACGAATTTATCAAAAGTTGAATGGGATGTTTTTCATCATTTAGAGACAATGTTACAAGAAAAAGGTCACTCTGAAATTTCAAAAACTGAGCTTAAAAACTTACTTATCTGGGTTAAAGCGAATACGCAAGATTTAAATCTGCAGTCTGCTTTTAGTTTTCATTTTTGGGATCAGATAAACTGGAGAATCTATAATCTAGTCTCTCTCAAAAAAGATGAAAGCTTAAGAGAACTTATGCCGGTTTGTAGAGCGCTGTTGGAGCACTGTTTTAAACAAACGGATAATAATAAGATCAACTTGGACTCAGAAAACAAAGCTTCTGGTTCTGTCTCATTAAATTCCAGTAAACCGGAGACTGTGTGAGTATCGGAGAATGTTACAAGTGTTGTTGCAAATGCTGAAAGTATTGCTTTGAACTCTGTTGACCAAAATCTTTCTTCTCTCTCTCTGGGAGAAAATGAGACTCTTTTGGACTTTTCTTTGCGTTGTTCTGTGAATGTAAAAATATGTGACTCTTGTAAGGGGGATGGAACAAAGTGTGTAAAAGATGGAAATGAAAAAGTGACTGTACTTCCTAAAATTGTTTGTGCAGGGACACTGAAACCTGAATTGGATTCTGTTGGGCCTGGGGTGGAGGCTGAGGTGGCTGCTTCCACTCGGGAAATTGTGGTTCCGGGGAACTCTTTTTCAGTTAAGCAAAAACATGGTTGTTCTGGTGTTTGTCAATCTATAGATACAGAGAAAGAAAAATTGGCTTTAAGGGTGGAGTCCTTTGAAAGGAAGAGATGGAAGAAACTCGCGACTGTGTTGTTGCTGAAATTCAAAAAGCTGGACTTGAAATCTCTGCAACGAAAATTCAACAAGTTTCACCTTAGAAGTACCTGGGATGGAAGATGATGGAAGACGACAAGAAGACCACAGAAAATTCAGATCTGAACCAGAGTCAACAACCTACAAGAGTTACAACAACTTCTAGGAGAAATCAACTGGGTCAGACCGATGTTGGGAATCACCAATGATGAACTGAGTCCGCTCTTCCATTTGCTGAGAGGAAGTTGCGACATCACTTTGCCAAGAACTTTAACCCCTGAAGCTCGTGCTGCTCTCGACAAAGTCACAGAAGCTCTTCAAAAAAGACAAGCTCATCGCTGCGTTCCTGAAAATCCTTTCTTTCTTGCAATCTTAGGAGAGAAGATGCAGCTTTGTGGTCTCATTTTCCAGTGGGATGCCACAGAACAAGATCCTTTGTTAATAATAGAATGGGTTTTTCCTCCCTACAGGTTTTCAAAGACCATTTGCTCAGTTTTAGAAATGATTGCATACATTATAATTAAGGCTAGAACCAGATTGTTAACTTTGGCAGGTCAAGAATGTTCAGTTATCTATTTGCCATTGAAAAATGATTATTTCAATTGGGCAATGCAAAATTCTGATGATTTACAATATGCATTCTTAGGTTTTCCAGGTGTTTGTTCCATACACTCTCCAGCTCACAAACTACTGCAAGCAGAATTGAGTTTCAGAGAAAAACCTAAATTAAGTGAAGAACCTTTACATGCTGTGACTCTCTTCACTGATGGCTCTGGTAAAAGCCACAAGTCCGTTGTGACTTGGTTTAATCAAAAGACTGATGTTTGGGAATCTGATATTCAAACAGTAGAGGGATCCCCTCAAATTGTTGAGCTTGCTGCAGTAGTTTGAGCTTTTCAGCTGTTTCCTCAGCCTTTTAATTTGGTCACAGATTCTGCTTATGTTGCTAATGTAGTCAGGAGAATAGAAGGTTCCATTTTAAAGGATGTTAGTAATGAAACTTTACATCGTTGGCTTTCATGTCTTTTTATAACTTTGCAATATAGAACTAATCCATATTTTGTTTCTCACATTAGGGCGCATTCTTCACTTCCTGGATTTGTAGTGGAAGGAAATGCAAGAGCGGACAAGCTGACAATGGTCATTTCTAACACATTGCCAAATATTTTTGAACAAGCAAAATTGAGTCATGCCTTTTTCCACCAAAATGCACAAGCACTCATGCGAATGTTCCAAATCACTAAAAGTCAAGCTAAAGCTATCATTCATACTTGCCCTGACTGTCAATTGGTACAACCTCCTGTTTCTACAGGAGCAATCAACCCCCGAGGCTTACAAAGCCTACAGTTGTGGCAAACAGGTGTTACTAAATAGCCTTCTTTTGGTAAATTTAAAAATATTCATGTTTCCATAGACACGTTCTCTGGTGCAGTTTTTGCTTCCCTTCACACAGGTGAAACTGGCAGCCATGCCTGTCATCATTTCCTGCAAGCTTTTGCTTCATTGGGTATACCCCAAGAAGTAAAAACTGACAATGGTCCCGCATACATATCTCAAAAATTGGCCACATTTTTAAATGAATGGGGTGTTCGACACATTTTTGGTATTCCCCACTCTCCCACAAGCCAAGCAATCATTGAAAGAACACATCAAACCTTAAAACGCATATTAGATCAATAGAGAGGGGGAACGGAAATCACCCCACAGATGAGACTGAGTAAGGCTTTGTATGGTTTTAATTTTCTAAATAGTTCAAGTACAGAACCAGATCCACCAATCTTTAGACACTTTTCAAATAGCACCCAGGCAAAACTGAAAGAACATCCTCCTCTTCTAATTAGAAACCCTGACTCTGGACAGATGGAAGGCCCGTTTCAATTAATAACGTGGGGCAAAGGGTATGCTTCTATTTCCACAGGTGATGGAAGAATTAAGTGGGTTCCTGCCAAAAACGTCAAACCGTATCGCACTTCAGAACCTGTTGTCGAGCCTAGAACTGAGGAAGCGAGTACGCAGACGTGGACCGAATGGAAGGATCCCGGGTCTCGCCTGACGCCTCTTGTGCCTGACGTTCTTTGTGCATCGGTAGAACCCATGAACTCTGATTTTGTGCCAATGTTATTTATGAGTATACGAATTGAATGCTGAATGTTTGTTTAACAAAGCAAATTTTTGGCTGAAATCTTAGGTTGTTGTTTTTGTTTAGAAAGAATTCTGCCAAAACTTAGTTCTTGAAAGAGATGGGGCAGAATCAAATGGTATACTTGTTTTGCTTGATGTTAATTGTTTTTTGTCGTGCAGATTTGCCTGTGGATCAACGAAAAACGAATGTTTTGGTGACCTTAGCCAAGGCTGCCGGATCGGATACTATATGTCTGTCTAATTCGGAACCAGAAAAGCCTTTCTCAACCTGTTTGGTTGGTGTGCCAGTGAAAGAGTTTCCTTTGGTCAGAAAAGAATCCAATGGTAAACCAGGTGGAATTGACAATGGAAACAGTCCTTCCTTCAATTGGAACATTTGTTTGAAAAAACTTCTCAGGGCAGCAAATGTTTCAAACAGTTGGGATGTGTTTCTGGAGACGGACCAATATCCACGGCAATGGCCAAAAGGGTATTGGATCATTTGCGGAGACAGAGGTTGGCAAGGCATTCCAGCCCACCTTGAAGGTGGCCCTTGTAGCATTGGTATGCTTACCATAATTGCCCCCACTGCCAAAGCAGTGATGAAAAAGAAACAAAGGAAAACAAGAGCTGTTCCTCATTATGATGAGAACTGTCAGAGTGATTTTACGCCTTGGAATGCCGCCAGAAGGCTTTCAGCAGGTATATTTCTACCCCAATTGGCTTCAGCTGTGGCATTGAGACAATTAGATCGAGTTGGATGTTGGCTGAGCAAACAAGCTAATGCCACATCCTCCGCAATCAGTGATATGTTGACCGATGTTGATAGTATTAGACATGCTACTCTTCAAAACAGAGCAGCCATTGATTTTCTCTTACTGGCACAAGGACATGGTTGTGAGGAATTTGAAGGATTGTGTTGTATGAATTTGTCTGATCATTCTGAATCCATTCACAAAAGCATTCAAAAATTAAAGGATCTGACAGCCCAAATTAAAGAAGATGGAGGTTCCTGGTTGGATGATTTGTCTCAAAATTGGAGTTTTGCACCTTGGCTAAGGCAACTTTGCAAGATAGGTCTTTACATATTAGGTGTTCTAACACTGATATTGATAGTGGCACCTTGTATACTCTGTTGTCTTCGGCGAATGATGAACAAAACAGTCCGAGAAGTTTTTGTCATTCAAGCAGGAGAACTAGGAAGTAGAAGCACAGAGAGTGTACGAAATCTCACGAAAGCAGTAGATGAGGGTATTGACATGAACGAAGGTTTTGAATTAAGGCCTTGGAATCGACCAGAGTTTTTTGAACGATGCCTTGTGACTGTTGCCAAACGTGATTCATATCTCTCTTTCAGGGATTGGGTCTTCACAGCATGAAGTTGCTGTGCCGTAAAATAGCAATGCTTCAGTTTAGTGAAAATAGGTCTTCAGCAGATAATAAGCAGAAATTTTGCAATAGAGCTATGAAACGCAAATAGCAAGCGACAAGAAAATGAAAGCTTCTAGGTCAAACAGAGAGGGGGAAATGTTGGAATCCATAAGGTTAGAGGATTTTTAAGAAATGGTTACAAAGAAGTATGTAGGCCTTAGACTGGAGTTTTGTTAGCATTGCAGAAAAGTTTCCCATGCAAGCAGAAAAAGTTTTCCATGCAAGCAGAAAAGTTTCCCAAGCTGTAGACGTGACAAATAACAATAGGCTTCTGTAGAATTGGCTTTAGGATGGCAACAAGGTTATTTAATGTATATCTTTAGAAGGCTAGCATGAATAGAACTCTGTTCTTTGTCTCTTATCAACTAGTCTTTGTTTTAGCTACGATTACCTATGTTTCATAAGATTGGATAGAATGCTTGTCAAGATGTGTTTTCTGTGTCTGATTGGCTGAATTCTAGTCTGAGATGATTTTATGTATTGCTGTATGAGCCCTGTTGAAGGAGACATTTTTTGGTGTGGTTCAGTGAGCTGTCATGTCTCCATTTTGTATTTTGAGACTGTTGTGCTGGAAATAAAAGCAAAAATCTCTTCACTGGTCTGGTTACCATGTTATCCATATTTGGATATTTTGCCGCGACCTAGTGGGTTCCTTTTTTAAGGCGTGGGCTCCTGACACCATTGGACTTATACCTGTCCCGTCCCCCGCATATTGGTACCTCGTGTCAGGACGTAGAATAGAAGAAAAACAAAGAAAAATCGTGGAAGTACCAGCTGCGGAGACCCAAGTGATAACAAGGAGCACACTGTATCATCTCTCCCGCCGAAGCCAAGAAAATTGTAAGTAACTTATCTCGGGAGAGCGCTTGGGTGACGTTGGGAGGCAAAATAGAGAAAAAGAAAATTATTACAAGAACACAAAAATGGGAACGAATTTATCAAAAGTTGAATGGGATGTTTTTCATCATTTAGAGACAATGTTACAAGAAAAAGGTCACTCTGAAATTTCAAAAACTGAGCTTAAAAACTTACTTATCTGGGTTAAAGCGAATACGCAAGATTTAAATCTGCAGTCTGCTTTTAGTTTTCATTTTTGGGATCAGATAAACTGGAGAATCTATAATCTAGTCTCTCTCAAAAAAGATGAAAGCTTAAGAGAACTTATGCCGGTTTGTAGAGCGCTGTTGGAGCACTGTTTTAAACAAACGGATAATAATAAGATCAACTTGGACTCAGAAAACAAAGCTTCTGGTTCTGTCTCATTAAATTCCAGTAAACCGGAGACTGTGTGAGTATCGGAGAATGTTACAAGTGTTGTTGCAAATGCTGAAAGTATTGCTTTGAACTCTGTTGACCAAAATCTTTCTTCTCTCTCTCTGGGAGAAAATGAGACTCTTTTGGACTTTTCTTTGCGTTGTTCTGTGAATGTAAAAATATGTGACTCTTGTAAGGGGGATGGAACAAAGTGTGTAAAAGATGGAAATGAAAAAGTGACTGTACTTCCTAAAATTGTTTGTGCAGGGACACTGAAACCTGAATTGGATTCTGTTGGGCCTGGGGTGGAGGCTGAGGTGGCTGCTTCCACTCGGGAAATTGTGGTTCCGGGGAACTCTTTTTCAGTTAAGCAAAAACATGGTTGTTCTGGTGTTTGTCAATCTATAGATACAGAGAAAGAAAAATTGGCTTTAAGGGTGGAGTCCTTTGAAAGGAAGAGATGGAAGAAACTCGCGACTGTGTTGTTGCTGAAATTCAAAAAGCTGGACTTGAAATCTCTGCAACGAAAATTCAACAAGTTTCACCTTAGAAGTACCTGGGATGGAAGATGATGGAAGACGACAAGAAGACCACAGAAAATTCAGATCTGAACCAGAGTCAACAACCTACAAGAGTTACAACAACTTCTAGGAGAAATCAACTGGGTCAGACCGATGTTGGGAATCACCAATGATGAACTGAGTCCGCTCTTCCATTTGCTGAGAGGAAGTTGCGACATCACTTTGCCAAGAACTTTAACCCCTGAAGCTCGTGCTGCTCTCGACAAAGTCACAGAAGCTCTTCAAAAAAGACAAGCTCATCGCTGCGTTCCTGAAAATCCTTTCTTTCTTGCAATCTTAGGAGAGAAGATGCAGCTTTGTGGTCTCATTTTCCAGTGGGATGCCACAGAACAAGATCCTTTGTTAATAATAGAATGGGTTTTTCCTCCCTACAGGTTTTCAAAGACCATTTGCTCAGTTTTAGAAATGATTGCATACATTATAATTAAGGCTAGAACCAGATTGTTAACTTTGGCAGGTCAAGAATGTTCAGTTATCTATTTGCCATTGAAAAATGATTATTTCAATTGGGCAATGCAAAATTCTGATGATTTACAATATGCATTCTTAGGTTTTCCAGGTGTTTGTTCCATACACTCTCCAGCTCACAAACTACTGCAAGCAGAATTGAGTTTCAGAGAAAAACCTAAATTAAGTGAAGAACCTTTACATGCTGTGACTCTCTTCACTGATGGCTCTGGTAAAAGCCACAAGTCCGTTGTGACTTGGTTTAATCAAAAGACTGATGTTTGGGAATCTGATATTCAAACAGTAGAGGGATCCCCTCAAATTGTTGAGCTTGCTGCAGTAGTTTGAGCTTTTCAGCTGTTTCCTCAGCCTTTTAATTTGGTCACAGATTCTGCTTATGTTGCTAATGTAGTCAGGAGAATAGAAGGTTCCATTTTAAAGGATGTTAGTAATGAAACTTTACATCGTTGGCTTTCATGTCTTTTTATAACTTTGCAATATAGAACTAATCCATATTTTGTTTCTCACATTAGGGCGCATTCTTCACTTCCTGGATTTGTAGTGGAAGGAAATGCAAGAGCGGACAAGCTGACAATGGTCATTTCTAACACATTGCCAAATATTTTTGAACAAGCAAAATTGAGTCATGCCTTTTTCCACCAAAATGCACAAGCACTCATGCGAATGTTCCAAATCACTAAAAGTCAAGCTAAAGCTATCATTCATACTTGCCCTGACTGTCAATTGGTACAACCTCCTGTTTCTACAGGAGCAATCAACCCCCGAGGCTTACAAAGCCTACAGTTGTGGCAAACAGGTGTTACTAAATAGCCTTCTTTTGGTAAATTTAAAAATATTCATGTTTCCATAGACACGTTCTCTGGTGCAGTTTTTGCTTCCCTTCACACAGGTGAAACTGGCAGCCATGCCTGTCATCATTTCCTGCAAGCTTTTGCTTCATTGGGTATACCCCAAGAAGTAAAAACTGACAATGGTCCCGCATACATATCTCAAAAATTGGCCACATTTTTAAATGAATGGGGTGTTCGACACATTTTTGGTATTCCCCACTCTCCCACAAGCCAAGCAATCATTGAAAGAACACATCAAACCTTAAAACGCATATTAGATCAATAGAGAGGGGGAACGGAAATCACCCCACAGATGAGACTGAGTAAGGCTTTGTATGGTTTTAATTTTCTAAATAGTTCAAGTACAGAACCAGATCCACCAATCTTTAGACACTTTTCAAATAGCACCCAGGCAAAACTGAAAGAACATCCTCCTCTTCTAATTAGAAACCCTGACTCTGGACAGATGGAAGGCCCGTTTCAATTAATAACGTGGGGCAAAGGGTATGCTTCTATTTCCACAGGTGATGGAAGAATTAAGTGGGTTCCTGCCAAAAACGTCAAACCGTATCGCACTTCAGAACCTGTTGTCGAGCCTAGAACTGAGGAAGCGAGTACGCAGACGTGGACCGAATGGAAGGATCCCGGGTCTCGCCTGACGCCTCTTGTGCCTGACGTTCTTTGTGCATCGGTAGAACCCATGAACTCTGATTTTGTGCCAATGTTATTTATGAGTATACGAATTGAATGCTGAATGTTTGTTTAACAAAGCAAATTTTTGGCTGAAATCTTAGGTTGTTGTTTTTGTTTAGAAAGAATTCTGCCAAAACTTAGTTCTTGAAAGAGATGGGGCAGAATCAAATGGTATACTTGTTTTGCTTGATGTTAATTGTTTTTTGTCGTGCAGATTTGCCTGTGGATCAACGAAAAACGAATGTTTTGGTGACCTTAGCCAAGGCTGCCGGATCGGATACTATATGTCTGTCTAATTCGGAACCAGAAAAGCCTTTCTCAACCTGTTTGGTTGGTGTGCCAGTGAAAGAGTTTCCTTTGGTCAGAAAAGAATCCAATGGTAAACCAGGTGGAATTGACAATGGAAACAGTCCTTCCTTCAATTGGAACATTTGTTTGAAAAAACTTCTCAGGGCAGCAAATGTTTCAAACAGTTGGGATGTGTTTCTGGAGACGGACCAATATCCACGGCAATGGCCAAAAGGGTATTGGATCATTTGCGGAGACAGAGGTTGGCAAGGCATTCCAGCCCACCTTGAAGGTGGCCCTTGTAGCATTGGTATGCTTACCATAATTGCCCCCACTGCCAAAGCAGTGATGAAAAAGAAACAAAGGAAAACAAGAGCTGTTCCTCATTATGATGAGAACTGTCAGAGTGATTTTACGCCTTGGAATGCCGCCAGAAGGCTTTCAGCAGGTATATTTCTACCCCAATTGGCTTCAGCTGTGGCATTGAGACAATTAGATCGAGTTGGATGTTGGCTGAGCAAACAAGCTAATGCCACATCCTCCGCAATCAGTGATATGTTGACCGATGTTGATAGTATTAGACATGCTACTCTTCAAAACAGAGCAGCCATTGATTTTCTCTTACTGGCACAAGGACATGGTTGTGAGGAATTTGAAGGATTGTGTTGTATGAATTTGTCTGATCATTCTGAATCCATTCACAAAAGCATTCAAAAATTAAAGGATCTGACAGCCCAAATTAAAGAAGATGGAGGTTCCTGGTTGGATGATTTGTCTCAAAATTGGAGTTTTGCACCTTGGCTAAGGCAACTTTGCAAGATAGGTCTTTACATATTAGGTGTTCTAACACTGATATTGATAGTGGCACCTTGTATACTCTGTTGTCTTCGGCGAATGATGAACAAAACAGTCCGAGAAGTTTTTGTCATTCAAGCAGGAGAACTAGGAAGTAGAAGCACAGAGAGTGTACGAAATCTCACGAAAGCAGTAGATGAGGGTATTGACATGAACGAAGGTTTTGAATTAAGGCCTTGGAATCGACCAGAGTTTTTTGAACGATGCCTTGTGACTGTTGCCAAACGTGATTCATATCTCTCTTTCAGGGATTGGGTCTTCACAGCATGAAGTTGCTGTGCCGTAAAATAGCAATGCTTCAGTTTAGTGAAAATAGGTCTTCAGCAGATAATAAGCAGAAATTTTGCAATAGAGCTATGAAACGCAAATAGCAAGCGACAAGAAAATGAAAGCTTCTAGGTCAAACAGAGAGGGGGAAATGTTGGAATCCATAAGGTTAGAGGATTTTTAAGAAATGGTTACAAAGAAGTATGTAGGCCTTAGACTGGAGTTTTGTTAGCATTGCAGAAAAGTTTCCCATGCAAGCAGAAAAAGTTTTCCATGCAAGCAGAAAAGTTTCCCAAGCTGTAGACGTGACAAATAACAATAGGCTTCTGTAGAATTGGCTTTAGGATGGCAACAAGGTTATTTAATGTATATCTTTAGAAGGCTAGCATGAATAGAACTCTGTTCTTTGTCTCTTATCAACTAGTCTTTGTTTTAGCTACGATTACCTATGTTTCATAAGATTGGATAGAATGCTTGTCAAGATGTGTTTTCTGTGTCTGATTGGCTGAATTCTAGTCTGAGATGATTTTATGTATTGCTGTATGAGCCCTGTTGAAGGAGACATTTTTTGGTGTGGTTCAGTGAGCTGTCATGTCTCCATTTTGTATTTTGAGACTGTTGTGCTGGAAATAAAAGCAAAAATCTCTTCACTGGTCTGGTTACCATGTTATCCATATTTGGATATTTTGCCGCGACCTAGTGGGTTCCTTTTTTAAGGCGTGGGCTCCTGACACCATTGGACTTATACCTGTCCCGTCCCCCGCATATTGGTGCCTCGTGTCAGGACGTAGAATAGAAGAAAAACAAAGAAAAATCGTGGAAGTACCAGCTGCGGAGACCCAAGTGATAACAAGGAGCACACTGTATCATCTCTCCCGCCGAAGCCAAGAAAATTGTAAGTAACTTATCTCGGGAGAGCGCTTGGGTGACGTTGGGAGGCAAAATAGAGAAAAAGAAAATTATTACAAGAACACAAAAATGGGAACGAATTTATCAAAAGTTGAATGGGATGTTTTTCATCATTTAGAGACAATGTTACAAGAAAAAGGTCACTCTGAAATTTCAAAAACTGAGCTTAAAAACTTACTTATCTGGGTTAAAGCGAATACGCAAGATTTAAATCTGCAGTCTGCTTTTAGTTTTCATTTTTGGGATCAGATAAACTGGAGAATCTATAATCTAGTCTCTCTCAAAAAAGATGAAAGCTTAAGAGAACTTATGCCGGTTTGTAGAGCGCTGTTGGAGCACTGTTTTAAACAAACGGATAATAATAAGATCAACTTGGACTCAGAAAACAAAGCTTCTGGTTCTGTCTCATTAAATTCCAGTAAACCGGAGACTGTGTGAGTATCGGAGAATGTTACAAGTGTTGTTGCAAATGCTGAAAGTATTGCTTTGAACTCTGTTGACCAAAATCTTTCTTCTCTCTCTCTGGGAGAAAATGAGACTCTTTTGGACTTTTCTTTGCGTTGTTCTGTGAATGTAAAAATATGTGACTCTTGTAAGGGGGATGGAACAAAGTGTGTAAAAGATGGAAATGAAAAAGTGACTGTACTTCCTAAAATTGTTTGTGCAGGGACACTGAAACCTGAATTGGATTCTGTTGGGCCTGGGGTGGAGGCTGAGGTGGCTGCTTCCACTCGGGAAATTGTGGTTCCGGGGAACTCTTTTTCAGTTAAGCAAAAACATGGTTGTTCTGGTGTTTGTCAATCTATAGATACAGAGAAAGAAAAATTGGCTTTAAGGGTGGAGTCCTTTGAAAGGAAGAGATGGAAGAAACTCGCGACTGTGTTGTTGCTGAAATTCAAAAAGCTGGACTTGAAATCTCTGCAACGAAAATTCAACAAGTTTCACCTTAGAAGTACCTGGGATGGAAGATGATGGAAGACGACAAGAAGACCACAGAAAATTCAGATCTGAACCAGAGTCAACAACCTACAAGAGTTACAACAACTTCTAGGAGAAATCAACTGGGTCAGACCGATGTTGGGAATCACCAATGATGAACTGAGTCCGCTCTTCCATTTGCTGAGAGGAAGTTGCGACATCACTTTGCCAAGAACTTTAACCCCTGAAGCTCGTGCTGCTCTCGACAAAGTCACAGAAGCTCTTCAAAAAAGACAAGCTCATCGCTGCGTTCCTGAAAATCCTTTCTTTCTTGCAATCTTAGGAGAGAAGATGCAGCTTTGTGGTCTCATTTTCCAGTGGGATGCCACAGAACAAGATCCTTTGTTAATAATAGAATGGGTTTTTCCTCCCTACAGGTTTTCAAAGACCATTTGCTCAGTTTTAGAAATGATTGCATACATTATAATTAAGGCTAGAACCAGATTGTTAACTTTGGCAGGTCAAGAATGTTCAGTTATCTATTTGCCATTGAAAAATGATTATTTCAATTGGGCAATGCAAAATTCTGATGATTTACAATATGCATTCTTAGGTTTTCCAGGTGTTTGTTCCATACACTCTCCAGCTCACAAACTACTGCAAGCAGAATTGAGTTTCAGAGAAAAACCTAAATTAAGTGAAGAACCTTTACATGCTGTGACTCTCTTCACTGATGGCTCTGGTAAAAGCCACAAGTCCGTTGTGACTTGGTTTAATCAAAAGACTGATGTTTGGGAATCTGATATTCAAACAGTAGAGGGATCCCCTCAAATTGTTGAGCTTGCTGCAGTAGTTTGAGCTTTTCAGCTGTTTCCTCAGCCTTTTAATTTGGTCACAGATTCTGCTTATGTTGCTAATGTAGTCAGGAGAATAGAAGGTTCCATTTTAAAGGATGTTAGTAATGAAACTTTACATCGTTGGCTTTCATGTCTTTTTATAACTTTGCAATATAGAACTAATCCATATTTTGTTTCTCACATTAGGGCGCATTCTTCACTTCCTGGATTTGTAGTGGAAGGAAATGCAAGAGCGGACAAGCTGACAATGGTCATTTCTAACACATTGCCAAATATTTTTGAACAAGCAAAATTGAGTCATGCCTTTTTCCACCAAAATGCACAAGCACTCATGCGAATGTTCCAAATCACTAAAAGTCAAGCTAAAGCTATCATTCATACTTGCCCTGACTGTCAATTGGTACAACCTCCTGTTTCTACAGGAGCAATCAACCCCCGAGGCTTACAAAGCCTACAGTTGTGGCAAACAGGTGTTACTAAATAGCCTTCTTTTGGTAAATTTAAAAATATTCATGTTTCCATAGACACGTTCTCTGGTGCAGTTTTTGCTTCCCTTCACACAGGTGAAACTGGCAGCCATGCCTGTCATCATTTCCTGCAAGCTTTTGCTTCATTGGGTATACCCCAAGAAGTAAAAACTGACAATGGTCCCGCATACATATCTCAAAAATTGGCCACATTTTTAAATGAATGGGGTGTTCGACACATTTTTGGTATTCCCCACTCTCCCACAAGCCAAGCAATCATTGAAAGAACACATCAAACCTTAAAACGCATATTAGATCAATAGAGAGGGGGAACGGAAATCACCCCACAGATGAGACTGAGTAAGGCTTTGTATTGTTTTAATTTTCTAAATAGTTCAAGTACAGAACCAGATCCACCAATCTTTAGACACTTTTCAAATAGCACCCAGGCAAAACTGAAAGAACATCCTCCTCTTCTAATTAGAAACCCTGACTCTGGACAGATGGAAGGCCCGTTTCAATTAATAACGTGGGGCAAAGGGTATGCTTCTATTTCCACAGGTGATGGAAGAATTAAGTGGGTTCCTGCCAAAAACGTCAAACCGTATCGCACTTCAGAACCTGTTGTCGAGCCTAGAACTGAGGAAGCGAGTACGCAGACGTGGACCGAATGGAAGGATCCCGGGTCTCGCCTGACGCCTCTTGTGCCTGACGTTCTTTGTGCATCGGTAGAACCCATGAACTCTGATTTTGTGCCAATGTTATTTATGAGTATACGAATTGAATGCTGAATGTTTGTTTAACAAAGCAAATTTTTGGCTGAAATCTTAGGTTGTTGTTTTTGTTTAGAAAGAATTCTGCCAAAACTTAGTTCTTGAAAGAGATGGGGCAGAATCAAATGGTATACTTGTTTTGCTTGATGTTAATTGTTTTTTGTCGTGCAGATTTGCCTGTGGATCAACGAAAAACGAATGTTTTGGTGACCTTAGCCAAGGCTGCCGGATCGGATACTATATGTCTGTCTAATTCGGAACCAGAAAAGCCTTTCTCAACCTGTTTGGTTGGTGTGCCAGTGAAAGAGTTTCCTTTGGTCAGAAAAGAATCCAATGGTAAACCAGGTGGAATTGACAATGGAAACAGTCCTTCCTTCAATTGGAACATTTGTTTGAAAAAACTTCTCAGGGCAGCAAATGTTTCAAACAGTTGGGATGTGTTTCTGGAGACGGACCAATATCCACGGCAATGGCCAAAAGGGTATTGGATCATTTGCGGAGACAGAGGTTGGCAAGGCATTCCAGCCCACCTTGAAGGTGGCCCTTGTAGCATTGGTATGCTTACCATAATTGCCCCCACTGCCAAAGCAGTGATGAAAAAGAAACAAAGGAAAACAAGAGCTGTTCCTCATTATGATGAGAACTGTCAGAGTGATTTTATGCCTTGGAATGCCGCCAGAAGGCTTTCAGCAGGTATATTTCTACCCCAATTGGCTTCAGCTGTGGCATTGAGACAATTAGATCGAGTTGGATGTTGGCTGAGCAAACAAGCTAATGCCACATCCTCCGCAATCAGTGATATGTTGACCGATGTTGATAGTATTAGACATGCTACTCTTCAAAACAGAGCAGCCATTGATTTTCTCTTACTGGCACAAGGACATGGTTGTGAGGAATTTGAAGGATTGTGTTGTATGAATTTGTCTGATCATTCTGAATCCATTCACAAAAGCATTCAAAAATTAAAGGATCTGACAGCCCAAATTAAAGAAGATGGAGGTTCCTGGTTGGATGATTTGTCTCAAAATTGGAGTTTTGCACCTTGGCTAAGGCAACTTTGCAAGATAGGTCTTTACATATTAGGTGTTCTAATACTGATATTGATAGTGGCACCTTGTATACTCTGTTGTCTTCGGCGAATGATGAACAAAACAGTCCGAGAAGTTTTTGTCATTCAAGCAGGAGAATTAGGAAGTAGAAGCACAGAGAGTGTACGAAATCTCACGAAAGCAGTAGATGAGGGTATTGACATGAACGAAGGTTTTGAATTAAGGCCTTGGAATCGACCAGAGTTTTTTGAACGATGCCTTGTGACTGTTGCCAAACGTGATTCATATCTCTCTTTCAGGGATTGGGTCTTCACAGCATGAAGTTGCTGTGCCGTAATATAGCAATGCTTCAGTTTAGTGAAAATAGGTCTTCAGCAGATAATAAGCAGAAATTTTGCAATAGAGCTATGAAACGCAAATAGCAAGCGACAAGAAAATGAAAGCTTCTAGGTCAAACAGAGAGGGGGAAATGTTGGAATCCATAAGGTTAGAGGATTTTTAAGAAATGGTTACAAAGAAGTATGTAGGCCTTAGACTGGAGTTTTGTTAGCATTGCAGAAAAGTTTCCCATGCAAGCAGAAAAAGTTTTCCATGCAAGCAGAAAAGTTTCCCAAGCAGTAGACGTGACAAATAACAATAGGCTTCTGTAGAATTGGCTTTAGGATGGCAACAAGGTTATTTAATGTATATCTTTAGAAGGCTAGCATGAATAGAACTCTGTTCTTTGTCTCTTATCAACTAGTCTTTGTTTTAGCTACGATTACCTATGTTTCATAAGATTGGATAGAATGCTTGTCAAGATGTGTTTTCTGTGTCTGATTGGCTGAATTCTAGTCTGAGATGATTTTATGTATTGCTGTATGAGCCCTGTTGAAGGAGACATTTTTTGGTGTGGTTCAGTGAGCTGTCATGTCTCCATTTTGTATTTTGAGACTGTTGTGCTGGAAATAAAAGCAAAAATCTCTTCACTGGTCTGGTTACCATGTTATCCATATTTGGATATTTTGCCGCGACCTAGTGGGTTCCTTTTTTAAGGCGTGGGCTCCTGACACCATTGGACTTATACCTGTCCCGTCCCCCGCATATTGGTGCCTCGTGTCAGGACGTAGAATAGAAGAAAAAGAAAGAAAAATCGTGGAAGTACCAGCTGCGGAGACCCAAGTGATAACAAGGAGCACACTGTATCATCTCTCCCGCCGAAGCCAAGAAAATTGTAAGTAACTTATCTCGGGAGAGCGCTTGGGTGACGTTGGGAGGCAAAATAGAGAAAAAGAAAATTATTACAAGAACACAAAAATGGGAACGAATTTATCAAAAGTTGAATGGGATGTTTTTCATCATTTAGAGACAATGTTACAAGAAAAAGGTCACTCTGAAATTTCAAAAACTGAGCTTAAAAACTTACTTATCTGGGTTAAAGCGAATACGCAAGATTTAAATCTGCAGTCTGCTTTTACTTTTCATTTTTGGGATCAGATAAACTGGAGAATCTATAATCTAGTCTCTCTCAAAAAAGATGAAAGCTTAAGAGAACTTATGCCGGTTTGTAGAGCGCTGTTGGAGCACTGTTTTAAACAAACGGATAATAATAAGATCAACTTGGACTCAGAAAACAAAGCTTCTGGTTCTGTCTCATTAAATTCCAGTAAACCGGAGACTGTGTGAGTATCGGAGAATGTTACAAGTGTTGTTGCAAATGCTGAAAGTATTGCTTTGAACTCTGTTGACCAAAATCTTTCTTCTCTCTCTCTGGGAGAAAATGAGACTCTTTTGGACTTTTCTTTGCGTTGTTCTGTGAATGTAAAAATATGTGACTCTTGTAAGGGGGATGGAACAAAGTGTGTAAAAGATGGAAATGAAAAAGTGACTGTACTTCCTAAAATTGTTTGTGCAGGGACACTGAAACCTGAATTGGATTCTGTTGGGCCTGGGGTGGAGGCTGAGGTGGCTGCTTCCACTCGGGAAATTGTGGTTCCGGGGAACTCTTTTTCAGTTAAGCAAAAACATGGTTGTTCTGGTGTTTGTCAATCTATAGATACAGAGAAAGAAAAATTGGCTTTAAGGGTGGAGTCCTTTGAAAGGAAGAGATGGAAGAAACTCGCGACTGTGTTGTTGCTGAAATTCAAAAAGCTGGACTTGAAATCTCTGCAACGAAAATTCAACAAGTTTCACCTTAGAAGTACCTGGGATGGAAGATGATGGAAGACGACAAGAAGACCACAGAAAATTCAGATCTGAACCAGAGTCAACAACCTACAAGAGTTACAACAACTTCTAGGAGAAATCAACTGGGTCAGACCGATGTTGGGAATCACCAATGATGAACTGAGTCCGCTCTTCCATTTGCTGAGAGGAAGTTGCGACATCACTTTGCCAAGAACTTTAACCCCTGAAGCTCGTGCTGCTCTCGACAAAGTCACAGAAGCTCTTCAAAAAAGACAAGCTCATCGCTGCGTTCCTGAAAATCCTTTCTTTCTTGCAATCTTAGGAGAGAAGATGCAGCTTTGTGGTCTCATTTTCCAGTGGGATGCCACAGAACAAGATCCTTTGTTAATAATAGAATGGGTTTTTCCTCCCTACAGGTTTTCAAAGACCATTTGCTCAGTTTTAGAAATGATTGCATACATTATAATTAAGGCTAGAACCAGATTGTTAACTTTGGCAGGTCAAGAATGTTCAGTTATCTATTTGCCATTGAAAAATGATTATTTCAATTGGGCAATGCAAAATTCTGATGATTTACAATATGCATTCTTAGGTTTTCCAGGTGTTTGTTCCATACACTCTCCAGCTCACAAACTACTGCAAGCAGAATTGAGTTTCAGAGAAAAACCTAAATTAAGTGAAGAACCTTTACATGCTGTGACTCTCTTCACTGATGGCTCTGGTAAAAGCCACAAGTCCGTTGTGACTTGGTTTAATCAAAAGACTGATGTTTGGGAATCTGATATTCAAACAGTAGAGGGATCCCCTCAAATTGTTGAGCTTGCTGCAGTAGTTTGAGCTTTTCAGCTGTTTCCTCAGCCTTTTAATTTGGTCACAGATTCTGCTTATGTTGCTAATGTAGTCAGGAGAATAGAAGGTTCCATTTTAAAGGATGTTAGTAATGAAACTTTACATCGTTGGCTTTCATGTCTTTTTATAACTTTGCAATATAGAACTAATCCATATTTTGTTTCTCACATTAGGGCGCATTCTTCACTTCCTGGATTTGTAGTGGAAGGAAATGCAAGAGCGGACAAGCTGACAATGGTCATTTCTAACACATTGCCAAATATTTTTGAACAAGCAAAATTGAGTCATGCCTTTTTCCACCAAAATGCACAAGCACTCATGCGAATGTTCCAAATCACTAAAAGTCAAGCTAAAGCTATCATTCATACTTGCCCTGACTGTCAATTGGTACAACCTCCTGTTTCTACAGGAGCAATCAACCCCCGAGGCTTACAAAGCCTACAGTTGTGGCAAACAGGTGTTACTAAATAGCCTTCTTTTGGTAAATTTAAAAATATTCATGTTTCCATAGACACGTTCTCTGGTGCAGTTTTTGCTTCCCTTCACACAGGTGAAACTGGCAGCCATGCCTGTCATCATTTCCTGCAAGCTTTTGCTTCATTGGGTATACCCCAAGAAGTAAAAACTGACAATGGTCCCGCATACATATCTCAAAAATTGGCCACATTTTTAAATGAATGGGGTGTTCGACACATTTTTGGTATTCCCCACTCTCCCACAAGCCAAGCAATCATTGAAAGAACACATCAAACCTTAAAACGCATATTAGATCAATAGAGAGGGGGAACGGAAATCACCCCACAGATGAGACTGAGTAAGGCTTTGTATGGTTTTAATTTTCTAAATAGTTCAAGTACAGAACCAGATCCACCAATCTTTAGACACTTTTCAAATAGCACCCAGGCAAAACTGAAAGAACATCCTCCTCTTCTAATTAGAAACCCTGACTCTGGACAGATGGAAGGCCCGTTTCAATTAATAACGTGGGGCAAAGGGTATGCTTCTATTTCCACAGGTGATGGAAGAATTAAGTGGGTTCCTGCCAAAAACGTCAAACCGTATCGCACTTCAGAACCTGTTGTCGAGCCTAGAACTGAGGAAGCGAGTACGCAGACGTGGACCGAATGGAAGGATCCCGGGTCTCGCCTGACGCCTCTTGTGCCTGACGTTCTTTGTGCATCGGTAGAACCCATGAACTCTGATTTTGTGCCAATGTTATTTATGAGTATACGAATTGAATGCTGAATGTTTGTTTAACAAAGCAAATTTTTGGCTGAAATCTTAGGTTGTTGTTTTTGTTTAGAAAGAATTCTGCCAAAACTTAGTTCTTGAAAGAGATGGGGCAGAATCAAATGGTATACTTGTTTTGCTTGATGTTAATTGTTTTTTGTCGTGCAGATTTGCCTGTGGATCAACGAAAAACGAATGTTTTGGTGACCTTAGCCAAGGCTGCCGGATCGGATACTATATGTCTGTCTAATTCGGAACCAGAAAAGCCTTTCTCAACCTGTTTGGTTGGTGTGCCAGTGAAAGAGTTTCCTTTGGTCAGAAAAGAATCCAATGGTAAACCAGGTGGAATTGACAATGGAAACAGTCCTTCCTTCAATTGGAACATTTGTTTGAAAAAACTTCTCAGGGCAGCAAATGTTTCAAACAGTTGGGATGTGTTTCTGGAGACGGACCAATATCCACGGCAATGGCCAAAAGGGTATTGGATCATTTGCGGAGACAGAGGTTGGCAAGGCATTCCAGCCCACCTTGAAGGTGGCCCTTGTAGCATTGGTATGCTTACCATAATTGCCCCCACTGCCAAAGCAGTGATGAAAAAGAAACAAAGGAAAACAAGAGCTGTTCCTCATTATGATGAGAACTGTCAGAGTGATTTTATGCCTTGGAATGCCGCCAGAAGGCTTTCAGCAGGTATATTTCTACCCCAATTGGCTTCAGCTGTGGCATTGAGACAATTAGATCGAGTTGGATGTTGGCTGAGCAAACAAGCTAATGCCACATCCTCCGCAATCAGTGATATGTTGACCGATGTTGATAGTATTAGACATGCTACTCTTCAAAACAGAGCAGCCATTGATTTTCTCTTACTGGCACAAGGACATGGTTGTGAGGAATTTGAAGGATTGTGTTGTATGAATTTGTCTGATCATTCTGAATCCATTCACAAAAGCATTCAAAAATTAAAGGATCTGACAGCCCAAATTAAAGAAGATGGAGGTTCCTGGTTGGATGATTTGTCTCAAAATTGGAGTTTTGCACCTTGGCTAAGGCAACTTTGCAAGATAGGTCTTTACATATTAGGTGTTCTAATACTGATATTGATAGTGGCACCTTGTATACTCTGTTGTCTTCGGCGAATGATGAACAAAACAGTCCG
Organism: Melospiza melodia melodia; assembly: GCF_035770615.1. Lineage (NCBI taxonomy): Eukaryota > Metazoa > Chordata > Aves > Passeriformes > Passerellidae > Melospiza > Melospiza melodia. The sequence continues at coordinate 44,301,218 of NC_086198.1, forward strand.
AGAAGTTTTTGTCATTCAAGCAGGAGAATTAGGAAGTAGAAGCACAGAGAGTGTACGAAATCTCACGAAAGCAGTAGATGAGGGTATTGACATGAACGAAGGTTTTGAATTAAGGCCTTGGAATCGACCAGAGTTTTTTGAACGATGCCTTGTGACTGTTGCCAAACGTGATTCATATCTCTCTTTCAGGGATTGGGTCTTCACAGCATGAAGTTGCTGTGCCGTAATATAGCAATGCTTCAGTTTAGTGAAAATAGGTCTTCAGCAGATAATAAGCAGAAATTTTGCAATAGAGCTATGAAACGCAAATAGCAAGCGACAAGAAAATGAAAGCTTCTAGGTCAAACAGAGAGGGGGAAATGTTGGAATCCATAAGGTTAGAGGATTTTTAAGAAATGGTTACAAAGAAGTATGTAGGCCTTAGACTGGAGTTTTGTTAGCATTGCAGAAAAGTTTCCCATGCAAGCAGAAAAAGTTTTCCATGCAAGCAGAAAAGTTTCCCAAGCAGTAGACGTGACAAATAACAATAGGCTTCTGTAGAATTGGCTTTAGGATGGCAACAAGGTTATTTAATGTATATCTTTAGAAGGCTAGCATGAATAGAACTCTGTTCTTTGTCTCTTATCAACTAGTCTTTGTTTTAGCTACGATTACCTATGTTTCATAAGATTGGATAGAATGCTTGTCAAGATGTGTTTTCTGTGTCTGATTGGCTGAATTCTAGTCTGAGATGATTTTATGTATTGCTGTATGAGCCCTGTTGAAGGAGACATTTTTTGGTGTGGTTCAGTGAGCTGTCATGTCTCCATTTTGTATTTTGAGACTGTTGTGCGGGAAATAAAAGCAAAAATCTCTTCACTGGTCTGGTTACCATGTTATCCATATTTGGATATTTTGCCGCGACCTAGTGGGTTCCTTTTTTAAGGCGTGGGCTCCTGACACCATTGGACTTATACCTGTCCCGTCCCCCGCATATTGGTGCCTCGTGTCAGGACGTAGAATAGAAGAAAAAGAAAGAAAAATCGTGGAAGTACCAGCTGCGGAGACCCAAGTGATAACAAGGAGCACACTGTATCATCTCTCCCGCCGAAGCCAAGAAAATTGTAAGTAACTTATCTCGGGAGAGCGCTTGGGTGACGTTGGGAGGCAAAATAGAGAAAAAGAAAATTATTACAAGAACACAAAAATGGGAACGAATTTATCAAAAGTTGAATGGGATGTTTTTCATCATTTAGAGACAATGTTACAAGAAAAAGGTCACTCTGAAATTTCAAAAACTGAGCTTAAAAACTTACTTATCTGGGTTAAAGCGAATACGCAAGATTTAAATCTGCAGTCTGCTTTTACTTTTCATTTTTGGGATCAGATAAACTGGAGAATCTATAATCTAGTCTCTCTCAAAAAAGATGAAAGCTTAAGAGAACTTATGCCGGTTTGTAGAGCGCTGTTGGAGCACTGTTTTAAACAAACGGATAATAATAAGATCAACTTGGACTCAGAAAACAAAGCTTCTGGTTCTGTCTCATTAAATTCCAGTAAACCGGAGACTGTGTGAGTATCGGAGAATGTTACAAGTGTTGTTGCAAATGCTGAAAGTATTGCTTTGAACTCTGTTGACCAAAATCTTTCTTCTCTCTCTCTGGGAGAAAATGAGACTCTTTTGGACTTTTCTTTGCGTTGTTCTGTGAATGTAAAAATATGTGACTCTTGTAAGGGGGATGGAACAAAGTGTGTAAAAGATGGAAATGAAAAAGTGACTGTACTTCCTAAAATTGTTTGTGCAGGGACACTGAAACCTGAATTGGATTCTGTTGGGCCTGGGGTGGAGGCTGAGGTGGCTGCTTCCACTCGGGAAATTGTGGTTCCGGGGAACTCTTTTTCAGTTAAGCAAAAACATGGTTGTTCTGGTGTTTGTCAATCTATAGATACAGAGAAAGAAAAATTGGCTTTAAGGGTGGAGTCCTTTGAAAGGAAGAGATGGAAGAAACTCGCGACTGTGTTGTTGCTGAAATTCAAAAAGCTGGACTTGAAATCTCTGCAACGAAAATTCAACAAGTTTCACCTTAGAAGTACCTGGGATGGAAGATGATGGAAGACGACAAGAAGACCACAGAAAATTCAGATCTGAACCAGAGTCAACAACCTACAAGAGTTACAACAACTTCTAGGAGAAATCAACTGGGTCAGACCGATGTTGGGAATCACCAATGATGAACTGAGTCCGCTCTTCCATTTGCTGAGAGGAAGTTGCGACATCACTTTGCCAAGAACTTTAACCCCTGAAGCTCGTGCTGCTCTCGACAAAGTCACAGAAGCTCTTCAAAAAAGACAAGCTCATCGCTGCGTTCCTGAAAATCCTTTCTTTCTTGCAATCTTAGGAGAGAAGATGCAGCTTTGTGGTCTCATTTTCCAGTGGGATGCCACAGAACAAGATCCTTTGTTAATAATAGAATGGGTTTTTCCTCCCTACAGGTTTTCAAAGACCATTTGCTCAGTTTTAGAAATGATTGCATACATTATAATTAAGGCTAGAACCAGATTGTTAACTTTGGCAGGTCAAGAATGTTCAGTTATCTATTTGCCATTGAAAAATGATTATTTCAATTGGGCAATGCAAAATTCTGATGATTTACAATATGCATTCTTAGGTTTTCCAGGTGTTTGTTCCATACACTCTCCAGCTCACAAACTACTGCAAGCAAAATTGAGTTTCAGAGAAAAACCTAAATTAAGTGAAGAACCTTTACATGCTGTGACTCTCTTCACTGATGGCTCTGGTAAAAGCCACAAGTCCGTTGTGACTTGGTTTAATCAAAAGACTGATGTTTGGGAATCTGATATTCAAACAGTAGAGGGATCCCCTCAAATTGTTGAGCTTGCTGCAGTAGTTTGAGCTTTTCAGCTGTTTCCTCAGCCTTTTAATTTGGTCACAGATTCTGCTTATGTTGCTAATGTAGTCAGGAGAATAGAAGGTTCCATTTTAAAGGATGTTAGTAATGAAACTTTACATCGTTGGCTTTCATGTCTTTTTATAACTTTGCAATATAGAACTAATCCATACTTTGTGTCTCACATTAGGGCGCATTCTTCACTTCCTGGATTTGTAGTGGAAGGAAATGCAAGAGCGGACAAGCTGACAATGGTCATTTCTAACACATTGCCAAATATTTTTGAACAAGCAAAATTGAGTCATGCCTTTTTCCACCAAAATGCACAAGCACTCATGCGAATGTTCCAAATCACTAAAAGTCAAGCTAAAGCTATCATTCATACTTGCCCTGACTGTCAATTGGTACAACCTCCTGTTTCTACAGGAGCAATCAACCCCCGAGGCTTACAAAGCCTACAGTTGTGGCAAACAGGTGTTACTAAATAGCCTTCTTTTGGTAAATTTAAAAATATTCATGTTTCCATAGACACGTTCTCTGGTGCAGTTTTTGCTTCCCTTCACACAGGTGAAACTGGCAGCCATGCCTGTCATCATTTCCTGCAAGCTTTTGCTTCATTGGGTATACCCCAAGAAGTAAAAACTGACAATGGTCCCGCATACATATCTCAAAAATTGGCCACATTTTTAAATGAATGGGGTGTTCGACACATTTTTGGTATTCCCCACTCTCCCACAAGCCAAGCAATCATTGAAAGAACACATCAAACCTTAAAACGCATATTAGATCAGCAGAGAGGGGGAACGGAAATCACCCCACAGATGAGACTGAGTAAGGCTTTGTATGGTTTTAATTTTCTAAATAGTTCAAGTACAGAACCAGATCCACCAATCTTTAGACACTTTTCAAATAGCACCCAGGCAAAACTGAAAGAACATCCTCCTCTTCTAATTAGAAACCCTGACTCTGGACAGATGGAAGGCCCGTTTCAATTAATAACGTGGGGCAAAGGGTATGCTTCTATTTCCACAGGTGATGGAAGAATTAAGTGGGTTCCTGCCAAAAACGTCAAACCGTATCGCACTTCAGAACCTGTTGTCGAGCCTAGAACTGAGGAAGCGAGTACGCAGACGTGGACCGAATGGAAGGATCCCGGGTCTCGCCTGACGCCTCTTGTGCCTGACGTTCTTTGTGCATCGGTAGAACCCATGAACTCTGATTTTGTGCCAATGTTATTTATGAGTATACGAATTGAATGCTGAATGTTTGTTTAACAAAGCAAATTTTTGGCTGAAATCTTAGGTTGTTGTTTTTGTTTAGAAAGAATTCTGCCAAAACTTAGTTCTTGAAAGAGATGGGGCAGAATCAAATGGTATACTTGTTTTGCTTGATGTTAATTGTTTTTTGTCGTGCAGATTTGCCTGTGGATCAACGAAAAACGAATGTTTTGGTGACCTTAGCCAAGGCTGCCGGATCGGATACTATATGTCTGTCTAATTCGGAACCAGAAAAGCCTTTCTCAACCTGTTTGGTTGGTGTGCCAGTGAAAGAGTTTCCTTTGGTCAGAAAAGAATCCAATGGTAAACCAGGTGGAATTGACAATGGAAACAGTCCTTCCTTCAATTGGAACATTTGTTTGAAAAAACTTCTCAGGGCAGCAAATGTTTCAAACAGTTGGGATGTGTTTCTGGAGACGGACCAATATCCACGGCAATGGCCAAAAGGGTATTGGATCATTTGCGGAGACAGAGGTTGGCAAGGCATTCCAGCCCACCTTGAAGGTGGCCCTTGTAGCATTGGTATGCTTACCATAATTGCCCCCACTGCCAAAGCAGTGATGATAAAGAAACAAAGGAAAACAAGAGCTGTTCCTCATTATGATGAGAACTGTCAGAGTGATTTTATGCCTTGGAATGCCGCCAGAAGGCTTTCAGCAGGTATATTTCTACCCCAATTGGCTTCAGCTGTGGCATTGAGACAATTAGATCGAGTTGGATGTTGGCTGAGCAAACAAGCTAATGCCACATCCTCCGCAATCAGTGATATGTTGACCGATGTTGATAGTATTAGACATGCTACTCTTCAAAACAGAGCAGCCATTGATTTTCTCTTACTGGCACAAGGACATGGTTGTGAGGAATTTGAAGGATTGTGTTGTATGAATTTGTCTGATCATTCTGAATCCATTCACAAAAGCATTCAAAAATTAAAGGATCTGACAGCCCAAATTAAAGAAGATGGAGGTTCCTGGTTGGATGATTTGTTTCAAAATTGGAGTTTTGCACCTTGGCTAAGGCAACTTTGCAAGATAGGTCTTTACATATTAGGTGTTCTAATACTGATATTGATAGTGGCACCTTGTATACTCTGTTGTCTTCGGCGAATGATGAACAAAACAGTCCGAGAAGTTTTTGTCATTCAAGCAGGAGAACTAGGAAGTAGAAGCACAGAGAGTGTACGAAATCTCACGAAAGCAGTAGATGAGGGTATTGACATGAACGAAGGTTTTGAATTAAGGCCTTGGAATCGACCAGAGTTTTTTGAACGATGCCTTGTGACTGTTGCCAAACGTGATTCATATCTCTCTTTCAGGGATTGGGTCTTCACAGCATGAAGTTGCTGTGCCGTAATATAGCAATGCTTCAGTTTAGTGAAAATAGGTCTTCAGCAGATAATAAGCAGAAATTTTGCAATAGAGCTATGAAACGCAAATAGCAAGCGACAAGAAAATGAAAGCTTCTAGGTCAAACAGAGAGGGGGAAATGTTGGAATCCATAAGGTTAGAGGATTTTTAAGAAATGGTTACAAAGAAGTATGTAGGCCTTAGACTGGAGTTTTGTTAGCATTGCAGAAAAGTTTCCCATGCAAGCAGAAAAAGTTTTCCATGCAAGCAGAAAAGTTTCCCAAGCAGTAGACGTGACAAATAACAATAGGCTTCTGTAGAATTGGCTTTAGGATGGCAACAAGGTTATTTAATGTATATCTTTAGAAGGCTAGCATGAATAGAACTCTGTTCTTTGTCTCTTATCAACTAGTCTTTGTTTTAGCTACGATTACCTAAGTTTCATAAGATTGGATAGAATGCTTGTCAAGATGTGTTTTCTGTGTCTGATTGGCTGAATTCTAGTCTGAGATGATTTTATGTATTGCTGTATGAGCCCTGTTGAAGGAGACATTTTTTGGTGTGGTTCAGTGAGCTGTCATGTCTCCATTTTGTATTTTGAGACTGTTGTGCTGGAAATAAAAGCAAAAATCTCTTCACTGGTCTGGTTACCATGTTATCCATATTTGGATATTTTGCCGCGACCTAGTGGGTTCCTTTTTTAAGGCGTGGGCTCCTGACACCATTGGACTTATACCTGTCCCGTCCCCCGCATATTGGTGCCTCGTGTCAGGACGTAGAATAGAAGAAAAACAAAGAAAAATCGTGGAAGTACCAGCTGCGGAGACCCAAGTGATAACAAGGAGCACACTGTATCATCTCTCCCGCCGAAGCCAAGAAAATTGTAAGTAACTTATCTCGGGAGAGCGCTTGGGTGACGTTGGGAGGCAAAATAGAGAAAAAGAAAATTATTACAAGAACACAAAAATGGGAACGAATTTATCAAAAGTTGAATGGGATGTTTTTCATCATTTAGAGACAATGTTACAAGAAAAAGGTCACTCTGAAATTTCAAAAACTGAGCTTAAAAACTTACTTATCTGGGTTAAAGCGAATACGCAAGATTTAAATCTGCAGTCTGCTTTTAGTTTTCATTTTTGGGATCAGATAAACTGGAGAATCTATAATCTAGTCTCTCTCAAAAAAGATGAAAGCTTAAGAGAACTTATGCCAGGTTGTAGAGCGCTGTTGGAGCACTGTTTTAAACAAACGGATAATAATAAGATCAACTTGGACTCAGAAAACAAAGCTTCTGGTTCTGTCTCATTAAATTCCAGTAAACCGGAGACTGTGTGAGTATCGGAGAATGTTACAAGTGTTGTTGCAAATGCTGAAAGTATTGCTTTGAACTCTGTTGAACAAAATCTTTCTTCTCTCTCTCTGGGAGAAAATGAGACTCTTTTGGACTTTTCTTTGCGTTGTTCTGTTAATGTAAAAATATGTGACTCTTGTAAGGGGGATGGAACAAAGTGTGTAAAAGATGGAAATGAAAAAGTGACTGTACTTCCTAAAATTGTTTGTGCAGGGACACTGAAACCTGAATTGGATTCTGTTGGGCCTGGGGTGGAGGCTGAGGTGGCTGCTTCCACTCGGGAAATTGTGGTTCCGGGGAACTCTTTTTCAGTTAAGCAAAAACATGGTTGTTCTGGTGTTTGTCAATCTATAGATACAGAGAAAGAAAAATTGGCTTTAAGGGTGGAGTCCTTTGAAAGGAAGAGATGGAAGAAACTCGCGACTGTGTTGTTGCTGAAATTCAAAAAGCTGGACTTGAAATCTCTGCAACGAAAATTCAACAAGTTTCACCTTAGAAGTACCTGGGATGGAAGATGATGGAAGACGACAAGAAGACCACAGAAAATTCAGATCTGAACCAGAGTCAACAACTACAAGAGTTACAACAACTTCTAGGAGAAATCAACTGGGTCAGACCGATGTTGGGAATCACCAATGATGAACTGAGTCCGCTCTTCCATTTGCTGAGAGGAAGTTGCGACATCACTTTGCCAAGAACTTTAACCCCTGAAGCTCGTGCTGCTCTCAACAAAGTCACAGAAGCTCTTCAAAAAAGACAAGCTCATCGCTGCGTTCCTGAAAATCCTTTCTTTCTTGCAATCTTAGGAGAGAAGATGCAGCTTTGTGGTCTCATTTTCCAGTGGGATGCCACAGAACAAGATCCTTTGTTAATAATAGAATGGGATTTTCCTCCCTACAGGTTTTCAAAGACCATTTGCTCAGTTTTAGAAATGATTGCATACATTATAATTAAGGCTAGAACCAGATTGTTAACTTTGGCAGGTCAAGAATGTTCAGTTATCTATTTGCCATTGAAAAATGATTATTTCAATTGGGCAATGCAAAATTCTGATGATTTACAATATGCATTCTTAGGTTTTCCAGGTGTTTGTTCCATACACTATCCAGCTCACAAACTACTGCAAGCAAAATTGAGTTTCAGAGAAAAACCTAAATTAAGTGAAGAACCTTTACATGCTGTGACTCTCTTCACTGATGGCTCTGGTAAAAGCCACAAGTCCGTTGTGACTTGGTTTAATCAAAAGACTGATGTTTGGGAATCTGATATTCAAACAGTAGAGGGATCCCCTCAAATTGTTGAGCTTGCTGCAGTAGTTTGAGCTTTTCAGCTGTTTCCTCAGCCTTTTAATTTGGTCACAGATTCTGCTTATGTTGCTAATGTAGTCAGGAGAATAGAAGGTTCCATTTTAAAGGATGTTAGTAATGAAACTTTACATCGTTGGCTTTCATGTCTTTTTATAACTTTGCAATATAGAACTAATCCATATTTTGTTTCTCACATTAGGGCGCATTCTTCACTTCCTGGATTTGTAGTGGAAGGAAATGCAAGAGCGGACAAGCTGACAATGGTCATTTCTAACACATTGCCAAATATTTTTGAACAAGCAAAATTGAGTCATGCCTTTTTCCACCAAAATGCACAAGCACTCATGCGAATGTTCCAAATCACTAAAAGTCAAGCTAAAGCTATCATTCATACTTGCCCTGACTGTCAATTGGTACAACCTCCTGTTTCTACAGGAGCAATCAACCCCCGAGGCTTACAAAGCCTACAGTTGTGGCAAACAGGTGTTACTAAATAGCCTTCTTTTGGTAAATTTAAAAATATTCATGTTTCCATAGACACGTTCTCTGGTGCAGTTTTTGCTTCCCTTCACACAGGTGAAACTGGCAGCCATGCCTGTCATCATTTCCTGCAAGCTTTTGCTTCATTGGGTATACCCCAAGAAGTAAAAACTGACAATGGTCCCGCATACATATCTCAAAAATTGGCCACATTTTTAAATGAATGGGGTGTTCGACACATTTTTGGTATTCCCCACTCTCCCACAAGCCAAGCAATCATTGAAAGAACACATCAAACCTTAAAACGCATATTAGATCAACAGAGAGGGGGAAC